>NC_085052.1:27098967-27752710 GCF_963662255.1 Cinclus cinclus
ATGTAAGCATTGCTATTTCAGAATGAATCACTGGGAAAACAGCATCATTTGGGGCTGGTTCCTCTGAAGGCAAGGCATAGCAGCTTGTCAACCAGACCGCAGTGTTTTGTTGTAAAAGAATCAGGAGTTAAGACAAAGCCTAAATTTGAGAAGAGCAGCTGGGGTATCCATCTGATCTGCTGGACAAGGCTCTGCTGTCAAAATACATCTCCCAGGACCCTGTCTGACCAGGTGGGCAATGGGATCAAGTCAAGGTCAGCCAGAGCCAAGGTCCTCTTGGTGGGGGAATGGGAATGTTGGGCAACAGGGAGCACACGTTGCCTCACTGGAGGTGTCACTTTGGGGAAAAAACATGAGGAATTCCTTACAATTTGAGTATTGTGGCTCTCCAGAGTATTTTCTCTGCACCAGCAAAGCCAGGTGCAAGATCTCAAGCAGGAATTGAGAAATCTGGGACTTAAGACATGTCTGCTGCCATCGGGAGAGAAATGAGCTGCAAGCTGGGCAAGGTCTGAGCTGAGCTTTAGCAAGCCCTGACCCAGGACCGGTGTGTTCTGCAAGCAGCAACTTCAGTGCATGTCCATCTGCCAAGCTCCCAAGACAAATAAATAAGGGTGGATGAAAGAAAAGGAGAGATGCTAATTAAGCAGTAAGTGGGGGCTGGATTCAATAAAGAGCCCATTTGGTTTCCACGCTGCGGAAGCTGCACAAGCCCAGACAAATTGATTTTTCTGTGGCTTTTGCGGACTCCTGTGGCAGGAAGCCGGATAGATGTTTTTGCTATTTTTTAATTTTTTTTTCTCTATTTTTTTTAATCCATCCTTGGGACGCTCCAAACAACTCAGTAGTACTGACTAATGCATTCCTCATGTGCAGCTTGGCACATGGTGCTGCCTCTCCATCAGATCTACTGTCATGCTGGAGAGCACGGCAAATGTAATTCCTGTGTTTTCCATGATTTCCCAAGCTGTTTTGGGCAGCTGGAAGAGCTATTGAGTACAAATTCTCAGACTGGGAGAAAAAGCTTCCATGGGGGTGTGAGAGCTGGGATCAGATCCAAACTTTCATGGCTGCGTCATTTCTTTGGCAAGTGAAATCCTAAGTGTTGGTTCACAAGGAGCTGGGGGCTCTGAATTCATCAGCCATGTGTCCTTGCAGGGAGGATGGTCACCTCCATCCTGGTCACATCAGGGCAAGGGAGGGGATTCACCCCAGCTCTGGCACTGGGGACACCAGCTTTGCATCCTGTGTCGTTTCTTGGGCTCCCAGTTGAAGGAGGCATTCACAAACTGGGAGGAGTGGAGGGGACATGTGGAGCCAGGATGGGCCTGTGGATGCTGGGATTCTCTGCCCTTGGACACTGCTCCAACTCCCTTGGACATGGTCCCAGCTTTGGCATTGACCTGAGGGGTCAGGGTTGGAGCAGAGCCCCCCACCTCAGTGCCCCCAGCCTGAGTTGCTCTGGGGTATGGACACAGAAATTTGGGCAGTCCTGGGATAGAGATAAACTGGCACAGGGTGCCCAGAGAAGCTGTGACTGCCCTTGGATTCCTGGAAGTATCTGTGCCCAGGTTGGATGGGTCTTGGAGCAGCCTGTGGTAGTGGAAGGTGTCCCTGCCCATGACAGGGGGCAGAATTATGTGATCTTTAGGGTCCCTCCCAACCCAAAGCAGTCTGGAATTCTCTAATAAAGATGCCAGACACACAAGTAACATGAAACACTGTTGGGGAGCACAGCCAGGCCAGTCCTCAGTGGCCAAAACCCACTTGAAGAATGAAGTCATTCTTCACACCCACAAAGAACCAGCAGGAAAATGGCATTCCAGGAGCCCTTTGCTGCACAGACATGGCCATACCTGGAAAAGCTGGCGCTGCAGGAGGCACCTCTGCCCCCTCCACGGGGATGCCCAGGGTCTGCAGGGTGTATTCTGCTGCGTAGGTCTTGGCCTCGTCGATGTAGGCGCTGAGCTTGGGCGGTGTGAAGGGGTGTCTGTGAGGACAGCACAAAGTTAGCTGGCTTTGCTTTCCCCAGGGCTTTCCTGCGAGATGCTGTGATCCACTTAGAGCTGGCACCATCCCACAGAGCAAATGGAAGCACTGCTTCCCTGTGCTGGTGCATTAACAGAGCTGCTCTCCTCCGAGTGGTCTGGTCCCTCGCTGAGGTTATCGACCCTGGCTCTCATGCTGGACACCACGTCCTTGCAGAGTTTGTTGTGCGTTTTCCATTTAAAACAAAACAAAACAAAACAAAACAAAAAACCCTACTGCATTTTTTCTTTACACTGCCCAGTCTGGGTTTTTCTTTAAAATGCACAGCGAACAGTGGTTTAGGTAAAAAAATGTTTAGAATCATATTAGGAGCTGAAATATCAGCATGTTCCTTCAATTTCTCCACAAGAGCTATCATTTACTTTCTTTTTGTACAAAAAAAAGCACTCTTTTGCCTGATTATGTCTGGCTTTCTGTAATGTTTGCACCAGCAGAGAGAGCACCAAGTATGGCAGACAGCAGTTAATTATACTTTGTGGATGTTTTCCTCCCTGTATTTTTTTTAGAAAAGTATTTATATATATAATTATATAAACATATATGATACATAAATATACATTTAATAAATATTCTAAAATATATTTAATATATTTTTTTAAAATTAAAGGAAATGGAGATCTGTGTGCTTGGGACATTGAGGACAGCTGTTAGGTAAAACATAATTTAAAAAAAACCACCTAAGCCTCAGAAACCTTCCACTAATGACGTACATGGTGGGGCTCTGGCTGGCAAGGGCAGGGATGGTGATTTTGTAGAGGAAGAGCTGTCTTTGATCCTGGCCGATGGCAGAGTGGAGCTGGTACACAGGCTGTCCCCAGTTGTTTTTCTGGCAGATTTCTTCTAAGATCTAGAAGTAAAAAAACAACAAACCTGCATTTGTGCTGGGGTTAATTGCTGTGCAGAAGCCTCCTCACCTAGCTCCAGCCCCTGTGCTGAGCAGCTGCCTTCCCTCAAAGGGTTTTCAAGGAGTCCTGGCAGCTTCCTCAAAGCTTAGCAAAAAATACAAAATGAATGGCAGATAGGACACTGCACTCACCTTGAAGTGTAAGATTCATCTAAATGCTTTACACTTTAAGATCTGATTAATTCCTGAAATTATTCCCTGTTCAGTTGGGCATCTGAGTCCTTTTGCTGATTAGATTATTTCAGAGTGGTTTTCTTTGAATTCTCCTCAGAAGCTCTGTCTCATGGACTTCTGTTTCAGAGGACTAAAGAAACTCGGGTTGCATTCATCTTCTGTGCTCTGCTGCCTCCCTGGCTTAGTGGGTTATAGAGCACGAGAAGTCCAAATAGGCTTCTTTGAAAAAAGAAAAAAGGTTGTGTTTCCATCCAATTAATTCCACGGGCTTCAGCAGGCAATTGCAGCTTTTGAAATGCTGAACCATGTTGCCCTCTGCCTTGGCACAGCTGGTCCCCTGGTAATTGGGAATTGCTGTCCAGAAACACTCCTGCTTTGGCTTGGGATTTGAGGGTTTTTAACCCACTGGCTGTGTGCTGTCCCAGCTGGCATTGGTCACCTTCCATTAAACCAGGTGGCTCTGACCTGGCCTTGAGCATTTCCAGGGATGGGGCAGCCACAGATTCTCTGAAAAACCTGTGCCAGAGCCTCATCCCCATCACAGCTGAGAATTTCCTCCCAAAATTCTATCTCTCCCTGCCCCCTGCCAGGGGTAAGCCATTCCCTGTGTCCTGTCACTCCAGACCCTTGTAAAGTCTCTCTCCATCTTTCTTGCAGCCCTTTCAGGCACTTCAAGGCCACAGTTAGGTCACCCTGAAGTCTTGCTGTGGCTGCCTCATTTACAGCTTACATTCAAATGGATTTAAGACTAAAAGGTAAAATTTAAACCTCGGTGCTGCTTTCAGTTTTGCCACCAGAGCTCCAGCTGAAGTTTAGCATCTTCCAGTATAAAATGCTTCATTATATAGTTCACGTTTCAATTACAATAGTTCATTTTTTCACTGTGGCAATACTTGTTACCTGCTGTCCCAACTCCTTCATACATTGGTTTATAAAAATGAATTTCAGCTGCCCTAAGGCCCTGCAGAACCATTCCAGGGATTTCACACCTCTAGTGGAAGGTGCCCCTACCCATGGCACGAGTTGGTACTAGATGAGCTTTAAGGTCCCTTCCAACCCAAACCATTCTTTGATTCTGTGGTTTGCTGACAAAATAGAGTAAGGGGACTTTTTCAATAGGGAAAAAATCCCACTGGCCAGTTTTCTGGGAGAAAACAAGGATGTTTTAATAAACTTTGGCAAACTGGAGGCTGTGGCAATGGAAGTGTCAAAAGGCAAAGTCATGCTTCAAAATTCAGGGTGCAGTTGGTTTCTTGTGTCACTCTGCCCAATATAAGGACAAAAGAGTTGCTGTCAGAGCTGGATGTTCAGAAACTCAGGGAATTCATTCTGGATTTCTCCTCAGCCCTCACCCATCCATCTGCATCAACTTGCACAAAAAACCCCAAAGAAACCAAAATCAAAAGCCCCCCTGAGCCAGCAGTTTCTGTGCTAGGCTGGGTTATGTCAACACTTCTGCCATAAATGGTTTGAAAATATGCATTATTTTTCTATACATGTGCACTGTTCCCTGGTTGTGGGAAATGGATTTGCAGAGGGTTCGTAGGGCCTGACAGAAGGCTCACACAGTATGCATCTGTATGCAAACCTGGAGATAAGAAATGGTGATTTGGAAATGCCATGGAATAGGCTGAGAGAGAAATGGAGCTAGAAAAATGTTTCAAAGGATGGCTTTGCAAATAAGACTAGATACTTTGGAGAAATGGAACTATGAAAGATGCATTGTAGTAGAACCCACGAGGGGTGATTTTAGATGATTGGCTTTAAGGAATTTTACAGCATGATGTGACAAAAGCTGATAGGCCAAGAAACGCTTACAATGTATTGTAATTAGGAAATAGTTGGCTTCTGATTGTGATGGCGTGAATTATAACATCTGTATTGTCTCACCACTCATATGACATGGAAAATGGAATAAAAGTTTCTTAAAACACGTCTCAGTTGCCCCAACTCTGGGTCAGAAAAGGGCAAAACCCGACAAATTGGTGCCCCGTAATGTAAAGCAAATAACAAATAACTGTCCAACTTGTCAAAAAGCCCCAAAATGATTTTTAAAGTACCGCTATTTGATGACACATAAATCATCACCGGTGAAGCCCCAGGTGATGCATTTTATGCATCAAACCCATGGTGGCTGGGAGTTCCTTGATCCGCAGAGCTTTTATGGCACGACAGCCACGCCCTGGCACTCATGATGATCTTAAAGATCTTCTCCATGCCCAACCATTCCATGATTCCACAAGGCAGCTGGGCATTGCAAGACGCAACTGGTGCCACTGGTTTCTTTGAGGCACAAGAATTTATTTACACAGATGGGGTGAGGAGCCTGCTTTCCCAGCACGACCCTTGGGATACGGACGCTCTCTTTAGCGCACGTACCTGAGGGGCGAGTTTGATCCCCTGGGGCTTTAGCGTGGCGTGGTTCATGGGGGTGAGCTCCATCCCTGGCAGGAGGTCGTAGAGCTTTTCCTCTCCCCTCTTGTCTCCCTTGAGGTGGTATCCACGCCCCAGGCTCGGGAACGCCAGGTAGCCGCGGCCTCCCAGGCCTCGGACGCCTGCAGCCCCTACAGGTACATTCATGTAAATTTCTAGGAATGTAAGAAGGCATTAAACTGAATCAAATCACGGGAAAAAGGACCCTGATTCTTGCTGAAATGGAAAAGTTAGCCCCGCTTGCTGGGAGGATTGGGAAGCAGGCGGGCAGGAGGTCCCAGGTGTGATAACACAGGCTCAACACTGATGCCCTTTCTTGGATAGGTGAGGGGTTTTGGGGGAAAACTGCTTCTTTCTGCCCATTTTTTCTACATTCTCTGGTCAGTTTTGACTTCAGGACAGCTTTTTACAGAGCTTCGTAGCTGGAGGGCAGAGCAGGAACAGCTGGCATCTTTTGTTACCCACCAGCGTAATTTCACCTTGAAGAATTCACAGCCTACACAATTTCATCCCTCTATGAACAAAAATCCTTTTTGGTTTTGCCCCATTACACTTCCACTTTTTATCAGGGAACCCTGCTTGGGAGTCTGGGGAGGCCGTGAGGCAAATTATCACATCTGCTCCTTTCCCAGTGCAACCTTTAGAGGAGGTGGTTCACCTGTGTGGAGAAAAACCTTGAGGAACAAGGGGTATTCCTGCTGCCCTGTCTCCTTCCTCGTGAAGGGACAAAAACTGGCCATCATGATCCTTGCCAGGCCTACCAGGGTGCCACTCAGGGTCCCAGCCTGCTGTGGGACTTGGCTTGGGGACACAAGGCATCATCTTCAGAAGGCAGATCATATTTCTTTGAGTTATTTCTTTGCTAGCCCCAAATTTACATCCCAGCTGACCAAATGATGTCTGTATTGACATTTAATTTGGGGGTACTTGAGTGTGGGGATTTGATTTGGCTCCCAGCAGGGTCACCCAAGAGTTTTCAGAAATACTCTCCTTTATTCATAGATTGAATTGATTGAATTAATTATTATTAAGTTAAAAATCCCCCAAAAGGGGGCCTGTACCTCCCAGAGCACAGAATGGCTTGTTTGATTCCCTACCGTGCACCAGGGCAATGTGACTTCCTTGGAAAACTCAAGGGAGTTTTCCCTTTCCCAAAACTGGCTTTGGGTCAGAAAACACCAGGACTGGTAAATTTTTCCCTTCAACTTTCCTAGCAAAGAGTAGCGGTGGTGGCAGCTGGGAAAGGAAAAGTGTTTTATTTGGTCTTCCCTGCTGGGGCAAAACCAGAAGGATTCATGGGTTATTTACGCTGGACTGAGGGCAATCTAGAAGTCCCTTCCAGGAAAACGTTGTTGTTGTTGTTGTTTTTTTTTCAGCTGGAAGATGTCTTTGGGAAAGACAGAGCCTAAACCCCGTGTTTTCCCATCCCTTCCTGAGTGGGATCCAGGAGCTGGGGCCAAGCCAATATCCCCGACACAACATCCCTGCCCGATGCCCGGAGGAGACGCCTGGGGCGAGAGGAATTACCTCGGACGGAGGGGGGCCGGAGGAGGCTCCTGCTGCCGAGCCCCTTGGCGGCAGGGAAGTGCAGGTTGGGGATGGCCGCGTAGGCCTGGGGTGCGTAGAACACCGGGGCGCCCAGGTAGGCGGTGGAGGGGTCGTACAGGTGGCCCAAGGTGTAGGTGTAGTCGCCCTGCAGCACCGGGGCCCTGCCGCCCGTGCCACGCGTGTACCTCACGTAGCTGTCCTTGTCCACCGGCTTGGCCAGCGTCACCTCGATCGGGGACCCGTCCAGGACCTTGGTGGTGGGGAGAGAGCGCGGCACAAGCACGGGGGTAAGCGGTCAAAGCGCTTGATGGAAACCCCACCTATGGAGGAGCTGCCCCCCGTGTCCTAACAGGATGCGAAGCTGGAGGAAACCACCCCAAAAAAGCCCCGAACCTCTCTCGCACAGGGGGAAGGGATGGGTGAAGGCTTAACCTGGGAGCACCCAGCCCTGTCCCCAGGTGGGAGAGGCTCCTTCAGCAAAGCCTTCAAAAAGCTTCACTTCCCTGCAAAGCCAGCGAGATTCCGTGTGCTCCCGTGGAGAACAGCAGTGGCACTAAAAATAGGAGCGGGGTTAGCACCTCTTTGGGAGAAGCTCCGGATTTACAGTGAATTACATGCAGTGCAAGAAGGGCTAAATTCAGCAGCCTCCTCGCAAATCCGTATCTGAATTTGGAGCAGATGTTTGGGCTGACCTCGTTTGTCCCAGTTTGCCATTCACACGCTGCCCTGACAGTGTTTTTGTTGGCAGTCTGGAACAAGGATGTGAGTGTGAGCCAGGGGGGATCGTAACCCCTCCTTTCCTAGTTCTTCTTTCAGCTTTTCCTGTTTTTTTTCTTTTGGTTTTTTTTTTTCATCTGAGCAGTGAGCTAGAGCCAGGCAAACACTTAGCACAAATACAAGGAGCCAAAATGAATCGTTTGTGTACAACAGAGCTGCTGAAAAACAAATTCAGGAGTATAAAAGCAACCAGCAAAGAGAAAATGGGGATAACACCTCCAGGAGGGTTTTGGAGCTAATAAACCAGGTGGTTTTGTATAATATTCTGTACCCTAGGTGGTTTTGTATAATATTCTGTACCCTAAGCCCCAGGAATTAATATTTACAGCAGCTTTACCTTCCCATTCAAGGCTTTCATGGCCTCCACTGCGTGTTCTCTTTTATTAAAGTGCACAAAGGCATAGTCTCTAATTTTCTTTACTCTCTCCACTGCACCTGTGGAAAACATTGGAATATTATTGGGAAATGGGGATTAGTCAGAAAACAGAGATCTGAAAGAGTGGTTCTGTCAGGTTATCAGCCCCTGGAAAGCAAAGGCTGAGCAAGGGTAGAAGAACAAGAGGTCAGTGTCCCTTCACCTCTTTGGGTATGTATTCCACAGGAAAATCAATATACAATGACTGTAGCATTTCAAGGCAAACTAGAAGGTTTTGGGATCAGGCACCAGTAAGACTCCCATTAAACTGGAGCAGTTTGCTCCTGTCCAAACCATTCTGTTGGACACGACCTTGGGTGTTGTCTCTCCCTTCTGTGACAGACCCATGTGATCCCCATCTCCCTGCTTTTGTATGTGCATTGGAGGCAGCAAAAGTTGATGTCTTTGCCATAAAACAAGGAGGTGTTTCTCCTCGACAGCTAGCTCAGGATGTTCAGGAAGAATGAGCAGCCAGCCCTGCTGAGGACAGAGCAGCCCAGTGCACTGGGATGGGCTGGGACTGATGGGGCAGCAGGTCTCTCCCTAAAAAACAGCCTCTCCCTAGGAAACAACGTTTCCTATGGCAGTGGGGCTTCCCTGGATGCCCCAATTCACCTGGACACAGCCCCAGTCAGGTTCTGCAGCTGAGGGTTGACCCTCCTGGGATTTGGCTTGGGCAGGAGAATCTTTCTTCCAGCCTGAATCTTTCTTACATTCAATTTATCCGAAGTAATTCAAATGTAAATGACTTCTTGTTCTTCTTTCCTAAGTCCATCCCCCACAGTTTTTCCTCTCCCTTGTCAGCTGCTCTGCTGCCAGGAACTGGTACTCTGCACTGAGGAGTCTGTCTCCAAAATAACCCCACCAGTCCTGTTCCCCAAGGCCAAAACCTTCAGCCATTTCTTTAATTCCTCATTCTCCCTGCTCCTGTGTCTTGGGAAGCACAATATCAGCCAGACCAGATTCTTATAAAACCCCCAAAATATCCTTTGAAAACATGTCTAAGGGATGCTGAGCAACTCTTCTGTTGGCTTCTTACCTCCTAAAGCTGAGCAGGTGTACAGGGAAATATCACATTGCCACAAAAAGCACTTACTTAGAAAAATGCAGGAGGAAACAAATTTTTTTGGTGTTCAGGGGGAGTCATTAGGAGCTGCAGAGGGCTAAATGAGCCTGTCCCAGCCTACTGCCCAAGCAGGCTGCATGTTTTGAAATGACACAGGGATGGTAAAATAGCAATTTGTGTCCTTCTGGGGCAGAGGATGATTTTCCTGAATTTATGGGAGTTATATGCTGATGCTTTGTTTACAAGTGGAAGCTTTAATGAACTTGTTGTGTTTTGAATATCCCCCTTCTGCCTCCCAGAGAATATTCCAGGACACCAATCCTGAGCCAAAAATTCTACTCTTCCCTTCTTCTGCCTCAGCTGGGCCAAGCAATGTGATACCCACCCTTGGGTCATCTCCATGAAGAACCCATCCATGGGACATTAAAGAGGGAACATTGTCCCTCCAGCACACTGGGACAGCACAATCTTCCTGCTGGGAACTCTACCAGGCAGGAGGAATTTCGTTGGGATTCCTAGGGAGCAAGGGCAGGGCTTTTCAGAGGGACAGCTCTACAAAAGTCACCAGGCTGTGAATTTGGCACAGATTTAAGGGGTGCTACTTGTACTATATCCCAGCTTGAGGAGCACAAGCAGCATTCCTGGTCCTGTCTGTGGAGCCCTCAGAGATGTGGGAATTGCTGTGTCATGAGGACCTCTGGATAATTTCTTATTGGATGACTTGTTGATGTCAAAACAGCTTCTTAATGCCCTGGATCCAAGGTAATTTCAGCTAAGTAGTGCTGAAATGTGGCTCAATGAGTGAGGCAGAGAACCATGGCTGGTCAATGAATCACTTCAGATCCTTGCTGCCCTTTTTTGATCTCACTAAAACTGAAGTTTTTCCCCCCAAAGCTGGAAGTTTTGCTGCTCTAATGCACCCATTCCTGAATTTATCCACCAAAATAAAAGCTGTCCATTAAAAAAAAATCCAACATGAACACGGAAACGATAAAAGGAAAATGAAAGATGGTGCAGAACTTCTGTTGTTATAGTGGAACACTTCTTAGGAGCAAAGCAGATGACTGTTACCAAAGTGTCAAAAGGCCACAAATGTGTTTCTGGGGAGTGGGAGCTTGTTCAAAGCTCGGGAGCAAAACTGGGTAAATAAAAGAAGGAAACAGTTCAGAGAGATGGATAATATAAATTTAACTCAGGGGTAAAATGGGGTCTGCAACAGCTCGATGGTAGCTAAAAGTATGAGCCAGAAATGCTGGAAGGACACAAGGAAAACTCATGAAGATCCTTGCATTTCAGTCTAGTCCAGAAAAAGGCATGGGCAGAGCAGAAATGAGAAGTTAGTGGAAGAAAAATGAAGCTCTGCAGCGTATTTTAAAAAATTAATAGAAGGAAGCTAACAGGAGTGAGATGAAAGGAGATTTCACATTGCCAGGCATCAGTTCCTAATGCCTAATGGACTGTGTGGCTTGCAGAGAAATGGGTTATTTTTTACTTTGTTGGTTTTGGGTGGAATTTCCTAAAGCTGGAACAACTCAGAAGTAAAATCTCCTTCGAAAGCCAGCAGGATTTTTATTCCCAACTAATCTCCCTGCTTTTCTTGAAAAATCTCACCCTAAGTGCATGTAAGATATGCCACAAAGGAATATTGAATTAAATGGAAAGCACTAATTATTCACCAGTTTACACGAGGACTGGGGGGAATGTATGAAAATGAGTTCAGAATTTAGATAGATCAGATAAAAAGGAGTTGTATTAAACCACTCTATTTTTATCACCATCCCTTGCCACAGAAGAATGCTGAAGTCACCCAGCTGCTCTTGTTAAGAAAGACTAAATGATTCTGAAGCATTTTGATGACACAGGACATCCCCATGCAGCATTCTGAGTCTCTTCCAGTTGCCAATCATCCTCCTTCGTGGTGGCGGTAGCTGGGAATTAAGCAGCCCTTATTGGGATGGCATTTTGGGTGGGAGCCTTCAGCCTCATGACAATTTTTGTGGCATTTCACACGAACATTCCACAGCAGAAACCCAGCTATTTCCATCTCTTGTGGCATTTTAGGAACGCAGAAATATTTCCATTTGCAGCTCTTGTTTAGGTGGCACTGCACCAGCGGGCTCCTACCTGGTTTGATGCTGTTGAACTCCTTCTCTATGGTCTCCTCGGTGGTTGAGAGCATGAGGTTCCTCACGTAGAGGATTTTCACTGAGGACATGGTGTCCTCATCCACCTCCACCTCTGGCTCTGCCCAGTCCACGGCGATGGGGTGTCCCCACAGCTGGATCCTTCCTTTAAGGGAATGGCCATGGTCAGTGCTGGGGGGCTTTGCTTCCTCTCACTCCTGCTCACACTCTAGTACACAACAGAGCAAGCCAAATTCTACAAATGTGACCCACAAAAAGCCTAAAAGCCTTCCTAGCTCAAAGCTAGGTCACACTCAGAATGGCCTCCTGCAAATACCTTTGGAGCTTCCAGATCTGAAAGAAGTGAAAATATAGAATAATTCACTTTAAGCCTGCATTTCCTGGAGTGCTCCCTTATGGGAAGTATTTTAATGCAATTGTAAAAACCCCTTTTGGCCAGCAAAGATTCGTTCCTTCAATACCAGAGCAGGGATCCTGAAATCCCAGCAGGATGGAACGAAACAGCAAAAGCAAGGATGCCTCTTTGTGTGTGTTTGATTTTGTTTGGGTGAAGCTGCAGCAGAAGAAAGGAGGGACACAAAAAGTTCCAATGCATCAAACAGGGTGTGGATGTGGAGGATAAACCCAGGGGTTCTGTATACACTGGGCTGAGCTGCTGAGGGGCAGGGAAGAAAAAGAGCAAATAAATCACATTGCTGAATGCTGATGGTGCAGTTGGGTTGCTGTCCCCACTCCTTGAGGCTCAGCTCCAGATTCAAAGGCACCTGATGCTGAGGCTTTCACTGAACTCGAGGGGAATTGTCAGAAGTCTGTATTTCTTTCTGTCTGGATGCATGTGTTTTACCAAGGTTACCATTTTAGATTTGTCATAAAATTTTGGTTAAGTCGGATTTACAGTTCTGTTGAGCTTATAGAAAATTTTATTGAATCGTTTCAGAGGTGTTAAATTGGTGAATCTATCAAGAACTGCTAGAGTTGATTAGATACTATTATTGATAATAAACCACTATTAGATATTGCTATGAATAATAATCCATTTAGACCTAAATTGTGGAGACAGTCTGAAGCTGAGATTGGCAAGGGGGTTTATTCTGTTGTGACTCAACCCTTGGAATTCTTTACTTTTTCCCTCCTCACCCTTTTGCCTCCCTGGTCTTCACATGAATCATTCTAGATTGCTTTAATCTGATATTTCTTAGCCTGCTTTGTCTGTATAGTAGGTAATAGAGTGACCCTTGCCATCAAACCCTGTCGTGCTTTCACAAATTTATATTAAACCTGCTTTTGCCCAGACCTTGCTGGTGATTCTTTAAGTGACCTAAACCACACATTTGCAGCTGCAGGTACAAAGAAAATCCTGCAAAATACTCTCTGCCATATCTAAAAAGGGATCTCTGCTTGGACAACCCATTGAAGAAGGGGTGGGAGCTCCAAAATGAGAGGGTGAGGATAGAATTTGAAGGCTTATTGGAAGCGTAAATGATCAAACTACATGGAAAGGTGCTGTTCCCTTGTGTGCTGTGTGCTTGAAACTTCAGAAGACTCTGGCTCCTGCTCAGGCCTTTGGAATTCCCTAAACTGTTTACTGAGATGCCCCTAAACTGGAAATGCCTCATGCATGGCACATGTCTGCTCAGGGCTCTGAGTTCCTTCCATCTGTCTCGCTGTCTTTGCCCAGGATTTCAAGTGCTCTGCCTGCTCCTGACCTCCTTTTCCACATAAAAACCATGGAAAAATCATGCTGAAGCACAGAATGTGCTCCCACCATTAGGGAGATGCTTAAACTTGAAGAATAAAATGCAGAATGAAAGGAAAATTGTCAGTGTGACATATCTCCCAACCAAAAAGCAATTCAGTGTTTAAAATCAGGCTCATTTTTTTACACAATAAGAAAAGAGAGAATTCAAGTGACAGGGTATTCCATGTATAAAACAGGTGAAAGAAGGCTGGTGGTTATGAACAAATCTCAAACCCCAAGGTTTGTTGGATGCTTTCACCAGCCAGTGAGCTTTGTTCAACAAAGCAGTGCAGGAGCATAAGAAAGCAAGAGAGAATTGGTGAAATCCCTGCAAATGCACTTAAGTGACTTCTTCACCTAATACCTGCTAAACCTCTCTCTCCTTCACAATGGCCGTTGGCTGTCTCCCAGTGCTGAATTTCATAGATTTACTCTAAAGCAATTCCTCACTCCAAGCTTTTTGGCCAAAATAGCAATTTTCAGTCCATGCTCCAGCCTGAATCTGCTCTTGGATGCTTTCCTAAGTGCCTCTCCCTGAGAGGCCATAAATGAGTCTCTATTTTATGTTTAACCCAAGACAAGCACAGGACCAAGCAGAACTACGTGGATACACACAGCTAAATCCATCTGGCTGGATTTTTAATAAACCCAGGCTCCTGAAGGACGACCACAGTTCATCAGCACGGTGCTGCAGCAGGAGCTGCAGTGGATCCCACACCCCATGGTGTGTTGGGGGACCTCCAGGCTCTGGGTGTCTCTAGCAGAAAACTGCTGTCTGAGGGCAGAAAACCCAGCCACACTCACTTCCTTGGATTCCTGGGTCCCCTGGTGATGCCACCACATGGTGACCCCTCCCCATCCCTGCTAACCTGGGAGCAGCTTCCTCCTGGCCATGGCTGCTGCCCGGTGGCTCTCGTACTCCACGAAAGCAAAGCCCCTGTTTTTGGTTTTGTCGGCTGCACTGGGGTAGACGATGACATCCACGACGCCATCCGTGACCTTCTTCATCTCTGCTAGGATTTCCTCCCTCTTCTTGGTTTTGGGGATGCCCCCCACAAACAGGCGGCAGTTGTCCACGCTGGCACAGACCCCCAGGAGTCTCCCGTTCCTGAAACCACAGAGCTGCTTTGTCAGGAGTCAGGAAACCAGTCTGCCAGTCAGGAGTCAGGAGCCAAGAGAGGGCAAGGTTAAAGCAAAGCCCATCTTCTGTCCCAAAACACAAGGCCAAACACAAGACCTTGGTGCCAACTGTTCTTTGGGATATTCCAGTGGCCTTGCTCGGTGCAAAAGCTGCCACTCTGCTAAATCTGACATCTAAGTCAGGCAGAACAGCTGAAATAAAGAATTGAGGGAGAAACCAAAGCCAAACGGTGCTTTTTCTACTTGAGATTCTCCCTTTCCCTGCCAGCAGGCGACTGCGCCCCCCAACCCAGGTGTCTGTGCTGTCACCAGTGGCTTGTGGCTTCCCAGTCACCTCCTGACTGAAGTTTTGGGGAAAGAAAATCCCTTGTCATGGATAGGCACCACTTGAGGACTCACCAATCCTAACTTTTGTGCAGACCCCAAAATAAAAACTTCCTTTTTTCACCTCTTTGGGAGCAAAGTATCTCTTATGGTCCTGGAGAAGTGCAAAACTTCTTTAGAGGAGTCCTTGGAACCAGGGAAGGAAGTGGAGGAGGTGTGGGTGGATGAAGCCTGATCCTTAAGACCTTCCAACCTCTGCTACAAATGACAGCTCTAAGATCTCTGTGTGCCTTGATCTACTCAAAGAAGTTCACAACCCTTTTTTTTCCTCTCTTTTTTTTTTTGTAATTAAAAAAGCCATCATGGTTTATCCCAAAAGGTTTTTAAGCAAAGGCATCAACTCATCCCACTTTGAACTGGCAAAAAAACATTTACTGTGGTGGAAATCCAACCAACACGTATTGATGGGCCCATCTGTTGTTGATTTCTGGGTGTTTTGTTCCCAATTTTTAGTCACAAACACGAGAGCTTTTTCTGTCCCTCTCTATTAGGAAATGTCACTGTTGTGCCAATTGGTTTCCATCCTATTTCACCATTTTTTTGCAATTGCTCCATCTCCCAGAGCATATCTGCACAACCTGTCACGAGGGAGACTGTGAATAGAATAAATCAACAACAAACAACCTGAGAGGAGCATAATAAACAGTGCTGGTTAGGGGAAAGTTAATTTGATCCAAAGCAGAATATTTTTTTCCAATGTTCAGATAATTTTTTTTTTTTGAGGAATAAATTTCCTGTGAAAAATAATGGCTTTAATGAGCAGTGACTACACAGGGAGACAGGAGGAGATTTCCCCTCAAAACACAGGGATCTAAATAACCTTGCTCTGGGCTGCCAGGAAAAATATCCCTTACATGCCAAAACAGACTGATATATATCATTTAAAGCTGCTTTGAAGGTGTTTGCCCAGCTTACCTGATTTCATAATTATTGAGTGTCTTTATTGCATTCTTGGCCTCCTGTTTATTGGAGAAGGTCACAAAGGCATAGCCCCTGTTGTTGCCATTGAAGTCCATCATCATCCTCATCTCATAGATTTTGCCAATCTGCCAAGTGAGAGATTTGTGAGCGAGGTGGGAGTGGTTTGGACTGGGATTTTAAAGCCCACTCAGTTCCAGTTCCATGGGAAGAGACATTCCATTGACCAGACTGCTCCAAGTCCTGCCCAGCCCGGCCTTGGAATCAGCTCAGTTCAGCCCTGAAATGCAGCTCTGACCATCAATAACTGACCAGCTGCCACCAAGCCTCACCTTTTCACAGAGGGGAATAAGTTCATCCTCAAAGAGGTCTCGGGGCAGTTTCCCAATGAAGATCTCACAGCCCCTCTCTGGTGGAGGGCCATCCCAGCCTGGTGGTGGTCCCCCATATTTCCTCTGCCCATTTTCCTGCCGTGGAGAAGAAAAGAAAGGTTCAGCTATTGATTTTTAAATGTGGATCAAAACAACTCAGTCTCTGGGAATGACCCTTGGGGCAGACACCCTCCATCCCTTCAGCTCCTCATGGATTCAGCAGGGATAACGCAGGGTCCTGCTGCCAAGGCTGGGATACTTCTGAAGTCCCAGTGCAGACAGCCAGGTAAGTCCCTGGAAAATGGAAATCCTCCTGGCTCTGGCAGGGGAATCTCCATGGGCTGTGTGTTAGCTGTGGGCTGGGTAGTGGAACACTTGCAAAATCTGTAACTTCTCTCGATTTTCGTCCAATCTGAGGATGACACCTGCCCACACAGGAGGTTCCTTCCTTCCTTCCTTCCTTCCTTCCTTCCTTCCTTCCTTCCTTCCTTCCTTCCTTCCTTCCTTCCTTCCTTCCTTCCTTCCTTCCTTCCTTCCTTCCTTCCTTCCTCCCTCCCTCCCTCCCTCCCTCCCTCCCTCCCTCCCTCTTCTGTCTCCCTCTTCTGTCTCCCTCTTCTGTCTCTCCAGAGGAGAGGTGCTGGTGCTCCAGTAATTTTTCCATTTTTGGCTCCCTGACCTTTTTTTTTAGTCATTTCCCATTCTGGGATTATTCCAGGAAAGCAAATGCCTTGTACAGATGATTTAAGAGGAATGTAAACAAACAGAGATCCTTACCAGAAAACAGAAATATATCACAAACCCTTTTAGTTTTCTCAAGCCTAGAACAGGCCCTGATTTATCCATTCTCATTTCTGGTTTTCCAATGTTTTCAGCAGTGATGGAGTCCTGGGGACATTTGATTTTATGTCTGAGCTGGTGTGTGAGGGGGACACAGCAAGAAATAAACCCTTTCCTCAATTTCCAGTGGCTTTGCTCATGGTTAGAAGGCAGCCCATGGCATGAGGCTGGAATGAGATGAGCTTTAAGGAACCTCCCAACCCCTACAGCTCCAAAAAAGCCACAGTAAATCTAAGACACACAGAAGTCCCTTATCTCATGGGTCATATAGAGCAGAAAGGCTCCTCAAGGGCACCAAACTCAGCTCCTGGCCTGGTCCTGGAATGTGCTTTTTTACCCAGGAATCTCAGGTTGTGCTTGGGGCTGTTGTGCCCTCTAGTGCCATGCAATACAAGGCAAAGTTCACAGCCTCCACCTGCCTAAAATCCAGTGTTACCAGTTCCTTCCTGCAGAATGCAAGGCCGGTCATGGCAGTGCCCAGTGCTTTCCAAGGCTGAGCTTGTTTTGGTCGTGGTAGCCAAGAAAGGCTTTCTCAGGTGGGTTTGAAGGTCATGCCCAGGCTCCACCTGCCCTAACCTTGGGAGGTTTGGATCTTGGAGACCTTGGAGCCTAAACTGGGAGCAAACCTTGGAGCAGGTGAGGCACCTGCCTCCCATATAGCTGTGCAAGGATCTGCACAAAAGGTGACGTGCTGGACTCCCCAGCTCATCCCTCTCCTGAAACTTTGCTCTGTGGGTTTTTGGTTTTCAGACACCAATCCCAACCTTTCCCAACATTTAACAGTGCTCAGAGTTGTCGTTCCCCACCTTTATTTGTAATTTCCCATTGAGCAAGGAATTCCTTGAGGAATAAAGTCCTGCTTTGGGAAAGAAATTGTAGTGATGGTCAGCACCGATGTGAGAGAGAAACAGGGAAAAAAATAAAGAGCAAGGAATGATTCAGGAGCATGGATTCGCTGCTCACGCCCCCAGAGAAGCTTCAGGATGAAGCTGGATGCTACACAAAAGGACGTGAGTGTGAATTCCTACCTGGATCAAATTATATCCCGTTCGCTGAATTAACGCACGGAGGGCGGCTTCTTTCTGTGTGCCGGTCAATCCATCCCCGGATTTGTGATTTGATTCCATTGGGAATGATTATCAGCAAAAAATCAGGTTAATTAGGGGTGCTCACTGCAATCAAATTTAAGATAAATTAAATCAATTAATATGGCTGGGAGGAGAAAGTCCACCCTTCTGAGAAAATTTACAGGGTTGCTCTTCCTAAATCAGTTATTTTGGAAATAAAACCAAAACAGAACAGCAGAGACCATGGAAAAAGCAGAAATATCCTCCTTGCTGAATGGAAATAAATAGTATTTAAACCCGTAGTCAGATCCTAGGGAGATGCAGAGGGAATTTGTAGACTTTTGGTGGTGTCTCAGGAGGAAAAAATATGTAAGTGCCTTAATTCTGCGCGGAGTACACAACAACAAGTCCTTTAGGCCTGTGTGATGCTGATGCTGGGAAGGCAACCTTGTACCAGCCATGTCCAGCACTCTCTGAGAAACAGGACCTAGCTCCAAATTTGGCCTATTTTTATTTTTGAAAATAAAGAACTGCAGATCTTAGCCCAGCTCAGGGCTGGAACAACCTTGGGTTCAGACATTTTGATTCAGACCTGCAGGTTTAGGTCATGGCTGATTGAAGATTCTTTGGTTTGGTTTGGGTTTGGGCTGAAAACATCATAAAACTGAAATCTGAATCTGACCTGGGCTACACCCTGGGAAAGGGACGTTTACAACATGGATTCACCACTGGTGATTCCCTGTTTATCCTGGATGCTGAGCTTTGAGCTTGTCCAAAATCTGTTTATGTGCTCCAGGCATAAAAACAGGGTCTGTAGGTGCAAGGCTGAGCTTGAAGCCTCAGGCTGATGCTGAGCAGCAGCCAGAGCAAACCCAGTTTCCTCCTCAGGTCCTTGTAGAGCTGGGGTCCAGTGAGACCAAGGACTCCATGCAGGAAAATGCTAAATTGTGTCATCCAACATGGTCGTTATTGCCTAGAATTCCATTTTGTCATAGAAAGGTGGAGGCAAGGAAAGGTGGTGCCTCCCAGGCTTGCCTGGAGAGTAAACAGGGCCAAAAGGGGCTGGGAAGGGTGGGCTGGGGGTGAGGGGGATGAGGCACTCTGGGACAGGATGGTGGTGGGGATGCTGGGCAGAAGGGAAATCCAGAGCAGTAGGAAGGTGCAAGGAAGGTGGAGTGCTGTGCCTGCACCCTGAGCTACTGCCAGATTTTCGGGAGGAGAACCTAAACAATCCCCTTGGTGTGCACAGGGGGAGCACTGCACGTAAAGAAATGCAGGCAAAGAAGTGCAATCTATCCGGTTACGGCTGACTTTCTGAGCGTGTCATGAATCTGCAGAAATAACAGAAAAAGCCTTTTTCCAGGACCCAGCTTTTAACACCGACTCCTTTTTATCGGCTGCTTTTCTGATTTTTATCTTTTCTTTTCTGCAGTTCACTTCGAGAGGAGCCAGGGCTTGGGGCAGCCCACTTTGTCTTTGGCCATCACCTGCCCTGTGCTCCTATGCCTTTGTGCCCTGGAAGTCTAAACCAGCTGCTTTCCATTTTAAATGGATTATTCCCAGTAGCAAAAATGGGGCACGAGCCCAGGTATTTGGAGGATCTAGGTCTCTTGTCACTCAGGCTCTGCCACACCGAGATCCAGAGCCGGTGACTCAAACACTGGCAAACAGGGACACATACCTCTGAAATGCCAGGTTTTGGAGCTGTTTAATGCAGAGGTTGGTGAGGCTCTTCTGAGTTTATTTTACTTTTTCCCTGTGCTCCCAGGTTCACCAGTGGTTTAATTACTACCAATGTGCAGGGGGTGGGACATAGATTATCCAATGTAACAGCTCTCTCCTGTCCCTAATTCCCAAATGAGTGTTTTCTCCAGCAGTTACTGGTTTGTTTTGCCCTTCTGAGGGCAGTAACAAAACCCTGTCGATGTTTGTGGTGTCTGTGCCCTGCTGCCTCCTCCGGACCTGGCGGTCAGCAGGCATGGGGCAGGATTAGCACACTGCTGTGCAAAAACCACTTGGAGCCTTTCCCAGGCTGCTTCAGAAAGAAAAAGTGAGTGTTAAAAAACCCAAACCAAACCAAAAAAAAAAAAAAAAAAAACAAACAAAAAAAAAAAAAAAAAAACCAAACAAAAAAAAAACCCTAGTTAAAACCCAGATTGGTTTTGCATCCTCCCCTGCCTGGGCAGAGACACCCCATACCCACCCTATAGGGGAAAACTCTGTCGCACTGCAAATCTGGCCCCTTATATTCTGCTTTGGGAGCATGCTGGTCTCACCAGGGAATTGAGGGATCAGATTGCAGTTCTCGGTGGGTTAGTGGGTGGGTGGATGCCTGCAGGGCTGCTGCTGTGGATGTGCTTGCACGTGGATCCTTTTGGGGCCACGCACCCTCTCCTGCAGGGAGGAGGGATTTCCAGGAAGGTCTCTCTCCCTCCCGGGGATGATTTCACGCTGAGCAGTGAGCACAAGCCTCGGGGCTGGATGGATGGGAACAGAGCATCTCCCTGGCTGATGCATTTCCAGCGGCAGCAATATCCCTCTCTGCCTTCTGCCTTATTAGATAAGACAGCCGAGCTCTTCGGGGCTCTTCACATAAGGCATCCTGCAAAGATTTCAGGCTCTAGACCAGCATGTCTAGACAATGGTGCACTCCAGGATATGCTGAAGCAATCCACTCGGAATTAGGGAGCAAGAGCATTCAAGGTTGCAATGAAGTTTTAATCACAGCCTGCTGCAGAACCCGGGGTGAGGGGAGCGTTGTTAACAAAGATCTGGCTTTAATCTGTGCCCGGTGCTTCCACACATTCCTGCCTTTGCAGACAGCCCAGCCTGACCCATGGAAACAACCCTGCCCCATGGAAGAGGTGCAGGATGCCCATCTTCAGGGGTGCCCTGGCTCACGTGGAGCTGTGGAGCTGGTCCTGCTGGAAGTGGGGTCCAGCTGGAGACCCCCACCCCAGAGTAGCACTGGCCCCTGCAAGTGCCCAGTCCTGATTCCAAAGGAATCTGCAGGCCCCCACTCCCAATTCCAAAGGAGGCCAGGACTCCTTTGGAACTGAACCCACAGGTGGACAGCCCTGTGCACCATCCATGGTTCGGTAGCCCCAGCTCCGAGCAGTCAACTCACGCCTACTAATTACCAGCCCAGTCACTCACAGGTTATTTATAAACTGAAGAGCTTTCCTCCATCAGTGGGAGGAAGCAGCAGCCCTTCTTTTCTTTGAGGTATAAATCCCAACACAACAAATCCCAAGCCCAGGACATCAGGCTTCCCACCCTGCAGTTTTCCAAGCACTTTTTCTCTCCCTCCTTCCTTCCTGCCTCCCTTGAACCCAGGACATCTAAACACCTTTCCTGGGGCAGGGCACTTTTCCACCTCTGCCACCCAAGGGTCCATCCCATGGAATCACAGAATCATTTAATCTGGAAAAGCCCTCTCAGATCATCTAGTCTTACCATCAACCCACCACCAAACCACGTCCCCAGGTGCCACACCCATTTGTCCATCAGTGCATCCAGATATTTCCAGGGTACTCATCATGGGGAGATGTTTAATTTCTGAAACTTGTGGAATTCCAGCCCTTTCTCCATTTTGCAGGCACCAGCCCCAGCCCTTCCAGCAGTGCCAGCGTGCTGGGATATTTTTTTTTTATCTTAAGGGAGAATTCCTGCCACCCAGAGAAAACACAATTACTTTCTCTCTTTCTCTCTCCTTCTTTGTTCCCCGAGCCAGGAATCAATTAGCAAATCCACCCTCACAGGGGAAAACCCCCCTTCCGTGGCTGCTGATGGAAAATGTGAATGACTGCAGCAAATTCAGGCAGTGCTTTCAGCACTGCTTAAAAAAAGAATCAACCCAGCCACACTAAATAGAAGAAATAGATCTGGAATTCAACCAATTTTGGGGATTTGCCCTTAAAATGGATTGTCATTAACAAGGGCCACCACTCAAAAAATAAAAGGATAAAAGAAAGGAGAGGGGGAAGCTGCATTTTGTTCAGAAATTTAAATTGAAATTAACACCTTTGGAAGTGCAAACTATGCGTATTTCCTATTTCATCCTCAATTTTTGATAAAATTTTGATAATAGCACCAACTTATCATGGTCACAGCATCAAGAAAAGGAAGGTTCTGCTTTTACCTTGTAGCACAGTATCGCCGGGTCTGCTTTTCTTCTCTCCACCTACATTTATTTTAGATTTCTGCTGAAATTCTAAGGCAAGAAAAGGTCCTTTTATACCTTGCAAGCCCACATCAACAAGAAACAAACCTATCATGATACCACCTCTCCATGACTAACGTGGATCCCTCACACCTACTACAGCACATCCTCTGGCTTGGTTCCATCCATCCATCCAGGAACAAGATGAATCCAGAAGATTTTACCCCAGAAACAGCAGAAAAAAGTTGCTTCACTTTTGGGTTATTTGGAAAAGGAGTCTCTTTACTCAAGAGATGTCTCCCATGCTATGGTTTTTGCTGAAGGGGAGTTTGAGGGCAGAGCCTGCCCCTGTGCAGACTTTTTGGGGAGAGTTGGTTCCTGGTTCCATGGAGGAGATAACAAACCCATGTTTATCCCACAGGATCAATACAGACCTGACTGTGCTGAGCCACTTGGACACATGTAATTAAGGTCATTTTGTTTGGTATCTCCTCAGTGCCACTGCTCCTCCTGAAGAATAACAACCTTTGGAAAGACTGGGTAATGATATTCACTCTTTCCCCTAAAACAACTCAAAACCTATTTTCCTCTAGGTTATTGATGTTTTGGGGATTTTTTTTTTCCTTCCCTCCAGGCTCCAAGCAATACATATTCCTTTCTATACATCCATAAACACCAGGTATGCTTCATTTTCTTCCCCAAAACTCGTGCAGCCTTGTGAGCTGCCCCGGTTCCTCACTGAGGGACGGAGTCCGATTGAGCAACGCCGCACGAGGCTTTCATCCCTTGGCTTCCCAGCCTGGGGGGTTGTTTTCCAGATCCAGTGGCTCCACACAAAATGGGAACTCACAGACATTTGCAGGAAGACAGGGCAAATTCAGAGCAGCATGAAGGCGCTGCAGCGCATGAGCCTGGAGAAAACATTTCATGCCTAACCCGCCAAGTTCTTTGGGAATCAGCTTGTCCCTTTGGAATCCCTCTTGGGCACAGCTTTTGCAGCTCTGTTGCCAAATGCATACAAAATGCCCCCAAAAAGCCACTCTGTGATGATGAGCCCGTCCTTCCCTAATGTTTAATTTGCATCCCCATGTTCTGGACACTTTGAAACCATCCTTCCTTCCCTGCCTGCTCCCACCCAAAACTCCTGTTCCACCGGGGGAACGAGCTTGCTAGGAGCATTCTGTGCTAGGCAGAAACTATCCTGGCTAGTAGGAAGGGATTAGGGAGAACTGAGGGGGTTTTAGGAGCAGCTATTGCCTTTGTTATGGAGACGGATCTCTGGCAAAGAGGAGGGACACAAAGTCGGCTGGAAAGGTCTCTAATGATTAAGCCTCAGAAAGTTGCGCTTTAACAAATCCACAGAGAATTATGGCAGGGAAAATCCCTCCTCCCCCTCCACCTTGTCTGGCCTCGTTTTTCGGGCAAGGAGGACAAGCAGAAAACCCCCTCTTTCCATGGCTTTGCCAGGTAGAAACCATGCCAAGGTCCCTGAGGAGCCCTTCCGTGCCCACCCAGCCCATCCCAAACTCAACACCAGCAGTGTGGGGCTGTGTGGGGCCAGCCTGGGGGTCCTGGTCCCCCAGTCCAGCCCTGCTGGAGCGGGGCAGCTCTGGGGTGTGAGCCTGATGCTGGGACGCTGTTGGAGCAGGAGGCTCTCGATGGACCTGCTCCTTCCCAACCCCACCACCAGCCCCTATTTCACACAGCCGTTCCCACACCCCCAAACCTCCCAGCCAGCAGCAGCTTCCTACCTGAGCAGTTTTGGAGGTGGCCCCCCGGGAAAGAGGGCTCCTTGCTTGTGGGGAGTTTGCGACGTGTCACTGCGGTTATTCCCTAATCATCATATCAAACTCCAAAGGTTCAGCAGCCCCGGGCTGCTTTACAGTCCCACGGGTTAAACTTTAACCTGCCCTATCTGCCAGCTCCCCGCAGGCCTTTGACCAGATAGCTGCCTCAGACAGCACCCTCCGGGCCCAGCTTGCCTTAAATTAATGCAGGGCACCAAAGGCAGATCCCAGTTTAAGGGCTGGGATGGTTCTGACACCGGTTTGCCCCGTGCTGAGGCCTTTCCCTGGTTCTGCAGCTCTTCCCAGCAGAGATGCCGGGAGAAGGGACACAGCCTCGTGACACTCTTGGGCTTTACAAGAGGTTTGGGTTTGCTGGGGGATGATGCCAGGACTGATAAATCCCTTTTGGTGGAAAAATTCCTCTTGGTGGCCTAAGCAAAGCAGTGGGTTTGCAGAAATTGCTGCAAAAGAAGTTATCCAAGCAAAGACTCACAGTGAGGATAAGTTTTGGGGAGGGTTTGTTGCGCCCAGAATAGGCTGTGAATAAATCCAGCAGCTACAAATCTCTGCAATGGGTGGCTCCCAGGTGGGGCAGCCTCTGAGTCTGTGGTCCTTGTGCCTCATCTGGCGATGCAACAGCTGAACTGAATGTTTGGCTCTTTCCAAAATCCTTCTGAACCCTCACAGGAATGAAATGGGGTATCACAGGACTTTAGCAGAGGGATTTCATGGGATAATAGAATTGTTAAGTTTTGGAAAAGACCTTTATAATCATCAAGTCAAACCAGCACCACCACCATGCTCACCACTAAACCGTTTTTCTGCTATGATGTGCAAGTTTAGGATCCCAGCATCGGGATCCATCCCTGGAATTGCATCCTGCTGTGGCTGTCTTTGACCTCAGAGCTGGGGGCATGGTTTGCCATCCCAGAGCTGACCCCCACCACATAGATACAGTCCCGGGCTTCATTTGCAGCCCTGTTAAATGAAGCATTTATAATTAGGTGCTGCTGACGCTTCAGGTTTGGAAAAGTGCCATGCCTGTGTTTGCTCAGCTTTAAAAGCATGAGGTATCCCTGAGGGGGGAGATGACAAGACCTGGATCCCTCATGGAGAGCAGCATCTCACTCCCTCCTCCCTGTCAGCATCCTCTGTCTCACCAAGGTGCTGCTTCCATTTCCCGGCCCAAACATGGGATTGCTCCCAAGGAAACATCTGCCGTCTGGTATCCACCTTCCTGCACAAATCAGGGGCTCAAATTCAGGTTTCAAAGAATATAAAACCCCCAAACAAGCCCTTCCCAACCAGTTATGAGCTCCTCTCCCTGAGCACAGCTTGGGATCTGTTGCTTCTCCTGATCTCCAGGGCGGAGCTCGGGAATGAGAGGCAGATGTAACAGTGGATTTTTGCCTTGTCAAAGGGATTCTTCTGCCTTTAGCACGCCATCCTATCCTGTCCTAAGGGACTGGTGGGATTAGATCACTGCGACACACTGGATTTCAGACTGAAGGCTCCCAGCACTTCTGGCTGCACAGGAAAATGAGCTGAAATCATTCAGTGACCAATGAAATGCCTCTGCCCTGGAATTGTGACAGTGGGAGGAGAAAACCAGCTCCATAAAATCGAGAGTCACACACCTTCATGGGCCCAGCACTAAAAAGAACAACGAAAAAGTCTCTCTGGGGGAAATGTGAGGTGTTACCTGAGTGCAGGTAATGGGAACTCTGATGATCTGTCAGCAAGAGGGGATGAAATGCCGGTGGCCATGGCATGGAAATAGGGCACTTTGGGATGGAAAGCCCCTTTTTGGGATAGAAACCAGCTGTGGATTGACCCACAGGTGTAAGGGAAGTATGATAACAGATATGGGCATGGAAAGCCATTCTGATGCCACAGGGTTTGGAATTTCATCATCATTTTTTGAGGTTGTGCAGGAAGGGCAGCTGAGATGCTTTCCTTCCCTGTCTTCCTCTCTCTGCTGCAGATTTTGCTGAGAAGAGGAGAAGTGATCAAAGAGGAGATGTGATTTGTGCTCACGTTTCCTTGAAAGCCTCTCAAGAGGCAGAGTGGAGCAGCCCCAAGAGCAGCAGAACATAATTGTTTCCTTCTCCACAATCACAGCATCAGTGATCTGCCTCCTCCAGGGTTTGCCTCAGCCTGCCAGGTGAGATTAGAGAAAAGCACTTGCAGCTCAGGAAAAATGACACTTGAGTGGTTGTTACCCCTTTGGGTTATTTATTTACTGCCACAAACCTCCTGATCTCCAGCTTTCCCTGGAAGTGCTGCGTGAAGTTTTCCAGGATGTCCAGCAAGGGGTTTATGGCAAATCTCTGTGCCAAGCCCTGCTGGGGATCAGCAGCTGTCCTTTAACATAGCAGTAAAGCCAATAAAAATAACCTTGGTGTCAGGAGGAGCAGGATCAGAGCCCAGCCTTGGAAAAACATGAAAATGGTGATGTTGAGAGCATCTCCTGAGTGCTGTGTTTGCTGGTGGAGACACCCTGGTCAGACAGGGTGATCTGGGTGTGTGGATGCTCTGGTTGGTGACGTTTCCACTGCAGGGACTGCTGAAAGTTGGGGAAGAAATTGGATGTCACCAGAAAACTTTGAATTTTCCCAAGTCAGCTACAGATTTAGAGGGATGTGTATCAGTTATTGGGGAGGGTTTTGTGTGTGTGCAAAGAGAGATTGTTAAACACCATTGCAGTTCATTATAGCTCTCTAAACATTACAGTTCTCCCTTTCCCCCCCTGAATAAATCTGCATGCTGCAATGTTACTGTGCTCTGTAATTAGGAACAATTCAGTTGAAGTCTTAGTGCTTTCCAAAAACAATCCTTTGCTTCAGCAGCCTGACTCACACCCTGCTAGAGAGCTGCTGCTAGGCTGAGAAGGAATTTATAGTGGAGCAAACAGCCTGTGTGCATTTGTATTTAGTGACAGGAAAACCACTTGGTCCTAATTCCAAAACCAATATTAGGTGAAAAAAGAAAAAAAAATTAAAAATGGGCACAAGTGAGGTTTTTGCACCCCTCTTCCTCAAGCTTGGGACTCCCCAGACGCTCGAGTTGCCAGTTTTTCCTTGTTGTGACTGAGACATTTTGGGTTTGTTTGTGCCATGGAGAAGCAGCAGTTGTGTCCAAAGGCTGCTGCCAAAGAAAACAGAATTAATTATAAAAGTTTTGTGTGCCTGTGGCTTCAAGATAAATCTGTGGTCGTAAGTATTCCTTTGATTTAAGATAGTTTGATATGACCTGTGTTTGTGTAAGGCTGATGTTGGGACATGGATCAAATATTGACACTCTGCTGCTCCATAAATGTTCTGCTGTGAGCCCAATGACTTTTGTAAAGCTGTGGTTACAACTCCTTCAGTCTCGGGTGTTTCTCCAATTGCTCTGGATAACAACAGTGTAACTAGTGGGTGTGCAATTCCATCCTTATTCCATAGTGCAATGCCAGCCTGAATTATCACGGCACAGGAACAGGGTCCTGCACCTGCACACAGGAAAGTGGGAGCCAGCAAGCTGAGAAAATGCCCTCATTCCTCATTTGTCTGCTCAATATTGGCTCCTAAAACCCGTGTCCAAAAATAATTGCGAAGAATTGGAGCTGGTGGCAACAGCTTTCCTGCAAACGTGTTCCACATGAGAAGAGTTTGAATCCTGTCCCTGCTGGTGTGTTCTTCCCTTTGGCAAAAAAACTCTTCAAAAGGCATCATCAGACCCAAATACTTGGGAAGTTACATTCCAATATTTTCAGTTCTGCTGACAATTTCCCAACCTGCTTCCTGACTTCTGTCTGTGCAGTTTCTTCATATTAAGACTGTGACCTCCACCTGGTCTCAGGAAAAAACAGGGGCATCATGGGCCTAAAAATACCAGGTGCTTTAGAAATAAGTTGCAAATTTATAAAGCAAAGTCTTCCCATTAAGTATGAAGGCAAAGCCTTGAAGTCACAGGTGTTAAGATTTATGTAGTGCGGCTTAAAAAAAAAATCCTTTCTGCAAAATATTACAGAACCCCAGACTGGTTTGGGTTGGAAAGGACCCTAAAGCTCATCTTGTTCCACAGGCAGGGATGCCTTCCACTCTCCTAGGCTTCTCCAAACCCCATCCAACCTGGCCTTGGGCACTTCCAGCTCTTATTTCTCCTCTAAGTGCATTCAAAAAATTAGAATGTTCTGATAGTAATGGTTTACACTGAACAGAAGTGAAAAGCAGTAATTGGATTTACTGTGCAAATCACTGACAGTAAGTCCTCTAATGCTATTAGGACTCCTTAAAATAATAAACCTCTCTCCCAGCTGAAACCAAAGCTCCCAAGGCAAATGATTACACTTAAAAGCCAGATTATTATTGTTATTGTTATTGTTATTTTGCAGCACCTTTTTGTGGCTTCTGTGTGTGCAGGAGAAAAACCTTGGGCTTTTATCCTTTTTCTTTCTGTTTCAGGACAAATAAGTGGGATGGGAAAGACAAGGACTCACACAGGTCTTTGTTTGTTTTGGAAGGATGCCCTGCACAAGGGTGGCACAAACTCAGTATGCCCTAGCCTGCCTGGCTGCCTACAGCATAAATCCTGATAGATATATTTAATATATCCTACCTGGAAAGGGACAGCTGCTAGGGAGAAGGAAATACCCCAGTGATTGGGTGCAGGTGTAAAGAAAATGGGGTCAAGGCCACTGGTCCAGTTTGTTGGTGGGGGCAAGTGGGGGAGGTAGGAAAAGTGGTATTGATCTGGGGATATAAGGGCACTGATAAGAGAAATGGGAGCAATTTGCATGAGGAACTGGGCGAGTCTGGGCAGGAGAGATAGACAGGAATGAGGCTTTATTTTTGTATATAAATGTGCTTTTAACAAAATTAAAGAGGTGTTATTGGGCCTTGCAGATTTTTCCTCTGCTGGGAGTCCAGGGAGGAAAATAAGATTTTTTTCCAAGCAGCAGGTTGGGACTTGTAAGCCAGGCCTAACCACTAAGCTGAGTCTTTTACCTCTTCTGAGCTTTGGCCACCTGGGGAGGCAAGAGCAAATAGTTTGTGACTTGTTTCCTTCCATGTAGCTTTTGCTTTATTTAACTTGTGTTTTTCATAAAAGCACATTTCATACCTCCTGTGTCAGCCTGGTGGATGCAAGCATTGTGGAATATTTCCCACTTCACTAAGTTTAAAGGGTGGTTGTGTGCTCATGACTCACTGTACCTTTCTAATGTGCAATAACTTTCTTCTGAAAAATGATTCTAAGCACATTGAATCCAGGTGTGTTTTATCATCTTGTGGGATGGCAGAAAAGCACTTGGGACATCCTGCTATTATTAGGGTGAGTACAGAAGTTTATAAAACTGGTACAGAAGCTTTACAAGGGATTCAGGGAAGAAATAATGGCTGGGATCGACTTTGATATCCTGAGTGGGCTTTGTAAGTTTATGAATTAATTGAAAAATTAAATCACAGAAGGGTTGAGTTGGAAAGGATCTTAAAGTTCATCTAGTGCCACCCCCTGCCATGGGCAGGGACACCTTCCACTATCCCAGGCTGCTCCAAGCCCCAAAGTCCAACCTGGCCTTGGACACTTCCAGGGATCCAGGAGCAGCCACAGCTTCTCTGGGCACCCTGTGCCAGGACCTGCCCACCCTCCCAGGGAACAATTCCTTCCCAATATGTGATATAAACATGCCCTCTTATGTCACTTAAAAGCTATTTCTTGTCCTGTTACTCCATGCCCTTGTCAGAAGTCCCTGTCCCTGACTTTCCCTGAGTCAAGAAAAGCAAGTCAGGGTTAACTTTGTTCTTGCTCAGGCAGAGGTGCCATGGAGAAGATCAGGAATGTATGGCCTTGTCCCAAATCACCTCAGGGATGAAGTGTGGGAGGGTGGCTATGGGAAACTGCACAAGGAATTAAAAAAGGCTCCTGTGACCAGAACCTTGAGAAACAATCACTGGGTTCTGAGCATTCTTGGGAAAGTCCTGAGTTGGGAATGGGTGACCAGCTCCTCCAGCTCGTAGGTACAGGAAGAATTACTCACCTACACAAACTGCAGAGGTGCCAAAGTGGGTGCTAAGTGACCCACTGCCCCCCTAAATACAGACTGCTCATGGTGGAGACTTCCACACCTCTGCTTCAGCAGCCTCAAAGTGCTCAGAACCCAAATTAGTGCTGGCCAGGGGCTGGACGTCTTAAAATATTTCCCTAAACCTTGTTCTTTTCCCTGTCTCCGTTCCCCAGTGGGTTGGTGGGTGGTCTGTTTGCTGGCTTTGGGTTTGCTCATGGGTGGCCTTGAGCTGGAAGGGTCGGGGCTGTCATGACAGGGGCTGGTGCAGAGCTGGGATTTGGGGTCGGGGGCCTTGCTGTATCCCGGCTCTGAGGCTCATTTCTCCTTTGGGAGGCTACAAAAAGTAGCTCAGGCTTGAATCATGAGGCTTGGCCCCTCTGCCTGGGCTGAACGTGAACTTCCCTGAGGGTTTGGGTTTGGATCCAGCCAGCGAAATCCTGCTGCTGGAGTTCAGGGAGGTTGCCAAGCTGTCCTAAATTCAGGTGGGTGGTGGAGCTGGATCTTCCCCCCATGAGGCCAAATGTGAACAAAAAAGGGTCTGTGATGCAGGGCAGTGGTGTTTGGTTTGGGATATGTGACTCCTAACCACAAACAGAGTCAATATTTAATAGAAAAGAATGGTAAAATAGTAAAAATAGTAGTTTAAGCAGACTTCGACATAAGTGTAAGGGGTATCTTTTGTCCTTTCAAGTGTTAATTTTATTTTTATTAGTTTTTAAATTAATCTGGGACCCTGGCAGTTTTTGGGGTGTTTCAGTTTGCTGCTCCAAAGGAGCTCTGCCAGCACCATCTTCCAAGCTGCCCTGCAGAGTGAGGGATGGGGGGAATACACTGATTTTGATTGAATGTTTTTAAACAAACCCTTTTCAGCTTGGCCAGACTTGAACCTTCAAATGTTTCCATGTCTTCTGAAAGCCATGTTTCTTTAAATAAAAACTCACACCACCATTCCAGTGGAGAATCCCAGATGGGTTTGGGTGGGAAGGGACCTTAAAGCTCATCCAGTTCCATCCCCTTCCATGGGCAGGGACACCTTCCACTGTCCCAGGCTGCTCCAAGCCCCAAAGTCCAACCTGGCCTTGGACACTTCCAGGGATCCGGGGACAGCCACAGCTTCTCTGGGCACCCTGTACCAGGGCCTGCCCACCCTCACAGCCAGGAATTCCTTCTCAGTCTTTCAGATAAGCTCTGGTGTGGGTGGTGTTGGAGGCACCTTCTCTTTTCTGCGTGATCCTTGCTCTTCCCATCACATCAGATTCCTGCTGCAGATGGGATGGCTTGGGATGGTCTTGCTGGACAAACTAAATTATATAAAAATGCCATCCACCCTCGGAGGTTTCCTGCCCTCAGCACTGCCACCAGCCTGGGCTCAACTTGCCCTGATGTTCTGTCATTTTTTCCAAAGTGTTCCAGCTCTGGCAAGGTGTCATTTTCCCACTGGGAAAAGTGGCTTCTCAGCTTTCTGCTGGAGCTGTCACAAAGAAGATGTCCACCCTTCCTGGAAAACCTTGATAGCAGCACTCAGGTCATCTTCTGCTTTTATTTCCCCTCCCTTGAAAGCAGCCAAACTTCTCCAAAGCTTCATGCAGCTTGAAATTGCTGAAGCCTCTCCAGCACCCGACAACAAATTACAACTGTGAGATAACACACAGCCCTGGGCATTAGCTAGAAATGTCACATTCCAAATATTTAAATTGCTGATTTGTATGTTTGGGAGGAAAAAAAAAACAAAAAAAACCAACCTCCAGATGCCGTGCAATGCATGTATAAATCCTGAATTGTAAATAAATATCCTCCCTGGGAGCTCAGATTTTTTTGGCAGTTTATCAAGCAGTGAGGTTTATGTGGGAATACATTCAGCTGGACTAGAAAGCAATCAGAATATCTCTGGGATTTTGGAGTGGGATGGGGCTCCTTGAGCTGGGCAGGCCTCTTCTAATATTGGTGTCCATGAAAATTGAGAATTGAGAGCATCCAAAGGGACCTCTGGAAGGGAGAGGAGCCAACTTGCATGGAGCAAACTCAAGTTTTTGTCCCATTCATGGCCTGTAAGAGCCAAATCTGTTGTGAGAAGGTCACAGATGAATGAGAGCTGCTTCTCCAGCCTTGGCAGAGAATTCCTGCTGCCCAAGCTTTAGGCCTTTGGACAGCGGCACTGCATTCCCAAGGAGGATGGTTGGTACCTCTGGGATTGCTCAAATAACTCCTTGAAAAGATCAAATGGGGATGCACACAGCGATGCTTCCCAGGCTTCTAACTGAGACAGATGTGACAGAACTTCTCATGCTGGAGGAAAATAAAAATATATCTTTAAAATATCAAGAATCTAGTTAGAATAGGAAAAATGCCTCACACAGACCTGAAGACAGGTTGGACTCTGCTTTGTGCATCTTGGAAATTCCTTTTCACAGGTTCTGACTTCAGTGAAGAGGGGCATGGAGAGGTTTTGTCCCCAGCCTTGAGCAGTTACACGAGGCTGGCTGTAAAACCCCTCCGGGTGAGCTGCCAGCAGCTTTTCCAGGAACACCAGGCTTTGGGACCAGCCCTGCCTATGGGAATGAGCTTGGAAGGCAGGAAAACAAAGTCACTAAAAAATACAGCTGGCTCTGTCACTTTGGTGTTTCCTTTCTTCACCAACACAGCTTTACCTGGGTGGCAAACAGGGACTCTGAAGAGCAATTATCCCTTATTTCCCTTTCCAAAGTGACTGGAATTGTCCCTTGATGGATAAGGTGGTTCCTGGCAGCAGAGCGTGCTTACCTGGCTGTTCCCAGGCTCCAACATGGGGAGCAGGTGATGCAGAAAATGCTCCAGTGCAGAACAAACCAAGCAGAGGAGAATATTAATTTAGATTTTTCCAAAAGGCAGCTGGTTTTGTTGGTTTTGCTCACTGGGTTATGCAGATGCTCCCTTGGTGTTAGGGATTTCTGATGGAGCTGGTGCTTTCAGCTGTGACAGAAGGTATAAAAAAGGTCATAAATACAGCTTTGACTTCAGGTAAACAATAATAAAATATCCCCAAAAGACAGACAAAACTGCTCCTAAAGCCAGCTTGCAGCAATTTCATACTCTATATATGCAAGAGGTTTCAGTAACAGTTCAGTAGCATCAAGAATTCTTCATTTTTCACTGTAAGTATTTCCTAGATTAAAAAATAAAACTCCGGACAATTCCCCAACTCTGTGTAGCCCTGATGGATTTGTACCTCCTGGGATGAATTGAATTGTTATTCACCTGAAATACTTCAGGCTTTACTGCCACAATTAATGTTGACTGAATTTTTTAGCTGTAACTTCCATGGTGTCTTTGCAAACTGGTGAAGTTTCCATTATTTCTCCTCCCCCCAGGACAGTATGAACATGTGGTGAGCAGAACAGGGTGTCACTCCTTACCAAAAAAAGGATTTAATAATGAAAATTCCATTTTTAAGGAACCTAAACCTGAACACCTGTGTTGGGAGAGTTTGTAGGAGCTGAAGATCATCTTGGGATGGTTTCTCTGCTCAGTAGCTTCCAAAGGCAAAAGTCATGGAGGCTGAATGTTGCTTGGGGTTTTAAACTGAAAAATGCATTTAGAAAGAAGAGAGTCCTCGAGGGAATCGAGGTAAAAATAACTGCCAAACGAGGCAAAACTGAGGAGGAAAAGAACATTGATATTCAGTATATTCATTTCTCATGGAGCCTGACGTTAACGCCTCTGCTGGGAAATTACATTATTGTTAAAATGCTGTGGAAATCCAAATAAAGGCTGGGAAGCTACAGGATGTTCTCAGAGGATGCAAGCTTCGCTGGAAGAAAATGAAATAAACAGTTCAGCTCCAACACCTAAATATTGATATAAAGATGTAAAAGTTGAGGAGGCTTCACAGACCAGCACGTGATGGGGATATCCCAGGGCACTGGGCAGGCTTGGAAAGTCAAATATTCTCTCTCCCTGTGAAGCAGTTGGAGTTTGTGTGGTGTCCTAGAAAAGCAGGATGTGAGCCAAGGAATAAAGGAATAGCAACCAAAATAAGAGAATTAGTGACTGGGTTGCGCAGGAGTCGGGCTGCAGCAGCACAGCGAGGAATGGGGTTTAAAAATAGCCTTGCTGATGGGTGCAAAGGCCCCTGGAAGAGCAGCCCTGAGCAGTGGGGGATCCCCATCCTCGGGGATGCCCCCAGACCCTGCTGGGGCCCCTTTCCCTGCTGGGATGGCTGGGAGATGCCAGGGCAGAGTGAGCACGCGTGCTGCCACTTCAGGAGAGCGGCTCCTGGGAGGATCTTCAGGGCAGACAGCGCAGGGCAAGAGCCACTCGTGGGGAAAATCTCCCTGGATTCACTCCCTGAGTTCACGGCTGCTTCCCCCGCGGTCACTCAGGGCTCACATTCCCCTACGGATCCCATGGAGCCGCTCCTGGCCCGGGCCCAGCTCACCCTCGGAGTTGCTCCTGCTCCACGTTCCCTGTGCAGCAAACCAGAATGGGGACCTTTTCCAGCTGCTTTGTCACCCTCCTGATTTTCCAGAGCCGCTTTTGTCATGCCAAGAGTTTCTTGCTGGCGGTTGTGTCGTCACCTCCAAGCTCTGCATCCGAAGGCAGGGCACGAGGATGGAAAAATGGGCTCTGCCTCAAATCCCACTGCCCTAAGAACCCCACAGCCACAGCCTGGCTGCTCTTGGAGCTGATCCAAAGTGAATTTGGAGGGTGCTGAGGAGGAGCAGCCTTTAGTGGCATCGCCTTCCCAAGATAACCATCAGTTGTCACCCAATTTTGGCACCGGACACGACAGCGAGGAGCAGGAAGCTTTTTACATCGGTCACGGATGAGATGCTGAGCATTTTCCAGGAGCATTTCTGTCTGGGAATAGCCAGTGGAAGGCTGCATGGATTTGTGGCTGGCCAGGTGGCTGCCACAGCTGTGCTGTGCTGCTGGATGTCACCCCCTGCCACCGCTGCCATCAGGGGGAAAAGGGGTGGCAAGGATTTGTTCCATGGCTGCAGAGGGGAAATGTTCTGGGGGATGAGTTTTCCTGAAAGGTGGAAGCATTTTTATCATTGATTTGCAACTACCTAGTTTTTTTTTAATATATATTTTTAAAAATGCATAACAATATACACGTGTATATATAAATGTGTAATAACAAAATGTAAAATTTAAAATGTATAGTAATAAATGTATAATGTATAAAATGTATAATAATAGCATATTTCAAAAAACATAGAGAAAGTTCAGAAAAACCTAGATGTGTAATAAGATCATGTGGTGGGATATGACAAAAAAGGAAGTATTTACATGCAATCATCTGTTTATGAGTCTGGCAGAAAGTGATTTTTTTTTTAATGGAGTTGTGACAAAACTCTCCTTTTCTGTTCACATTCACCATTTTTCAAAAATCACCCTGTGCTGAGTGGGAGGGAGGATACAGCCTTAAGAACCACAAATGCAGAGAGGGAAATTCTTCAGGGATAGCAGAGAGGGGGAAAAAAAACCCAGCAGGAATTCAGGCATAGATGTTGAGAGTGTCTAAATTTGGATGCTGGGTTTTTGCAGCCCCAACAGGTCCCACTTGTGTGGTTTATTTTTTTCCCCCCTCTTTATTAAAAAGAAAACTCTTTGCCATCCGTGGTTGGAGGGTCCAGTTGTGGAAGTGCCTCCAAGGGGAGAGTTAATAATATTTATCTAAAACATGCCAGAGCCCACGTGGACTCTGGGAGATTTGGCTAGATAAAACCAGTATAAAATCCCTGCTATCCTGGGAGTTGCTGGAGGAGCTTTTTTTCCCACCAGCCTCTGATGTGAGCAGTTGTGGTGACAGCATGGATGTGACGATACCCTTGTAGTCAAAGGAATATTTTTAGCTTCCTCATTTTCCTTAAGGAAAATGACATCCTGCTTGCAACATTCAGAGGATTATTTTAACTTATATCAATAGGGGAAGAAGTTGAAGCTGTGGGACCATTTCCAGAGCACTACCATAAGCAGCATTGAGGAAAAAATGCCAAAAAGAAAGGGGAGAATATAAGGAAATATTTTCAGCTTACTGCTGCAAGTAAAACATTTAATGTGGGATATTATGGTATTTAACATAATCCTAGAATGGTTTGGGTTGGAAGGAGCCTTAAAGCTTCCACTATCCCAGGCTTCTCCAATCCCTGTCCAGCCTGGCCTTGGACACTTCCAGGGATCCAGGGGCAGCCACAGCTTCTCTGGGCACCCTGTGCCAGGGCCTGCCCACCCTCCCAGGGAACAATTTCTTGCCAATATCCCATCCATCCCTGCCCTGCGGCAGTGGGAAGCCATTCCCTGTGTCCTGTCCCTCCATCCCTTGTCCCCAGTCCCTCTCCATCTCTCCTGGAGCCCCTTTAGGCTCTGGAAGGGGCTCTGAGCTCTCCCTGGAGCCTTCTCTTCTCCAGGTGAACACCCCCAGCTCTGCCAGCCTGGCTCCAGAGCAGAGGGGCTCCATGAACTCATGAAATTTCACAAGCAAAAACTCCTAGATTTGGGTGATTAGAATAATTTCCTCTGACTTACTGCACGTGCAGTGTTATTGTGCTGGAAGGTTTGATGGATTGTAATTAACAGCAGAGAATAAATTCAACCCAGTTTCCCCAGTGGCAGTGGGGTTAGAACTGGATGATCTTTAAGGTCTCCCTTCCAACCCAAATCATTCTGGGATCCTGTGGAAATGCCTCAGCAGCCTCACCCAAAGCTTTCTGCGCTCCAAGGAGTGGTGGATTTCTTGCACACTTCAGTAGCTGCAGGGTGCATAGGACACACAGCACAGACATCCTCACACTGCTTGTGCCCTAAGCCAACTCCAAGGCACTTTTTGAAGGTGTTAACCGGCAAGAAATCCTGTGCCAAGCTCAGAAGGAGCTCAGCACACTGGCTGCTCCATGGCATCATCTCCAAAGGGATCGGGAAGGGTGATTTTTAATATAAATATCATTGTTCCCCTTTAGGGAGTTACTCTGTGAAGAAACAGCTCATATCTGTTAGTAAAGTAGACACTGAGGAGGTGACACAATTTATTAAATTACCTAGTGAAACAGGAACTAAAATGATCACCAAAGAAGGTAACAACACAGAATTAATCCTTCCTTTTTGTGGCCTTACAATGACCTCCCACTGAAATCTTTCGTGCCCATAAGGCAGCTCCATCCCTTGGTAAGCTGCCTTGAGACTTCAGCTGATGTTAAGAGACTGGGGGGGGGGGGGGTGGGGGGGTGGGGAATAGGTTCAGACTTCAGCTACTATTGAAATAAGTCGCAAATAATGAATATTTTCTTTTTTAACATGGTGGGGATTACTGCCTTCCTCCAGCTCCTCCAGCTCACACAGAACTACAACCTCAAGTCCACTCTGCTGCTGCTTCAGAGGCTCTTTGCTTGCAAAAGTGAGTTTGACAGAGAGAATGGAATGGTGGGGGTTGCAGAGGTGGAGTAAAAGGCAGGGTATTGATTTTATAAAAATCCAGCATCACCTTTGGTACTCTGTTAAAGTTACACCAAGGGAGAGCTGGCACGGTTTCCAGCAGGATAATTACAGCCCCAGCCTGAGTAATGTCTGCGTGCTTCAGGCTTGCAGAGCGAGCTGGGATGAGAAATGCAGGCGCTGAGCCTTCCTGGGTTCAATAGCTGGCATATTTTACATATCTGCTGGCTGTAAACTGTTTTCTATAGTGCCTCATAACAGAGGAGCCGTGGGGAGCCAGGAGAACGAGCCCTGGCTGAAGCCGAGAGGTTATTTCCAGCAGCACTTCGTGTTTCACCCCCTCGGAGCATTCACCCTCCAATTTGCAGTCGTGGGAAGGGAGGGGCTCAATCCTTCAGGACATTCTGGGGCCCCTTCCTTATGGATGGGATCGTGCCCTTCCCTTGGATCAACTCCCAGGCTCTCATTGGGCAGGCTTTAAAGCTAAAAATGTGCACTAATGAAAGGGGGGGCAGGCACTGAGCTCTCCTCTGTGGTGACCAGCGACAAGACCCAAGGGAATGGCCTGAAGTTTTATCAGGGGAGGTTTAGGTTGGCTATCAGAACAAGGTTTTTCATCCAGAGGGTGCTTGGGCACAGGAACAGGCTCCTCACATCACCAGCCTGACAGAATTCAAGAAGGATTTGGACAGCACTCTGTCCAAAGACACGTGGTGTGATTCTTGGGGTTGTCCAGTGCAGTGCCAGGAGTTGAATTTGGTGATCCTTGTGATAGCCTCTCAGGATATCCTATGATTCTATAATGAAAAAGTTCTAAAGCCTACACAAAATAAGACCGAGAAAGAAAACCAATCCACAGGTTATGGGGTCACCGTGCCAAAAAGATTTTTCCATACTGTATTGCTTCTCCCACTAGCACCTTTCTCTTTATCATCTTTATTCTTGGCTATATGTCATGAAATTGTTTATGATTGTGGCACTAACAGTTTTGGTTGTGAGTTATGATAACCACGAGATAACATATTTGGATATGAGAATGAGGGGGCTGTAAAGCACTTCCCAGCACTTATAGGAGCTGCCCGGGCTCCAGCCATCTCATCCTCACCAATAACTGCGACCGTCCCTAGATTAACAGGGCGATGTTAACGCCGGGGAGGGTTGGGGTGGGTTTATCCCTAAAAAAGCCGGGACTGTCCGGAGCTCAGCCCGGGGGGCGATGCTGGGGCGGAGTCGCTGCTTGGGTCAGCTCCAGGATCTCCCTCTGTGCCTCTCGATCCACGGGGTGCGAGACACAAATTCCCCTGCTTTCCCGACCTGGGCTCAGTCAGTCTGCGTCTCCCGCTGAGTGCCCCGCTGAGTTTCCCTGCTCCTGGCCGGGCTCTCCGGACATCCTGGTGAGCACAGAGAGGAGAGGGATGTCGCTGCTCCCGTGCCTCGGGGGCGCGCAGTGTCCTTGTCCCTCGGCTTCCAGCCGCTCCTCCTGCTGGCCCCGGGCTTCCCTCGGGCGCTGCCTGTGTGCCAGCCGGGGAGAAGAGCGGGATGTGTGCAGGCTCCCAGCCGGGACAGGGATGCTGCACATCCTGTGGGATGTAGGGGCTGCTGTGCTGCCGGAGCCCCATCCCGCTGTTCCCTGCCGCTCCTGGCTCTCTCGGGCTCCTTGCAGAGGCTTCTCAGGGCCGTGCTGGCGCTTGTTTGCCGGCTGTTTTATCTCTGTGCTTATCTCCAGATGAAGCCGCGGCTGCCTGGGGTTGCACCCGGACCCTGCGCTGGGAGAGTTTCGGGAAGGGCCGATGGATGCGGAGCGCGGCTTTGGCTCGGTGCGGGGGACACGGGGGAGGCTGTGACCCCTCAGGATTCCAGAGCCTCTTGCTCTGCGATTTTGACCTCCCAGGAGCTGACTTTGAAGCTGCAGCAGTTGCTGGTTGTGAAATGGTGACGCTCCTTGTGACTCGCGGAGCTGTCAGCGAGCTTATGGAGCGGGGGCACCAGCTGCTCTTAGTGCCATCTACACACTATATGTTAAAGAAATAGATCGATGTAGCCTTTAATCTAGACCCAAAGTAGATTACCGGGTGTCTTTTCCCTTCTGTGCCTCCCAAGCAGCCGGGATATTAATAATGCCCACGTGCTGAACTCCAACCCCAGAGTGCCAGGGTGGGGAGGCAGCCTGGATCCTGTTTCTGCTGTTCTCTGCTCCAGAGACTGGATTTCCTATAAGCAAAAGCTCTTCTCAAAAGAGAGTTATAGCCCAGTATCTCCAGTTGGGGTCTGGTAATGTGGTGAGGGCTGGGGAGACTCAGAGTTTTGGGGCTGAGGGCAAGAGCGTAGCTTGAAATTCACAGAAAATACAGAATTATCCTTAACTCACAGCATCCTTGGAATTTCCTCTCTGTACTGCTGGCCCCTGAGCAGCAAAACAACCCAAACCAAAAGTGGTGCTCCTAGGGTAAAAACATGGAATTACACAGTTCCAATTAAAGAAGTACTCAGCTGGTTTTTATAAAACTCTGGGGAAAGTTGCATCCTTCTTCTCCTGCATGTGAGATTGTTGTAGGACAAAAACCTGTATTTTGGAGCAGTCAGGTGGCTGCTGCTTGATAGAGATGTCTCTGCTTCCCTCATTCAGGAAGGCCAGAGGTTTGGGAATGGCAGCAGCTTGGTCAACATGAGTTTCCCTAGGGATTTGAAACTGCCTCAGGTGTTGAATAAAGGGCATCCTCCTTTCCTGACTGGGTGTCCTGGCAGAAAGGCCACAAGCCTTTATATTTAAATAGACAGAGGACTCTCACATCCATAATTACATCTATAAACAGAAAAGAAAGATTTTTGTTGATATGAGAACACAAAACTGCCACAGGTGATCACATTTTGAGGAAAAGGTTCCTCTATCACATAAACGTGGATGAACGTGATGGTTGTGCAGCTGAAATTGTTAAATGAATAATACAAACCCATTCTGTCTCATTCCCAGGGGAGTATTTTTATCCCTACATTAAGATACTCTTCACCCCAATTTTGTTTCTACACAAATTAATATTCTCCTGGGAAAAACACAGTCTGTAAAATCAGTGATGAAAAACAACAACCAACCCACTGCCCTACACATATGCAAAGAACTAAGAAAACCCTGAGAATTTGCCCAATGAAAATAAAAATCCCAAAATGAAGCTTTGAAGCACCTCAGAATTAAAACACACCAGGATATTATCATTCTGCCTTTAAAATGAACAAACTACCTAAAGCTGCTCCTCTCTGTGGAGCAAAAGGTTCTCAAGTCCATAATTAAAAACACAAATAGAAAATAAGGAACTGTACTGATAAGAGACTTTTTCTTCCTTCCCTACCAAAGAGGTTTTTTTTAAAAAAAACAAACCTCACCTCCAAAATCATAATTTGCCTTAAAAATAGAGATTAGGGAGTTACCACTCTACCATGAACCCTCCAATGTGGAAGAAGCAGCTACAGGTCCAACTGCTCTGTGACTCCAAGACCTGGTTGTCTTGAACCATCAGTATTTATTTAATTTAATTAAACGCTTCATTAAAACCTTAATTGCAAAACATGGCAGGATGAATAACTGTGCTCGACACCTACGTGGGATGAAGGTTTCCCATCCCCAAGGGATTTGCCCACCTTCATCTTCCTCAAAGCCAACTGAAGTTGCTCTAACTTTATTCCCAGCCAGGTGTGAGGGATCCTGGTTTTCCTCCTCCTGAAGCCAAGGGAAGGCACCAGAAGCCCGAGGTGAGAATCGAGGGTGGTTCCTGCATTTTCTGTTTCCACCCGAGGCCACACGTGCTCTATCCAGGCGTTTTCCACCCTGAGCCTTTCTCTTTCCCTCTGGCTGCTTTGGCAGACATTCCTTCTCACTACTGATGGTTTTCTGCTACTCATTCAAGGCACTTTGACAAGAGAAATACAGAATTGCTTTCCAGGCTGTCTCTGGGACAGGTTCCGTGGTGCCAGAGAGACAGGCAGATTCCTCCCCAGGAGCCAGCTGTGCTTGATCCCAAGGGGAGCCACCCCCCCAGAGTCTTTTCCTTCTCTGATGATTTTTTCCCTCCTTTGGCTGGAGGGAGATGTTATTGTGTTGTGGGCTGGAATTTTCTCTGTCTCACCAATGATTTTGGTCCTGGTTTTCTCCAGCTGCGACTGTCAGGGTCGGTCACCACCCTTGTGTGACCCGAGGTTAAGGCTCGGGGACTTGGGGGGAGTGGTGTTATCCCACCTAAGAGCTCGCCCTTTTCCTCCACGTGCTTCCCAGCTGGTCTTTCAGAGCCAGCCAACCATTCCTACCATTCCAACAGGACGGACCCGACAGATCAGGCCCAGAGCAGTACCATTAGGATGGGAATTCTTTATTTGGGATCCGTGGCGAATCACAGACTGGTCTCAACGAGCCACGGCCAGGCGTATGGATGCCACTCGGTGCCCTCGGCGGGATCCTGGAGTACCATCAAAACCCCGATCCCTGGCGTGTGTCCCTGTGCCGCTCTCTGGGGATGCTGTGCCCGTTTGGTCCCGAGCCGCTCGGGCTGTGCCCGGGTGCAGGAGCCGCGGCACGCCCGGAGCAGCCTGCGGAGCAAGGAGAGCCGCTGCCGGGATCCCGGGGGCTCCGGTCCTCCGGGGGCGGCTGGGGCTGTGCCGGGGAGCGGCACCGGGAGCTCTGTCTGCGTCTCCCGATCCACGAACAGCGGGGCGCGCCGCTCCCGGGCCGGGCTCTCGGTCTGGGTGTCTCGATCCGTGCGCTCGGCAGCATCCGAGCGCTCGGGCGTCGGGGGCTCTGTCTGGGTGAGCCGGTGGACCACGGGCGGCTCCGTCTCGGTCGAGGTGGGCGTCGGGGATGTGGAGGGCACCGCCGGGGATCTCTCCGGCGCGGCCTTGCCCGAGCAAGCCACGCAGCTCCTCAGGCGGCGGCACTGCCCGCGGGCGGCGGTGTTGGCCGGCGGCGGCAGCGGGACGGGGCTGCACCCGCGGGAGCGCTGCCCCGGGCCCCGCACCAGCCTGCTCGAGCTGGGGCGGCTCCCAGCGCCCTTGGAGCTCTGCTGGAGGCGGGAATGCAGCGAGGACCTGTCCCCACGGCCGGGCGGAGCCGGGCTCTGGGGCTGCAGCACCTGGAGGTGAGAGGAGAAAGAGACGCGGGAGGCGTGGGATGGAGACGGCTGAGTCGGGGCGATGCCGGCCCCATCCCCGCCGGTCCCTCCAGCCCCATCTTTCAGCAAGAGCCTCTCGGACGGCTGAGGGCCGAGCGTGCCCTTCTCCATGGGCTTTCTCTGTCAGCTATCCCGGCGAGCCGCAGCCTCCGGAGCGCGGTGCCCTGCGCTGCTGGAGGGCACAGCACGGCATGCTCCTTAAACAGCCCCGGGACCCGCAGTGCCACACGGGCCCTGGTGCGTCTCAAGGCGTCACGTTGTGTCACAGTGGCCCCATGACAACCCGAGGCACGGGTGTCACAGTGGCACCCGTGACACCCGGGCACCGCCAGCCCCCTCTGTGACACAGCCCCGGGCAGGGGCAGGACCGGGCAGGGGCAGGCCCTGCGTTCCGCTCCTGGACGCTTTGTCCCGATGGGAGCGTGCGGGGATCCCACCGCATCCCGGACAGCGGAGCGGGGGCGCTCCCGCGGCTGTTTGAGCATCCCCGTTCCGTTCCCGAGCTCCCGGGAAGGGCCGGACTGTCCCGAAATCTCCGCCCTGCTCTGCTCGGTCATGCTGCCCACGAGGTGGCGCTCTCTGCCTGCTAATAAGGCCCAATGAACTCATTTAATAATTGTTAATTAGCTCCCCCTCCCACCCCAGGACTGCCTGAGCCCTTGGCCGCAGGGATGCTTCCAGTGTGAGGACGGGACAGCTCCGAGCTCGGGGGTTTCCAGCCACACGTGAAAGGCTGGAGGCACAGACACAAGAGTGCAACAACACCCCACCACCCCCACCTCCTTAAAAGACAGAAACGCTGCTAACTGATTTTTCAAACTTTAATTTAATACTCCATCGACACAGCCTTGTCCTCCAGCTCAGTTGCTTTGCTCTCCCTTTCCTCTGCCCTAGCAGACCAGGGAGTCTGTCCCTAAAGGCGTGGCACAAGATTCCATGGGTTGGGACGTGGACCCTGCGTGGGTCCTGGGTGCCCGAGTGCCCAAGGCCTGGCTGTGGGGGGTGGGAAAAACCCCCTCCCCTTCAGCAAGGGACTCCTGAAATCCTTCCTTGGAAACAAGACTGGTTTGGGAGAGAAACGTGATAGAGGAGCTGATGGTGCCCTTTGCCAGCCGGCATTAAAAATTCATGCGCGTGATGGGCTCTTCCAAATAAGTCCAGGAAGGATGAGTTCCTCCCTGCCAGGACATGCTGGCAAAGCACTCCGACTGCCTCCCCGCTCAGGTGCCGCCAGGGCCCCGATGTCTGTGCCCGGGGACGGGCTCTGCACCCTCAGGGTGTGGGGCACAGGCTATCCGTGCACGTTGGGACGAGGGACACCGCGTGTCTGGAAAGCTGCGTGTCCCACAGGAGGGTGAGGGTTGTGCTGGGGGGTGACCTGGAGGGTGGGGAGCAAGGAAACCTGGTGGGAAGGGGTGTGGATGCAGGTAGCCGAGAGGGTGGATGTGGGGACGGATGCTGGGTGGGATGTGCGGTGTCCAGGCCGTGAGGTAATACACGGGATAATCTGGACAGGGAAGGATGGAGGGAGGTGTGCAAGGTGCCCAGGTTCCATGCCAAGGTGGGGTACCCAGGAGGGACCAGCAGAGGAGTGCTGAGGGTAACGCAGCCTGGAAAGTGGGGAGAGGAGAGAGGTGGGACGCCGAGCTCCTTGGGAGAGACGGGATGGGATGCAGAGCTCCCGGGATGGAGAGCCGCGGTGCTGAGTTCCCGAAGCGGGGGGAATGGGATGCTGTGCTCCCGGAGGGCGGGAGGCGGGCCGGGATGCTGAACTGCTGGGGATGCTGAGCAGCCGGGGATGCTGAGCAGACAGGGATGCTGAGCAGCCGGGGATGCTGAGCAGCCGGGGATGCTGAGCAGCCGGGGGCCGGGCCGGGCGGGCCGGGGGGCGGCTCCACGTGGCTCATTAGCAGGAGGCAATTTAATATTTATGAAGTGTTCTTGTTTGAATCCCAAGTCTTCGGCTCCAGTTACAAGGAGCTGCGTCACCCTGCGATCACATGGTAATTGTTGCTATTTCCAGGATCCCAGCCTCGCAGAGTAGCACAAGAGCTCTTTCCCCTTTTCTTGTCCTTTTTCCCCCTCCGCCTTTTCCCTTGTTCGCCGCTGTTTTCGGGGCGGTTTTTGCTGTCCCCTCGGCCGGCTCGGCGCTGGCCGGCGGGCGCGGGGCGATGCCGGGGCCGCTGCTGTGAGCCGGGGCGGGCGCAGCCGCTCCCCCGCCCCTGCCCTGCCCTGACCGGGAGCCGCTCCATGAGAGCGGGACCGGCCCGGCTCCCCCAAAATGACCGAGCTGGAAGGGGACTTCACCAAGCTGCTGCTGCTGAAGGAGGAGCGGATCAAGGAGCTGGAGCGGCGCCTGGGGGAGAAGGACGAGGAGATCCAGGAGCTGCGGCGGCGGCTGCACAAATGCCAGTCCGTGCTGCCGGCCCCCAGCCCGCACATCGGGCCCCGCACCACCCGGGCGCAGGGCATCTCGGCCGAGCCGCAGACTTACCGCTCCTTCCACGACCTCCGCCAGGCTTTCCGCAAGTTCACCAAGGCCGAGAGGTAGGGATGGCACCCCCCTTTTTTTTTTCCCCCCGCTCCCGCGAACCCAGTTCCCGAACCGGGACGCCTCGTCCTCCCCGCCTGGGATCGCCGGCGCGGATCGTGCCCGGGGCTTGGAGCGGTTCCGAGCCGCCGGGAAGGAGCCCTGCGGGGGATCGGACAGCCGGGACCTCCATCCCTCCCTCGCTTCGCTCTTTCCTTCCCCGCCGCGGCTCCGCTGCGGCTCCCGGGGGATGCTCGGCCGGAGCGCGGGGGGGCGGCGGTGCCTCCCCGGCGCTGGGAAAAGTTTGCGGCGCGGCCGGGAAGTTGTTCGGTGGCTGCTCGAGAGCCGCCAGCACCCCCGGCAGCCCCGTTCCCGGGGCAGGCGCTTACCCCTCGCCCCGGCCCCTCTTTCCCCACCCCGTGCTCCCCAAAAACGAGCCCACCCGTGCTTTGCCTCCTGTTATCCCGGTGGGACTCGCTGATCCTGGAGGACTTTTTCCACATTAATGATTCCATGATTCCGTTTCCCTGTGCTGCTGTCAGGCACCAATAGAGAGGTTTTTTTTGGGGGGAGTATGGGGTCTGCATCACCCAACCCAGGGTCTCGGGGTTATCCTTCTTCCATACACGTGTGGTAAAACTGGGGGGCATGTGCTGGCTGCTGGGGAGGCTGATGCGATGAAGTTGTGTGTGGCCACAGTGGTGACCCTACTTTGGGCAGAGGCTGTGGCTGGTGCTTCTCGAGCAAGGCATGGCCTCGTGTCCTCTGTGCGGAGTGATTTATTTCAGTGGAGCCATTCCCCACGGGATCTGTGTGAGGGTGTGCATCCACAGCTCTTGCCTCAGCCCACTCCCCAAATGTGCCCAGACCAAACTCCAGCCCTTTCCTCCTCACCTGTCCCCCGCCTCTTGTTAACGAGACTATTGCTCAGAGGAGGAGAACTTGGCTTTGGGCTTTTTTTATTCATTATTATTCTTTTCCCTACCTGTGGTGATTAGTAAAGCAAGCTGCTGTGCCCAGGGAGGTGTGTGAGTGCGAGCTGAGTGTGTCCATTCATCCTTCCTTCCCGGGGGCAGCACATCCCTTTGCGTCCCCTGCCCAAGGCAGAGGCCAGGTGTTGTGGGTGGAGAAGAAACCACGTCCAACTTTTCCTTTTGCTGTTGGTTTTTTTTTTTGGAGGCAGTGATCATCCCGAGCCTCATCTACCATGGGGAAGGTGACAGTGACCTGGTACCTGTGGTGAGGGCAGGGACCCAGCATCCCCACCCTGTGTAATCACTTATTTAGAAGTTGTTAAACCTGCTCATGGCTCTAGCGAGGTTTAGTCCTGGCCTGAGGCTTTCCCGTGCTGTTCCCAGTTTGGGCTGGCAGGCCAGCTGCAGGAAAAGCTGTGCCCATGTGATGCAGTGAAGATCGTTTTTCCCATCCTGCATCATTCCCATCATGTGCAGATGATGTTTCAGTGGGTAGGAAAAACTCCTGGTGGAGCCTGCGGGCAGTTCTAGGCTGGAACTCCATCCCCTGGCATCCCCCCATGCCTCAGCCTCGCTCGTGGTAGCCATGACAATGGTAACCAAGCCAGTCTGGGATTGCTTTTGGGTTTTAATTCTTAATTATTCCTTTAATTCTGCTTAATTCTTCTCCCGTCTCGTTGCTGGGAGAGCGGCGGGTGGCTCCATGGTGTGCTGAGCACGCCGCACCCACAACCTCCCTTTTCCCCCCGTTTTCACCCCAAATCCATCCCCACCATGGGCCAGATCAAGGTGTGCTTTCAATGGGCAGCGTCTGGGTCCTTGGTGCAGCTCCAGGGTGCTGTTCTGGGATCAGGGAGCAAAGGGCTGTGCAGCGAGGCCTGTGCCAAGAGCATGACGAGCTTTTCCTGCTCCCGATGCCGGCCCGAGGCAGGAATGGCTCTGCCTCGTGCCAGCTCCCCTCGGTGTGCCCGGGGCTTTCTCTGGCTCTGGCATCTCAGAACTGCTGACAGCACTCGGCTGATTTATTTATGGGGGAGCTCACGTACCTCCAACAGCCTGTGCTCCTGGGACAGCAGCAGCATCCCAGCTCTCCATCCCACAGGTCCTCAGCTCCCTGGGAGGCTGAGGATGGGGAACACCTCTTTTCCAAAACCCACAGACAACTTCCAGACCATAAAACTCCCAAGACGATGTTCAGTCCCGCTTGTTTTCAACTGCACACCAACAGAAACCTTTTTACCTGGGATCAACCTCCAAAGACTTTCTCATCTGTGAAGATAAAGATGCAGTTATTGACAATATAATTGGATTTATTTATTGTGTGTAATATACTCCAACATGTAAAACTGTCAAGGAGTTGAAAGCAGCAAACTGTGGGATGACAGGAACTCAAACAAGGATAAATCCCAGCTGAAAGCCGAGAATGGAGTTGGTTTAAATATGTTGTGCCTCTTGTGATGCACCCCTGTCATGTACAGAGAGGCTTGCAGAGATCCAAAGAACGGGGATGTGTAAACAGAAAGGTGGTGAAAGATGTGTTACCTTTGGTCTGGAAGTGTACTTTTATGCTGTTGCTCCTTCTGATAACACGAAAATATACATTTCAATGGCAGAAAGCATTGCTGGGTCGCTGGCCAGGTGCATAGAGCTATCCATGTAACTATATCCAACCTGTAAATTAGATTTTCTTTCAAAATAGCCGCTTTCTGTGCCTGTCTTCAAAATAATTCCTGCCTTTAGTTCCTTGATCCATTCTTGCCAGCAGAGATTTGGGTTGAGAGCGGAGCCACTCTTCTTGTAAATGATTCCTTAATTTATTTACGGTCAGTGAGTTTTGATTCAGTTTTTACCCACAGCCAGTGAGTGTTTCGGATCACACAAAGCCTCAGGGCTGTCTGATCCAACACCTGCCAGTCCCTTATGGCAACACAAAGAAGGAAAAACAGTTTGTCCCTGTTTTTCCTGGCAGGGTGGGAGCCATCCGTGGATGATGCAGCAACCCAGGCACTTTGCTAAAGTGATGCCCAGTTGCTAAGCAAAAGCACTGCAGATGATCGATGATGCAAAAAGTAAATGCTGAGGTGTGGCAAAGCCAGGGCTAAGAGCTGGATGAGCCCTGCACACAGGGGTGCTCACCTGTGGTTCCCCAGCACCCAGAGATGCTCTGTGCCCTGGGAGCGATCAGCCTGAGCCCTTATCCCACCTCCAAGTCATCCTCCCTGGAAATTCCAGCGGCGGCCTGCCTTAATTCCGAGGTGCAATGTCTAGTTCCATCTAAGCCCTGCTTATGTGGGGTGAGAAGCCTCCTTCAACCCGGGGGATGGTGCAAAATGACTTTGGGAACTCTGGAATATTTTTGGAATAGCCACTGAATCTTTGCTGAAGCCCTGGCCCTGCAGGCAGTTCCACATTTTGTGTGTGGTTATATTCTAAGCTCCCCAAATCCAGCTTAGACCATGCCATCCCTGGGCTTTTCCATGCCTGTTTCAGTCTGACACAGTGCTGTAGGCTCAGCCTCAGCATCATTTAAGACAGGTGAGTTTTCCCCACCCTGTCCCCAGTAGTTTACCTGTCCTTCTTGGCTCCCTAGCTCTTTCTGCAACTTTTAAATGGATTTCCCCCACCTTTTAACGCATTTTCCTCCCTTTTAAACTTTATTTCAGGAAACATTTGCCACAAGATGGCAGTGGGGGTCTAGCATTTAAGGTGAGGTATTGGGGTGTGTTGTGTTTTCAGCCTCCCAGTCCTGGACCAGTCCTCCTGCCTGTGGTTTTCCAGATAAAATCAGGCATGAATCCTTGTTTCTTCTGCTTCCACCTTCCCTGAGGTGTTGGGGGATACTTTGATGAGGGTGTGTTCACCCAAGGTGTTTAAAGTCAGGATGAAAGGCTTTGGGTCATACTGGGGATGGAGGATTGGAGTGGATCCTCTTGATTTTATGCCGCAAAACCTGGGATAAGCTGGTGTTTGCTGATGGCCGTGGCAGGATCAATCCATCTCTGGGGTTTGGGTGTTGCTCAGGCCAGGACCAGCCATGCCCGGGGTAAAAACCGGCCAGCCTGGGAGGTCTGCAGTCCAAAACTCAAGGCAAAGTCACCTTCAGAGCTGGACTGGGGCTGCCCCAGGCTAAAGCAGAGATGTCCTGCACAGCCCTGCAATTCTCCATCACTTTCCCCCCCATAACACCTTTGTCTCACATCTCCACCACCCCTGGAGCTGCTCTGTTGATGGCCTCCAGCCCCCTGAGCATGGCAAGAGGGACCTTCCCCCTCCCTGGAGCCGAGTCCTTCCTCCCTCAGCCCCTTTCTGGGAACCGAGCTGCCTGCCTGAGTTAATTTAGCCATGATCTCATCAGCTGCCAGCCACTAAAGCGATATCGATCCTGCGCTCAGCCTGCCCGTGAAAAACAACCCAGCTGCTTCCCCACTACCTGGAACCACCCTCCCTCGGGGCCTGGGCAGCCTGGAAAAGGAGCTTTTGCCTCATTTTTTTACTGATGGGAGACCAGACCTGTGGCCAGTGTGTGACACTTCAACCTTTAAGCTGAAGAAGGACAGTTTGGGACTGTCCTCGTGCAATATTTGACACCACTCAGCAGCTGTATCTGAAATAGTTCAAACAGGGAGCTTTTGCTGGATCTGAGTCTGCTGTTTCCCTCTGTAAGGGTCAGCATCGCTTTGCAAAGCTCAAAGGAAGGATAGCAGTGATTTTGCCATTAATTATGAACCTAAAAACACCTCTCTTTCTCATTTACCCATCCTCAGTCCGGTCCATCTGCTCCTGATGCGCTGCAACAGCAAACTCCTTGGATGCTTCATCCCTTGGTGATCCCCACCAAAGATCAGAAGGATTTTATTAGCTGGAATTATATTGGCAGAGGAGGAATTAACACTGTTCTCATTGCTTGTTGTGTTGGGAGTGTGTGGCTGCTCCAAGGGAAGGAAATACTGAGAGAAGTTTGAGAAGAGTTGTTTAATTTTGGGGAGAGCTGGAAAATATTCCAAAGGGAGTGATGGAAGTGGGAGATGGACTCTTTGCTTGGTCCTCTCTGCTTATTTGGATGGAGCAACTTGTGGCATGAAGCAGTGGAGGGTATTGAGTGAAGATGGGGGGGACAAGGGGGTTGTCACTGCAGGGAGAGGTGTGACATCAGCCCCTCGAGAAGTCCAAGGTCAGACAAATAAGCACAGAAGGGCTTTAGAAAGGGAGAGAAGCAACTGTTTATGGTTAATCAATGGAAATAATTTCCTGTCTTTTAATTTTTAATGGGCTGAACTCATTGCTCCCCCCTTCCCGGGGCATCACTTCCCTTTGGTTTATAGGAGACCTGAAAACCGAGCCAGGATGGGGGGAAATTTGGCTCCCAAAGGGCATCAAATGGTGCCTTTCCACTGGGTACAGCTTGGCGTCTGTCTGTCTGTCACCAGCAGCCCTGGTCACCCAATCCACCTTTTCCATCACATCCCTTTGGTGCTTCCTCATGGGCACAGCGGCATCACCGCCAGGGCAGCACAGCAAGAGCAGCTAAACTCAGCTTGCCCTTTCACCTCCTCCAAAAATAGCACAAAACAGGTACTAGTTTATATATAAACATCTGATTTTTTTTTAAAAATGATTAATTTATATATAAATATGATTTTTTTAAAATTGATTATTTGACGTGATCCCTGATCCCAGTGAAAAAAGGAAGGGCAAGCTGGCAGGATTATAATTTTTCCAGGTGGTTCGGGATGAAAACTTGGGTTCTTTGTCTTTGCTGTGTGTTTCTCAGGTCTGGCCCGAGGAAGGGCACACACATCCCAAGACTGCCCTCAGCAGGAGCAGGAAAGGCCGGGCTGGGCAGGGATTGAGGCAGTGCCCATCCCTGGCTGACGCAGGCTCCGTCCCAGCGGCGTCATCCCAAATTCTTCCATGGGCCTATTTTTAAATGCCTCAAGTCAAGAGAGGTTTTTGGAGCCTCCCTTGGGGCACCAAACCACAGGCCCAGAGATTTCAGGGCAGCTGCCAAATCCCCATGTCCCCCACCTTCCCTCTGCCTGGAGCTCTGCTTCCCAATCCCTGAAAACCTGGTTACATGTGAATTCTAAACCTCAGCTGTGCTCCCAGGCAAGGCCACCAGAAAGTGCTTTTCCCCCCTGGATCTTCGGTGTGAGTGGATTTATAAAAATATAAAAAGCTGGGAACCAGGATTGTGTTGTTTTTCTGCAGCAGCTTGTGGACATCTCTTGGTTTGGAGGAGAGAAAGGGTCCTGTGTTCCTCTTGCTGCCACATTTTTAAAAGTGGCACTTGGATGTGGTGGTGTAAAACTGCTTGGTCTCACGCTTCATTTGGCCTCTTTTATAATTTCTGTCAGATTCTTTAAAATAATTTTTGTCAGTATTTTTGTATCCTTTCCCTCAGAATTTTGGTGTCACTTTTGTCAGAATTGTTCTGTCATTTTTGTCAGGATCATCCCTCATGATGGAAAAGGTAATTCTCCAGTGAAAATCCCCCCGGGTGGTGAAGTCTTATCAGAGTAAAATGGGACAGAAAGGACTAAAATAAAACTCTGGGTGCTTCTTTCCTAATGAGAAACTTCAGGAAAAAGCCTTCCCAAGGTTTCCACTTGGTTGTGGAGTTGCTGCAGGTCCTGGAAAATCTCTGACAGAGCTTGGCAAGGAGCTTCCTGAGGAGCTTTCCCCTCTGCCATGACCTCCTGAGTGGAAAAGATGAGGATTGCTTTTTTTTTTTTTTCCAAACAGATTTTTTTTCTGTGTCCTGCTCAGGGGTGTTCTTGGAGCATTTTTGTTCTGTTAGTAATAAAACCCTGTAGTCATAAATGAGAAAGAAGATGTTAAAAAAGGAGGGAGGGAGGCTAAGCTCAGGCCCAAGGGTAGTGGCAGGAGCTGGGATAATCCCGGGGATCCACAAGGATATATGATTGAAATAATTTTAAATGGAAAATTCAGTTTTTTGGATTTAATTCATGTTGGGGGCTGAGCCTGAGTGTTGTGGGAATTGCTACAGGAGAGGGGGAAAAGCTCTCCAGTAATGGGATCAATTCTCTTCTGTTTGACTCAAAGGAGTGTAAATAGATTTGGCAGCGATTTTCTTGGTGATTCCTGGTTTTGAGACATTTTAAGGTGTAAAATGGGGTGAAAGCATCCAACTCGTAGCAGTCAATCAATGACAGACTGGTGGGGTGATGGAACACTCAAACAGCAGCTACAGGGGGAGAAAACAAAGAATTATTTAACATAAAATTCCCAGAAGGAGACTGTGCAGGTGGGAAGCTGGTTCAGGAGAAATATCTTAATATTTGGGGTTTCTGGCACAAAGTTTGCACTAAAGGAGGCTGTGGTTGATTGATTGATTGATTGATTGCAGCAAGCACAGCAGGATGGGAATTCTGAGTTGTTTTCATTTGCATTTTAATCTTTCTTGGGAGTTTCTGTAAAATTCTCCCAGGATTTCAAGTGACCAATTAGTATAAAAATTCTGCTTAAAAAAAAAAAAAAAAAAGAAATTCTATTGAGCTGTTTGTAGTATGGGACCAGATCCAAAATCTCAGAATTCCACTTTCTATTTATGTATCTGCACTGTATTGCCAATATTGAACTTTTTAAAACTCTTTAATCCTTCCATTTCTGAGGAGCTGTGCTCTGTGTTATTTTTCCTGTAGTGTGTGGAAGTGGGAAGGATACCTGGGAGTAATTCCTTGAGACCCCAAAGAACTCCACCCAAATCCTCTGAGTGGCTCAACATGGAATACTGGTGCCTGCAATTACTAAGCCAAAATTCAACTTTTAAGGCCTGGAATTGGTGGGAATAGCAGGAAGTTGTCCCTTAAAAATGCCTCCCAGAGGTGGATTCCAGCTTGGCTATTTGTAATGAATCTTGGAAATGACTGTGGAGCAGGAAAGATGCAGGGAGAGACATCTGGGCACTTGATAGACTTCCTAAAAATGTATCTTTTAAAAAAATCAGGAAGCTGGAAGGAATAAATACATCCAGTGTCCGCTCTTGCTCCAGCCCATGGTATTTTTGTTTTGACATTCAAAAGAAAATAAATCCAAACTTGTAAAAATACAGAAAGGTTCTGAAGGTTTGGAAAGGCAGAATGGAGAAAAGCTGGGAAGGAGCTCTCTGGGAAGGTGGGAAAAACATTGGCAAGTTGCTTCATCTGGGATAATTTGGCAGCACCAGGGCTGTATCTCCAAGGTGGTTTTGCTTCCCATCTGCCAGCCCACCCAAACCAGTCAGGGATTCTGCTTTTTCTGCATTTGATGTTTACCCTTTTAATAAAGCCTTGGGGGCATTTCTGATGCCATTTCAGCCTGCATGGAGGCAGGAAAAACAAAATCCCCAAACCAACTCGTAGAGGGAAAATTTTCATGGAATGACACTGAGAGTGTATTTTATCAATAGACAGCAGCCACCTCCTTGGCTGCTTTATTTCTCTCTTCTCTGTAGTTCAGAAAAGGACTGTTCAATGTTTAAAAAAAATAAAATACTAAAATGAAAGCAGCATAAAAGCTGGTGGTTTGTGGGATTTTTTTTTCTCCCTCCATTGATTTTCATGCTACTTTATGGAATCTGTGTCAAGTAAAGGGTGAAATCTCTGCTTTCCCTTTCATCCCATAATGCAAGGCTGGGCTCTCCCTGCCAGGAGCACAGTTCTCACTTTGATCTGCAGGTTTATCACCACATGTCCCATCCAGGGAAAAGGCTGCAGTGCCTTTTGGGAAGCACGGACTGGAGCAGTTGGTCTCCCCTGCAGAAACCCTGACATTTTAAATTTTCTTCCCCATATTTCTCAGCACTGCTGGGGCAGAGGGACTTGAAGATGGATTGAGATTTATCCCTCCCCTCCATGACATTAAAATAACCACTTAAAAATAGAAGAATTTCAAAGTGTTTTATCTTTTGATAGGAGGACGCTCGTGGCAACTTCAACCAGAAACTTGTTCTTCCATGGGAAGATGCTGGAAAAATATAGGCTGAGCTGGTGTGGGTATTATGAATATTAAATTTTTTATTCCATTATTCTATATGTTTGGAGGCAGAAAAGCAAAAAAGGAAGTGGAAATGATATTGTGGATCAACTGAAGGCTGGCTTTAGGGAAATTTTGGGGTCTGATTAATCTCTCCTGAGTCTGTGCAGTCAAATCCATCCTAAAGCATCAGTTGCAGAGACTGTTTGATTTTGGGACAATTGTGTCTCACATGTGCAGCTCCTCCTGCTGCTGCTGCTCATTAGATTGGGCCCTAAATTGTAGTTTCTACTCTGAGATTAAAAGCAGGTACAGCTGATTCCCATCTTTTATGTTGGGCTGGTTGATTTCTATTTTGGGGAACCTTCTCCTTCTCCTCCTCCTCCTTCTCCTTCTTCTTTTTTTTCTTCTTTTTCTCCTTCTTTTCTTCTTCTTCTTTTTCTCCTTCTTTTCTTCTTCTTCTTTTTCTCCTTCTTCTCTTCTTCTTCTCCTCCTTCTCCTCCTCTTCTTTCTCCTTCTCCTTCTCCTTCGTTTTGTTGCCAAATATTCAGTAGCTAAAAATCAACCCTCTTTTAAAAGCTTTAAATCAAATGGAAAACACAGGGGGGAGCTTCCCATGGAATGATGTCACGAATCTCCCCAGCCAGCATTTCTGTGATGGCTCCTGCCCCGGCAGCACATGAAAAAGTCCACTGGAGCTGCTTTCCCCTACAGTGACTCCTTTCCTGACCCTGCTCCGAGCCTCCGATTCCCTGGGAACTGGAAGCAGCAGCTCCTTGCGTGGGTGTTGTGCTCATTCTGTTCCCATTGTGAGGGAGAACACGGAGCTGATAAATCCCTGCATCCCTATTCCAGCCTGCAGGAAGTTGGGCTGTAAATCCGGAGCCTAACCCTGGCTTGGGGAAGGAGATTTCAAATAACATTTGTGGCCACTTTAGAGCCCTTCTGGTGGGGCTGGGAGGTGCTGGGTGGCAGAGGAGGAATGGGACGTGCTTCACCTCCTAAATGGGAGTCTCAGGAGGTCAGCAGAGCTGGCTTTGCTCATCCAGCCCCATTTGCAGATGGAGGTTTTGTTTTCACTGCTGCATTTCTATCATTAATAAAATCACCCCCTTCCCATCCCAGCTCAAAGCAGCCTTTTAATTGCATTGCATGGCTGCAAATCCTTTTTTTCAGCCCAATTTGCAGGTGTTTTAATAAAACTTGCTAAGCTCATTGCACAAGATCTGTTTTCCACAGGGCCCTATGGATTGCTATTTGTGGTCTCACCTTAATTTTCCCAGTAATTAAATGGAGGCTCACACATCCCAAAGGATATGCAGGTTTTGATGTCAGGCTGACACAATTACCTGTGGGATTTAGTTTACCTGCTAAAATCCTGGTGGAGTGTTCGCTTTTCCCTGGCTCTCCAAAATGTGTTTTTTTCTTTTTATATTCCAGAAGTCAGCACAGATCTAGAGCAAACTCAGGGACCCTCTGGCCCACCTTTTGTTGAAAATTAAAAAAACCCCGGTATGTAAAGACCTGAACCACTGTATTTTCTAGTATTTTGGTTGTCAGTATTAATGTCCTGCTCTATGTTTTATCTGTTCAGGTGCTGACCCATAAGATCATTTTTTTATCCAGGGATTTGCCCAGTATTTTCCTTCCTAAGGCAGCTGTGACCATGAGTTTACTGCCCCATCATGTGACTCTTCTTGTCCCCTTCAATTAATGGAATGAAGTAGGATTTGGGCAATTTTAGTGTGATGTTGGTGGGCTGGAGGTTTTTCTTTCCAGCCCATGCTGCCTCAGCCAGGCTGTGCTAACACTTCCATTTAATTATACAAAATTATTCCTTATTTTATTTTGTTTTGTTTTGTTTTAACTCCTTTCCTCTCAGTCTGAGGTGCCTGGCCCTGGGAGCAGGGGTGGTTTTTCCTGGAAAACACCAGGATTGCCACGAGTCTCTTACTGAGGACATTAGGATGTTCTGGTGAGGTTTCTTCTGCCCTTTTCTCTCTGCTGGTCTCATCCCAAGTGCTTGTCTCCCCTTCAGTCCACATCCTAGGGGGCAGATTTAAGGAACAGGATTTGAGAGAAAAGCTGAGGTGCTGCTCCTGCCTACAGCAAAAACTGCTCGAGCCTGATACTCCCCTAGTGAAACTATGAAGGGAATGATTTCCAAGTGTGGGGGAAGCATTTTCCACTGACATTATCTCCGTTTAGCCTTCAGACCCAACACAAGGATAATGGGATAATTACAGCCCAATTTGATGTGCTCAGGCATCGCTTTCACTACAGACAAATGTTCCTGGATAAAGGAAATGTCATCCCATTACTGGCTGATCTTTAAAACCTCGAGTTGCTCACTCACTTTTGCCTTCCCAAATCCAGTTTCCACACGTACACATCCCCAGCCATATCCAGGGTAGTGACTGTGTTCATCAGGTCAATAAAGCAGGCCTGGACACTCAAAGAAATGAGAATTTACTGGTCTCTGACCAATAAAGGTGTCCAGGAGGTTAAACACAGATTTGTCTTTTTAAGTGGGCTTCCATTCAGGAGCACTGGAGGGAAAACCAGGCTGGAAATGAGGAATGGTGCAGGTTTGTTTGGGACTTGGAGCTTTGGCATCTCCCCAGTAAGATCAAGCCCTGTGTGGAATTTTATTGCGCTGCACAACTCCCTTATAGGAGGGGGAAGCCTGGGAGCTCGGGCTCTGCTCCCAGGGAACAGGGACAGGATGAGGAAATGGCCCCAAGTTGCTCCAGAGGGGGTTTAGATGGGATATCAGGGAAAATTCCTTCACCAAAAGGTTGGTCAGGCCTTGGGAGGGGCTGCCCAGGGAAGTGGTGGAGTCACAGCCCTGGGAGTGTTCCAAAAGTCTGCATGTGGAAGCTGGGAACACGAGTTAGAGGTGGCCTTGGCAGTGCTGGGGAATAGTTGGACTTGATCTCAGAGGGGTTTTCCAACCTTTAGGATTCTTTGTGGAGCATGAGCCACCAAGCCTTAAAAACCCCACCATGATGGTAAAAGAATTGTCAAACCTGGGCTTCTTCTCCCGCTTTTTCTGCGTCGCCAACCTCTCCCTAATTTTTCAGTTCAAAAGAGCTTGGCAAAGTAGTTGGCGGTGCAAGAAAAGAAAGGGTTTGGAACCATGTGGGAGGACCAGGGCTGGATTGGGTCTTGTCAGAGCATTAATTTAAATTCAGCGTAAGGCTGTGCTGACAGATGGACTTCATGCCACCTCCCTCCTGGCTGTGGCTTCTGGGAGGGAAAGGAGATCTGGGAGAAAATTGCAGCTTTAACACTTGGATTATTTCAGCTTTATCTTCCACGTGGCTGGAAATATTTGATGCTTAAGGCAGTAACAGAGCCATGCCTTGGGGTAAAGCCCTGACAAAATGCAGGGGACAACCCTCAGCTTAATGCTGGGAAGTGGTTAAAAAAAGCTCCCAAAAACTTATGCCTCAGTTGCCAGGGAATAGAGAGAGGGAAAAGCTGCAGGGCTGCACAGCCCCCCGGCTTTCCTGGGAATGAAAAAACTCTTTCAGCTTTGCCTTCCCACCCTCTGCCCTCGTAAAGGGCCTCACAGAGCAGAGATCTTTATCCAGAAAGTTTGAATCAGGGTTGTACAGGCAGTGGTGGTGCCCTGTGGGTAACCACAGCACCCTCCAGGAGCTGCCCATGGAGCTGGAGGTCACCCTGGGGAGGCTGAAAGGGATTTTTATAGGAGAAACCCCGGGGAAGGATTCCTGGGGGGAGGCTGCCAAACCCCCAAACCCAGTGGAAAGGAGGGGAGAAGCCTCTCCTGTGTGCTGGCACGCAGGGCTTGGCCGTGGAAAATATCTTGGCACAGCTCTTTGGGACTGGAGGGGGTGTGGGGTGGCTGCGCTGGCAGCAGAGACTCCAGAGGGGGAAAATTTGGGGATAAACATACTTGGGCAGGAAAAAGCTGTGTGGTTTGGGGGTTTTAGAGCATAAATCTGCTCAGCTGGGGTGGTGATGGGTGCTGGAGGTGGCACTGCTAACCTGGAGCTGCAGGTGGAGGTGTGGGTGAGCCGCCCTTTCCCAGGGATTTCGTGCACCTGGATATTTGTCCTTGTTCAGAATAGGTGCCTCAGTTTTCACGTGAATTTACCCATCTTCCAGTCCTTATAAAGCCTTTTGCTGCTCCTCCAAAATTGCCACTTGATACTGAACATTTAATCAGTTATAGCATCGATATAATGTAAAATAAGATTTTTATTCTGTTTTTTTTCCCATAAGCCCATTCTGCCCTTGACAAATACGAGCTCCCAGGTATTTGTTTACCTTCTTCAGCACCATCTCCAGCTGCATCCTTTGCCACAGGGGGATTTTAACACTCTGAAAAAGCAGTTCAGCTTCAGCCCTCAGGAGTTACAGCTCCTTCTTGGCCTCTGGCTGTATCCTGTCCTTTGAGTTCATGGTTTCCTACTCACACACCGGGCAAACTTCACTCTCTGGGTGTGTGTGGGGCTGTTTCTTTACCAAGGCCCCACTAAAGCAGAGGATGGAGGTGGAAAGGCTCTTCCCAGCAGGAGGGGAGCTCCAGCCTGGCTTTTCTGGCAGTCTACAGGTGGGGTGGACCGTGTTTTTTGGATACCCATTTTAAGGTTGTAGGGACCTAAACCCAGCACTCTGATTGCCAGGAGGGCAAATCGTGGCAGACATTATAGAGGAGGAATGTCTGTGCCTTGCACTGTTCTCCTTTCCAACACATTCCATCAGGGAGCTGAAATGAAAGGAAAAGGTGTTTTTTTTCCTCCCCCCCCCCCAGATTCCTTTGATGTCACTGGCATCCCCTATAAATCAAGTGCTGGACGTGGGGAGATTTAAAAGAGGATATTTTTTATGGTGGCTAAATGCAACCCATTCCCATTTTCCCTGCTGTGATCCCCGGGATAAAGCAGAGCTTGGCCTGGTGGGGCAGGGCTTGGCTCTGCCTGACAGGTCCAGTCGCTGGCACTGATTGCCAGCATCTCCTTCGGAAGAGCTCCAGGCCATAAATAATTAATACCTGCTGAATTATTCACGCTGGACCTGCAGCAGATGAATGCAGCGAGATGACCAGGCTGAGAATGAGTAATTATGTTAATTAACCCGTGCAGCTCACTGGAGTTGCAGTTACCTTCATCCTTCTTTCGGGCTGCTGCAATTTTTCAGGAACAGAAATGAGATGAAATGAAACAAACTGAAGCTGCACTTAGAAGAGATGGGTTAAACCGTGTGGTTTCAATGATCAGCAGACGAGCTGTGCTCTAATTCAGATGGATTTATGTTCCAGCAACCCTCTGTTCCTTAAGGGGGAAAACAGGTACATTTTTTAAAGCTTTAATCACTACTCTCTGCAAGAACTTGAAGATGTTTCTGCAGATTTAGTAGTGTGATGTGCCAGTCTCTTGTTTTTATTTCCTGTGTCTTGCTGAAGAGGAAGAAAAGTTAGAGGTAAAAATAAAAAATATTTAAAACCCATTAGTGTAATGAAATGAATCCTAATAATGCTCTACAAATTGAAAGCTTAATTTTGCAAACACATCAGTTGCCATTCAGTGGCCAGCAAAACCTGAGTTCATGTTGAAAAGCTTTTCTGGCAAAAAGCAAAAAAAGAATTTAGTTACAAGTGGAGAATATTTCCATTTCCCCATTGCTCTTGTGTTGATAATAAGCATTGCTGTGCACTGTGAATAATTAGATGAACCCTATTGGAATTGGGTTAATGAGAGAGAAGTTTAAGGAAGGCCTGAGATTTTTCCCAAGCTGACATGGAAAGGATCTGCTTTGAACTCTGCCTCTCATCAAGGAATTATCCAGGTGATGTGAATTCTCCACTGAAAAGCTCCAAACCTGCTCCAGCTGTGAGGGTTTTGATAAAACCTTTAAATAGGAGAAGTGTGGGGGAAGAGGGGTGTAGAGTCTGTGGTTTCTCCTCTTTTTCTACGAGCAGAGATGACAGTGTGGCTCTTCGATGTTTTGGGGTTCCCACCTCCAATTTCATCTCCTGGTAGGAATTTTATACTACTAAAGAATTGGGTACTAGGAGGTTTCACCTGAGGATTGATTTATTTTCCTGAATTGCTTAATCTGCTTGGGTTTGGTTTGCCTTTTAAAAACTTTATTTACTACCTGTCCTGGTTATTCCCTCCAAAAATACAGAGACACTTGAGGGACAAAAAGCATATTTACTTAAATTCCCTATTCTATTGGGGCTCCTGGGTTGATTATTTTTCCCATAATTTACCCCTCCGTGCTCAGCATTTGGTGTTCTGGTGCCCAATCAATACTGATCCTGCCTGGAAATTGTATTCATGGTTTTTAAAATCAGCGTTTGCTTGTAAAGCTTGACTTTATCTGTAGATCTGAGCAGTTTTGCAAGTCAGGGTTTGTTGTAGGGGTTTGGGGAGGTGATGGATTAACTGCAATTGCAGTGAAATATTTGTGGTATTAGCATGAGCTGTTTAAGTTTAATCGACTTTTCTGGGAGTTTGCAAGAAAATATGAATGGAGAGTAGACAGAGCCAGACTCCTGAAAATGGGATAACTTAGAATTCAAAGAAATGAGACAAAATGTGGAAACGTGCCCCCTTTATTTTTTTAGATTGGCCATTAATACTAAAAAAAAAAAAAAAATGGGGATGTTTGGGTCTGTGTGTCCTGAATTTTGTGTGTGCTCAGAGTGGTTGGGAGTTGAGCCAGGAATGGGTGCAAATCAATGCTTTAATGTCCATTACTGCATCGAATCATTGATTCCAACTTGCAACAGATCCATCTTTTGCATCTCTTTGAGGGGGAACAAATACATAGTATTGTTTACCATACCACAGGAATGGTAAAGAAAACCCATCCAAAACGTCGTGTCTGCAGGCAGAGTTGTTATAGCTCCAAAATAATTTGTTTATTGGGCAAAATGAATATTAAGCAGAAACAGGCTGTGAGACTGATTGCAGTAAGGGACCTACAGACAGTGCTGTGGGTTTATAAATGCTGGCTTTATATAAATAAGCCCCTTAAGATGCCACGTGTTCACTTTTTGGGGAGTTATAATGGGTAACTCGAGAAAAAGTTGTGGTAGCCCCTTTCAGGGAAACCGAATAGATCAATGTGTTAAAGCCAGGCTTGAGCAATAGTGTTGCTAACTTTTTTACTGCCATGACTGGTTTTGACTGTTATATTTCATTTGGATTGCTTTGGTTTTTTTATTTTATTTTTTTTTATGTATTCGGTAGTATTTCTGGTTTGGTTTTTTCTTCTTCTTTTTTTTTTTTTTTTTTTGGGGGGGGGGTGGTTTCTCGTGGCGGTGTCTCCCGCCCAAGTGCTTGGTGCGAGGCTGCAGCAGGAGTAGGGCAGCAGAGGGCGGCCGTACTCCTTGTGTTCGTGCTCCCTCCTCCCGAGAGAAACGGGGATAAAAAGTAGGGGAAAAGGGAAGAATGTGGGGAATGCTGTGCCTGGCCGAGCTGCCGGCCATGTAAGGGAGCAGAGCCGGCCGGCACCCACTGGGGAGGTGGCACAGGAGCCGCGTCATGCCCAAAGCATCAGCTGCGAACTCTGCCTGTGCTGACAGCCCTGGCTCGGAAGCAAGAGGAGAAAGGGAAACAGCGGGTGCAAAAGCAAAAATCAAGCGGTTTTTGTGTGTGGAGAGGGAGCAGGGCTGCTTTGGAAGCGGGCGCTCCTGCTCAGGGAGCAGGGATCTGGAATGCGTTGCCTTCCTGCTGCACAGTGCAGGGTTTGTGCCTCGGAGCGATGCTGATCCTTCCCGATGTGCAGGAGATGGGTTTGGACACTGGGCTTTGTGTGCTGGGATTGCAGGAACTCGGGAAGGGGGAAAGGGCCCTGTTGCTTGAGGCAGGTTGCTCAAGGAAAGCAGAGGTGATGAAGCTGCAATACAAACTGTTCTTGCAGAGAAATCATCTGATGCCAGCACAGGAGGGACCTGGAGCTGCTGGAGTGAGTCCAGGGGAGCCACCAGGATGATCGGACAGATGGAGCAGCTGTGCTGGCAGAGCTAGGATTGTACAGCCTGGAGACGAGAAGCTTTGGGGTGACCCAGTTCTGGCCTTCCAGGGCCTAAAGGGGCTACAGGGAAGAGTGAGAGAGATTTGGGACAATGTACAGAGGGACAGGACACAGGGAATGGCTTCCCACTGCCAGAGGGTAGAGTTAGATGCGATATTGGGATGGAGTTGTTTCCTGGGAGGGTGGGCAGGCCCTGGCACAGGGTGCCCAGAGAAGCTGTGTGGCTGTCCCTGGAAGTGTCCAAGGCCAGGTTAGACTTTGGGACTTGGAGCAGTCTGGGATAGTGGAAGGTGTCCCTGCCCATGGCAGATGTGGCACTGGATGGATGGGCTTTAACATTCCTTTGAACCCAAACCCTTCTGTGATTATATAAAAGATCAATACCAGCCTAGGAATCATGCTTTTCTTGACCACAGATAAACAGACTCAAACCACTTTGCCTTTGCAGCAGCATTGCTTCCAGGAGGTTTTTTTTTTTTTCCGTTTAGGTTTGAGGGAGCTCCCAGTAGTTGGTAACACAATTCCCAGAAGTGGCAATTGTGCTGTTTTCCACACAAACGAAAGACTGGGAGCTGGTGGGGAAGAGATGCACATTGGAACCTTCCTGGCATGTTTGAATACTCTGCCATGGAGAGGGGTTAAGGTCAGAGGAAAAGCAGCTGGGAATGGAACTAGAGTGAGGAAAACCAGGGCAGGTGAGGAGGTAGAGCAGTGCCAGCCAGGAGGGAGCCCTGCAACTCAGCCAGGGGTTTGGCTGCTGCTCTGCAGCAGAAATGGAGGAAAGGTGAGGATAAAAGCTCTGCCCATCCCCTGACTCACCCAGGGCACTCAGCTGAGTGATGTTGGCAGTGCTGAGGAAATCAGGCGAGTGCTGGTCTCTAATGCTCTGATGAGTAGAGCAATCAGTCCCTGTAAACACTGACAGAGAAAACGGTGAATATAAACATTTTACACACTCTGAGCCCAACTTGATGGAGTTCCCCCAAGCATAAATAAGAAATCACTGTAGAAGTCAGTGGAGCGCTGTAAAACCTTTGTGAGGCCTGATGTGAGCCCTGTTTGCAGATTGTGCCTGGATGATTCATGGATATTTCCTTGGTACTGTAACAAGCCAGGCCCTCTGTGGGGTGCAGCCATTGATTCTGAGTCTTAAATGATCACAGGGCTTAGCTCCTGTGGACAGAGCTTTTCGGGAAATGTTCGCGGAGAGGAAGGGTTTAACATTGCTGGAATTGTGGCCACAAACACCTGTAGATCCCTAAATAAGAATCTGGTGCTACAGTGGAATATTTGCAGTTGCTCAGGACATGCAAATGTCAAGGACTTCAGGATAAATTCTAGCACAAATTTTATTTTCAAAAAGGAAGGCAGCTCTCAGTGCAACTTTAAACACCAGCCTGTTCTCCAGGCACGTAAACCCCGGATTTAAATATGTGGTTTGTTTATTATTATAAATACATGAAACAGCCAAATAATATTTTTTAATAACCAGAGGAATTAAACAGATTGTATAAAGAGACAGAGCACTTGTTCTCAATGCATCATGAAATAATGATGCATTGGTAACATAGTGGTTATTTTCATATCGGGGAGCGGAATTTGTGTTTGTTTCTAAACCAATTTCAAATACAGATGAATTGTTTTGAAGGCTGGATAAATCAACCCAACAGACCAAGGCAATTATGGGAGGTGAGTGGTGCATTACTGGTGAGGAGAGATAAGAAACACTGCAGGGTCTGAAAGGGTGAGCAGAGGGAGCACCTGGAATTGCAAATGCTTGGGGCTGCTGAGAGGTTTGTCACCGTGAAACCCCTGAAGTGGAGGAATCAAACAGCCTCAAAATGAGGCTGGCAAAATGAGCTGCTATCAATTAATATTTGGGGGAGGTGGGGAATGAGCCTCTTGCTGTTCTCACCTTCCTGAGGATTTTGCTTTCCACCTCTTGCAGCCAGAGCACTGTGACTAAAACAATGAGCAAGGTGCACAAGGCAGTGCTGGTCAGAGAGGAGAAAAGCTGAAACTGAGGAGTTCAGCTGTGATTGTGTCGTGTTTTAAAAGGAAGCAGTGAAGAATTGCAGCTGTCTCGAGGAACAAATCTAATTTTTGGTGAGCCCAAGTTTTTCCCAGCATCTGACAAGAACCAGTACTCTGGCAGAGTTGGGATTGTTCAGCCTGGAGAGGTGAAGCTTTGGAGTGACCTCACTGTGACCTTCTAATGCTTGAAGGAGCTACAGGAAGCATGGAGAGAGACTCTTTACAAGGGATGGAGGGACAGGACACAGGGAATGGCTTCCCACTGCCGCAGGGCAGGGATGGATGGGATATTGGCAAGAAATTGTTCCCTGGGAGGGTGGGCAGGCCCTGGCACAGGGTGCCCAGAGAAGCTGTGGCTGCCCCTGGATCCCTGGAAGTGTCCAAGGCCAGGCTGGATTTTGGGGCTTGGAGCAGCCTGGGATAGTGGAATGTGTCCCAGTCCACGGCAGAGGGTGAAATGAGCTGTGATTTAAGGTTCCTTCCCACCCAAACCCTTCTGTGTTTCCAGGGGTGCCCTAGGAGCTGTTGTTGCTTGTTGGAGTCCCACATAAAGACAAGCCAAGAGGTGATTTTGTGTGGAAAAGGTGTAGAACAGATGCAATCCCAGGAGGAATGCATGAGGAGCAGTGAAGGTCACAGGGTCACTGAGTATGGGCTGTCCCCAGTGGTTCAGCTCTGGCTGGTGAGAAGTGGAAGGAAGCTGGCCTGGCTATCCCAGCCATCCCCCTGTGGAAATCAGCCCCAGCACATGGCTCCCACCTTCCTTTAACTGTTTTAACTTCCCCAAGTCCAACAGAGATGTGTGTGGGAGCAGAAGGAACCTGTTTTCCCAGCAACATCAACTGAGTTGATGTTTTTTTACAGACTTTACCTCCGTTGCATCCTGGATCTTGTGGCTCCATGACTAAATCTGCTGCCTTACATTTCATTTAATTGGTCCCTGGGTTCATTTACTGGCTGCTTATGGCTGAAAGCAAGAGGAAAACTGCATTTTCCAGAGCCTGCCTTGTCTGAATGCTGCTTTTGCTCTACATAGTCAGTGCCCCAGGACTGCTGGGAGAAGCAGAGCATGGGCAGTGTCTAATTGTGGTAACTGCGAAGAGCACTGTGTGTTTATTTTGGCATCTTGCAGAATGAGTTTCTGCTTAATCCGAGCCTAAGGAGACTTCCTAAGGCAGCTGAATCGTTTAGTAGTTGTTTCTGGCTTAATTCAGCCCAGAGGAAGAAGTGTTTTAGCTCTGCTTGTGTGTCTGATCGTGCTGGGCAGTCCAGCTTTTCCTGGAAAATGGGAAAAATGAACCAGTCACTTGAGGTGTGTCTGGACAGGAGGGATCAGGATCGTGGCACTGGTTCCTGCGGGAGGGATTGGAACTGTGTGCATGGTCCTCCCTGGAGAAAGCCTGGCCCCAAGGATGTCATTCAGGCTGAGGATGTGAAAAGTGCTCCCAGGAATCTCATAGCATTCCCTTAGCCCTGAAGGGCTGCGGGGACACACAGCTACCATGTGTACCCAGCTGGGGGGATGAGCTGCTGAAAAGCCAATGTTCTGTGGACTCAAGGGAGAAAAACTTCCTGCTTTTGGAAGGTTTTTGGAAGGCAGAGGTTTCTGTAGACATGTGGAGAGAGATGGTGGGAATAGGGTCTTGTTAGTGGGGAAAAGAGGTCAGAGGCTGGTTTTAGTTGCTCTGATGGAAGGAACAAGCTTTGACGGGCTTGTTGGTCTTCTGACTACCTAGAATGATTTTTTTTTTTTTTTTTGGTGCCATTTTTCTGTAGAACTTGTAATGAGATGAGTGATACTCGTGTTGTTTCAGCTCTGTAGCCCGTCCAGCAGGAAGTGCAACCCAGGCTTTGCTCCAGCCTGGTAAAAAAAAATGTGGGGAGGGAGATCGCTCACCTTGTACTTACAGGAAGTGCTTTGTGCCATCTCCTCCTACCAGGCCAAGAGCCCACAAAGGAGAATTTAAATCTTCAGTGTGATGTGACGTGTTTGAAACCACTGTGTTCCTGGAGAATCCTCTGCTATTCCATGCTCCCAATGTTTCCTCCTTCAGCTTTGCATGGCACAAACATTAATTTTGGTGCTCTGTGTGTCCCTAATGTGATATAAAAAGCTAAATGCATTACAACTGCAGAACAGCACAGTGTTATTTTTTTTCCTTCGGCTTCTTCTGCAGTGAGAAATTTTTTGGTTCCATTAATAAGCCTTGTGGTATTTTTCTTTTCCTTCTCTTGCACTCTACCCCAGATTCATCCTGGGAGGATTTCCTAGGCAGGCTGGAATGGCTGCATGCTCTTCACACCTCTCTGTTTCTTACTGAGCATGACAAGAACTGATACCCTAAAGGAAAGTCATCAGGATAATCCAGTTTAGATGTTGATTCCAGCACACAGGAATCAATGGGGTTTGAATGACAGTGCTCAGAGCTGGATATCTCCATCCCTTTGTGGGGAGGAACAAATGGCTTTCAGTTTTGTTTTAGAGGCTCTGGAAAGGACCAAAACAGGGAGGAGGAACATCCAGTGTCATAACAAAATAGCTCTTGTTTTCTTAGAGAGAAAAAAGGCTGAAGCACTCCCCAGATATTCAATTCCTGTTCCTTGGTCTTAGCGAGGCTGCTTTGACACAGTAACTTCAGCTTCATCTCCATCCCTGGGGGCTGAATTAGTTCCCAGGTGGCCCCTTTAAAACTGTAGGGACCTGTGGCCCCAGAAGGAGCGGTCAGAAGCACTTCGGGGCAAAAGGAATAGCCAGATGTGCCTTAGGGAGGAGTTGGGTGTGCCCATGTTTCAGTAGGTGGCACTCTTTGCTCTGCCTTAGGGACTGCTGTGGGTTTGGGGGACGTGGTGGAATAGCAGGTGGCATTCCATGGATGAGATGTGGCGAGTCTCAGGTGTGACTACACCTCCAGGTGCTTTCTGCAAGGGTTCAGCTGCTGTGTTGCCTTCCTCGAAATTTTCCTTTATTTTTGTTGTTCCTTCTCAACCTAAGGCTGTTTCTGTGACTGTGCAGGTAAGGAAGGAATTTGATTGTGTGTCAGTGGAGGGCAGAGCCCTGCAGGTCACACACCTCTCCCAACCTGCATGAAACCCCCACCAGCAGGATAATCCATCACAAAATCCAGCTGGTTCAACTTCCTGCCACGGGCTGATCTGCTCCTGCAGATATTTTTGGAAAAGAGTAGAGTGGATTAGGCAGGGAACAAACACCACATCCAGGAGGAGGAAAATGTTTATGTATGTGATCAGTGGTGCATGTCCAGCCTTTGTCTGTGCTGTCCTGGCTGGCTGGAGCAAGGTGACATTTGCCCATCAGGGACTGCGCCAGCTCCCTGGGCCTTGTCTAGGGAATCCAGGGAGGTGTTTGCAGGATAGACAGTGTTCAAATACGGTGTCAGCTTGGAAAATGGCAGCTGAGTGGGTGCATTTGGTGACAGATGATCCCTGAAAAGGTTCAGAAGCAGAAGCTATCAAAACCCCGGAGCTGTGCAGAGAGGAAATATTGTGAGTGCAGCAGAGAAGAAAAACATCCCTGTTCTGTGTGATTCCCACCAGCCAGCCCTGGTGTGCCGTGCTATCTGTGCTATGGGACAGATGTCTGCAGATGATTTTTGTTTGTTTGTTTGTGGTTTTTTTTTTGTTTGTTTGTTTTTTTTTTTTTTTCCCCACTTGACATCCAGGCATGCTCTGGCAGTGGAGGGAGCAGGGAAAGGTTTTGGGAAGTTCATAGCCAAAGGTTTCCTTAAACTGTGAACAGCTTCACCCTGTCTTCCCAACACCAAGCCAGTTGGTGCATTCCTGCCATTCTTCTCCCCAAAGCTGTTTCTTTCCATTCCCTGGATCGAGCAGACAAAGCAGCTGTTCTGTTGAGCTTGAGATTTTTTTTTTTTTAACTGGGAGCTTTAAATTGAAAGGAATAGGACCAAAGGATTTATTTTTATTGGAGTGGGATGGTACCTTGGGATCCCTGAGATCACACACCAGGATCTGTGCTGGCTGCATGGTTTATGTGCTCTGGTTCCTTTGGGAGAGCAGGGAATAGCCAGAAACTGGCAAGTGTCGGCTGCCTTCCCGCGGCAGAGCTCTGCTGTAGGTTTGTGAAGCCCTTTGGGCTGCTTTGGCCTCATCTTTAACCCAGGGAACACCAGCCTTGGACTTGACAGCTACAGGTTATGGTCCCAAATCTAAACCTGGGCCATAAAAGTCTCTCTTGAGACCCCCAAAGGGTCTCATGAAAATCTGTTTCCCACTTGGAAATAAATATATATTTTAGATACACTCAGCTAAATTCCTTGACAGCTTTATGTGCCATAATTTCCTCATGGTTTTCTGTGGATCCTTTCTGTTCTGGAGCACTTGTTGTCTTAGTCTGGAGCTGTGCCCCTCTCATAGAAACAAAGTAATGTTATTTTACTGCTTGTCACTGATAAATTATGCACCGGTTTTCCTCAGGGCTGAGATTCTTTTGAAGCCTGGTGGGCTTCAGGTAACTGTATCACTTCTTCCAGCTGCAGACTTCACTTCTGCAGGGGAGGAAAGCAATAAAACTTAGTGTGTCAGCGGAATGCTGTTAAAATATTTTATTTATCACTGATTCCCAGTTTGCAGGCAGCAGGAATGCATCTGTTTAATGCCTGTTGTCTTTAAAATGGAAATGTTCAGCAGATATTTGGTACTTTTGTTCCCAGTAAATTATATGAGATAGAAATAGGGGGAATAGACAGTAAAAAATACTGTTTGGACTTAAACCCGTGGAAACAACCAGGGGACTTTGCTTTGTGCCTGGCACAAATATATCAAGGGGACTGAAAACTGAAGAGTTTTGCATAACCCAATTTCCCCTTTTCATGTGTGTCTCGAAAAATACAGCATCAAATGCACCAAGAACCTGCAAAACCTCGTGTCTGTGAGCAGAGGCCAGGCCCTTTTCAGCAGCAGCATGGAGCAGTTCTAATTTCTCATCTGTTCTTTTTTATAAATTTATTTTATAAAGACCAGCTGCAGGTTGAAAGCTGGAGCCAGCAATGGGGGGGGGGGGGGGGGTAAGGCCAAGTCCCATAAGCAGGAGCTCAGTCCCATAAGCAGGGGCTGGATGTTTGGCACTCCCAGCTCATGCCTGGCATGGGAGGTCCAGACACAAACACATAGGTGCCACCCACCTCCACAAAACATATTAAGGGCTGCATCCTCCTCTTCCCCAAATCCTTCCCAAAGAGGGAACAGAAGCAGCTGCTGAAAACCTCTGAGCATGAAACTGTGCCTGGTGCCCCAGTGCTGCAGCAGCTGGTGTGAGGTTCCTGCCTCCAGCTGTGCTCTGGGGCTTTTATTGCTACAGGTGGGGTGATTTTATCAGGACCCCCCCAAAACAGCTCACAGTCTCCTGTTTCATCCCCGTGACCCAAGGCTGTGCTCTCAGGGCGAGCATCGCTGGTCCATCAGAGCCTGGCAAACGGCAGAACCCAGAACCATTTGGCACTGAGGGCTCAGCTGCTGTGGCTCATTTGTTTGATTTTGTTATTTCTGTGCTGCAGCCCCGTGGGCTGTATGGCAGAGGTAGAGCTACACAGAAAACCTGAGTGCACGGAGCAAAACCTCGTGCTCTGGGGAAGTCAGATCAGGTTTGGTAAGGCAGAAACTTAACTTGAGCTTTCACGTGGGTATTTGGGCCAGGCAGAAAATCTCTCAGATTTTAAGTTAGGGGTTTTTTTCGGCTTTTTTTTTTTTTTTTTTAAGTGCTTTGAAAGCCAGATGCCCTGCCTCCAGGCTTTTCTAGTGCAGACAGACTTGACCGATATTCCCATGAAAATCTGGGTTTTTGGAGCCCGGAGCTTGCTGAGGCTTGAGGAGGAGCCATGCCAAACGCTAGCTTGTGCTTCCACTCGGAGAAGACGACAAAAGCCGGCTCTTTAAAAGCAAAGTAAAAGGGGGATAAGTTCTTTAAGGAGAAGCGGCACCTTGACTGGAGCAGAGGGGACGGAGGGAGAGGAGCGGGGCCACGCCGGCAACGGGACGGGAGGGGAGGTGCGCGGTTCGGACCTGTGTGTTGGCAGACGGCCGGGAGCGCAGGCACCGGGAGCTGCTCCCGGCCGGTCCCCTCCCTGTTCGGCAGCCCGCGGGGCGTGGGCGGCGCGGGGCGCGGCGGGGCCGGCGGGAGGGAGCGGGGCGAGCATGTGCATCCTCCCCGCCGCCCCTGCCTCCCTCCCGCCGCCCGCCCGCCTCTCCTTCCTCCCCGCCGCGGGTGTGTTGTGTGTGTGTGCGTGTGTGTGTGTCTCGGCTCCCTCGCTAGCCCGGCCTGACGCAGGCGGATCCACATCGTCCGTGACAACACCCCGGCTCCGGAGCGCCGTGCCGGGGGTCCGGCTGCGGCGGCCCCGCGGGGCCGGGCCGAGCCCAGGGGGGCGGCGGGGGCCGGGGTGGCCCGAGCGCGGGGAGGCGGCCCCGTGGGGGGAAAGTTGCCGGGAGCGGCGAGGGGCGAGTACGGCGGCAGGACCATGGGCACTTTGCGGGATTTACAGTACGCGCTGCAGGAGAAGATCGAGGAGCTGCGGCAGCGGGATGCGCTCATCGACGAGCTGGAGCTGGAGTTGGACCAGAAGGACGAACTGATCCAGAAGCTGCAGAACGAGCTGGACAAGTACCGCTCGGTGATCCGGCCCGCCACGCAGCAGGCGCAGCAGCAGAGCGCCGGCACCTTGCAGGGCGAGCAGCGGACCAAGCGCCAGGCGATCTCGGCCGAGCCCACCGCTTTCGATATCCAGGATCTCAGCCACGTCACCCTCCCCTTCTACCCCAAGAGCCCGCAGTAAGCAGGGGGTCACCCCGCCGCTCAGCCTCCCCTCTCCCGCTCCATCCCCGGCATCGCCGCCGCCCGCCGGGCAGGGACCGGAGCGGAGCTCGGAGCGCGGCATTCCCGCATCCTCCCCGGGTGGCCCCGCGGGGTGGGAAAGTTGCGAGTGCCAGGCTTGCGGGGGTGAAGAGCTGCGGGAGTGAGCGCCGAGGTGCCAGCAGAGGGGGACCGGGGCGTCCCCCGTCCCGGCTGCGGGGAGACCCGGCCGCCCCATCCCGACGGGGCCACGGGGGGATCGCTGCTGCCGGCGGGTCGAACCGGATCGTGTTGTGGGCATGGAGGCTTTCTCACCTCGAGGGTTGCTCTGGGACCCCGCAGGGAGGTATTCCCAGCTGGGAAAGTTGGAGCCCGGCGGGATGGGGTGCGCGGCTCTCCGGGCACAGGTTTGGCGCTTTGGGGAGCGGGGAGCTTATTGCAGTGTCCTGGTGCGCCGGAGGGCGTGCGGGGGGGGGGGAGGGCAGGGAAAGTTGCGGGGATCCTCAGGTGCCGGCGCGCCGGGGGATGCGCTGCCCCGGTTTCACACCTGCCGCAGATTAGGCAAATTAGAGCATCTTTATGGGGAAACGGAGCCCTCGCGGGAGCGAGATCGCTCTCCCTCGCTCAGTGCCTTTTCCTGGCCAATAAATCGCCGTGCCTTTTGGTTCAGCGCTCCTCAAGGGATAAAAAAGGAGGAGGGAAGAGGTGATGAGCGGATGCTCGCCGCGCCGGGCTCCATGTGCGGGGCCGGGGCGCGACCTCCCCGTCGATGGGCAAACCCGCCTCCCCTCCGCGGCCGGCATCTTCCTCATGGAATTATAACCGGGAGCGCTGGCGGATCCCCGGAGCCATCCCGGTAGTGGCGAGCGTGTGGGCTCCGGGATGCGGGCACCCAGCGGAGCCCCGCGGGGGGACTGGGCGGGCGGCGCGGGTGACGGTGCCCGGGCGGGGGTGCCCGGGGCACAGGGACCGTGCCCGGGCAGGGGTGGCGGGGCTCGGGGACCCTGCCGGGGCTGGCCCCGCTCCCCGCGCAGCCTCAGCCCTTTCTCGCCGCCATGGCGGGGCCCCGCCGTCTCCAGGCAACTGCCCGCCCTCAGGGCGGCCGCCATGGCCGGGCCGGGCTGGACCGCCCGTGCCCCTCATACTACCCCACCGCTTCCCATTCCCACAGTCCCCTTCCCGCCTCTCCTCCCCTATTCCCACCGCCACAGATATTTTGCCCTTTTAAGGCGCCTGGCCGCGCGTCCTAAAGGACGTCAGGGGAGGAACGGCGGTGGCGCGGGAAATGGCTCCCCACAGCCCCCAGAAGGAATCGAACAGCCCCCAGAGTGCCCGCCGGGGGCTGTCAGCTGAGGGGAGGCGGCGGTGGATGGGGCCAGGCGGGCCTGTGCAATCCCTGGGGTGTGAGAAGACATCCCACGGTGTTAACTTCTTCTGCGAAAGCAAAGCCCGAACGCCTTGGTTTCCTTCTCGTGTCCTTGCCCCTCGGCGCTCTGCACGTGCAAATGGAGCTCCCAGAACTCCGGGAAGCGCCACAGGTTTCAGCGGAGCCAGTCCACGGCCTCGGTGAAATATGCGGGAAGCCTGGCGAAGCCTTGGATTAATATTTTCCAGCTGGAATTTTTAAATTGTTCCTTGTGTCAATGCAGCCCTGCAGTCTGGTGTGGGGTGTAACACTCCTCTGAGGGGGTGTTTCATATCGATCATCCATGGCCAGTACTCCTAATACTATTTACAGTATTGAAGTCAACTTGTGGCTGCAGGTTGTAGTTGCTCAGGTGGGAATTTCCAGGGGTTTGCAGCAGCCTGGGATAGTGGAAGGTGTCCCTGCCCAAGGCAGGAGGCTGGAATGAGATCTGTATTAGGGTCCCTTCAACCCAAACAGGTCTGTGATTACAAGAAAGGATCCTTGCTAATGGTTTCAGGAGTGTGCGTGGCTCTGGGAAGTGTTGAGTGCTCTTGTGTCAGCCCTAGGAGCCCAGAGCCCAAGATAACTCTTGGTGGTGAGGACCTGGAAATAACAAAATCTGCAAAGAAGGGTTGCATTTTTTCCCCTGTTCACACTGAACCTGGGTGACTCTTGAGGTATTGGCACCCAACGTTTGGTTTTGTCAAGCCACCGGGAAGTGTTCAAAAGGCAGGTGGATGTGGCACTTGGGGATGTTGGTTAGTGGTGGCCTTGGCAGTGGTAGAACAGTTGGACTTGATGATTTTAGTGGTGTTTTCCAACCAAAATGATTCTAAAGTAGTGTCTGGGAGTGGTTTTTTTGTAGTTAGGTGGTGCTGGTTTTGCTCTCCTGCTCTGGCAGAGGTGGCTGGAGATGGTAGGATCAACGTAGCAGTAGATCACAGTAGGTCACAGTAGATACTTGAGGGTCTGTTCTGGTGGAGGCTGTTGTGATGCCACATAGAAGATGCTTGGTTATTGTGGTTGAACTCTGAATGAGTGTAAGACAGCTGGAGAAGGACTTGAGACAGGACACCAGGAATGGCTTCCCACTGCCAGAGGACAGGGTCAGATGGGATATTGGGAAGGAATTGTTCCCTGTGAGGGTGGGCAGGCCCTGGCACAGGGTGCCCAGAGAAGCTGTGGCTGCCTCTGGATCCCTGGAAGCATCCAAGGCCAGGATGGACATTAGGGCTTGGAGCAGCCTGGGACAGTGGAAGGTGTCCCTGTCCATGGCAGGGGGTGGCACTGGATGGGCTTTAAAATCCCTTCCAACCCAAACCATTCTGGAGTTCTATGAATGGCTGTCAAAGTGCGAAAGTAAATTTAGTTGCCTTGTGTGGACAAATTCTGTTAAATCTGCAGGATCTTCCCTTACACACCCTCCTCCCCATTTAGGATGCATATGGTTAAATAAAATTGCTTTTTTAGAGCTGCAAGAGTTTGAGTTGCTGTTGCAGGGTTGGGCTTGTTTTGCCTCTACAATGATTTTAAAAGTGAAGCAGGACTTTATGAGCTGTCATGGGGAGTTAAAATCCATGTAAGGACACATCCAGCTATTTTCTTCTGAGTTACGAGTGAGAGGAATTGGGCTTTAGCATCTTTATCAGTCTCCCTGTTCAAGTAACTTAGAAGCCAGTTATTTAAAGTAAGTGGCTTTTTTCTTCCCGCCCCTCTCAAAGGAAATAACTTGCAAGAAGTGACTGAGTAAGAGGGCACGGGCTGGGGAGGAAGCTTGATGGTTTTCCATGGCAGAAAAAATGCTGTGACAGATCTTTCTCTCCTCTTCATCATCCCAAATTGCTGCTCGTGTTTGTTTTTCCACACCTTTGACCTCTTGAAGGGTATATCCTGGCTGCTAACAGCCTGTCAGCACAGAGGGAATACGGGAGACAGAATTTGTGCCAAACTGCCATTGCAGTTAACATTGTACAGAGCAGCCAAGCAAAGAGAAGCCTTTTCAACCAGCAAGCTGCAACTCTTCCCTCTCCCTGCCTCGTTCTTGCCATGGGAAAACACCCAGGACTTTAATTTTAACAGCCTGCTTTGTTCAGGGATCAGCAACGGCTGTTTGCCTTTTTGGAAGGCTGTGTAATCAGCATGTTTTCTTTTCCAGAAGGGAATAAAAAAAGAAACATAGAAGTAGAACATAGAACAAAGCACGGAGCTTGTGAGTGTGAAGGGCCTGATCTCTTGGCTGAGGTGGTACAAGCTCTGTTGTTAACAGAGACAGCAGCAAAGTGCTGTGTCATTTGTAAGAAATGTTGAGTAAAACAAAAAATAACTTGGTTTGGGGAGTTATCAGACTTCTGGGGAGTCTGCCAAAATCCCAGAGACTCGTTTCTGAGGGGAGGAGCAGCCTGTGAGTTGTATTTAAGAGGTCTCGTTTAAGAAATATAAAATGTTTGGTTGTATAGCCTTAGGGAAAGTACAGCATCCATACAAGAGATTTAACAAAATCCCTGCAATAGCCAGATTGGTTCTTTGAAGGCAAATGTGCACATCCTCTGGAGGCTAGAGGCGTACTTTAAATGATCATAATAGTAATGAAACGCCCAGAAATACTTGAAAAGCACTTTGTATTTAGGGTGCTGGCATGAAATGCTCTTCTGGTGTTTGTCAGTATGCTGCAGTACCCAGGAGCCATTCCTCTAAATACCCCTGAAACCACCCAAACCCCTCAACCCTCCACCCTGTCCTCTTCCTACAGGAATTTGAAGGATGGCTGGTACATAATGAAACCACAGGGAACTAACTGGTGGTTGAGATGATGGGGGGAGGAACTGAGGCACGCTCCTGCAGTAATGGTTTCCTGGAATGTGGGGGAGGAGCTGGGATGGTGGCAGCCTCTTAAGTCCTGTTGCTTTCTGGTGAAGCATCTTGCCCTGAGCAGTCAGTGGAGATGGATGTAATGGTGCAACCTTAATTTTTTTTTTTTTTAGTTTTTTTTTTTTTTGTGTGTCAATCCCCTCTGATGTGTCCAGTGAGCAATTAATTGAACTGCATTTATCATTTGTTGTGAGAGCTGTTAAATGCTGTGGTTGCTTTTATGGGCTCTAATGTCGAATTTATCTGAATATGGTTTAAGCTGATGCTCGATGGACAAAAATCCATTAATGTCAGTGGGGTTTTTCGGTGCGTTTGAAGGGTCAGAATTTTATTGCAATGTGTTGAGCAGTGCTGGGACACCACGGGTGGGGGAGGACCCTTGGTGCTCTGCAGGGATGAGGTTTTGCTGTGAGGGATGATGCTCTCTCTCTGACAGAGCTGTGAACACAGGCAGGGTAGTGCTGGAGCAAGGCAGCCGAGCGTGATTTTCCCATGTTTTGACAGGTCTGGCTCGGCTGTGATGGGGCTCCCCTCTGTGCGCTGGCTGGCTCGTGTGACTCACGCTCAGAGCGGCTTTAATGCCTTGGGAAGTGACAAGGGGACATTGTGACAGCTCAGCTCCTTGAGTAATACATTACAACCCTCTGAGGTTTGGGTTACTTGCAGTAGTGAGGGGTGGCTGTGTGGTGTTAGGCTGTTAAGCACAGAACTACGGTTTTTCTCTGCTGAGGCAGTGTTTTGGGTCATCTCTCAACACGCTTGTTCAGGCTGGTGATGTTTATGCTGAGTGTAAACTCCAGAGGGGTTTGACTCAAAGGAAGATGAAAAACAAATCTCCCAATAAAGCTATTAAAGCCACGTAGTTGTTTTGTCATCTTCTGTCTGGCTCTTGCTGAGACGAGTTTAATTGCAAGATAAAACATCACTGCAATGTCAGTTGTCCTTAGTTCTGTTCAACAAGCAACACAGACTTTCCTGAGTTTTTCTGCTGCTTTTGAAGATTAATTTTAGCAGTGTGGTGTCTGTAAACTGTGTTTTAAAGCAAAGTAGTTCTGTTCAGAAACTGCAGTGACATTTTCTTGGTGGTTATATGCAAAACAACACTGTTCAGCAAGTACAGTAACTCCGAGCTCGCTAACAGCTGGTAATTAACATAGATTCTTTTTTTAATTGTAGTACAGCTCCATACTTTCATTTTTTGCAGGATTAACTTTTTTCCTTTTATCTCTACTACTGGAATAATTATCTATACTTGTCTGAGCTGTGTTACATTCATCCTTAGCTGTACTAACGCTGTAGGTGGAGAGTTTTAAAGTGCTTCAACACAAAATGAGGTCCTCAGACATGATTTCCTTCTCTCCAGACTCTGTGAAAGGATTCCTGAGCTTCAGCATCCCATGTTCCTAAACACAGGATGTGTCTTGTTTCTTAAATTAATTAATAATAATAATAATAATAATAAAGCCAGGTCAGAGTTCTGAAGCTGAGCAGAGAGGGATGTAGTAGCACAGAATGTAGCCTGGCCAGCTGCCTCTGGAAGGAGAGGGGAACTCTGTGAGTCCTGAACTTGCTGAGCACCAGATGGAAAATAGGAGTCAAGGGGAAAATTTCTTTAGAGAGTTAAAAAGGACACAGTGGATTGTTACATATCAGTTTCTGTGGTTATCCTGCTTGAACTAGATGCTGTAGGGTGATAAGAATTACTGAATACAAACATCTTTCTGTGGAAAGGGGTCCAGGAAAGCTGAACTGGAGATGGAGGTGGGTTACTCACTGCCAGCAGTGATGGCCTTTGTTGCTTGTGCTGCTGGTCGTTGCTTTTGGCTTTTCACGGCTTTTCTGGATGCATATGCGTCCAGATGAAGTGTAAATATTTCTGTAAATGTTCTTCATCTGCTGCTTTGTCATTTCTAGAGGGTAAGTGGGGCAGAGAAGTGCCTGACATTCGAGTTTTGTGTAGCTTGTCTTTGTTTTGAAGGGCAGGGAGAACAGGAAAAATCAAAAGTATCTATTGCTATATTGGAGCCTAAACCAAACCATGACGATAATACCTTTCTCCTCTCAGCATCTACAGAAAGTGGTTTGGTCTAAGTCTGCAATCATTTGGGTATGTTCTATATATCCTGACATCCTGAACGCTTGGAATTGCATTCAGGTGCCTTGGAAAAGCTGCTAAAGCCCCTGCCTGACAGGGTTTGTGTCAGGGGAAGCTCCAGCGCATCATGCTCCGAGCAGGAGCACAGGACCAGCGTTTTGCAAGGCTCTTGCAGCCACTGGTTTCCTTGGAAACCAGAGCCTGAGCAGGGAGAGCCAAACTTCAACACCCGTGCCTTCTTTCCAAGTCGAAAATGGGCTGTCAGACTTTTAGAAGTCTCTGGTCTTTGGGCTGTGTTTGGGGCTTGTTCATTAGGAGGAAACTTGAAGTAGGGTATCAGTGAAAAAAAGCTCCTTGTCACGCTGCAACAATTCCGGTCTGGGGAGGTGCTTCTTTCCCGAAATTCCATCCTTTGGTTCGGTCTATGAACACATTTATTGGAGGTGTTTCCTGTCAAACACCCCAGCTGTGTCAGGGAACCTTCACAGCAGCTCTCTGACTTGGGCTTGATGTGGATTTACAAGCTGCCCAGCCCAGGCCAGCTTGTTTTGTGCAGTTAATGTTCTGTGAGGTGGTGGCTTCGGGTGATGTGAACAAAGAGGAGAAATCATAACAGAGTTGCCCGGGTTGATGGAAAATGAAATGGCAGTCTTGTAAGTGCATGCATATTTTGTGTTGAATGTGAAGAGGAAAAAAAAATATATAATGACCTATATGTGTATTTAAGCACATGTAGGAGAGTATTGCATTCATGCAAATACACTTTTATTAGGAGGGAAAACAGTCAGGTTTTAATGTCAGTGCAGTAGAGGCAATTTTGTACAGAACCAGCGGGGCTGTGGGAATGCATCTTGGTCTAGTGGAAGGCGTCACTGCCCATGACCGAGGTGATTTTAAAGGTCCCTTCAAATCCCAAGGTGGAAATGCTGTTGGTTTCTGTGACCACGGAGTATCATTGAGATTCAGGAGCAGAGGAGTAAATAACATGGGTGTGATGGAAATGGAGATCCACTGTTCCCTGCCCCCAGTGGAAGTGGGTCCCTCGGATGTGTCAATGCTTGTTAGGATTTAAACTGCCTACTTGATGTCATTTGTGTGCAGAGATCCGGCGGCTGAGGGGAATTCATTACTGCTCTTGGAGTCCACAGGCTAAATGAGGAAAATAACCTTCTTGGTGGGTGATATTTCTGGTGAATAGAGGAAATCAATGGCCCTGGGACTGCCAGCAGCACATCAGGGCAGTGGCCAAGCACTTCAGGAAGGTGTAGATAAAGCAAATGTGATGCAAATAGTGCCACTCAGCTGTACCTTAAAGCTCGCTGGAAACCTGGCTTCAGCTATAGAGACGCTTTCAAAATCAGGCTCTTGAACTCGGGAGAAATTCCTTTAGGTGAAATGGAAGATCAGGCATCCTGGAAATACAGAGTTAGCCTCCCGGTCTTTGCCTTGAAATTGCAGTATTGCCTAAATTAGTAAAGGTAGGGGGTTTGTGTGAAGCTTAAGGGTGGACATGGTCAGCTGGAGGAGATACATGTCCTGCACCAGATTCTGTGTTTTGTGGTGCGGAGCACTATCCTCTTCTCCCTTTTCTTCTGAGCCATTGGTTACTTCCCTGGGTGTCTTGTTCCTGCTCTTCCTTCTGCCCAAGGTTTTTCTTTCTTCCTATGGATGCTGCTTATTCTCTTCCCTGACAATCCTAAAGCTCTTCATCTACACAGTTGTCCCATCCAGTGGGGTCCTAGACTTTACATCTCTTTTAAAAATCAGCCTCGTTTCCTGTGTGCATCCAGAAGCAGAGAGCCTCCAGTGAATGGAGCACAAGATACCACAAGAAGCTGGATTTTCCTGTCAGTCCAGCTTTTCTGGTGTGCCTTTTCTGTGCAGCTTTTCTGCTCTTCATCTGCCCCACCAGTGATCAGGCAGGGACTGTGCAAGAAATTGGGAGTGGATGGAGCTGGGACAGCTGACCCTGATTGCCCAGTGAGGATTGCATAGGGTGGGACCCAGGATGGATTCCATTTCCTGGGAATGGCTGAACACACACCTGCCCATGGAAAACACAGAATGAATTTACTGTGGCTTTGTTCTACCTGTTGAACTGCCTTTAAATCAACCCATGAGTTTTTTCACTTTTGCCCTTCTGATTGTCTCCCTCATCCCAGCTGGGGAGAGGGCTGTGAGTGTGTGGTGGTGCTGGGATTCCATCTCCATCAGGAATGTCTCAAAGTGTCTGTACCTCCAAAGGGATTGGGACCCAAGGATAGGTCCAAGAGCAGGAACATCTTGAGGCATCAGCAGCTGTGCATGAGGCCATGGATAGGCTCACGGCACAGCAAGTTCATTCCTGGAGGGACTGTGGCTCCTAGAGAAGGCCATGCTGGAACAGGAGCACCTCAGAGTAAGTGTGGCTGTGGAGAAATACACAGGTAAATTCCTGGAGAGACTGGCTGATGGATAAGGTTCCAGCTGGAGCAGGTAGATCCCTAAGGGTGTCTGGATGGTCCAAGCAGGAGTAAGGGGAGGAGTTCACTGCAATGTTCAACGTCACAGTCCGGTCCAAAGGGGCAGGGGTGGAGACAGTAATGGATACACCCTTAAGTAGTTGTATCCCGGGATTTTATGTCACAGGAATTACTGCAGTAGGAATCCTTGGCTGGGAGCAGGGGGAAGGCTTCCCTGCAGTGGCAGTCCCTTCAGTGGCAGCAACTTTGAGCTGTATTGTCATAATGTCCCTCTGCACGCCCTGTGCTGCCTCGGTGACGTCCTTCGTGCCCTGCCCCAGCTCCAGAGGCTTCATGTTAGTGTTTGGCATTGCTTGTCAGCTCTTCGTGTGGCCCAAACAACAGCCAGGTCTCACTGGTGGGGAATATCCAAACCAAGAGTGGGATAAATCTGTTAGAAATGTGGGAGCATGCGTGTGCCTTCGTACACCGCTCGTGTCCGAGTCCTGGAACACAGCTGTGCATCCCAACTTGGCGGGTTATCTACAAACTAACTGGGGTCTGTGTGTAATATCTATTGTTTCTCCTCCTGCCTCCTTGCACATTTAAGTCCTGTTCAGACAGCGATTGCACAAAGGGGAGAACATCTCCTGCTCATCAGATCCGTGATTGCTCTCTGTTGTCCCGGTGGAAGCCCGGCTCTGTGAAGCACAGGAGGGAAACGAAGTGTGGAGAGGAGAAGGCTTTTCTCCATTAGCACTGTGCCCAAACACTCGACTGGGATACCAGGATAGAGCATATTGGGAGAGAGTAAGGCAGGCAGATCCTCCTGTTTTCCCTGACCTTCCATTGTTTGAGGGCACAGCTGGGAGGAAGCCAGAGCTGCTTGAAGTTGGACTGCGATTGAAGTGTCCCTGCTCCTGCTTGGAGGAGGAATGCAGCCGGGACAGCCATGCTTGCACACATTCTGGTGACACTCTGCTGCTTTGTAAGTGACTCTGAGAGGTGTCTCAGAATCACAGCTGTCTTGGCAGGAAGGCTCCTGTGTGTGGCCTTTTTCTGGATCAGTTCTGTGTGGATGCCGTAGGGCAGTCTGGATTCCCAAGGGAACGCTAGCTATCCATCTCATCACCCTCCATTCACACTCTGCTGCGTTTGTTACTGTGCCTGCAGGAGGGTTTCCAGCAGGCACAGCAAGCTGGGATACCTGAGCACAGTGACTGCCAGGACGTTTGTGTTCCGTGTGCTACTGCTATTTGTTGGGATCTGGCACTGGAAAAAGTGACTTTGTGCTCTGTGAGGTGACAGCCCTGACCTCTGCCTGCTTCACCTTCTGTTTTGCAAGTGCTGTTATCTTCTCATCAATCACCCTGCCAGGTGCTTTTTGTCTTGTCCGTGACTAGGAACAAATTATTCCTTCCTTCATAAATCCTCAAGTTTTTCCCCTTAGGAGTTTTGCAAGGATGAGTGTTGGCGTGATCTAGGTAGGCAAAGCAGCTCCAAAAATGAGAGCATCAATCAAATCTCAGCTCTTTGGGTTTGTGCCATTATTCTTGCACAGACAAAACAGGTGTTAGGAATCTTTTCAAATGGTTTCTTAATTTGAAAGCCAAAAAAAAAAAACACCCCTCAAAACTCACTAGTGTGGTGCTAAGAGCATCACTTGGGATGTACAAATCTGGGTTAAGCATTATCTCACTGTTTGCAGCTACAAATGGAGAAACTTCCATAGGTATTGAGGCTGTTTGATTATGCCAAACACTTGGGACACCTGCTGGAAACATGGTAGAGGCAGGGACATGAGTCCATGTCACTCACATGTCACCTCTGGAGCACAGTTGCTCTCCACCTTCTCCTTGCTTTAACTGAAATTCCAGCTGTGAGCCATAAAGGACTTTTTCAGTGGCAGGTTTATTCTATATCCGCATGTTTTTTCAATGTTTCACACCACAAAAGGTTCTTGCTGTGCTCTGTGGTGGGCAAGTGTTATAAGCTGGAGTCACATTGTTTAAGCTGGCTGGGCACAAACATTTGGGCTGTAGGGTTCTGAAGGAGATTCCTGCTTAATAAATACAGCTGAGTAACATTCAGATGATTGTGGCAGTGTTGTTATTGATGGAAAATTCATGAATATGTAGCAACTAAAAGGTAAAGCTCAGTGAAGCTGTGCTGGCAGGGTGCAGAATTTGGAAGGGTGACTTGGGACAGCTGCCTTGGGCATTGGGGCAAAGCAGAAGCTCAGATTAACTGTGGAAAATATGGATGCTTGTGGAATGTACCCAGAATGGAATCTTAACAGGGATTTGGAGTTTTAATATATGCTGGAGGAGCCTTCTGAGGCTTAGGTGCTTCCTGGGGAGCCTTCAGCTCCATTACCTATCCTGATTTCCTTGGTCAGCAGCTGAAATATTTTGTGACTTTGCTCATACTGAAGAAATTATATATCATGGGGAGATAATATTCCATGCTTATTCCAAGCTTCTTAATGGAATTTTTATCAGTTCCACGGAAGAATAGGATGCACAAAAAAGCTGCCTGGCTGTCAGGTTGTTTGCTCTGTGGCTTCTTTAGAGCTGCCTTGGCTTTCTCCGTGTGGCTTCCCAGTTAAATGGTGAGAGCAACCATCCCATCCTAAATTGCAAGTGTCTGCAGCCACCAGGTGACATCAAATCCCTTGGACACTGAGGGACAGGCAGGGTGGGACTGCAGGATGCGGGCCCTGACCATCCTTTGCTGATGCTTCAGACCCACTGCTGGCACATCTCTCACTGCTCAACACCTGCCTTTTTTTTTTTCTTTCCACCAATATCTGCTTGTTTCAAACCTGTCTTGTGCTCAGAATACCTAAAAGCTGGGTTTTTTTCTTAATGTGTTTGGGTTGGGGAGCCTGAGATTGCTCAGCCACAGCTACTTGGTGCCCTGACACCATTTTCTCTGGGATTGCTTTGTCGACTCAAGTGCACTTTGCTGCAATACAAACATTGAGGATAAAAGGCAGCCACCTCAGCAAATCAGTGTGAAAGCACTGCAGGAGAAGTGTAGATGTGTATTTTGGTGTTTTGGTCTTTTTTAGAGTCAAGACCTCTCCTTCTGCCCCTGGCCTGTGTGTTTTAAGGAGTATCTGAGGTGCAAAGAGGGCTTTTAAAAGTTAAATCAGTTGTCTGTTTGTGGACTCATCTGAAGGGTAAATCAGATGCTGCATTGACAGGTGAGTCAATGAGATTTGAGTGAATCTGGGGAAAAAAAAAAAATCAGTCATGGATCCTTTGAAACCTCTCCTGGGAGAAAAGCCAGGGAGAGTTGGGGATTCAGCCTGGAAAAGAAGGCTCTGGATGGACTTAGAGCCCCTTCCAGTGCCTGAAGACGTGCCAAGACAGTTGGAGAAGGACTGGGGACAAGGGATGGAGGGCCAGGACAGAGGGAATAGCTTCCCACTGCCAGAGGGCAGGGATAGATGGGATATTGGGAAGGAATTGTTCCCTGTGAGGTTGGGCAGGTCCTGGCACAGGGTGCCCAGAGAAGCTGTGGCTGCCCCTGGATCTCTGGCAGTGTCCAAGGCCAGACTGGTTGGGGTTTGGAGCAGCCTGGAATAGTGGAAGGTGTCTCTGCCCATGGCAGGGGGTGGAATGAAATGGGCGTTAAGGTCCCTTCCCACCCAAACCATTCTGGGGTTCTATGGTCCCACTCTAATTTTCGTAATGAAACAAATTTTCCTCTACATGCTGCAGGTGTCCCTACAGGTGTGCAGTCCTATTAAAAAAACACAAAAAAAACCCCAAAACACCTTGAAAATGCTCTGGAGGGTTATAACGCTTTTTTAAACAAGAATCTCAAAATGCCCAATCTTGTTTTTGATTAGTGTCCATGAAGGCTTTTCTGTGCAGCAGCCTCTGCTCTGAATGCAGCTTGTTGAGAAACCTCTCTTTTAGCAGCAGCTGGGTTGTGTGGAATGAAAGAATTAATTTACCTGGTGTGGAATGAAATAATTAATTAGCCTGTGGCCAGCCTGGAAGAGCAGCCACATGATGTGTCCTGTGTGATTTATCAGGGGCTTGATTCCTGGCCAGGCATGGCTGACCTGAGCTCCTTTGTGTAAGGCTAAGGTGAAAAGCTCCTTCTTTCTGTTGGGGCTTTAGGAGAAAACTGAATTTTCATACCCAAGACTCAGGAGAGTGGTCACACGCACATAGTGGCAGAAATTTCTGCTGAGGAACAAAAGCAAATTCCTCATCAGAGAATGCAATCAAGTGGTGATGCTGCAGCTGGTTCCTTGCAGCCTCTGCAGGCAGACAAAATAGCAATGTAGTAGAGAGAAAATGTTTGCTGAGTTAACTGGGCTATATTTAGGTGCCAAATAAACAGATTTCTGCTTTTGACCCTCCCCCTCACACCCTCAAAACTGCTTCTTGGGCTGTCTGCAAATGTCTTGGCTGTTGGTGGTTTCTGTTCCCTGCAAGAATGATGGGGAGCAGTAGGGGAGGGACATCTGTCCCAGCTGAACATGGAAAAGGTGAGTGCTGGGCACACAGTCCCCATCTCCATCCTTGTTCCCTTCCCAGTGCTTCCTTAGCACTGTCTGCACAGGCTGGCTGAGCTACAAAACCCTGAACCCCCCAAACTCTTCTCCATGGGGGCCCTTGGGAATTGCATGGAATTCAACCAGGCTGGGTGCTGGTGCTGCCCCTGAGTCAGGGCAAACCCTGGGATCAATCCAGGCTGGGGATGAGCAGCTGGAGAAGGACCTGGGGGTGCTGTGGGTGAGAGCTGGGACCCAGAACCCTCCCGTGCCCTGAGCTGAGCCCCAGTGTGGGCAGCAGGGGAGGGGGGGATTCTGCCCCTGTGCTCAGGTGAGAACCCACCTGCAGAGCTGCCCCAGCCCTGGGGCCCAGCACAGGAGGGACCTGGAGCTGCTGGACAGAGCCCAGAGGAGGCTCCAGGATGATCAGAGGGATGGAGCAGCTCTGCTGGGAGGAAAGGCTGGGACAGCTGGGATTGTTCAGCCTGGAAAGGAGAAGCTTTGGGGTGACCCAGTTGTGGCCTAGACACATGGAGAGGGTCTTCAGAAGTGTTGGAGTGATAAGAGGGAATGGCTTCCCACTGCCAGAGGGCAGGGTCAGATGGGATGTTGGCAAGGACTTGTTCCTTGGGAGGGTGGGCAGGCCCTGGCACAGGGTGCCCGGAGAAGCTGTGGCTGCCCCTGGATCCCTGGAAGTGTCCAAGGCCAGGCAGGACTTTGGGGCTTGGAGCCACCTGGGATAGTGGAAGGCGTCCCTGCCCGTGGCAGGGGAGGCACTGGATGAGCTTTAAGGTCTCTTCCAACATGACCTGTTCTGGAATTCTGTGACTGCTGTGGCCTTTTTAATCCATATAAAGCAGGAGCTGAAAAACCAGCATCTTCCCTTCCATGCTGCATTTTGCATCCCACTTTCCCCTTGCAGCAGGCTCTTTTCCTGGCACTGCTGTTGGGACTGATTGTACAGTTAGCCCTTTATTCGTGTGTGCATAAATTTGACTTCTTTTAAAGGAAGCAGCTCCTGTAATCGCCTTGCCAGAACAGATTAGGAGAGGGAGTGTGCAGATCACAACACTCCTCTGCTGCCTTTGACGATGAGAATTTCTTCAGTCTGCTTGAAGTGCTGCTTGCAGCCTCAGGGGTGGCCAGAGAGCAGTAGGAAGTTCATTTATTCCTTTATTTTCTCCTCTTCAGACATGCTTATGCTGTTCATGGTTTTTTGCCTCCTAATTTATGACAGGTTGGGGAGTTGAGGGCACCCAGTGTTGTATCCGAGGAGGAGAGACTCGTGGTCAGCACAAGGTTTGCTCTGCCCATCTCTTCAGGCTTTGATCTGTCTGGCTTTCAGTGCTGATGAGTTCTTCTATCCCAGAGAATGCCTTAACTATAATTGCTTCATAAGCATGAGCACTTGGTGATTAGAAATTACTTTTCGTTCCTGATTAAATAGCAAGGCGCAGTCTTTAACAAAAACAGGACACTTAAAGTTCCAGTTTTCTCATTTAAGGGACATTGATTTTCACAGGCCAAAAGCTTTTCTCAAATTTCCACCTGAAGAACAAATGTTAATGCAGATATAGGTTAATGACGGGTTTGTTTAAGGCTTTATTTTCCCAGTAACCCGAGAGTAAATCAAACAGCAGTCTTTAAAATTGGGTTTATGTCTGTTAGAGGTGTGTTAATGTCATGAAGAGTTTGGAATGGTTAAAGCTCAGGTTAGAAACTTTTAAGTGTTTGTTTTTTTGTGTGTGTGTGTGTTTTTTGGTTTTTTTTTGTTTTTTTTTTCTCTAAATCTAAAGACTTTGTGGAGCCCAGCTTGATTGCTGGGGGACAGAGCTGGTCACTTGAGGTTTCTGCTGCTGAGCTTCCAGCTTGCAGTGCTGGACATGTCTGTCCAGAAAATGGAATTAGAACACCTTCAGTGAATAATTCTGCATGGCACTTCTTTGTCCTGCCTTTACAGACTTCTCTGAGCTGCTCTGGGGGAGAATATAATAAGCAGCCTCGGGAGATCCCTTGCTCTGTTTTTGGTTGTGTTCTTTCTCTCAGCCACCCACCAACCCACAGTGGAGGTCATCAAACACAAAATACCATCAAGAATTCAGGTTCCTATGCAGGTCCAGCTGAGGAATGCCTGCTGTACTGTGCTTGCAGTGCAAGGCACAGCATTCAGCTGGGAATGCTGTGATTGGGATGGGCTTCAATGGGATTTCTGTGTTTCCTCCTTGGTTTGCTGTGCTCCTGGGGGCCTGCCTGGGCTTTGTGCAGTGCCAGCAGCTCCACAGGTACTGTTACCTCGGATTTAAACTGTCTGCCCCATCTTGCTGTGCCATAATCACCACTCTGACCACTAAAAACCTGTTTATTTAAGTGGATATATAAGTGGATAAAGATTAAACCAGTCTGCTGCTTCTCACAGAACTGAGGGGGGTTTGAGCACTGGCAGCTCTTGAATCCTTGTCTGACCTCATGTGAAATTCATGTGGAAGTAGTACCAGTCCCTCAGGACATCATTCCAGTACAGGAAGATGGCAGGGATATGTCTGAAGGCAACGTTTTTTGTCCAGGTTAAGCCTCTTAAACCTTGTTTAAAACATTCCTCAGCCCCAACCCCCTTTGCTGTTCCTGGCAGCTTTTCTCCCTGCCCACAAGATAATGCCAGGCTTTTTCCTGGTGTGACAGCCAAGCAGGATTTATGGCTGTGGCTTATCCAAACAACCTGTAAAAGTGTTATAGGGTGTTTAAAAAATAATAGTTGTTATAATTCAAGTGAGGAACAAACACTTGCATTCTCCTCTGTGTACGCAGACATTAACAGAGAATGGAGGGGGGAAGAGATGTTGTTGGGAGAAATTTCTTTTTCTCTCTGAAAGGGGCTGTTTAAATGAAATATTCTGTTTTAATAACACGGAGATGTTAAGGCTCTGCCGACTGCACACAATTTACTTGACCTTTATAAATAGAACAGCCTTGTCTCTCTATTGGAAAACAAACAAACAAAAAAACCCCCACCCTGAATGCAGCATGCAGATTTATTAACCAGCACAGAGAAGAGTTGTTAGATTTTATTCCTTGAGCGGGAATGCAAATTGTCCAAGTAGGATTTGGAGAGAATAGCACCACATACACCAGCTTTTTGGGATGATTGCCAAAAAAAGAGAAAGAGGTAGATCCATGAAACTGGCAGGTGGAAAGCCCCAGGATGAACACTGACCCACACAGGGCTGCTTTTCTTTGGGTTTGAGTATTCCATTTAGCTCTGGCTGCTGTTGCTATTTGGGAGAACAGATTTAAAAAAAAATAAATTCAGATTTTAAAAAAGAATGGTCAAAGTTGTGCTGTTTTCTCCCTGACTTGAAAGGCTGGAATGTTAGTTTCCTTAAACTCACTAAAGGAAGGCGTGTTTTCCAAGAATTCCAGTGCCAGTTAATTTCATTGTTTAGTGTTTAACACAGGCTTGGGCTGATCTTTCCAATCACTTGTGCTCCTGAATATATATTAGCATTTATGTCAAACCACTTGTTCCTGCTTCGGACTTTAAAAAAGAATTGTTATCTTTTAAATGCACTTAAATTTCAAATGACGTTTTTTGGGCCTGTTGGGATTAAACTGGCTCTGAATTACTTCAGTTCCCTGCAGTAGTTCCTGTTTCCTCCACAGAAATAACTGCTCCTTGGCAGGCACGTTTTCTCCATCTCTTTTTAGCTCTTTCTGTGTATTCCTTAATGTAAATATTTCCTCAACGCAGTCTGCAGAGCATGGAACAGACTCAGAACGTGGAAGGGTTGTAGCAGTGCTTTTCAGAAAGTGAACAAGGTTTCTGTACTAGTCCTGTGAAATATTTGGGACAGAGGGAAAGGACTGTTTCCCTACAAACCCACATGTGCTGTATTGGAAGAAACACAATTTCTATCTCCTTGTGATGCACTGATGTCCTGTTATGCTATTTTTGTGGGTTTTTTTCCCTTCATTATCATGGAATCACTGAAGGGTTTGGGTGGGAAGGGACATCAAAGCCCATCTCATTCGACCCATGCCATGGCAGGGACACCTTCCACTGTCCCAGGCTGCTCCAAGCCCCAAAGTCCAGCCTGGCCTTGGACACTTCCAGGGATCCAGGGGCAGCCACAGCTTCTCTGGGCACCCTGTGCCAGGGCCTGCCCACCCTCTCAGGGAAGGATTTCTTCCCAGTATCCCACCAAATCTGCTGCAAGGCACATCTGCTATTTCCCTCCTCTTTTCCTCCTCTGCCACATTAAACCCTTGGGGTCCTTCTGGCTCCTTGCAGCTTCTTTCCAACTATTTCTCCTGGTCTGGGGCTCAGCTTTCTTATCTATTTTGGCTGATATTTGTTCAACTGCCCCATGGGAGCAGTGAAATAGCAAGGGGCAGGGGAAGCAGGAGGAGAGAAAGCGTTTGGGAGGATGGTGGAAGGAAAGGAAAGAGAAATTCATGGTGCTCTGCACCAGCAGTGTCAAATGAGGCACTCGGACAGAAAAGGAAGATGAGCCAGAGTTGCTGCAATGGGAGCAAGCATTTTGGAGTTGGGAGATGGTGTGGGAAGGTGATGAGATATGAGGGTGGTGGAAGAGGGGAGAGTTAAGTGCAGGATAGTAATGCAAGGGAAGGAAAGCAATCTCAGTAGTACATTATGGGAGCACATTTTGTTTTCTGCTCATGTGATGCAGATAAAAGTAACTTAATTCTCTGCCCTCCTCTGGCGTATTGTTTCTGTCACAGTTCTTAGCCTTGAGATGTTGTTCTTCTCTGTGGTGCCCTATTTGGAATTTTCCTATGAACCAAAAGTTTTCTGTTGAGGACCTGGACAGCAGCGTGGCAGCACATTTGAACTGTAAATTTTGGGCTTTTTTGGCTTGCTGAGGAAGACAGACGAGCCATATTCCTTAATGCCTGTTACTGTCTGTCCTCCAGAAACAAGTGCTGCTCCTGTTTCCCCTTGAAATGGCCCTGCTTGGAAAGGGGAGAGCTTTCCCTTGGGAAAACCTCAGTGGATCCCATGCTGGCATTCTGGCTTGGCAGGCTGTAACACCAGGAGGTCACAGGCACTCCTAAAAGACCACAGTGAGCGATCTCCATAACTTGCTCAGGGTTTGGAATGTGAACCCTTTGACAAACAGCTCAGGGAGCTGGGAAAGGGGTTCAGGCTGGAGAAAAGGAGGCTCAGGGGGGACCTTGTGGCTCTGCACAACTCCCTGACAGGAGGGGACAGCCAGGGGGGCTCGGGCTGTGCTCCAGGGAACAGGGACAGGACAAGGGGAAACGGCCTCAAGCTGTGCCAGGGGAGGCTCAGGTTGGACAGCAGGAGGAATTTCTCCATGGAAAGGGTGCTCAGGCCTTGGCAGGGGCTGCCCAGGGAGCTTTGGAGTGCCCATCCCTGGAGGTGTCCAAGGAAGGGCTGGACGTGGCACTCAGTGCTCTGGGCTGGGGACAAGGTGGGGATCAGGCACAGCTTGGGCTGGATGACCCTGGAGAGGGCTTTTCCAGCCTAACTGGTTCTGTGATTTTCCCAGTCTCCATGCCATTCCTTAGCTGTCCTTAAGCAGCACCTTTTGTATTGCTGCATCCTTATTTTACCTCTGTATGTCTATTCCCATTAGGATTCTTGGAGGACAAGAGATGCCATGAATGTGAGGTTACTGCTTGTTCAAAAATATCCTCCCATTTGCCAGAAATAAGACGTTTTCCCTTCAGTACCTTTCCACTCTGAAATTCCTGGAAACATTCAGTGCCTCTGGAGGAGAGTTATTTTGATCAAAGAAAAGGGCTGTTTCCTAAATTCTTTAAATTCAGAGCTCTTCATAATTCCCTTGCTTTCTATCAGAATTTGGTGCCTTCTTTCTCCTAGAACATTTGTCACTATTATTCTTCAAAACAATTCCTTTAAGTTCTCTCTGTCTTGTGTTTATATATGGCTGGGTGATTGCAGGTATCCCTGGAGTTTTTCTCATATAGTTTATGGGAATTAGGGAAATTTCTCCAACCCACCACCAATTTCCCCCTGTAGATCGTTCTTTACTATCTGAGATTTTATGAAGACCTTGAAAGCCCTGAGACCGGAGCTTTCCATGCCTGGGGTTGTGTTTTTTTGTGTTGTGATTTTTTTTTTAATAATTTTTAATTTTTTTTTTTTTTGTGAGAGGATTTCTATGGAGGTGTTTGCCTTGTGCTGCTCTCATTCCTGTTGTGCTGGACATCCCTGCTGTGGCATCTCCCCTCCATGAGGACAGTGATGAGGACTGTGTCCTCCTGCTTCAGAGTTTGGGTTCTTTTTCTGGTTATAGCCAAAGGCAACATCACAACCATGGGATTCTTAGTGGAATTCCTAAAACAAGATGAGCAAGAGCATTTCCAAGCAAAAGCCTTGTTTTGTTTTAGTACCACAGAGCCGTTTGGGCTGGAAAAGCCCTCCCAGCCCACGGAGCCCAAGCTGGGATCCCCACCTTGTCCCCAGCCCAGAGCACTGAGTGCCACGTCCAGCCCTTCCTTGGACACCTCCAGGGATGGGCACTCCAAAGCTCCCTGGGCAGCCCCTGCCAAGGCCTGAGCACCCTTTCCATGGAGAAATTCCTCCTGCTGTCCAACCTGAGCCTCCCCTGGCACAGCTTGAGGCCGTTTCCCCTTGTCCTGTCCCTGTTCTCTGGATTCCTGTCAGGGAGTTGTGGAGAGCAGTTGTTGTTGGCATATTCTTCAAAACTCAGCGGAATTGTCACAGTCAATGCTCATTCAAGTCGAAATAGGAATGAGAAAATATTTGGAATGTGCCAACCTCTCCCCCACTTGCCTTTGAGCAGAAGGAAGGCAGCAGCAGCACTGCCCTGTTCCCATCCCCATCCTCCTGCTTTTCCACAGATACGTCCTGAGCTTCCTGCTGCTGGTCTTTCTCCAGTTAAATGCTATCAAGTTGTGTGGCTGCTCAGAGTTCATCTTGCCTGCCACAAGGTGCTTGTCCTGCTCTAATCTGGTTTATTGGCAGGCTAGACAGAGCCTGCAGGATGTGCTCCCACAGCTGTATCCTGGAGTGACCCTTCTGGGAGGAGGCACATTTTGCCCTTCCATCCCCCCCAGCTTCTCCTTGGTGCTTGGCAGTGGGGAATTATTTAGGTAGTGCCACACATTTTGCAAATATTTATGTCCCAAAGCCTGCTTGTAAATGTCAGGCCTCCCGCTGACTTGTGAAGTAGGAAGAAATAGCTCTCCCTAAAATCCCTGAGAATATTTATTGGAAGACTGAGGCTCTAAGCACTGTCTGCATTCCACTGCCACACACCTATGGCATTTCAGCTAGGGACTTCTACAGGCTGGAGAGAGCTGATGGAACTTCTCTGGTGATAGTCCCATCCATCACACGTGCTGGGTGAATCAGAGTGAGGGATGTGAAATCTCTGTTGCTTTTCTCCCCTCCCCATCCATCACAATTCCTGTGAATCTCCCTCCTGAACTTTCACTGGAACACCTCTCTATCTCCTTGGCTGTGACAGCATTCCCAGCAGATGTGTTTATATCAGGGAGGAGCAAAATGCTTTTTCAGAGCACATCCATCTCTCCTGGCCCACGGTGCATTTGGAGGAGCTCCTGACGTGTTCTCAGCCTCTAATCCAGGAGAGCAGAGTGAGCTGTCTCTGCTCAGAGGATCCCTAATTGGATTTCTGCATCTATGTAAATTAGGTTATCATCCCCTTGGCAGATTTCCTGCCTATTGTACCAGGGTGAAGCCATCTCTGCGGTGGCCATCAATAATTCCTTCTCCAGGGAATGGGTGCAGCTCACTGTCCATGCCTTCATTTATCCCCAGGGAGCCACACAGACCTCCAAAGGCACTGATAAAGTTGGGAGAACTGTTGGAGTTGCCATTTAGCTGCACTGCTCATCCCTGCCTTCAGTCAGGGGTCACTGCATGGAGCTGCCAGGACTGGAAGCCCACATGGATAATGGTTTGATGGATGGAAAAACTCCTGCATTTCAACTCCATGGTTCTTTTCAAGATGGAGTGTCGTGACCTTCAGGATGTGTTGTCTGGGTCTCTGTGACTCCATCTTGCTCGCCGAGCTCCTTCTGGAGGAGTTTGGGTTGTTTCTGGGTCCCTGAGTGTGGAGACATATGGGGACATATGTTTTCTCTGCTATTTTTGTAGGTGCAAGAAGCCTCCAGCACAGCTGTGCTGGATGTGAGCGCTGAAACTGTGAAATGCACGGGGTAACACCCTTCAAAAATCTGCTTGGTTTTAGTCAGGCAGCCCTGAGAGACATCCATCCCCCTTCACCATCACTTTGCTGCATGTTCTGGAAGAATTTCTCCATGGAAAGGGTGCTCAGGCCTTGGCAGGGGCTGCCCAGGGAGCTTTGGAGTGCCCATCCCTGGAGGTGTCCAAGGAAGGGCTGGACGTGGCACTCAGTGCTCTGGGCTGGGGACAAGGTGGGGATCACAGTTTGGACTGGATGGCCTTAGAGATCTTTTCCAATCTGGACGCTTCTCTGATTTTGTGTTTTCACCTCTCATTAGCTGCCCAAAGCTGCTGCTGTTTGCTTCAGGTAATCAGGGAGCTGCTTAATCCTGCTCGGAGGGCTTGGTAGTGGTTTCTCAAAATGCAGCTCATGTGGGAGTTCCTTGGAGCTGTCAGAGAGTGCAGGAGGAGGCAAACTGTGCTGGCAAGAGCCAACTTCTTCTTCTGCCTGATCTTGCCAACATTTCTGGTGTCTAAAGCTGGGGCTTTGTAGGATGCAAATTAAGAGCCTAAAAAAGGGCGGTAAATTAAGATCTGTGGGGTGAGACACATTAAAATGCAAGTTAACCAAATCTTGCCTACAGTATTTTTATACCAACAACAATTTTCAGCGTAGGTGAAAGGGGATTTGAATATTTTTTTTTTTGCTAAAATGATTTTTCTTTTTAAATGTTGAGTGCCAGAATATGATATAATGAACAGCAGTGTACTGATATATTTAGAAATCCTAAGTGGAGCTGTCTGAGCAAGATTCTCTGCAGAGCAGTTTGATTCTGCAACTCTAAGTTGTACTGAAGTGCAGGAAAACCTGGAAATGTGGAAGGTGCTTTTCTGGCTTACAGGTTTAGGTCAGGGCAGAATTGCCTAACCTCTTTTTAAATTGGCAGTTTGGTTAAAAATCTTAGTGGACTCCTGTGAAGAACATTCTTCCATCCAGCTATTTAGGAGCAGCCTCGCTGAAGATGCTTAAGATCCTGCTCAGAAATTTCCTCTAAAACCCGAAGATGGGCTGTGGGTTGTGAGTTGTGGGAAAAGGAAGCACTGTAATGAAAATCCAAGAGTGTATTTAAAGGCCTTCATGTTACTCAGTCCCAGACTTGAATCCTACTCTTATTTCCAGTTATTGAGACAAAAATAGCTCTCTGGAGTTATATTTAAAATTCCCTTGAAGGAACATCTAAAGTGGGCTTTATCCAGAGCCAAAACAAACAGCTAATTCAGAGTTATCAGCTGTTAATGGCATTAGAGTCCAAACAAGCCCCAGACCTTACCCATAGGTCCGAGCTTTTCTCTCCTGCCCTGCTCCTCACAGTGAGCCATGAAAAGATCCTTTTGTTCCCTTGCAGATTTTAGGATCTGAAGGCATTATCCAGCCTCCAGGAAGTGCCCTGTGCTAGAGGTTTGCTCCTGCTCCGGGAGCTTTGGCACTAAAGGCACTCATGGAGAACCCTCCACCTCGCCTTGGCACCAAGAATTTCACTTTAGTTGCAAAAGCAGCTTTGCTGAAGGGTGCGGGCTTCAAGCTGGTGATTGAGGGATTAAATAATCATCCTGGAAGTTCTGTTTCCTACCTCTGGTTATTAGATGGGAACTTAGGAGCTGACAACAATCCATAACCCAGCGTGCTGGGCAGAGAGAAGTGCCAGGAACTGGTTTGGACTGCTATCTCTTGATGATGCTTATTCTGGTATCACTGGAGGCTTTGTGGTTCTCAGCTGCCAGTTTGGAACCTCTGGATGTGTGGTCAGGCCACAGATGAGTTATGTAGATATTTCAATGTAAGGGGGACACTGAGCTGTTGGAGCAACTCCTGAAATTGCTGAGGGGACTGGAGCAGCTTCCTTCTGGAACCAGACTGGGAGAGCTGGGAGTGCTCAGCCTGGGGAAGGGAAGGTTGTGTGGAGACCTCACAGCTCCTTGCAGGGTCTGAAGGGATTCAGGGAAGCTGGAGAGGGACCCTGCATCAGGAACTGGAGTGCCAGGACAAGGGGGAGTGGGTTCTGGGAATGCCAGAGAGGAAATTCAGGTTCCACAGATAGAATAAACTCTTCCCTGGGAGGGTGGAGATGCCTGGCACAGAGAAGCTGTGGCTGCCCCTGGGATCCCTGGAAGTGTCTGAGGCCAGTCTGGATGGGGCTTGGAGCAGCCTGGGATAGTGGAAGATGTTTGGGACAGCTCAAAGGGGGTGGAGAGAGGTGATTTTAACGTCCTTTCCAACCCAAACCACTTGGGATTCTATTCCAGAGCAGAGCCGAGCGTGTGTTTTAGTCTTGCCTACTCTTTGTACTATACAAGGGCTTAAAACAGAGTTAGCAGCTCTACAAATACAAAATTTGAGCAAAAAGCTTCCCCAACCTTGCTGGAAACTTGCAGCCTTTGCTTTTTGCCATTTGGAATGGACATCCCCTTTGTAAACCGAGGTGTGTCTGGGGACAGCTTAAAACAAAATATCTGTCTGATGCTTGTTGCCGTGTCATGTGTTCGTATCCTGCTGGATAGTTTCAGGGAAGCTGGAGCAGGAGCAATCCTTGGCTGTGTTTTCCCTTTTTAAGGAAGGTTGTTTTTTTTATTTTCTTTTTCCATGGCCACATTTTGTAGAAGTAAACACTTTTAAACATTTCACAGTGTGGATTTTAAACAGACGTTTGTTGTAGGGAATTGGCTGGATTCTTGTGTCCCATGTCAGATTTGGGAGCAAAGGCTGCAGTTTTTGTTTTTTTTTTTTAATTTTATTTTCCATACTTATCTCTGACATCAGCTTAATTCCTTGGACAGGGATATGTAAGGTTCCAAAATATAGTGCTTTTGGGCATGAGTTTCTACAAATAATTTGGATTTTTACAACAGCGATGACCCAGCCCAAAAGGTGCCACTGATTGTAGTAGCTTTGGAGCAGGGTTTATTGTGTGAGTAAAGGAGTCCTCCCAGGGCCCTGCATTTTGACTGCTGTAAACTTGAGGTGTCTCTGTCTACTTGGTCAAGTTCCTGTGGATGTTTCCCTCCTAAATATGGAGATTTAGGTTATTAGTAGTATTTGTTAATTCCTGATGGGTGAAACTCCTGAAAAAAATACTCCTTCCTCCCATTAGTATTGACATATTGAAAAGTTTTGCTTGAAAGTTTGAGATGGAGACAGCTAAAGAAATGGTCTTGCTTATTTTTTTCACGCCAGCGTGTGCTTTTTCTTCCCTTTTTGTGCAGGCATCTTCCAGCCTGTCCAACCAGTACATTGCTTTTCATTTTCCTTACTGGTAGTTTCAAATGGTTTTGCTGCAAAGCTGTGGTGCTGAACACCCTAGAATTCAGAATTGTGTCACTAATCCTTGAATTTAACTCTTAATTTCTTCTGTTTTTCCTTATCCACCTCTGTTTAATCAGCTCTCGCCAGCAGCAGATTTCCAGGGGAATGATTCCTGGGTAGCTCCCCTTGACCCTGAGGTTCCTGCAGGCTCCATTGCAAACTGGGGCTTCACCAGTACAGGCTGTGGTGGGAGGATTTGGTTTCTGGAAGCCTCCCTGGAGGGGTCTGTCAGAAGTTTTTCTATCTGCTCCTAAATTCTTCCCTTCCTTAAAGCCAGTAAGTGGCTTTTCACATTGAAATAAGCCCTTTTGGGATGAAGAATAACTTTGTATTCTAATATTTACTGTACATGCCAGAAGGGACAAACCCAGTGTAGGGAACACAGCTTTTGTTGCTTTGAGGGAAGAGCCTGGGTTGAGCATTTATTGTGCTCCTTGGAAAATGGGAATTCCTGTCGAGGTAACAACAGACTGTGCTGCAGGGTTGGGTATTTTACTGTGCATTGCAAAGCACCATGGATTAATTCGGGCTGCAGAGCATCCCAGAAAGGATTGGGGTGGAAGGGACCTTAAAGCCCACCCAGTGCCACCCCTGCCATGGGCAGGAACACCTTCCACTTGGAGCCAGTGTGCTCCAAGCCCTGTCCAACCTGGCCTTGGATGCTTCCAGGGATTCAGGGGCAGTCACACCTTTTCTGGGAATTCTATTCCAGCCCCTCCTCACCCTCCCAGGAAACAATTCCTTCCCAATATCCCATCTAACCCTGCCCTCTGGCAGTGGGAAGCCATCCCCCCTTGTCTTGTCCCTTCATCTCTTGTCCCAAATCCCTCTCCAGCTCTCCTGGAGACATTTTAGGCACTGGCAGGGGCTTTGAGGTCTCCCTGGAGCCCTTCCTTCTCCAGGCTGAACAATCCCAGCTGTCCCAGCCTTTCTTCCCAGCAGAGCTGCTCCATCCCTCTGATCATCCTGGAGCCTCCTCTGGGCTCTGTCCAGCAGCTCCAGGTCCCTCCTGTGCTGGGCCCCAGGGCTGGGGCAGCTCTGCAGGTGGGGTCTCACCTGAGCACAGGGGCACAGGGGCAGAATCCCCCCTCTCTCAAGCTCCCCACACTGCTAGGGATGCATTTCCGGAGTTTTGTTTCCCATCTGCTACAAACCAGCATTTTTATTTATCTCCGGCGTTTGTGCCAATGGATGTTCATAGCAGGGTTTGAAATTCAGCATTTTATGGCCACTGCAAACCTCTAACGTAAGGCTTTCCACAGCTCAACACAGCTTCTGTTTGCTGGGACTGAAAACTAAATTTCTTTGTCTTGTTGGGGATGCTGGTGGCTGGCTGTGGTCGGGCTGGGGGAGCAGAGCACGCCCAGTACAGCACTGGAGGTGTGTGCATGGACACCCCTCTGTGTGCTTTGCTCCTGAGAGGCAGCACCACCAGGTTTTTATGCATTAAGTGTATTTGTAGGCAACTTGTTAAGGTTCTTTTTGCATGACTTCTGCAAATTCAAATGCAATTAGCTTCTTCCTCCTGTTGCCTTATTAATTACCGTGATGGACCTAAACTGATTTGGGACAGGATGTATCACAGAGGATTGTGCCCTCTTTTTAAACTCTTCATCAAGTCTCCAGCACATTTGGTCATTAATCTTTCAGGAAAACAGGGATGGCTTGGTGCCAGGCTGCTTGCTCTGGAGAGGAAAGATGGCAATAACTGCTTTCTACTCTGAGTGACCCTCTGAAGGCAGAGACATTCACTCCAGTGCTAAGTAAATATTCATGGAAATCCTCCTCCTTCAGACAGCTCATTTAGAAACAGTCCTTCTGCCTTACAAATATTGTAGGTTACTTTGTTTGTGTGTTGTTCCTATTAGAAACCTGAACCAGAAAGTACAGAAGAAATTCTGGTGGAAAATACGACGTAATGGAACAGCTTTATCTTGTTTAAAGCACTTACAATGGCAAGAGTGTGATTTCCAACCATTTGAAATACTTTTTATGCTGTATTATTGGGTAGATTCTTGTATTCATATGTGTGGGATAGCTGCTATTTTGAAATTATTGTGATGATTAAGGAATGGCTTGGTTTGGAGAAGCATTTGTTGTGGAATAATTGGGAACTAGGAGTTAATTCATGTGCTCCGAGGTTCATGTGTTTCTGGGCTGGTGACAAGGTGTGGATTGAGCACAGGTTGGACTTGATGGTTTGGGAGGGCTTTTCTCACCTGGGATTGTACATAAGAAAAAACACACACACACAAAAAAAGCCTATTTATCTGAAATGGCACCTGTGAATTACAGGGAAATAAAAGCTAATAATAATAATAATAAAATAATATTGAAGTTGCTGAAGGCCTGGCATGTGCGAGTGTGTGGGACTGGCAAGCCACAATGCATGAATAATTTTTCTGAATTATTAAGAATGACGAATATTCTCTCGCAGGGAACAATAGAGGAGCTCTGCTTGTAGCTCTGACATTGTATTTTTAGCACCAACTCATTTTCAAGTATATCAAACTCAGCTTTTTTTCTTACTTGACTCTAAAAGATGGATGGAATATTTCCTGCTGGAAGGGTTTGGAGCTCCCAAACTATGGAGGGTGGTTTAATCTGTGGTGGGAGGGGTGGAAGGAGATGATTTTTAAGGTTATTTCCAACCCAAAGCAGTCTGGGATTCTGTGAAATGCTCTCATATGTAAGCAGCTGGTTTTCAAGGCAGTTTTGCTCCTCCAGCAAGCCCTGTTTAAGGGCAGCTGGAGGTGCTTTTCTCCCAGGCTTTGTAGTCAAAGTCTCATCTTAACCAATTATCCCTACTAATAAAGCCTATTTTGCTCACATTCAAGCATGACTGAGTTATTATCCAGCCCTTTCCATGTGGCTATTTAATTTTAGGATGCTCAGATGTGGCAGAGATGAAGCTGTGTTTCATTGATGTCCCAGCCAGCGTGTTTTCCTTCATGATGGTGTATTTTGTGGGGTGGTTAAAAGGGTTTGGATGACTTGGAGACCCCTGAGCTTGCTCTGATATTCCTGTGTTGAGGACAGTGACTGAATTAGGTGGTTCGGATGTTTTCTTACCCACCTGAGATAATATTACATTAATATTGATAATAATATAATATTGATAATATTACTAAGCTCTTGAATTCCCTAGATTTATTCATGTTGGCTCTGTTTCACTGGTCTTCCCCCCAGCTGGAATCATAAAGGCTGAAAAAGACCTTTAAGCTCATTGAGGCCAACTAAGTTTTCCTGTTCCTTCGCTGCTGTTTGGACCGAATTTCTCAACTCCTTCTCAAATCCTTTCACATGTTCAGTTCCAGTAAGGAGAGCATTTTTTGTGCTGAGGATCTCTGCATCCAGAGGGAAGTTTGACTTGGGCCAGGAATTCCCCACAGTCTTTTTTGGGTACTATTGCAGCAACTCCACTTGAAAGCTTGACTTTATCAAGGAGAAATGAAGTAAATTTGGAGCCTTGGAATGAAATAAATACCTGGAATTGGAGTGCAGGTTGCCACAATGAACACAAAAGCTTTAATTAGGCTTTCTTTGGTGGGCAGTTAGGCAACACTAATAAAGAGCTCGTTGTTAAGAGGATTTGGGGTGGCTGAGACCAGAAGAGCAGTCAAGAGCTGAATGGGGGCACAGCAGGGAAAGCATCCTCTGGTTTGGCACAGGAGGTGGGATGAGGAAATGGGACAGCACCTGGTCAGCCTTACAAATCCCCAGCTTTGCTGGAAGGAAGGCATCCCCCAGGTGCAGGCTTTCCTGGGGGTCCTTCTTTGCACCCAGGAAGGGCTGGAGTGGCAGTCAGGGATTGGTGTGAAGGCAGATTCTGACTCTCAGGAGTGGTTTTGTGGCACCTCCTCCTTGGGCAGGCTGGTCCTGTCCCCTCCTGCCCTTCAGCAGGGTCACTTCTGGTAGCCTCTGGTGTCCAGTGGAATGAGCAGTGTTCAAATAGCCTCGAAACCCTCAAAGGAATAAAAAGAATCTTAAACATCACCGAGCTGGTTCTGCGGTGGGTAGAACCCTGAGAAGCTTCTAACCCTGTGCCAGGACTGTGATATCCCCAAGGCTGGGCTGGTTTGGGTCTCCTCAAGTCCCACTCTGGCTCTTTGTCAAGAAGACATGACCCCTTAAAGTGTTTTTCTTTGAAAACTTTGCTTCCTATTCATCTTTCCCTTAGCTAAACCCCTCCTGACTGCCCAGGCTCTGCAGAGAGCTGCTGGCTGTGAACAGCTCAGCCCCCAGGGTGAGGAATGAAGGAGCTGCTGTCCAGCTTGGAGGTGTTTTAGGAGCTTTAGTTTTGGTCTAGATCAGGATTTAAAATTCTCAGTTGTCCGCCTGCACAAGTGGACACTTTAGAAATTTTGTGCCAAATGTCTCCTGTAGTGATTATAATATAAATACTCAGAGAATCTGTGCAGTGTTACCATTTGGTGTGCTCCAGTTTGTGTAGTTAATAGGAAATATAATAAACGAAGTTATAAATCTGTTACCTTCTTGTTTGTGCTCCCTTTCAGTTTTGTGTATGGAAGATATTCCAAGTAGCTGTGTTATTGTAGATGTGAAACTTGTAGCTAAAAGAGGATTTTGCAGCTCCACAAGATCTATTTTTATTTCAGTGCTGGATGTATCTAAAGCTTATTTACAAAAAATATTTGCAAGCTCACATCTCTGTAATTTTTTTCTTTGACTTGTCTGCACATTTTTAGGGAACACACTAATTTTTTTTTTTAAATTTATTTGTGCCCCAGGTCCAAGGAGCTAATAAAGGAAGCAATCCTTGACAATGACTTCATGAAGAACCTGGAATTGTCCCAGATCCAGGAGATTGTGGATTGTATGTACCCCGTGGAGTATGGCAAGGACAGCTGCATCATCAAGGAGGGAGATGTGGGTTCTCTGGTCTACGTCATGGAAGGTAGGGTTAGGAAAAATCTTATTTATTCCTTTTTTTCAACACTTAAGAGACAAAAACTTTCATGGGAAAAACGGTTTCAGAGAAAGAGGCTGTCTAAATATGGTTGCTTAAAAATTGTGTGGACTGCTTTTGCCTGGAAAATTATGCCTGGATTTGCATGCCTGCCTGGCTAGAGAAAGGATGTGAAAGCTGTTAACCCTGCATTGGAATAAACCTTCCCTAAGCAGAGCTCCTGCACTTGGAGGCAATGGTTTGCTGGATAAATGAGGATTTTAACAGAAGGAATGATGATATGGAGATCAGAAGTGGCCGTGGAACAGGGAGAACATGGTCACAGCCTCCTCCCAGGTGTAAATGTTGGTGGTACAGCACATGGGGCTGTCCACAGGAGCTGTGCTTGGGAGGATGGAAAATGGTGCTGGTGCATCACCTGTGCTGGAGCACATCTGCTTTGTCACAGGATGTACTGGGCTTCTCAGGGAACACCAGAGCAGGGTGGGCTCACCTTTGGAAACATCTTCTAACAGATGTTGCCAATGCCCTGCCTTTCCAAATCCCAGCTCCTTGTGCTTGGCATCGTCTTCTTTCCAGGTTCTCTCACTCTCCACGTGTTAAATTGAGCATATTTCGTGTATATTTGTGCTTTTTATTTTTAAGGAAGTGAGTGTCAGCTGTCAGAGCTACTGAGCTGGAGCAAACCTTATGTGCATCCAGCATCCCTGTCCTCAGAGTGGCTGATGCTGAGGGAAATATCCCTGTTTTCCTTCCTGATGTGATTTGGTACCACAGTGTATAAATGCGTATCAAATTCTTCTTGCTCCTCACCAGAACTGTCTGGTGTACTCAAACATTTTGGCCAGATAACACCTAAGGAGAGTGGAGGTTTTTCACTTGCCCGTCTATATTTTAATATCTTAAATCATTCTTTTAAACAAAAATCTTTCCAAGGCAGTAAGCCATCCTTTAAACAAGTTTTCTTGCCAAATTCCTCATGCTGTATAGTTGCAAATACTCCTCACTGGTTTCCAGTCAGGAAAACAACTTGAAGCTTCTGTCCTTTTAAGGTTAAGTCCTTTCTCAAGGCGCAGGTTTAATTCCTCTGGTTTTTCACAGTTCTGAATTTTGCACATTGAAATGTTTTTTTTCTGTAAATTATGTGTTTCCACTCCCAGCACTGCATGGAAGGATTCAAGGTTTTCAGCCCTCTGAATACAGAGACTACTTTGAGGTGCAGAATCTGTTCTGTTGATGATAAAAAACTGCTTTAAAATAATCCTTGAATAATATTTTCTTCCTAGTGGAAACGTGGAGGATTTGCACTGTGCAGTTCTGTGCTTGCTTCCCAAATTCCCCCCATACCAAAGGTTTGCTCATAGGGTGTTTGCTGCCTGGTTGCTTTTGGGATGTTGTGCTCAATGCTGTCCCTTGAAAAAGCCCCTAAGAACAGGACATGTCAGGGTGTGTTTATCTCCTGCTCAGCCTCTTCCCACTCCCTGGAGAGGATTTCGGTGGGGAATTAGGGGCAGAACTGTTTCCAGCATGGTTTGGGGTACTGAGCACACCTTGGTACTCAGATAACCCTTTACTGCTGATAGATTTTATTGTATTTATGGTTATTATTTATCAGATGGCCATATGGTGATGAGTATGCAACAAATGTGTGTCAAAAACAAATTTTGTGATTTTTTGTTTTGGGCACTTGAGGTTTTCCATGTTCTCCTGGCAGCCCTGTGTGTGTGAGGGCATGACTTGGCTCTTCCCTTGGCTTTGTAACTTAATTTAAGATTATTTAGATAGCTCCCTAAATATGCATAATGCTTTGTAAACCCAATTATGGAGAGTTTATAGTCTATGTTTAGACATAATGCAATGAGTGATGATGAAGTCCTGGAAATGGGAGAGGACATTATCAAATAGGTTGGGCTATAGTTATGAGAGCTCATTTTGTGAGCCTCATTCTGTGTCCTCTCAATTATTAACACAATAAACCCAAATAAAAACTCTGTTCTTTGCAAAACTCACTTGAGAGACCCATCTTTAAGTATTACTTAAGAGGTGTTTTTCTCAAAAATCAAATAAATGCCATCCTCCTTCAATTAATTCCTTTTTCATTACCTTCTTGGGCTCTTGCTCTTCTTTGAGCTTTTTGAGTCTAAAAAACTAGAGTTTTGCTTCAGGAGCTAAACTTGAAATTTCTCAGCGAGTGGAATCCTGAATTTAGAGCTTCTTTGCTTTTAATAAATCTAATAAGCTTTTTATTTGTATTCTGGGGTGACTTTAGCCACAGTATGTGTCTTGCTGACCACATTCCCACCTCTAGAGATATGAGGGCCCCTGATTCAGGCTTTCAGGTGCTGGCCCCACCACATCCTATTCTTTAAAACACTATTTCTCTGGCTTCACCCTGCCTGTGCTGTTCCTCCAGCTCTCTGAGAACATTCTTTGATTCCCTTGTGTTCAAAAAGTAGGAAGAAACCCCTTCAACTGTTCCTTACTAACTGAAATGGGTCAAGAGATGCCCTAAACCTTGAGCAACACCAAAAAATTTCCTTTACAGCTGTGCTTTGAAGGTGGGAATGAATGTATTTGTGATGTGACAAGTATCCATCAGGGGCTGAAATTGCTGGCAGCATTAAACATCCCTGCTGTGCCCACCTCCAGCAGGCATATTCCTCCAGACTGTGAGACTGGCAATGAAAAGGGGGATGAGTGATGCTCTGCCTTAAACTACTCCACATTGGAACTCTCAGCTCTGCTGGGGAAACAATTGTGAGAGGAAAAGTAACTTATTTATTGGATATATTCCCTTTCCTGGGAGAAATTTTGCTGCTCTGAGAGTGGTTCAGCAGATTATTTGTCTTCAAACTGAGTGTTTTTAGAGCCAAAAAAAAGTTCTTGTTAATTAATCACAAATGAGTCTGCTACCTCCATTTATTTTTCATGAAGGGAAAAAACCTAAACATTTTCCAAGCGTTAGTTTTGCAGGTTTGCATTTGCTGACTTCACAACATTCCTAAAATTTTGCTAAAAACACTTTTTATATGGCAGCCTGGAGAGGTATTTTCAGAGAGCTCCACCTCAGGTCTGGGTGGTGTTGACAGGCTGGAGCTGTGTGTGGGTGGTTAATAATAATTAATGATATTAAAGGATAAATGTGATGTTCCACCTCCGACTCCAAATGTTTCCTCTGGCTGAGCCAGTCAGCTGCAGGCTGTCAGGTTGGATTAGGGCAGGAAGATCCTGTGGAGAAATCAGGTGACAAGGTCCAGGTTTGAGGCTCTCCTGGGAATAAACAGATATTTTTTTTTTTTTAGGAAATGTAGTAATAGGTGTAAAGAGTCCTCCCTTGAGAGTGGGTGCCATTCCCGTGAAGCATGGAAGAAACAATTCAGTGACCCAGGGGGAAGGGGGAATTCCTTGGATTAGCTTGTTTGTGGCTCATGGTTTTGTACTGGCAGTGGGTGCTGCAAATGAATTCTGAGGCTGCACCTCTGCGCACACCTGGAGAACCCCAGGGAAGACAAACCCCTGTGTGCTTCTGCTTCTACAGGCATGAAAAGGGTAGAAGCAGCTTTTTAAGGACCATGCTGAGAACCAGCCTACACTTCCCCCAGCCCCTGTTCCAGTAGTTTTCCCTGTCCTCTTAAATTTCCTTTTATTTTTGTCTTCAGTTGTGGGGATTTGTCTTTTATTTTTAAAGGTGACTTAGTCCCTTGCTTCCTTCTCAGTAGCTCCTCCAAAGGAAGGATGTAATTGTGATTTCCCACGGGAATGTGAGTTTCTGGGAGTCTTGGGAAGCAGTGAATTCCTAGAAGCTGCGGGGTCTGCCACGGCATGGAGCTGGGTGGGATAAGGGAAGACAAACAAATTACATAGACAAATGGGAGGCCATGGCAGCCCTTCCATGGGGCCTCAGAGGGGTGAAATGCTCCTCTGGGAGGCTCCAGGGGTTTTTCCTGTTGAATCCAAAGCAACATGGATGTTGTCTGTGTTCCCCCAGCCATCACCTCGCTGCCTTCTGCCTGCACAGCCTCTGCCCCAAGGATTCACCCTCAGTGTGATGGCACTGACACTTCTCCCTTTCCACATCTCCCTTTTCCCTCCTGTTGGCTTTTCCTACCTGGCCAGTCCCCTGCTTTCTCCCCAGGGTCACTGCAGGCTCTCGGATGCTCCGTGCAGTCATCCCCAGTGCTGTGTTCAGTCTTTGTGTCACCTCCCTCTGACCCTTCTTTCCTCTCTTTTTATGGCTCTGGTTACAAGGACTAATTCCCTGGTAGGGTCTTGTGAGTCAGATCCTGCTCTTTTCAGGGAAAGGGCTTGGTGGGACTGATACTTTGAAGTGAAAAAATTGCAGAGAGCACAGACCTGTTTTGGATTTAAGGAGCATAAATGATCCTATAAATAAATAAGGATAATATAAATAAGGAGCATAAATGATCCGAGGGTTGGAGCAGCTCTGCCAGGAGAGCTGGGGGTGGTGACCTGGAGAAGAGAAGGTTCCAGGGAGACCTGTGCCTGAAGGGGCTCCAGGAGAGCTGGAGAGGGAGTTGGGACAGGACACAGGGAATGGCTTCCCACTGCCAGGGGGAAGGGATAGATGGGATATTGGGAGGGAATTGCTCCCTGGGAGGGTGGGGAGGCCCTGGCACAGGGTGTGACTGAACTCTGTGTGTGCCTAGGGTGTTCTGGGTCACTGGCATGTTCTGGCATCACATGGGGAGAGATGGAGCTGAGCCCCTGCAGGTTGGATTTTCCTGGCTGCACAGTGTGGTGTGTCCTGTGTGCCAAAATACTGTCCTTGCTAGGCTTCCTCTGGGAAAGTCCTTCCTTTCTGGTGTAGGACCAGCCAGTTTTGAATGCTTTTATCTAGTATATTCCTGATAATGTTGCTAATTCCCATTTCTCTGCATCTTCCAGGGGCACTGTGCAGGGTAATAACAACAGCATCCATTGCAGTTGGGGGTTTTCCAACACAATTGAGGCTGTTCTGCCTCTCAGAGCAGGTGTTTTGGATCCCCCCTGAGCCTCCAAAGCTCCTCTGGAAGGGGTCTGGATCTGCTGTCCCAAGCAGATATCCAGGACAGCATCTCTTTGCACGGGTGCTGGCTCTGGAGATTGGTGGGGAGCATTTGCTCAGTGTCCAGAGGAGCTCGGTGTGGCAAGGAATCAATTAGAAATTACAGCAACGTGGGAATTTCTGCACAATGAATCACTGTCCTCCAAGGAGCCTGTCTTTCCCAGAACTTCCCATGGGGTTTGGGAAAATGTCCTGGGAGATGTGGCAGCAGCGTCTTTGCTCTCCTCTTCCATGCTTTCATCTGCTTTTGTACTATTCATTTTTGTTTCCTTCATCCTGGTATTAGAGGGTTGGGCAGGAGTCAGGGTCTTTTCCTCTGCTTCTCTCTGGAATCCTGCAGGCTTCATGGATTTCCTACCTCTTGGAGAAATTGGGTTGTCCTGCCATATCCGAGGCAATGGAATGAAAATCTTCTACTTATCAGCTTGTTATTTTAATTTTATGGTGTCTTAATAATTAACTCTTCCAAGAGTATTATTTACCCTTATTAGTGATGGAGAATTAAACATCTCTTGTACTTATTTCATGAAATGTTCATGAGATGAAATGGGATATGAAAGGATGATTGGGCTCATGACAGATGTGGTTTGATATTGTGGATACAGCAGTTATTTTTAAAGCTGCAGAACTAAAACTTAGCACTTAAAATACGATAAGAAATAATGGTGAAGCCATCACTTTTCAGCAAGGAAAACATAACCTTTGATTAACTGAGCCAATATTTGGTAGAGAGGAGAAGAAAATGGAATCCAAACTGGGACTGATGACTTCAGACTTCCCGAATTTGTGAAGGTGTTGCCAGACTAGCAGGGGACAGGAGGGACTGGAGAGTATTTGATGATTTATACAGATGTAAATCCCCCAAACAGATAAGTGTGGTGTGTCTGTCCTCAGCCAAGCCCTGCTGCCAGCACAAATCCCCATTGGAATTGGAAGAGAGGGGCCTGCTGGCAGGTTCTTCTGCAGGGCTGTAGAAGTTTGAGTGTCGAGCTGACCTGAGAATTCCTTTCATTCTCCTAGTGAATGCTTGGCTTTCTTTGGGATCGGCTCCCATTCACAGTGATTTATTCCTCTTGCCATCTAATCATTACCTGAGCCTCTCTGAGTCTTTCTGCAGTGTGGTACTGACACAAAACTTGGGCAGCCTTGGCAAAAGCTGAAAGAATTCATCGCTGGGGAGGAGTACGCTGAGTTTATCAAACAGATAAATTATTCTGTAAATGCTTTCCTACAACCTGGTTCATCCCCAGGCTGCCAGATATCCATCTTCCCCTCTCCAGGGAAAACAGTGGATAGGTGTAGCCTCTTCTAAAACAGTTCCTACTGGATGACAAATGTAATTATAGAAGATTTGTCCTCCACATAAGATCATAGCTGATGTGCCATTTATTTTGTACTGCTCAGCAGTTATGCAAAGTTTGCTTTGTGGTCAAGGGGGTTTTATTTACCATAGAAATTGGGACGATAAAGCCCCATTCATTTTATTAATAATAGCTGATGGAAAAGGAGGCACAAATGCCTTTCTTGTCCCCCCCACTGTTCTGTGACTCCCTTTTGTTGTGGCTCCCACAAGTGAAATGTGAAATAAAAGGACTTTTCAGCCCAGCAGTGAACATGGAGGAGCCTGGATCCTGACCTTTGGCTGTGCCACTTCAACTCCAGGGCTCTGTAACTCAGGCTGTGCGTGCAGATAGAAAAATTCCGGTGTTAGAATGCAAACTGTCATTAAAGGACCAGCAAAGGGAAGGCTCCCTTTGGGTGGGCTCCACTGGCTTTGGATTCCTTGTTTGCTTGGAAAACTCATCTACAAAAATAATCAGACCATGGGAGCCCTGTGCCCTTTGTTCCTGCTCTTGGCTGTGGGGAGAGAGCTCAAAATCACCAATTTTGGGAAGGGGATGGAGAGAGAGGCGGGGTCAGAATTGCACAAATACAGAATAGCCTGAGCTGGAAGGATCCCATCAGGATCAGCTCCTGATTCGTCTGGAGTCCTGCAGTTTCCTTATCCCAAAGAGTTGTCAAGCAGTGTCTTCATCATTGCTATTCCAGGCAGGAATGGGTGAAATGGGGGAAACCATTCCCCTTGGTCCTAGGGAGCTTGTCCATGTTCCTTAAAACACTTCACCTTGGTTGAACATCTCTTCACCCCAGGGGAAGCTCTTGAGAACATTTTTTCCCATTTTCTTCTTCATTGAGGTTTCTTCTCCTTTTTATTGGCGGGAAAAACCTCCCATGGATTTTTGTGGCCAAGGCTTTGTGCAGCACAGAAGTTTGACAGAGAAAGGTCTGAGGATAAATCCAAACAAAAGGATAAAACCGGGAGGGATGGGGGGAGATGTTTGCATTGCATTATTTGGCAAAGTTGTCTGATTTTTCCTGTGCTTTGATGTGTGGGGGTCCTGATCTGCAACTTCTTTGCAGCCCTGGCAGATGGGTTCGGGGAAAAATGAGAATTCTGCTCTTAGGAAACAAATCAAAATGCCAGATCAATGTTTGCACTGTATTTATCTAAAATAATGGAAATTACAGTGTATCCCAGCAGCTGCTGCTCCTTGCACATCCAGGCACAGATGATAATTAAATGCAATCAGAACACGTTGGATTTAAGATGGAAAAACTAATAAAAATAAGATGTTTGCCATCCTTGTGCTAAATGTTTTCATAACCTCTCGGTTCTGACTGCAAAAGCTATTTTCTGGAGCTACCAGGACATGAAATAACAGTGGGTGAGCTTTCTCATATTCTAAGTATGCAGCAGTAGGGACTGGAGATGCTGCAGATCTGGAAAAGCAATAATCCTGGGGTAGTTCTGCAGCCCCATCCTTCCAGTGGAGCTCCACAGGGGACTCTCTATCACTGCTGGGACTCTGTAAACTCTTATCTTGGAGTAGGAGGTAACTTGAAGTCACTTTCTGCCTGGACTGTGGGGCTTTTTTTAATTTTTACTGGTAGTGATGTGTAACTTCACAGGCTTCCTAAAGTTAATTTTATTTTGTGTTGTTTGTTGTTCTTCTGCTCCTAGCTTTTTCCTCTCATTACTTTTTTTTGCGGGGGATGGAGAGGTCCAGGAGCTTTTAAAAAGTCATTGTTTATAACTGTGTGAAATCTGACTTAAATGAGGGGTTTTTTTTCCCCAGAGTTTTCAGCCCTAAACACTGTGTTCTATTGCCCTGTTATCTTGTTACAGTTTCTCCCCTCAGAAAAGGGAAGTCCAGTTGTAATGTGGATTAAAGATGTGCAGTGGGGAATGAGGAACTGGCTATGGCAAAGCCCTGCTGCCTCAGGATCATGGGACAAGTCAGGGTGGGAGGGACATCTGGTGCCACATCCCTGCTCCAGCAGGGTCATCCCAGAGCACTTGGCAGAGGATTGTATCCATTGAAAACTCAATAATGTAGGAATTTACTGCAGGCATCCCTGCAAAAAATATTCCTAAGGATTATGGAACCATTTGTGCCCCAAACCTGTAATCCATGGTGGGGGGGGGGGGGGAACAAGATGAGCTTTAAAGTCTCTCCCAACCCAAAATTTAGGATATATTTGGCAGAAATAAGATGAAAAACTGACATCACCGCTGAAATGTAAGTTTTCCAGTAATCCCTGGAGATTTGCAGTAACCCATGGGGTAAAAATTCCATATTGCCTGAGGAAAATCTCCAAGTGTCAGGTCCCAGGATAGAGTTTTTTTTACAGCCGGCTGGTCAACATGTCCTGAAATGAGAACCAGCTCCAGAGATCTCTATTTAACACTGCTCTCCTGTGTTCAAATTTGGACTGAATAATACCATGGAAGATAATTTTTCGGTAAAGCAAGGAATGTTTTTGTTCCCAGTTGGTACAAGATAAGAGAAGGAGATGTCCTTGGGAATGTTCATCTGGAGGGAACAAGTGGACCTGCTGCAATGATGAATGAAAAGAAAGGAAGTTTATTTTCTGCTTTCCACCAGCAGCCTCTGCTTATTATAATTTGTCAGCTCTCTCCAGGACATTGTTTTCCTTCTTGGAAAAAACAGGCCTTTTTCACAGGCCCCACTTGGCTGAACATATTTAACACTGCTGAACTTACTTTGCTCATCATTGCTGTTGGGAGGATCATTTATTTCCTGCTCTTGTGCTCTGTCAACTGGAACAAAAAGCATTTGGGTTTCTTCAGGAGTTTTGGGAAGATCAAGGGACTGGGGAATGTTGAGAAGTTGCAACAGCTTCTTGGGCTGCTTTGTCTTTTAAATTTTAATGGTAATCTCAGTTTCCTGTCTTACTTTGGCAAATCCTAGATCCCAGGGCTGGGAGGGATTCTAAAGAACATCTCATTCCCTGCCAGGGGCAGGGACACCTACCCCTTGCCCAGGTTGCTCCAACCTGCCCTTGAACATTTCCAGGCAAGCTTCTGATTTAGCTGACAAAAAAAAAAAGCAGGGCTGGAGCTCTTTCTCTGTCTTCCTGGTCCTCAGATTTGCTTCCCAGTTCCGCAGCCGGGTGATTTCCATGTGTTAGCATTCCGAGCCAGGTCCTTGGGTGACACAAACCAGCACAGCCCCATCTGTCACCGAGCTGCTGTCTCCATGCTCCGTTTAATGTTGTTATTTACCAGAGGAAGATGAGCAGTAAGTGAAACCTTTCCTTCATGCTCTGGCCTCAAACAAGGCGTCTGAAAAACAGAATGAGAGCTGGGGCCAAAGCAGAACATAAAATCTCACAGTAAATGAAGGCTGATGGGAGGCAATGGAGTGTGGAATGGTATATGGATGTGGGGACTTCCACCGAGGACTGTTCAGTGCTGATCAGGCCAAGGCAGGGAAGAGTATGGGAAGGGACCTCAAAGGGACATCTTCCACTATCCCAGGTGGCTCCAAGCCCCAAAGTCCAGCCTGGCCTTGGATGCTTCCAGGGATCCAGGGGCAGCCACAGCTTCTCTGGGCACCCTGTGCCAGGGCCTGCCCACCCTCCCAGGGAACAATTCCTTCCGAATATCCCATCCATCCCTGCCCTCTGGCAGTGGGAAGCCATTCCCTGTGTTCTGTCCCTTCATCTCTTGTCCATAGTCTCTCTCTTCATCTTTCTTGTTGGCTCCTTCAGGCACTGGAAGGCCACAATTGGGTCGCTCCAAAGCTTCTCCTCTCCAGGCTGAACAATCCCAGCTGTCCCAGCCTTTCCTCCCAGCAGAGCTGCTCCATCCCTCTGATCATCCTGGAGCCTCCTCTGGGCTCTGTCCAGCAGCTCCAGGTCCCTCCTGTGCTGGGCCCCATGGAATGGATAAATCCCATTCTTTAGGGTTACCGATCTCTAAATAGGTTAAGGGTTAAAAACTCTCTCTGGTCTTTTGTTCCCCCTGAGTAAGTGATGGAAATGATCTGTTTTTTAACACAGTTTTAATTTTCTCAACCCTACAAGTCAGAATTGGCACTTGGGAGGCGTTTCCAGAACTGTGCATTGTGCTGCAGTGCACAGCAAGAAGAGGTGCTGGGGATTTATTTCCCTGTCTGGAGATGAGTTATAAGTACATTCACCACATTATGCAGATCAGCTGTCAGACTGTGGGATATCTGCATCAGGAATGGCTCTGATGCCAGAATAGAAATCAGGGAATATTCACTCCAATATTACAAATTAGTGATTTTAAGAGCTCCATAAGGAGTAGAAAGAATGAGTGCTTTTAAAAGCTAATAATAAACAAGTTAATGCAGTGACAGTGCTGTGGGAGTGACGAGCATCAGTGTTAAGGTTTCTGAGAGTCCTGTCAGACTGATTTGGATTGTCCTGTGTTTATTCAGGATGTTATTCCCCATAATGGAGAGGTCCCGGCACAGAGAAGTTGTGTATTCCCAATCCCTGGAAGTGTCCAAGGCCAGTCTGGACAAGGCCTTAAAGCTCATCCAGTTCCACCTTCTGCCCTGGACAGGGACAGCTTCCACCACAGCAGGCTGCTCTGTATTATGCAGAAAGGGAATAGGGAATGGAAATATGCCAAGGGTGAAGGGATTTCTTCCATTTAGGAATTAGGATGCACCAGCAGACCCAAACAAGCAACAAGTCCTAAGAGAAAAAAAATATTTTCCTTTTTTTTTTTTTTTTTCCCCAGCGGTGAAAGACAGGATACAAATTTGACATAAACAATTCCTTAGGAAATGTAGACAGTTTTACATTTCAAGTATGATTCCCTTCCTAAGGGAATGTGTAATTTTATTAATTTGATTTAGCTGTTTCCTTCCATGGCATTTGTTCTGTCAGCTTTGCTATATACAGGATATTTGGAATATATCCCTGGTGGCCTGGGAGACCTTGTGCCCCTTCATCCCTGGATGTCCTTCCTGATCCCTGGAAAACTTTGAAGCATGGAAAAGGTACCTGTTAAAGAACCAGAAGGATTCACTGAATCTTGGTGTGCATTAAAAGCTACCATGTTTCTTTTGAAAGAAATGCTTCCCCAACATCCCCGCTCTGGTTCAGCCTAGTGATTACCACAAAAACCTGGCCAGAACAGGTTGGGAGCAGCTGCAAACGGAACTGTTCAACATCACAGATTCATATCAGGCTCTAATGAGGCAAAAATTAGCTCTCCCCATGGCAGATGATTGCTAATGTGCTGGAATATTGCTGCTGCTGCTGTCTCCAGCCTGCTTGTAATTCTAACATCATCCTCTCACATGGGCTGCACTGGGAACTGGGAGAACGCCCTGGTGGGGCTCAAGTTCTTCAGGACACCAATGTCAGTCAGAGAAGAGAGAACTGGGTTTGTTAAATGGCTGAGTTTTTCCAAAATCAGGTACTGCTACCTCGTGTCACATCTCCAGTGGTTCAATCCAATTCCCTTAGTGTTTTAACAGGGAAACCTTGCACCTTTTCTGTGCCTGATGGTGATCTGGGTACAAAGGTTTGCTGGAATGCCTTGGTGCTGCCTGGAGAAATGGACACCCCAGCTCCTCCTCAGGGCCTTCCATCACAAACACAGCCTGAAAACTGGTCTTTGCTGGGAGAAAACAACACCTAAATTTATTATCTGGTGAAGAAATTAAACTTGAATGATTTGTTTGTTAATGAAGGTGATTAAAACAAAGTGTCTCAGCTTTTTCCTTGCTTGTTCTCTGGTGGGATGTTCAGGTAGAACATCTGGCTGGGAAAGCCTCAAGTCATCCAGCAGGGAAGCTGAGTGATTTTTCCTCCAGCTCATATTAGATAGGGCTAAAAGTCCCAGTTGTAGGGAGTCTGAAGAGTTGCTGATGGAGTATTGAGAACACTTCCACCCCTCAGGCCCCACATCCCCTTGGCTGTCTAATGGCATCATAAAAAACCAAAAGGACACAACTGGGACATAAGGATCTTCCTGGTAAATGGGAACATGAACACTGCTTGTTACACTCTTGGACAGAAATGGCTCACTATGTTCCTTTTTTTTACAGAACTTTCACCTTTCTGTGTGTGATTTAGGACTTGGGATTAAAACTTCATCCAGAGCTAAGGGCCACTTCTGGAAGCATAAGAAGTACTTGCCTCTTGTCTTTGCTGTGGGAAGTTCAGCTGGAGGGACTCTGCTAGTTAAAAATATTGATAATAAATCAAGGCTAAGTGAATTTGAAATTCCAGATGTGCCAGGCTCCTGTCCTGGAGCAAGTCTGGGTGGAAGCACCTCCAGAACCTCTGCTCTTTGGTTAAATGATTTTTCTGTGTCTTTGACAAGATCTGTTTTTCACTTGCAGCTTTCCTGAATGACCTCCTGATCAGTTTGGCACACAGTCCTTCCTGTGTGGTTTGTCTTGGTCTCAATCCCAAATTTCTTGATGTTTTTGGGATCTGCTTTGTTAAGGACTTTCCCCATACAACAACCCAAGTACTGTGTGTGGAAATGAAATGCTTGTAGCTGATAAAATGAGGGGGTTTTTGTGGTGTTTACCAAAGTTAGACCTAATTCTTACAAGGGAAGAGCAGCCAGATTCTGTTGTTGACAAGCTTTAACCGAGGTCCTGCAGGGGATTTTTTTTCCAATCCTTCCTATTTTCTTCCTTCTGTCATTGTTACAAGTCACCCCCTGAGCTGTTGTTGCTAAGCTGCCCTAAGAATTTGCATTCCCAGGCAGTCTGAAACTCTCCTACTCTCAAGCAAAACCTCAGCAAGAAGCAATTCCATAACCTAAAATATGGGCTGAAAACAGCCACTGGTGTGCTTGGCCTATAATTTGTGCCAGGGAACAACTCCAGAGGAATCCATTTTTGAGGATGTGCGGAATTCTCCCCTCAGCTCTCCTGTGCAGGTTAATAACCTCAAAAATCGTTTCGTTTCACAGCCACCACTGCCAAGGATCCCAGGGTGGGCAGGGGAAGGGAATACTGGCCTCAGTAAAAGGCAGTTTAGGTTTGTCTTTCAAAAAATATCGATTCCTGCACTGTGGGAACCTGGGGAATGGAGTAACAGTGTGTGGGATTTGTGTCTCAGTGAATGGGGGAAACTGATCAGCAAACAGATAAAGCCATTGAGGAAAAGCAGCACAGACAGACAGAAAGGGTTTTATTGACTACTGGAATGGAATGGCAGAGTGGTTGTGCTAATAAAGTTATTTTACCTGCTTGGGGCACAAATGAAGGCAGGGTTTGGAGGAGGAGAAGTTTCCCTGTTAGAGGAAGCATGGGGATATGGAGTCTGTGCTCCATGTGGATGCCCAGCCTTGGGATGAGCTGTAAACCTGCCCAAACCATGGAGTAAACCCTGAGCAGGATGAAAGAGGAGCACTCAGTGCTGTGAACAAGCCAATTATTACCTGGACAAGCAGGTTGAGGCTGAGTCTCCAAGGCAGAGTCTGACAGGATTTGGCAGAGTGACAAAATCTGAGGAATTATATGGGGTTTTTTTGTGGGTCTCCCCAGCACTCTCAGCCTGGAAAAGCACAGCATATTCCTAAAGAGCCAGGTTACACCTCCAAAGGAACAAAACAAACCCCAATTGTCCTGGTTGGGAAGCGACATTTATTTTTAGAAGCCCCCAGGTTCCATGCAGACATTAATGATGAATTAATCTGCTCAGGTGATCAGTATTCAAAGCAGCTGTTCCCAGTAGGCTGCACACCAACAATGAGTCAGTGCCTCCCTTTGTTGAATATTCCAAAGTGTATTCATATTGGGCAATTCCATAATCATCAGTAATCCAGGTTAAAAACCATCCCGTTTGTTTTGGTGTGCTTTACAGACTGAACCCTGTGGAAGGGATCAGTGGCTAAAGGTTTTTTTTTTTTTTGCACTTCCAAGTCTTACTTGCTTGGAAAGAAATCCCATTTTCTGCTCTGGACTTGTACTCCATTATCTTCGCTTCCTTTTCTGTGTGATGGAATGTGGGCCAGGTGGTGTTTAAAGGACATTTGGGTGCTGGAACACCCCTCTGACTGTGTCATGCTTTTCTCCTTCATCCTTCCTTCCTTCCTTCCCAATCCATTCCCTCATGGCTTTGCACCTGCCGGGTCTCACCTGGGGAGCAGCTCCTGAGGAGATGCAGGTTCTGGTTTTCCATAGCGTAGATGCCAGTATCTGCCTCCCTTTTTGGATACACCAATATTTCACATGATTGCTGTTCCAAGCTCGGGGAGATCGCTCAGCACCTCATTTATTTTGGATCCAGTCAGCCATCCCTTCCTCAGATGAATTACATTTGCCCACAGGAGTCCCTTTTCCTTCAACCTGAAAATATTTTCTGTCATTCTTGATCTGCTTCATAATTTTCAGTGGGTCAGGAAACAACCCTTTCATTTAGAGGGAGAAAATACAGGTGCAGAAAGACATTTTCTCTTTTCCCAGCTATTTGTAGGTGATACAGGAGACTGGCTTTGAAAATATTGTCAAGCTTAAAAATGCCTCCATCTTTCATGTGTAGGAAAGAAAACCTGTCTGTGACCTTTTAAGTGCCTTTGTTTACTTTTTGGAAGGTACTTCAAAGAAAAAGCAAGATTTAAGAGAAATTTGCTACTTAATGGGTCGATAAAGTATCCGATAAGGTGAGACTGCTGCTTTCCCAGCCCAAAATAAATCAGCACACACCAGCCTTGCACCTGAAAAGCTCTGGAGAGCAGCTATGAAAAAATATGACTTGGTGGGTGATTGTTCTGGGCTGTCTGGTGACGTCCCCAAGTCATGACTGTGTCCTTCCAAGCACGGCAGCCACGTCACTGCTGTGATTCATCCCAGAGCCTCCAATGTTTCTGGCTAACATGGGCATGGTTTGTTTTCACGACATCAGTGCAATTTGTAGAGGTGTTTAATAGCTGATTCAGTTCTGATTTGGCAGCAATTGCAGCCTTTCAGACGTTTAGGATAGCTGGGTTTATGTCCTTTCAACAAAAAAACACCCTGAACAATACCAACCCCCAAAAACTTGTGGTAAGAACATTTCTGAGCTGTTGTTTTTAAATGGATTTGTGTATTGAATATGATCTAGCAGAGAATCTGTGCTTTGCTCGTGTGTGATGGAGATAAAGCAGTCAGACATTATTGGGCTGTTTATTATGGGTTTGTTTTTCTGGAAGATGCTCGTTTTCAGCTTCTCAGAAAACACGGCCTCCTCTCTTGCGTATTAACTGAAACTGAGTGGATTTTGCTGCCAGCAGAGAGGCTGCTGAGCTGCCTGCAGGTCTGGGGGGAAGGAATGGCAAACATCTCATCCTTGTGGAGATCACATTGGCTGGAGGTCCTTGAGGAGGGCAGAGGAAGCTGAGATCATGTTTGTACAATGAAGTCCTTATCCCCTTTCTTCTTTATCGCTCTAAAATACCTGTGACTTTGGAAGCATCATCTGGAGAAAATACTTGGCTACTGATCTGGACATGAGGCAAGAAGGTCATCATTCCTGCCAAACAGCTTCTCAGCATCCCTCAGAAAGGGAGGAGCTGGAGTTTCCTGCAGCACTTTGCACATGTGTCATGTCTGGAGAGCTTGATTGCATCTGCAGGCCATGCTGGGCATCTCTGAGCTCTGGGGAATGGCTGGGGCTGCATAGTTGCACACCCCAAACATGTAGAACTCACTGCCCCTGGATCTCTGGAATTGTTCAAGGCCAGGCTAGACAGGGCTTGGAGCAGCCTAGGATATAGTGGAAGGTGTCCCTGCAGGGCTGGGGTGAGGATGGACTTTAAAGTCTCTTCCAACCCAAACCATTCTGGGATTTTCTCCTAATTGTATCATTCTGTACCAGGTTGGTAAAAAGTGTCTGGAATTTGGAAGGAGGGGTGTCAGGAATGCATTTGGGGTAAGCAGCCAGAGTACAGTCAGAAGTCGCCAGAGTGGATGTGCTGAGTTCATCAGCAGTGCTGGGCAGCTGGAAAACCTTGGCTTTGCCAGGAATGAAATCCACACCTTAGTACAGGAGCAGAGCAAGGAGCTCTCTGATCTTGCTGATTCTGCCTACCTCTATTTTAACCTCCCTGCCATTTCTCTGAGTTATCCCAAGTGCTGATGGAACCAGGCCTTGTCACCTGAAGTTGTGCTTGGGACACTTGTGCCAGGTGGCTTTGCTGCACTCAGGGACAAGTGTGGGGTTTGGATCATCCTCACACTGCCGTGGATAAGACCTCCTGTGTTAAATCGTATTTCACACTGTACTTGTGAAACCTCAGAGTTTTGATCTGGTCAAACTTTGAGGCCAAGGCATCCAAGGAACAATTTCTCCTTCCCTCCTGCCGTTCCCAGCAGCTCTTTGGCACACCAGCTGTTATCCCCTGAGCCAGCCAGCCCTTAGCATGCAAGGCCAGCAGTTGTGGCTGGAAATTGGTGTGTTCTTCACTCCTCACAGCACTCAAGACAATGATCTCATCAAGCTCAGGGAGGATGGATGAGGCAGTGTGGAGAGATGGAGGCCAAAATAGCATCTTCATCCTGACAGACACTCTGGAGTGGACTTGATAACCCTGGAGTGGGGAGAGCAGGGAGCCGAGCAGCTGGAGAGCTGCACTGCAGAGGCTTTGTGCTGATGGAAGTCTCACCCATTTCAGACTTACTTGGAGTGAAATGAGAGCCTTGCTAACTGCCTAAAGTGTTCGTGTGAGAGTTGCACGGAAATTCCCTGTGTGGGGCCCAGAGACAGTTCTGTGATTGGGACAAACCCCAGGAGAACCAGGGCATGGCCCCAGCCTTACACTGCACCTTCACACCAGGTGTCTGGTGAAGCTTCCCATTAAATATTTAGTTCCTGATTATTTTGTAAAGCAGGCCTTTTAAAATTTCTGCCATCATGATTTGAACCAGGTTACTCAGGTTTTTGTCTGGTCTGACACCTCTTCTAATGAATTTTTTGTTGTAACTCAGTGTCCATGTGGTGAGTTTCATTGTATTTGCACTAAGCTGCTGATATTTGCATTTGAATTGATTTTCCGGGTCTGTCCAAACTTTCTAATTTTCAATTTCCCAATTCTTTTGCAGTAAGAGCTAGTCAGATGAATAAAAGATGAAAAATTTCCTGGCTGTTCTGTACCCTTACAGATACAGCATTTCTAAGCAAAGAAAAGTCAGCAGTGCTTTTGCACTTTCATTTTTGCTCTTCAAATAACTCCAGAGTCCAGAAATGACAGGACAGGGCACAAAGTAGGGTCCAGTACTGAAGACAGCTGGAGTAGCTAAGGAAAATCAGGAATTTGGGGGCAAGGATGACACTTCTGTCTGTGTATCAGCCTGAGATGTTGTGTCCCACACAAATCTGAGTCAAACAACCTCTGTTTCTCTAAGTTCCGGAGGGTTTGAATGACAAAGCTCCTTTTGTTCCGTTCCATTTTGATCCGGTCAAACTTGGAGGAGGAAAGCCAAGGGAAGATATTGGTTGTGCTGAGTGAAAACGTTTGTGCCAGACTGCTCTGGGTGCTTGGAGCTTTGCTCAGTAGCTGGATGCTCCAAGCAGGTATTTTGGTAATCTGTAGGAGATGTGATTGTTTAATTGAAGAAACGAGACTGCAACACATCCTGGGGGATAAGAGAGGCTGTGCTGCCATTCTTCCCTCACAAGGAAAGGCTGAGGGAGCTGGGGCTGTCCAGCCTGGAGAGGAGCCCCAGCTGAGAGGGGCCCTCAGCCCTGGGTGTCCCTGTGTGCAGGGAGGGCTCCGAGCAGGGCCCGGGCTCTGCTGCGGGGGCCCAGCAATGGCACCAGAGCCACGGGCAGGGACTGAGCCCAGCAATTCCCCCTGCACAGGAGGCACAACTTCTTCCCTGGGCACTGCCCAGCCCTGAACAGATTGCCCACAGAGGCTCTGGGCTCTCCTCCCTGGGGCTGTTCCAGAGCTGTGTGCACACAATGCTGTGCCCTGGGCTCTGGGATGGCCCTGCTGGAGCACGGACGTGACACCAGATGCCCACGGAGCTCCCTCCAGCCTGAGCCATCCTGGGATCCTGTGACTGTGTTTGTGCCTAGGCTTTGCCAGCTCAGCAGCACTGGGAATTTCTAGGAAATCCAGCCCAGCAGTCAGTAATTGAGGTAGTTAAGGAGCAGTAATGGGGTCTCCAGTGGCCAGAGGGGCTGTTTGGTGGTGGAGTTTTATGGATATGTCTCCCTCAAAGCTCCCATTACTTCTTGCATTGTTTTCCTTCATTCCAAATAACTTCTCATCTGACTTCCTTAAGTAAATGTGGGTTGATTTAATCGCCTCTTCCCTGTGTCCACCTTCTGCACCAACTGAGGTTACCTGTTGCAGTCCAATTAAGTCCAGGATTTTAGAGCCTGTGCCTCCTCCTATTTGGTTCTGCTGAGGCAAAGCTCAGTAATTCACAACCTAGTAGCTTCTTTTCCTTTAATGGAAGATTTAATTTGGAAATTAGGGAATGATTCTTCCCCCAAAGGGTAGTGGGGCACTGAAGAGCTTCCCCAGGGAATGGGCACAGCCCTGAGGCTGCCAGAGCTCCAGGAGCATTTGGACACTGCTCCCAGGGATGCCCAGGGTGGGATTGTTGGGGTGTCTGGCCAGGAGTGGGATTGGATGATCCTTGGGGATCCCTTCTAGTGCAGGATATTCTGTATTCTATAACCAAAAGAAAGCACAGGAATGAACAGAGAGAGACTCTGTATCCTCACTTGACTCCTAAAAAAAGCTTTTGGATCCTCAGGTTCTGATTATTCTGTTACTGTGGCTGCAGGTTTTTTCTCCTTGAAAACTGGTTTCCTATCAGTAAATTTTATTTCCCCAGTGGATTTGCTTTTTCTAGGCTCTGGAATTTTTGAAAGGTGTGATTCCATGCAGCATGGATGGAACATCCTTTTTACCTCTCCAGTTACCTTGTCCTGGAAAATTGGAGGGGACCTTGATGCACATCAAACAGTGCCTGCGTTTTTGGATTTCATCTTTGGCATTTGGATTTTGCCCAGGCATAAATGGAATAACCTTTGGGCTACGAGTGGTTTTCTGTGTGAAATGAAAGCAGGCTCATTTTCCACAGGACCTAAAATCATTTCCCCACGAGTTCTAATTAAGCAGTGTTTGCACTTGAAATCAGGACTGTTTATAGGAAATTAATGTTTTCAAATGTGATTAAAAAGCAAATAGTTGAATATAATCTCTGCAAACTAATGAAAAAGAATAAAGCAGAATGGTTTAAACCAGCTTTGTTTACACTCCAGAATCACTCTGTGTGCACATTCACTGCTGGCTACACTTTTCCAAATCTAATTGCTCCTTTTTTTCCTCCTGGAATAGCTGATAATCAGTTTTACGTGTGAAGAAAAATAGTGGTTTAAAAAAACAAAAAAACAACAAAACCAAAATGTTTTATTTGAAAGAAGAGTATCACCATGATGTGTTTTAAGGGAAGCTGAGTGATTCCCACTTCTCCTGAAGCTCAGCCAGCTGCCTGAATCTCCATCCTGGCACTTGTCTTATTGGGGTTAATGTTCCAAGACCTCGCAAAGGAGCTCTGCTGTTTCACTCCCTCATTTTTTTCCCTTCCTGGAACAGAAGGAGCAGCACTTGGGCCTCTTGCAAAGTGAAACCAGAGCCCTGCTGCTCTCCTGCAGTTGATACTTTTGTTTGTGGAAGGGGTCACAGACCTCCAGTGTTTTCTGTGTTCCTCATCCCTCTGGTTTTTTTGCACCTCCTGACAAAGGCCAAGCCTCAAATCTGAGGTGGACAGGGCAAATGAGCTTAATGGATCAGATTTTTAGGGGAATCTGAGGCACATAATTATGTCTTTATTATCTTAGATTTATTTAGTGGAGTGTGCAACTCTCTCTGTCCTTGGGAGTGAGGTTTATGGTTGCTGGAAAAGGCAAGAACAATCCTTGAGTGATACTAGTTACAGCAGGGTTTCCTTGCTGAGAGTTCATTTTCCTCCATGAAAGGAGCTTTAATTCTCTCTCTTTGAAACCAATCTGCACTTGATGCCTTTTACTGGAAAAAGGGAAGCAGCCAGCAGTGGGAAGAGGATATAGCTCCAGTGGTAATACAGAGAAAATGGACTTTTTTGGGGGAAACTGGCAGATAGTTCAGTTTTCTTCTAGAATTGAATAAAGCAGGAAACACCCCAGCAAAATGCTGCAGATCCCCTGCAATTCTTACAATAAAAGTGACCATCTGTGAGCTGTAAGGTTTCATAACACTAAATAATTAACTCAAGCAAATTAGCTCAAATTCTCATTCATCAGAACAACAGGGAAGAAAAGGGTTATTGAAAAAATCCTAAAATCAGTATTTTCCAGCATCCTTAGAGCAGGGGCATATTGTGAATTTGTTTGCTTTGATGTTTTTTATAAGCACAAAAATATTTTATAAGCACAAAAAAAAAAATCCCTAAGTTTCCAAGCTCTGAAGGAAAAGTTGTTTTCATCTCTTGCTTGTCTGCGGTGTGTGTGCCAGGTCATCAGGCACTGCTCTTCTCATCACCTCACTGAGTCAAATCCTTTCTGAAAAGGTTTCCTTGCACTCAGTTTTGACTGGGCTAATTCTCTCCTCCTCAGGATGTCTCTGTATTTCCTTCTGACTGCTGAGCACAAGAAATGGCACATGAGAGAGAGTCACTGTGGGATGCAGGCAGCAGCCAGAGAACTCCATCCTGTTGGGATGTGCAGATCACAGAATTCCAGACCTGTATGGGTGGGAAGGGACTTAAATCCCATCCAGTGCCATCCCCCTTCCATGGGCACGAGCACCTTCCACTATCCCAGGCTGCTCCAAGCCCAGTCCTTGGACACTTCCAGGGATCCAGGGGCAGCCACAGCTTCTCTGGGCACCCTGTGCCAGGGCCTGCCCACCCTCCCAGGGAACAATTCTTTCCCAAAATCCCATCCATCCCTGCCCTCTGGCAGTGGGAAGCCATTCCCTGTGTCCTGGCACCATGTCCCTTGTCCAAAGTCTCCATGTTTTGTGTAGCTCCTTCAGGCACTGGAAGGCCACAGCTGGGTCACCCCAGCAGTTCTCCTCTCCAGGGTGAACAATCAGGACTATTGCAAGGCCAGGTTGGACAGGGCTTGGTGCAGCCTGGGGTATTGGAAGGTGTCCTTGCCCATGGCAGGGACATGACTGGATGGGCTTTCAGGTCCCTTCCCACCCAAACCAATCTGGGATTTCCTCTGCCTGTTCTTCATTAACCAGTAACCTCTAAGTGCAAGTTGGAAAAAGGAAAATATAATTAAAAAAAACAATAAAAACAAGCAAATATTTGTTTTTCCAGAGTTACAGGAGTGTTGGGATGTGTGTGGCAGAGAGAGCAACAGCCAGGATTGGGTTGTAGGAGCAGGGGAAACTTGGCTGAAGGGTGTGCAGGAAGGATGGCTGCTGCCCACAGAGGAGAGGCAGCCTGGGGAGATGACTTTTGTCAGCAGGCAGTTCCTGCTGGGATGGCTATGGCTGCTCTGGAATTCCTGTAGCCTCCTGGACTGAGGCAGCCCCAGTGCCTGCCACAGTGATGTTTCCCAGAGCCCTGAGACTTGTTTGAACAGAGCAGGAGTATTTCCTGTGGGATTGATCTGGGAATGCTCAGACAGCAAGGGGGCTGCTCTGCTTGGAGGTTTGCAGTCCTTCTGTTGGTTTAGAGGGGGAAAATGAGGAGGAGCTGGACACAATCAAGCTGTGCCTGTGCTTTTCCTTCCCGCTGCTACTGCCCAGCCCAGGCGTCATTTTTGGCAGCACCACTTCTGATTACCTTCCTATAATTCACAATAACTAATTGCTATCAGGAAAAATAATATTGGTGAAAAGGAGGCAGCTCTTCTGTTAAAAAACTCACAGGGGTTGCTCTGCTTCCAGTTCAGAAGAGTCAGAAACCCTTCAGGAATTGTGGCACTTCAGGTGATCATTGTGTCTGGATTGCACCCAATGGCAGCTTTAATTTCCTTGGATTTCTGCTTACCCCGAGTATTAAACAGCACGAGATTTTGGATGTTTGCAAGGGGGATTTGACTTTGGAATTTCCTTTATGGCTTTTCCTGTCTTGGAGGTCTGTTGATCTTTTTTTTGGTGGGTGCAGAGCTTTGCACACCAGGCCTGGCAGTTGTGTTTGGTTTCTGACTGGGGGTCGAGGTAGCCATGGAGAAATGATGTGAGCACTGTATGGTCCCTTTTTGCCCTCCTTTTCCTGGCTAAGAAGCTTTCTGTTGTGCTGTCAGGATAAGAGATGTCCTGTTTCAGTGGTGGAATTGTTTGCTCTTGGTTTATGCAGCACTTCTAGGGATAAATATTAAAAATGTCATTTTTTTCCACTGCTGCTGTGTACCACTTCATGAAATCGATGAAGTTCATCTTTCCCAGTGTCATCTTCTAACTAGGTATTAAACTGCTGTGTAGTACTGGAATGTTACGGGGTTGCTAAGATGCTGTATTTTTAGAAATTCATGCTTATATCTTCCTGTGTGACAGGGGACTGCTGCTAATACCAGAAATGAAGAACCCAGCCCAATGTTTTTATTTGCACTGTGAAAGTAATGGCAATGTTTTGAGAGATGATTGCTTTTTCCCAAGGAGCTCTTTCCTGAGCCATCCTGACTCTAAACGCAGCTGTTGGGAAGAAAGGAGCCCTATCCCACTTCAAACCAGAGCAGTGGGAGCACTGTGAGAGCTCCTTGGGAAACGCTGATTTGTTTAGAACAGAGGCTCTGCAGGAGTTGGGGAGTGGCAAACAGAAGCCTCTTGCTGGTCCTCGTCAGCCGGGGATGGGGGAACTCCCATCTCCTTTGTGTCTGCGGGGTCTTCTCAGGCCCAGAGTGCAGGCAATTCCCAGCTGGAGCTGTCACAAGAGCTCCATCTGCTGCAGGAGCTGTTGCTGCTGGTGGCCTCCAGCTGGGACATCAGCTCTGCTTTATTCTGGTATGTAGCAGGAGCTGTGGGCATGGCTGGAGGAGCTGGGGAGGTAAAACCACCTGGCCTGCTGTGGCTCATCCAGCTGCTCCAGGTGCCCCTCTCCCTACAAAAGGCTGCTCTCACCAGGAAAGGCTATCCCTGGGAGAGCCTCCAACCCTTCAAAGATGGCATTCCAGCAGAGATCAACCACCCATTGAAGATCCTCAGGCCGTTGGAGGCCCGCCATCATGCCAGGAACCTCTTCTGCCTCTGATGGCCTCCAAACCTCCGATCCCACCCTGGATTTGAGCCTCCCTCCTTCCAACAGCCTCCCTTCCCTGGGAACCCCCATCCCTGCAGTGCCTGTAAACAGGCTCCATTTCCACAGAGAGCCCCCAGCCCCTCAAAGCCTGCAAAGATGCTTCGTTCCCTCCAAGTGCCTTCCCCCCACTCAGAACATCGCTCCTGGGAGCCTCTGTTCCTCCAGGAGTCTCAGGAAGTCCTGTGGGCCTGTAAAACATGAGGGGCCATGGACAGCTCTTCCTGCTGTCTTGGAGATCAACAACAACAGGGGGATCGACACCACTGGTGCACCCCTGATGAACATGGATGTTCCCAGGGAAAGCTGGGAAGCAGGAATGGGAGCCCAGCCCGATCCAGGGAAGCATTCCCAGGAGCAGGTGGCAGAAGAACAAGTGTCCTGCAGCCACCGGTGTCCACCCCGGGACTCCCAGGAAGCTGCGGCTGAGCCAGCCGGGAACAGCCTGAGCTTGGTGGAGGAGATGAACCCCGGGAGACCAGGGAAGTTCACCCATCTCCAGGAGACTGCCCCAAGAAGGGCACTGGGCTCCAGGAGAATGTTTGTGATGACAGGTGAGGACTTGTAAGTAGGATTAGCGTTAAATAAATTAGGATTTCTGCACAGAGCTGAGTGTTCCTACTGCTCTGGGTTTGACTGGGATAGGGTTCCTTTCTCCCCAGGAAGTGGCTCAGCGCTGGGTTTGGATTCAGACTGGGAATTCTGTAGGTAACAGCTGGAAGGTTTGGTTGCTGCTGAGCAGGCCTTGGGGACTCTACTTGGGGCAGTTAATGTCCCCTTCTGTGCCAGCGTGGAGGTGACAGAGAGGTGGACAGGCCTCTGTCCAGACTGACCAGAGGGATATTCCAGCCTATAGAACTCCCTGCTGAGTCTGGAAGGTGGGCAAGCTGGGGACAGGAGAGGGCGTTCACTGCAGGGATGGGCTGGGCAGGTGTCGATGGTCACCTCACAAACAGGGAACAGAGACAAGGCTGGGGTGTTTAACGCATTCTTGGCCTCCATCTTCAACACCCATTCCTCCATTCCCAGTGGAAAACATGGATTGTCCTGTGGGAAACTGCAGAGTCCTTGAGAGGGCAAGCCCCGCTCAGCAGCAACCAAACCATCCGTGTGTGATCCACAGCACTGGATGCACAGCGCTGGCAGGATATTTTTCAGTCACAGAATCCACTTCAGCCTGTCCCCACGATCTGCAGTTCCCAGCCAGAGGTTAGGAAAGCAGCGGGTAAAGGGCAGAGTGCTTGTGTTCCCTTGCTGTCCCTCTGGGCCCTGGATGCAGAGATTTGCTGTGACAAGCCCAGCTAGTTTATTCAGTATGTGTGTATTGCTGTTAGGATGAATTTTAGCTGGATTTTAGCCTTGGTTCTTGCCTGGCTCAGAGAGCTCTCTCTCCTGTTTGGGGTGAGTTGGGAGTTACACAAAACGGTTAAGACAGGATGGGAAATGTTTAATAGTCTCCAAAGCAGTACAGGTTTCTGCTCTTCTTGCTGTCTTTTTCCACCCACAAAGTGAGGTTTTGGTAAAAGTCTGCAAAGTAGCAGCTGCCTAGAAATGGGTGAGTTCAGGTAGCCTGGAGGTCTGCAGACCTTGAGGGAATGGAGGCTGTGGGAGAGGCAGAGGCTTTCTGCAGGATCTGCAGCTGCTTCCAGGGTCAGGCAGGATGGATGTGGCTGTTCCACAGTGTTGGGAGAGCTCTGTAGAGGAGATGTTTCCAAAGGTTTCCATGTTTACCTGGACTGGAGGTTCTGTGTCCATAGTGGGGCTCCATGGCCAGTGTTGCATGTCACTCCACCGAATTCCAGGGTGGCTCAGGCTGGAGGGAGCTCCGTGGGCATCTGGTGTCACGTCCGTGCTCCAGCAGGGCCATCCCAGAGCCCAGGGCACAGCATTGTGTGCACACAGCTCTGGAACAGCCCCAGGGAGGAGAGCCCAGAGCCTCTGTGGGCAATCTGTTCAGGGCTGGGCAGTGCCCAGGGAAGAAGTTGTGCCTCCTGTGCAGGGGGAATTGCTGGGCTCAGTCCCTGCCCGTGGCTCTGGTGCCATTGCTGGGCCCCCGCAGCAGAGCCCGGGCCCTGCTCGGAGCCCTCCCTGCACACAGGGACACCCAGGGCTGAGGGCCCCTCTCAGCTGGGGCTCCTCTCCAGGCTGGACAGCCCCAGCTCCCTCAGCCTTTCCTGGGCACCGAGATGCTCCAGGCCCTTCCTCAGCGCCGCAGCCTCCGCTGGCCCCGCTCCAGGAGCTCCTGTCCCCGCTGTGCTGAGGAGCCCAGACTGTCTGGTTTGGGAGCAAGGCACTCCACTTCTAGTTGTAGCCCCAGGATTAACCTCCTCTTTCTATTTCTTTCAATTGCTGAGTTATTACCAGACTTCAGGAGCTGGACTTCATTTTTATCGACCTTACTTAGCCTAAGCCAGGCCTGAATCCCCAGAGGACACAGTAAATATCAAACTCGGGGTCGTTCAGAGTAAGCCTTGCTTTGCCTCGTGCTTGGATGGGCTAGCTCAGCCTGTCCTAAATCTGTTCCAGTTTGTGTAAATATTTGCAGCCAGACCTCCCCTTCCACCCACTGCAATCCTGTGTCTCTCTAATATGTGTCACCTTCGACTCTGTCTGCTGATCCCTGTTGGTTTTTCTGATATTTAAAAGCTCAGCTGGAGCAGAGTGACCTTCAGGCAGCACCACTCAGGGATGACCTTCCTTACACTTCCCTTTCTACTTGCAGCAAAGAGAAGTTTATAATCTGTTTTTTTTGTTTTTTTGTTTTTGTGTGTTTGTGTCAGGAGATCTTTTCAGGAAGAATCCTGCAGATTACAATTCTGAGAAGGATATTATTAGATTTTTGAACAGCAAGAAATTTACTTTAAATCTGAGAGCAAATAAAATATAAGGTTCTGCTCTGGACCTCACTTTCAGTAGCCCAGGGCAGTGGTGGAATTGCCATCCCTGGAGGGATGTACATATTCCCAGTGCCTCTCTCCCAGTCCTGTTTAAAGAATTGTAGATTAAGAAAAAAAATCCCCAAACCTTAACCATTATCGTGAAGTGTTTCAGAAAGGTGGAAAAAGCTTAATTCAGGATAAACATTTGTTGTACAATAAAGTTTCAGCACCAAGTGGTATAAAAATGCCTTTTGGAGCCTGTTAAAACGAGGAGTGGTGTTTCCCATCAGAAACAACATTTTGATTAAACATTCTCTGATCTGGTGCTGTGATGCTACACTTCCCATGCTTAGTTCTAAAAAGGTTAAAGGAAACATCAAGAGCAAAATTCTCCTTTTTTTGTCCCTCTTTTGTAAAGAAGAACTACTGTAAGTACAGTAGGCTCTGACACACAGCCAGTTTGAAATACCTTGTTCTTGTTTAGGTCTCGTTTCTAGCTAAATACATTTATCACAAGACATGAAGTATTCCCCAAGTGACTCTTGCTCTTAAAATACTCTTCAGCAAAGGTCAGCTTAGCCTCTCACAGCATCATTTTAGAGGAGAACATGACCATGCATTTTTCAGCTTGTCTTCCCAAATCCATCTGGAAGCCTCTCCAAGCAGATCATCGGCTGAACATGTGAAAATATGTCCCAAGTTTCCCTGAGGATTTTAACTGAGGCACTGAAACAGGGAAAAAAATTTTGACTTGGTCTACAGCTGATAGAAATGAGCCTGGATTCCTTGGCTCCAGCCCAGCTCCTTGGATTTATCCTAGCTGCGGATGCAGAGGATGTGGAGGAAGTTATTTCACTGAATTGACTGTTTTGTCAAAAAGATTAACCTGAAACATTTCCACCATTTCAGAGCAAATCTCTGTTGCCAGCACTGGAAAGGGTTTCATTCATCAGGACATGATTAATGAGGGCTGGCAGCTCCACACAGGAATTAGGATTTTTTTTTTTGGGTACAAATCTGATATGATTGAAGTTGGGCTGAGTTGTTTTGTAGGCACATTTTGGAAGCTGAGAGCACTTTGAGTAACTAATTCCTTCAGCTGGAGATTGCCTCTTGTAATTTATGATGGGGCAGGTTTAACCTGAGCATTTTTATGGATTGCGCTGCAAAGTACATAAATGCAACGTAATAGATTGAAAAAGCTGTGGAGCTGCAGGATGGGTGAGGGTGTGTTGGGAATATGAATAATGGACCAGATAGTCCTTAAGGTCCCTTCCCACTCAAACCGTCCTGGAATTCCATGATCAGTGGAATCAAAAACCTTACAGCAAAACAGAAATACACCATTTGAGTTAAACAGGAAAATTCAATTCATCAATTTCCTTTTCTGCTTTTTGGGGCCTTTTTTCCCCCTGTAATGTTTAATGGTTCTGGATGGTTTTCATTCAACAATAAGTGCAGGGAGAATTGATTTTGCTTCATTTATGTAGCAGGAGCTGTTTGTTCATATGATTCTTTCATGTGCTTTCTGGAATACCATATGTGCTGCTGCAAGCCAGCAAGAAGTGCAGGGATTTTAGCTGTGTAAAAAAGATTTGAAGATATCTCATCTGTATCTCAGCACTTAAAAAGGAATTGTTTAAATGTACAGGTTAGAAATACGTATTTTCTGTCTGTAATTGATTTCCTCTTGACATGTGCCCATTTGTCAGCTGAAAGGGAGAATTTTTATTCCTGTTAGCAGGAATCAGTCCAGACTTGGTGCTGTCTCTGTCAAGCACTGAGTGGGAGGGGAATGGGGACACAGTTTGTGAAATGTCACGGGTGTAAACACATCCTCCTGAGCCTCAGGCACAGGAGCAGCCAGCACATGGATTTTCTTCAGGCAGGGGGAGGCTGGCAGGTACTTCTGATAGAATTATCCAACCAGAAGAGTGTTTTCAATCCAGAGAGGCCAAAACATGGCAATATTTTCTTAAATTTGTAGCCGTGTCTGGTTTATCTTGATCATTTAGCCGCAGTTTGTCCTCCTGAATGTAATGCTTGTGTCTTCTGACCCTCCACGAAGTGCTTTAAATTCAGGCTTTTGCTGGCTTCTTCAACTTTGTCTCGTTTGACTCTTTCCTTGCTCTTACTTTAAACTTCTGAAGTTTTTTTTTTGCAAGCCCAGAGGGCTCAGTGAGGCTGCTCAGGGTGGGTTGAGAAGGTGCTCATTTTACAAAGAAAAGAGCTGCTGGTTATTTGTTTTACCTGTCAGCAAACAAAATGCAGGTAGAAGAACTGAGTTGTCTTAGCCTCTGCTGAGAGCTGGAATACAAGGAATTTTACAGGCAAAGAGTGGAGAAGCTGACCTGGTTTCACTGCAGAATAAAATTGGAAAGCACAGAGGAAAAAGCAACAGAAGTTGGAGGCTCACATCTCCAAAAGCCACCAAGCAGATTGCAGCACGAGAGTTTAGATTTGTTAAGGATTGTCTGAGGCTCTGGGAATTGTCCCTGCTTTAGACATTTGATATTTCTCTCAATATCATGTTAATGAAGCTGGGAAAGTGCCCTTTTTAAGGCTACTTTTCTTCAGAAGGTCTAAATAAAAGTCACCATCTGCTACCAAATCACTGCAGAAAAACAAGTCTCCCTCTAATCTCAATTCCTCTCTAAGCCTTGAGGTCGTGCTGGTAATTGCTGACATTCCCAGAGCTCCTGTGTAAATTTTACCGTAATTTCACCAAAAGTTGTCCCAAATTCTTTGCCATGAGAAGCTGGGAAGGTGTTTGAGGAGTTCAGCAGTGGGGGCACAGAGTGCTTTTATCTAAGGAATTCCCTTTTAAAAGCTGAGCAGAGGAATAAACTATTTTTCTGGGAGCAGGAATAATATGGCAGTTGTAGAGCTGGGGCATCACAGGCGTTCCAGGCTTCCTGATGGAGTTTGTTACCATTTTCTGGAGCTCCTCTGCACTTTGGATTTTGGTGATGTCAAATCTCTCAGCCACTGCCTTGGAGCATATTGAAACCCATCTTGGCTTGGGTTTTGACACAATTTTTCAGTATTTCCTGGTGTCTGCTGACCTTTCTCAGGGCTGCTTGGAATGGGAAGTCAATCCTGTCCTTCTCTGTAAGAAAATTAAATGGTTGTTTGCCTTAACTGGCAGGAATTTGCAACTGGCACCGGGAGCCTGCCCGCTGCACACAGATGATTTTTGCTGCTTCCCTGCTGGAAAACAACTGGGTAACTGTCATCTCCTTAAACTCCTCTGTAATTTGGAGAGCTGCTGTGCCAGCTGCCAAAGCCTGACTGGTGGTTTTAATGGAATACTCTTTCCCTGGCATCCAGATTGATGCAGAAACAGGGCAGCAACCACGGCACAAAAACACAGAAGTATGAAAGGAAAGCTTTGTCCACTGATGAGGCTTCAGAAGGTAAAACCACAGTGTTTCCGCTGTAAAAATCACATTTTGGATGAGTTTTTTGGCTGTTTTCTGAGCCAGTTGCACATCCATAGGTAACAGCAGGGCAGCTGTGGTGAGGAGACTGTTTGAAGGGAGCAGAAGGAATAACTGTGATGTGTCTGATATCGCTGAAACACGGTGGGATGACTGCAGGAAGGGTGCTGGAGCTCATGGAGATGACACATCCCATTGCTCTTTCAAAGCAATGTTTATTAGTGCTGGAGAAAGGGAAGGGACAGGCCCTGGGAGTCTCAGAGTGGGCCCTGTGTGGGGTGCAGACAGTTCTGTGGGATGTGGGAGAGGGAATCGTCGGCACTTTGGGGTGGTGGGAAGGGGCCGCTGAGCTCTGAGAAAATCCACGGCAGCGTAGAGGTTTTCCTTTTGTTAATTTTAGATTCTGTGTCTGTGTTTGCAGTCCTGAAGTTTCCTTTTTTATGTTTCACTCGAACTGGGAGTGATTCAGAGTTGCTGATGAGCTTAGATTGAAGGAGGCTTTAGAAATAATGAGGGATTTCCCCCCCTGTCCTTGCTAGGAGGTTTTTCTGTTGTGCCAAACTGCTGGGGTGGCCTGAGGAAAGGCTTGGACTCCCAGTATCTCCAGTGTCTGTCATCCATCCTGGACAAGGGGAAGAAAAATTTCTTCATCCCTCCAATCCTAGTACATCTCTGGTCCTTATGGTCACTAATTAGTGGAAAGCCAAATAAGGATCAGCCAAGTCAAGCAAGGTGAGGTGGATTTCCATCCCTTGCTCCCTGGGTTCTTGCTCCAGGCACAACCAGAGCAGGGATGTTTGGAGAGACTCTGGGCTCTCCATCCCAGGGGTTTTCCAGGGTTTAACAGCTCAAAGCCAGTCCAGGTGAGGTGGTATAGAAAGGAGAGTTTTGGAGCAGGGGTAGGGGAAAAACCCTGGAGTGCTGTTTTGGGAAGCACCTGCCAGCTGAAGGGCTCCATTTCCTGCTTCCTCCCCAAACTCCTTTGGAAGTTGGGATCCAGACATGGACTGGGATAAGAATAAGACATCACTGGTGGTTCACCCCATGGGGAATGCTGCAGTAGCTGGATAACCCCTACAAAAGTAAATATGGCTGTATTATATTTCAGGGTTTCTTGGGAATGTATTATGTGAGACAGGAAAAAATTACGTTCGGCAGGGTGGGAATTTTTTCCATGTCTCCTTTGTTGACATTTCTTCCAAAGTTTGGGTACTGCTATGATCAGCAGTTTCCTATGGGAAAAAATGGGAACAGAACATGGCTCTGGCATAAGAAAGAAAAATAAAGAAGAAGAAGAAGAAGAACTGCCTTATTTGTTACTTAATGCCTACGAAAGTGATTAATGAGTGAGTACAAATCCAGAAAATATATGTTCTGGAGCCTCCAAACTTACTGCAGACTGATTTAGGAATTCAGTGTTGTAGTTTCCATGCCAGAAATCAAATATTCCACAGGAGTTTCGTCCCTGAGCTGAATTTACTGAGCACAATGTATTAAAAAGCTCAAGTCCAAGCATTATCTCACTCTCTGAGAAAAAAAGCCTCCTATTCTCATTCCGTGTCTCCAAGGACCCCTTGCTTCAGTTAATTTTTAAGGTCACTGAGATTAATTCATTTGCATTCCCAGTCAAAAATGCCATAAATTGTTTGATCAAACCCTGCTTTTTTATTTTTTGTCGGTCTTCCCACTCGTTTTATGTAATCTCAATTTGGTATTTTTGGAAATCAGGCCTGCCTGGCCGTGTCTTGCACTGATATCATCTCACGGTGGAAGTCTCCAGGGATTCAGGGTCTCAGAAACCCAAACAGGCAGAGCCAGTTTGTCCCTAAAGGAACAATTTTCATGTAGGGAGTGTCCCTATTTCCCTAGATGTTACAGATTTTGATTCTAATTACCAGTCTTGGAGAAAGGCATTTAGGAATATTTCCTGTTGATCTCCGTGTCACCATCCATTTCCCAGCAAAATGTGTGTTTTCCTGCAAACCTCAAAGACTGGGATTGGAAAACAGTTGCTTTAATAATGGCTTTGCCCAGCACTGCCTGAAATACTATTGTAAATAGTGTTGGTGTAACAAATTTTGTGAGGAGAAAAAATTTCCTCAGAGGTCTGCAGTTGGAACAGGGCAGCTAATAGTAAAGTTTATGGAAGTATGGAATCGTGGAGTGGTTTGGGTTGAGAGGGACCTTAAGCTCACCCAGTTGCAGCCATAGGCAGGGACACCTCCCATGGACCAGGTTGTTCCTGGTCCAGCCTGGCCTTGGACACTTCCAGGGATCCAGGGGCAGCCACAGCTTCTCTGGGCACCCTGTGCCAGGGCCTGCCCACCCTCCCAGGGAACAATTCCTTCCCAATATCCCATCCATCCCTGCCCTCTGGCAGTGGGAACAATTCCCTGTGTCCTAGCACTCAAGGTCCTCATCCACAGTTCCTCTTTATCTTCCTTGTAGGCTCCCTTCAGGCACTCCTTTCTCCTCTTTGTTTGGTATCCTAAAAACCTCATCCTGGGAGGAACAATCCCCAGGAGTTCCAGGTGTGGGTAATTGTGGAAATGCAATTACAGAGGCAGAGAAAAGCAGGACTGAGCTGCTCAGGGTTGCTGCCAGCTGCTGGAACCATGGAAATCACCCCAGGAAATCAACCCCTCCTCTGCAGAAAGGCAGCAGGAGCACAACCTGGTGCTGAATAAGGGCTGAACTCCTCAGTTCTCTGCCTCACACAGTGAAGGACAGGTTGGAGAGCTGGGTTACAAACCCCAGGGACTGGGATATATTTAGGAATAGTGGTTTTGGTGTGGCAGTCAGGAGACAATGGTTCATTCTGTCTTTTGTTTTGATGATGGAGGACTTGTCTGCAGTGGGAGCTGGCTGAGTGCGGGCTCTGCTCCTCCCCTGTGGCCTCTGGCTCTTGGCTATTTTCTTTTATTACTTCTGGAGAGAAAAATCACAGTGGCTTTTTCAGTCAGAGTGAGGGCAGAACTCACTGCAGCCTTTCAGGGCCTGGAAAAACAGCGGTGGCACTTCTTATATAGGCACAGAGAGACAGGACAAAGTTTGAACTACAGAGGGGAGATTCGGGGGAGATACTGGGAAGGAATTGTTCCCAGTGAGGAATTGCTCCCTGTGAGGCCCTGGCACAGGGTGCCCAGAGAAGCTGTGGCTTCCCCTGGATCCCTGGAAATGTCCAAGGCCAGGCTGGACCAGGAACAACCTGGGATAGTGGAAGGTGTCCCTGCCCATGGCAGGGATCCCAAACCAGTGTGGGATTCTGTGTCTGCAGATCCCAGAAGTGGCAGCAGAGCCCCACCCCAAAAGCTTACACCCAAATCCGGTGTAATTAGGAATTAAAGGCAATTTCCTGCTAGGGACACTGAGGCAGTGACTGCTGGAAGTGCCCAGGACCCACTTCCCAGATGCCAGGCTTGTTTTGCAAGCTGTGGAAGGAGCTCGGTTGCCTTGGGCCATCCCTTCCCCAAGCACTGTCACAGCAAACACGGCTGCTCTAATTGCTGGGGCTCAGCTACCTCTTGTTTCTCCATTAAAGTTTAATAGCAGTGTGATTTAAGCAGGAATTCACCATGGATGTCTCAGCTGTCCTTCCCTCCTCTGGTTTTATATGGAATTTTTTCCATGACTTGTCCAGGGGAAGAACAGTTTGACTGCAATGTGAATCCAGACAAATTTTGGCAGGCGGCTCTGTGAAAAGGGCATTTGAAAACCTGGAAGCCTTTAGGTATGCAGCTCTTTAAAGTGATGGAATACGTTGAGTAACAACTTCTACTTTGTGGTTTCTTGGCTTGCTCGTTTTTGGTTTTTTTTTCTTTAAGAAATGATAGATTTTATTGTGCTGTGCATTTATCTTGGTGAATTCTTTTGTCCTTAGTTGGCATATTTCTAAATCTTGCTTTTCTTCTTATATTACATATGGAAGAATTCTCAGTTAGGAAGCAGGGCTATATATGGAATATACTCACCAAAAGGAAAATAAACCCAAACTGAAAATCCTTTGTTGAAAGTTTAAAGTCTGGATCCAAGGGAAACACAGCAGTTTCTGTATGAAGGGACTGCTATAATGTGAATGTTATAATAAATATAATAAAACATACACATCTGTGGTCGCCTGGAGGATTTCTGCTGCAGAGGAACTCTAATGACAGACAGATGTTTTACCACAAGTTCTTTCAGATCTGGTTCAAAAGCTGAGTTTCCATTGTTGCTTCTCCTTCCCTGAACCAACAGAAATGTGTTTTATCGTGGTGCCAAAACTGGTTGCAAAGGCTGCTGGCAGTTCCCAGGAATCAGATCCCATTTTGCTCCTTGCCTTTGGCAGTGACCTGTAGACTTGCCATGGTATTTTTCACTGCCATAAAAGGATTTTTCATATTTTTTTATATAATCCCCTCATAACTCCTCCTTTAAAGGGTGTGTGAAATTGGATCTTTTAAATTAATGTGTGGGGTTTTCATCCAGCAGAGGTGCAGATGGCAGTATCAGACTGCAGCTGAGGGTGTGAGTAGAACCACAGGATATCCTGACCTGGGAGGGACCCTCAGGGATCATCCTCATCCCAACAATCCCACCCTGTGCATCCCTGGCAGTGCTGTCCAAACCCTCCTGGAGCTCTGGCAGCCTCGGGGCTGTGCCCATTCCCTGGGGAGCCCGGGCAGTGCCCAGCACCCTCTGGGAGAGGGAAGAACCTTGCCCTGATCTCCAGCCTAAACCCTGCCCTGGCACAGCTCCACAAGCAGAGAGAACTCGTTTGTAAAGTCCTTGTAAAGCTGGAGAAACAGAGCAAAAATGCAGTGGCTCATTAAAATCCAGCACTGGGATTGTTGGGTTTTATCAGGGCAGTGTTTCCCACCTGGGATGAATTCGCTGGGAGATGCTACAGGAGGAATAAAAGAAACTGGCTGTTCTCGCAGCCGTGATTTTGTGGCTGCTTATGCAATCTGAGACCTTCAGTGCAGAATCAATTATGAAGAAAAAAACCAGGCACCAGGCAAGGCAAACATTATTGCTTTAGAGCTGTTTCATTATGGATCGATGGCCCAATGTCTCTGCTGTCATCCTTTTCCTCCTCATACCCTGCTCCGATGAACATGGGGAAATCCAGGAAGATTCCTTGTTCCTAAACGTTCCATCCCTGCTGGCATGCTGGAATTTGCCTGGTTAAATTTGGTTTATAATTAAAATACAAGATTTTTCAATGGAGTTTTGTGCCATATTGTAGAATTTTGTTTTTAAATAACAAAAGCACCGTTGCGCTTTCGTGGAGCTCTAGCTCTGTTCGTTATTTGGGAATAATTCCAGATATTGGGCTGTTACCTAAACCTTCAGGGAGGAAGACTCAAGGGCAGAGTATTGTGTCCCACATCTGGATGGCTAAAGTGATTTTACTTTAATTTGCGTGGATGATTTTATTTTTGACATTTCAACCAGCAGAATTGTTTCTGTCAAAGCCTCTCTGAGGATCGAAAATCTTTACCAAGGAGATTGTGTGGAATTGTTTTGACTGGAGGTTCTCAGGGAAAAGCTCAAATATTTTGGCTTGTTATTTCCAAGGGTTGGTTTTGAGATAGCTGCCCTCACCTTTTGGGTTTGGCTTTTATTTCACTGGGAATCTCTTAATACAAAATGACTTTCAAAAGGAATGTAAAGCTGGGTTAAGAGGCTCAGATTTCTAGAAATGTCCATTGATCCTTTAGATGGCCAAAGAGGAAATTGATTGGGGAAGGCGCCAGAGAGACCCTTTCAATATTGGAAGGTTTTAAGAAGTCTCCTGCTGGGTGTTTGCAGAAGGGGACATGCTGAAAATCAGATTAATTTGTGAAGTCTTGGCATGAGCAGAGTGTGGCACAGCGGAGCACCTTGGGACTTGCCTGGTTTTCCCTACTTCTTGATGCCTTCAAGGCTTTTGGTGATTTATTCAGAATTCTAACTCCATCCTTCTCCAGCCTGTTGTTTTTCACTTTTGTGGCATGCTTGGAATGTCTTGTTGTTTTAATAAATTGCCTAAGCGCAAAAACAAGCCCTGCTTGGGTATTTCTGTTATCATTTCTCTGTGCTTCAGCAGACACTTGCTTTAGTCCAAAAAATATGAGGTAATTGGCAAATACATTGAGATGCTACAGGAAGTGTTTATTTGTATGATAGATACAAATGGTTTGGACAATTTGGTTCCTCATCGTGGTGGTAGGAAATGATATCCTCGCATCTTATTGAAATAATTCAATACAGTTTGCCAAAGGAGGTGTGGATGAGTCTCCCCTGCGAAGGTATTGACGTCTTTAATGCGCCTTTATGGTTCTAAGAATGAAGCAGACAGGGAGAAAAACCCTCTCTTTAGTGTGTTTTGCATTCTGTGGAGGTAATTGAAAGAGTTGGAGAACTCTGGTTTTCATTAGAAGGGAAAGAAATTCCAATTTATTGAATCATTTCTGTTTGCAGGTTTATGAAATAGCTTATTTGTTCAGGCAAATGCCAAGAGGCATCTGCAGCTCTGATAACCTGAGACATTAACTCTGCACAGACATTATTTTTGCTTACAGTCAGGAGAATAGAAAGTTGACAGGGAAATAATGTGTTTTAATGAAGTATTCATCACTTCTCCCCATTTTTCATCATTAAAACATCCATTTCAATTTAGAAATGGACCTGGGAAGTCATGAAATCTCTCATGCAGAACAGATGGTTTACAGTGCAGATTCAAGCTGTTCCTAAACATCAGTCTGTGTATTTTAAGCAATTAACTGCTTTTTCTGGAGGTACAATGGGTCAATTCCTTTTTTCTTTTGGAATGGCAGAGGTGAGTTTACCAGAGTGATTAAGCTCATATTTTGTTTTCAACCAGCTAAATGAAGCTTATATTTAAAATACTACATTTGATTAAAAACAAGGGGTATTATTTTGGTAGATTTTGGGGTAGGTCAGAAGGATTTTGGGGCATTTCTGTGGTTCTCTTTTCCTAACTAACGAGGGTTTCTTGAGGTTCCTTTGTGGGCCACAGTCACAATGGAGTTTTCAATCCAAGTCCCGTGTTTTTCTGGATGAGATTATCTTCCTGCTTCCTCTGGAGGTGGGAGGACAGGGTATGATTGCACAGTGTTTCTGTGCTGGTGTTAATTAGCTCGTTAATTTGTTGGGATGCTCGTTGTGGTTGCATTTAACATATGGCTGTGTTTGGCAGAGATGTGACCTGGAGAAGCTGGTGTGTATGTGTATCTTTATTATATATATTTATATTTATTGCCTTTTTATTCATCTCATCTGATGGAGCATTTGAGGGTCACTAATGAGATTTTATGAGGTACATGGAGAGGGAATTTTAAATGGGCCACGAGCGACAGGAGAAGGAGGAATGATTTTAAACAGAGGGCAGGGATAGATGGGATGTTGGGAAGGAATTGTTCCCTGGGAGGGTGGGCAGGCCCTGGCACAGGGTGCCCAGAGAAGCTGTGGCTGCCCCTGGATCCCTGGAAATGTCTCAAGTCCCAAAGCAAGGACTGCCTACAGAAGGTGTGATTTTCATGGAACTGGAGCAGGTGCCAGCTATTGGATTTGCTCCTGATTGGAGCTTTTAGAGGGGGGGATTCCTTTTCCCTTTGTGTGCTTGCTGTGATCCAACACATACCCTGGGAAACACTCAGCAGTGCATTTCATTCTCCAAGATAATCCTTTCAGGAGCATTCCTAAACTTTCCTGTGAGACTTTAGGGCTTCCTAATAATATAGAATCACGGGTTCATTGGAGGGTTGCAAGGGACCTTAAATACCCTTGAATCCCACCCCTGCTGTGGACAGGGACACTTTCCACTATCCCAGGGTGCTCCAAGCCCCAGTGTCCAACCTGGCCTTGGACACTTCCAGGGATTCAGGGGCAGGCACAACTTCTCTGGGCACCCTGTGCCAGGGCCTGCCCACCCTCCCAGGGAACAATTCCTTCCCAATATCCCATCTGACCCTGCCCTCTGGCAGTGGGAAGCCATTCCCTGTGTCCTGGCGCTCCAGGTCCTTGTGAAAAATTCCTCTCCAGTCTTCGTGTAAACCCCCTTTAGGTACTGGAGGGATCTGAGATGCCTGGGATCTGCTTGGAATCTTTTACAGTTGTGAGATCTTTACATCTTTGATCCGTGACACCTTTTAAATTTGCCACACTGCAGGACTGGCTTCACTTGATGTGTGGGTGAATATCACTGCATCCAGTGTGGGATTTGGCCCAAGATGGATAAAGTCCTGTATTTTGGGAGTGCTGGGGATCAGCTTCCAGGTTACAAAGGTTTACATGGTGGATGCTGCAGCCAGAGCGATTTCAAAGCTTCCAACTCTGCACATTTTTTAATTGAAAATCTGCAGAGGTACTTTGTATTCCATGTCCATCAGCTCCAAGGAGATTAAATATGTTTTTTGAGTATTGCAGAGAGTGTGACCTCACTGGATTGCAGGATCTTTCTCGGGTGCAGTATTGAACAGGGTGATGCCTTCACTGCAGGCCAGGAGCACTTTCCTGTGGATTAACCATGGATAAACCATGGATAGATGCTGGTGCTGTGCTCTCCCATTGTCTGTGCAGGATCAGCCCTGGGAGTTGACATGGAGCTCATAAAGGAAGTTGTCTCAACATCCAACTCTTCCCAGAGAACCCCAACAGCTCCCTGTGAAACCCAAAGTTTAGGCAGGCTGGCATCTTTGTACCCTAGAAAAGCCAATATTTCACATGGTTTATTAGCCTTTTCTCTTTTCCCAGCACTGCTCCTGTCTGACAGGCTCCAAATCCAAGGGATTTCAAAGGGTTTCTGCCAGCATCTCCCTCAGCAGTGTCCCCCAGGCATGGCCAGGGTGGGGGCTCCAAAAGGGGGCTGCTCCCTGTGCTTCTCTTCTTTCCTCTCAGAACCCCAAACATTTCCATTCCTGCTTACCAGAATTGACAGCTGAATAGGTTAATAAATTTTGAAAAGTATATTAAATGAGGTTTTGTGTTTGGGCCAGAGCTGTGGGACCTGTGATGAACGAAATTAAAAACATTAGGGAGCTCTGATCACAATTATGAAATGGTGAATTATGAATGGAATTATGAAATGGTTGGGGTTGGAAGGGCCTTAAAGGTCACCTTCCATCTCCTGCTGTGGGCAGGGATGCCACTCACTGAATCAGGTGGCTCCAAGCCCCATCCAACATGGCTGTGGACACTTCCAGGGAAAAGGCATCCACAACCTTTCTGGACAACATCTTAAGAGCAGTACTTGGTATGCCAGAGGAAAAACAAAAGCGTTTTGAAGTGTTTTACAGTTGTACACAGAGAAATGCGAATGTGGGGAAAGTGTCAGATCATATATTCCCATTCTGCTGGTGGAGGGAAGGAGCCCTTAAATTCCTGCACATGTCACCTGTAATAAGTGCAACAGTCAGAAATATCAGTGTGGACAGTGCCCACAGCTCAGAAGGAAAATCAAATTCAGCCTCCCCTTGGTTTTCAGCTTCCTGAATGCCACTGAGGCTTCTAAGCAAGAAAATGATGGATTGTTGCTTTAGTTGACATATTGCTGGGATTATTTCAGGTGATTTGCTGGGAAGGTGATGTTTTTTTCCCTTGGCTTTGAGCATTTTGTTGCATTCCTGGGCTGAAAGAAAAGGCCGTGCTGAAGAAGAGCTGAAAATACAGCTCTGTAAAGATTGGACATGCTGGTGTGGCATCTCAGCAATTAGTCACGACCCAAATGAAATAAATACCAAATCCAAACCAGCCAGAAATAGGCACCAGGTAAAAGCCACATTCACATTCCATTTCCATTCTTTGAATTGCTCCAACTGGCTTAAAAAAAATCCTGGGAGCATTAGGCAGAAGGCCCAGAGAGGGGCAGGAATGTCACATCATTTGTGGATATTTCTGTGTGCTAATAAGCCAGTAGCCTTACTAGCTGAAATACCATCCCAGTACATCAAATATCCATTTTCCAGCCAAGGAAAAAAGGCATCTACACATGTTAACTGCTGTCACCTTGTAAGTTTTGATTAAAAGATGTAGAACAATCAGCACCAAACAAAGTGTGAGCACCAAACCGCCTTCTCAACTTACTGCACTCAGAATTTCCAAATGTATTTCACTTTTCTAAGAAATACTTAAAAAAATTTATTTATTGCCCTGGTGGCTTCAAACTCTGCAGGGAAATGGTGTAGTCACCATCCCCAAGCTGTGGGGATGTGACACTTGGGGACATGGTTTAGTGGTGGTGGTGCTGGTTGGACTTCATGACCTTGGAGGTCTTTTCCAACCTTAATGATTCTGTGATTCTTTACAGTTATTTTTAATATTTTCACCTGGAAACCTAAAGCGTTTCCACATTTTTCTTGGAAAATAACAATGAATTCAGAAATCATTGGATTTGCAAAAACAATTTGCTTTTTTGAAGTCCAAAGCTTACTAGATTTTAGAATACTAGAAAATGGTATTTTGTGAGGGGCTATACTGAACACAGAGACACTGAGCTGTCCTTTTCCATCTCTTCTCCTCCACGAGCTCCAGGCTTGGATGTTCCTCCAAGGACTGGATTTTTGCCTCAACGTTTCAATCCCAAAAGGGATTATTTAATGGCTGAGTGGCCATGGATTTTAAAGCTCAAAACATGAAATACAAGTTGCAGAACTCGTGGAGGGCACAGACTGTGGGGTGGGAGAAGGTCCCTCCTTGTTGGGTCACAGCTCCTGAAGGTTCCTGCTGTGCTTTTCTGATCCTTTCTAATGAAACATTCCAGCTGCCCAAAGGGGTTTGTGGTCTGATGCAGCATTTCCAGCCTCAGGGAAGGTGGGACAGCAGAAGCTCTGCTCTGCTGTTAGGAAGGTTTGAAATCAGAGCTTGGAATAGAGAGAAAGAGGTATGGCTCTTTCCCTCTGCACCATGTTCCAAGTGCCAATGCCAGCAGCAGCCCCAGACGCACCAATGTGAGTGAAAAAAAGGTGAATTTTAAGTATTTTTGGGCCTTCTGGCCAAAAGTATAAGGTGAATTTTAAGTATTTTTGGGCCTTCAGTCACAGAGTTCAGCAAAGACGAGGCAAACCCCAGCTGGCACAGCAGAGCCAAGAGGACATTTCAAAGTGGTGAGGGGGTTATTAAATCATGGAGTCACTGAAAGAGCTATGTTTGCACACCCCCAATGGGATTATTTTGTCCAGATAAGGCAGTTTAAATAGTAAAAATTACAGGAATAATTTCTTTTAATAGTGAACTTTTGGGGTTAAAAAGTCTTTATTTGTGTTGCTTCTAAACATCCCTGCTATGAACACCTCCCTAATAAAAGTCTGAGAGAAGGGCAGTGTGTTCTCACTGAGGAGAAGTGACAGGGACAGGGATAGTTTTGGGGTAAATTTGGCAGTTTTGGCTACCTAGTGGCTGTCTCTGTTGCTTCCAGGCTGTTCAGCTCCCAGTAACACCCACCAGCTGAGATGTCTATCATTGTCATTAATGTGTTAACCCACAGCGAGTATAGAACAGTAGAAAATGATAAAAATTATATTTTTTAATAGATTTGAAATCAGCTCTTTGTGTCACCAGTTCCTGTTCCTGCAGGGAAGCTCTGGGAAGGTGATTTTTCTGCCAGGGTCAAGCTTGGGTTTCCTCATTCCAGACCTACCTGATGAGTTTTGTGTCTTCTGGTGCAATGGGAAAAGCAGGACAGAGCCTTGCACAACAAAATCACAGAATTCCAGCCTGGTTTGGGCTGGAAGGGACCTTAAATACCTCCAGTGCCATGGGTAGAGACACCTTCCACTCTCCAAGATTGCTTCAAGCCTCGTCCAACCTGGCCTTGGACACTTCCAGGGATCCAGGGGCAGCCACAGCTTCTCTGGGCACCCTGTGCCAGGGCCTGCCCACCTTCCCAGGGAACAATCCCATCCCAATATCCCACCCATCCCTGCCCTCTGGCAGTGGAAGCCATTCCCTGTGTCCTGTCCCTCCATCCCTTGTCCCAAGTCCATCTCCAACTCTCCTGGAGTCCCTTTAGGAACTGGAAGGGGCTCTGAGGTCTCCTTGGAACCTTTTCCAGGTGAACACCTCCAGCCCTCCCAGCCTGTCAGACTCCCTGGCTTCCCCGTTCCTGGTCACTCCAGACAAATCCTATGTTGGAGGTGTGTGGGAAATGCCTCTGCACTGGGAATGAGCAGGACCCATGTCTGGCTGGGGTTTCATCCCCTCCTCTGCACAGAGGTGCTGGGTACTCACACCCAGCTCATCCTCCTGCCTCTGGAGATACTTGGACTGTCTTCCCCACCCTTTCCTGGCAAGCAGGACAGGGATATAAATTTCCTCTGTGCTTTGGAATGGGTGGAGCTTCTGCACTGTTTAATCCTGCAGCTCCAAGGGTGTCTCTGGCCTTCTGAGCCCATGGGTGACATTAATTAATGTGACACTGTGGCCCTGCTGTCCCCATCAGTGGTTTCAGAGGGTTGGTGACTGCAGGGAGGAGCCAGCAGGGCCCTTCCTAAGCTCTCCTTTCTGGGAGCCCTTCATTTCAGGAGCACACATTGGGATGGCAGGATGGAATCCCGGCAGCAGAAACCGTGTTGCAGAGGAAGATTTCTCTCATTTTCAGGCCTTTTCTGTGCGTTTGGAAATGTTGATGCACAACATCTTGGCTAACCCAGTGTGGTGCAGCAGCAGCAGGGCTTGAAGGGTGTGAGGGTGGCTCTGGGCTTGGTATCGAATCTTTACTTATCACTCCTGTTCTATGAAGGTGTGAGCCTGTGCAAGGTCACCGTCCTCAGACTGAGCAAATCCCCATACCCTTGGATGCTTTAAGGACATTAAACCCTGTTTTTTTGCCAGCTTTTCCTGTAAGATCATTGTGCAGAGGAGTGTTTTTCCTGGGTATTTTGTATGTCCGAGGTGACTCTGAGTTGAATTCCTCCCTTGAAATTGTTCCTGCGTCTTGTTTTATTGGTGGAAATAAAAAGCAATGCGCTGTTTACACCTTGGCAAAAACATGAGGAATAGAGGAAATCTTGCAAGAAAGCTTTTTCTCTTAGTGTTTCCAGTCTGGGGTGAAGATCAAAGGGGCCTTGAGCTCTTGGATGCACATCTGTATGAAACCAGTCCTCTGAACCAGCTGAGATTTTCAGAACACTGCTTAACTGGAAATATTTATTGTTCTAAGGGGGAAAAAAAATCCCCAGGAGTTTACTTGTAAGTGACTATTTTCCAAAAGAAATATTCCCCAGCTGAAAAAGTGGGGCATGAAAATGACTTCCACACTAAGGCATGAATTTATTGTTTTTTTCCCATCTTCTTAACCCCGCAGAGGCCTCATGAGCCAGTTACACACATATTTTTCCTTCCTTTAAAAGCTTTGCTAAAACTCAGGGTATTGTAGGGATGGGTAGGAACTGGAGTTGGCTCTTGTATTGAAAATGTGACCGCTTTTCTTTTGTTCCCTTTAAAAAGCACTGAGAGCTGCAAGTTGGCTCCTCCCCTGCTCTGTTCCCTGGAGGGACAGCCATGGTCCCAGATAAAGGATCAGAGAATCCCAAACTGAGATTGGAAGGGACCTTAAAGCCCATCCAGTGCCACCATGGGCAGGGGCACCTTCCACTATCCCAGGCTTCTCCAAACCCCATCCAACCTGGCCTTGGACACTTCCAGGGATGGGAATTGCCCACCTTGGCTGAGTTGAGGGTTCAGGGATGGCTCTTGGAAGTGTGATGAGTTCCAGATGCTGCTGGGAGAGCAGAGCAGTGCAGCTGATGAAGATGCCCTTTGCTCCCTAGTCCCGGGATAAGAGAGCAAATCCTGTGGATCCCTCTCAGTGTTGATCAGGAGCATGGTACAATTGCTCTGCTCACCTTCACTCTGACACTCTGATTAAGTTATAAACTTGTGGAGGCAGGGAAGCTCAGGCAGGTGTTTAGATCTGACTGAGATTTCCCCTTGTGGGTTCCCTGCCCCATAGCAATCCTGGCAGCCTTTTCCCTGGCATCCCTTGTGTGCCCATACGCGGAGCAGAGCCTTTGATCCACACTGCTGACAGGACCTGCGTGTGTGAAATTCTTCATTTCCCTTCTCCTCCCAAAAAAACAAGAACCAGAAGCAAAGAGCTGGCCTTAGGCTGCTTAGGGATTTGAAGATATCAGACAGGATATGAATTTTCACGCCAGCAGTTTGCTGGAAGCAAGTGGAAGTGAGACAGGAGCATTAAATGCTGGAGCTCAGCTCCTCCTCTTTGGCAAACTGTTGTAAAACGAGTCCCTAGAAACATGTTTGTACTTTTGCCTATTGGAGATGAGGGGTTGAAGTCCTGTTTTTGAAAATGTGCAAATGATCTGGGAGCATGGGGAACTTTTAAAAACCCATTCTGTGTGTCAGGCAACTTTTGGGGTGCATGGGATGTACTTCCCGGGGTTTGTCACAGCTGCTGATTCCTAGAAAATGTGGGAATCCTTCCTTGCTGAGAACTGTGGTTTGCTTTTCCTATCAGTGCTGGCTCCCTGGGCTTTATTTAGGGGATGGAGCCTTCTCCGTGGCCAGAAAATGGAGGTTGATTTTTTTTCTGAAGTGTTTGAAGTTGGATTGATCTTGGATTACAGCCCTGGGATGGCTCAAGCCTTGCAGGGTTTTGGTGCTGTAACTTAACGTGTATGATTAGGTTGAGTTAATCATTCAAAACACATCTCAAAGGACTAAACACTGTAAGTGCTTGGAGAAGCCTTTTCAAGCTCAAAAAGGCCTCACTTGGTCCATCTGGATTTTTTTTTTCCATGGAGCTTGCTGTGTTTTATTCTCTCTGGTCCTTCCAAGCTGGGTGAGGTGATGCCAGGCTGAGAAGACGCGCAGTTGTTTTAGTGGAAAACTTGGGCTCTTGCTGTGTGGTGTTTCTTGGGGATAGTTCAGGCTGACCTGGACAGATCCATCCGAGGGAAAACGAAGGGAATTTCCGAGAAGTGTCTGTGGAAAATTCCTGGAGATGCTGCAAGAACATGGGGCAGAAAGGGAGCAGGGAGCATGGAAACAATCTTTTGAATGAGTTTAACACAAAACTGATGGCAAACCCTCAGACATCAGGATGTCTAACTGAATAAATACCTGGAAGCTGCACAGGGAGCATCCCTTGGAACAGACCTGGGTATATAATGGTGAACTTTTGAGAGCTCATTTATGCACACAGGGTAGGGGTCTCCCAGGAGAAAGCTGTTTTTGTGGATTCAGCTTTTCTTGACATGAATATGCATTGCCATGAAGTCAGCTCTGCCATGAGGTCGGCCCTAGGCAGCTGCCCAAGGTTCCTGAGCTGGAATTGCACCTTTCTTGTGCTCCCCAGAGCTGCTGAGTGCAGGAGTCTCCCTTGCTGGGACTTTGGCAAGGGAAGGAAAACTGGAGCAAGTGGAGTGTCTGGCTGTGCTGTTGTGCTTTCACTGCCTGTTTGTGCCATTATTTTCCATGGCATTGCCACTGTGTGGGTCCATGGGGGTGGAATGTGGGTGGGATATTCTTTTCCACATCAGGAGCAAAGCTTTGCTTGTCGTGCTGCTACTGCCTTCAGCTGACTTGTCCCGAATACTTGTGAGGACCTGCACACAAATTGCCCAGATTTGCCACATGTCACCCCTTGCTGAGCTCATTAAGGCAATTCCCTTCACTAAGCTGAAAATCTGCCCCAAAAGGTCCCTCAAGGCTTTGTTTTACACTTGGGGACATTCCCAGCAGCCTGTGAGGGAGATGCGTGGATGAGCCTGAAGTGTTGCTGAGCTGATAAAGCCGGGACAGCCTGGGCAGGTGCAGCTGCCTGGGGGGATGTCAGCAGCTCCAGGGGTGCTCCAGCTCCTCACTGGACACAGGCTCACCCCTGCCAGCTCATAGGTGTCCTGGAAAGGTGTAAGGGTGGTTCTGTTTGATGGGCTATTATTCTTGTGAGAGCTACAGCCAAATGTCTCTTGAGGCAAATACATGGAAGAACTGTGTCAGGTTTCTTCAGCAGGTCCTGGTCTCTGGCAGGTTTGATGTGGGTCAGCAGTGCCCTGCAGCCAGAGGGACATCCCTGTCCTTGGGGCAATTTGGATACCACAGTACAGAAAACATCTAAAGTTGTCCTTCCAGGGTGACCAAAGGAGGGACATGGGGATGGGGAAGGGTCTAGAGGGGCTGCATGAGGAGCAGCTGGGGTCACTGGGTTTGTTCAGCTGGAGGGGTCTGAGGTCAGACCTCACCAAGGGCTTCAACTCTGCTCCCTGGGATAGGGACAGGACCCAGGGAATGGCTGGAGCTGGGCCAGGAGGGTTTAGGTTGGAGATCAGGGCAAGGTTCTTCCCTCTCCCAGAGGGTGCTGGGCACTGCCCGGGCTCCCCAGGGAATGGGCACAGCCCCGAGGCTGCCAGAGCTCCAGGAGGGTTTGGACAGCGCTGCCAGGGATGCACAGGGTGGGATTGTTGGGGTGTCTGGGCAGGAACAGGGGCTGGATCAATGGTCCCTGTGAATCCCTTCCAGCTCAGGTTATTCCGTAATTCTACAATTCTTTCTCTGATGTGTGACCCTCCAGAACTTCAGTGGCTGCTGAGCCTGTATCCCCCTCATTGCCTGGAGAAGCACACAATCCACGTGGGCACAGCTTCCAGTCCTTTCCACAGAGCTGTGTTAGCTTTTCAGGTCAGCAAAGTAAAATAATAACTCTATGTGGAGTTTTTGGGTGCCTCCAAATGAGGTGGCACACCAGCAGTGCTCCCTGAGCATCCCACTGGATTCTGGTATGGACTGCCTCATGCTGGTATTGAGTAGAGCACAATACTCCAGCGATCCAACTAGTAGGAGATGACAGCAGGAGCATTTACCCAGTGCCTGGGTGTGGGGATGTGTCTCTGCACACACAGGCTCTGTCCTAGGGGTAGCAGGGAATTGTGTTTCGGATTTCATGGAGCTCTTCCTTTTTCTCCTCAGGAAATAGCAAATTGCAATGCAAATTGCTTGGCAATTGATTCTCAGCCAAATCAATTTCTGAAGGGAATTTTGTTATTCTAACAGTCTCTAATGCACAGCCAGTATTAAAGGTTAAGAACTTGAAGGAAAAAAAACAGGAAAATTGAGACTAGAACTCCATTACTGAGGTATTCACCTCCTTCCGTGCAGGAAAAGCACAAGTCCTAATGCTTTCACAAGGTGCTGGTGATGATTTCCAGTAGATCAGAGTGTAATTAAATCAATTTTCTATTAATGTGCTTTAATCGTTAAGAAAAGCTCATTAGGCATCTTTTCATCCTGTGTCAGCAGCATCTTGTTTGGGGTAAGACCTGAGGATCCAAGGCTTACAACAGATGATTATAATCAGCCTGTAATCCAGCTCTGAGCTGTGTTAAAGTATTGATTTGTTACAAAAACAACCCCAAAACATGTCCTACAATTGAAACCTTGACACTATTGCCTGCAATTGCTGAAACACAGCTCCTCTTTAAGGAACTGAGCTCCCCAGGCTGCTCCTGGGTCCTTCCTGCCACAGATCCTCTGCCTCAAGGAGCCCTGGCACAATACTGAGTGACTCAGGATCAGTGACAGGGGATGGTCATGGTGCCCTTGGGGTGAAAACAGGCTTTTACTAAACATTCCCTTTCTCTGAAGTGTTGCTGTGTAGAAATTCAGTGTGAAAATGGTTTACTTTGCCTAGGAATGGCTGATTTTCCACTCTCATGGGGGGGTGGTTTGCTCTGTGCCTGTGAACTAGGGCCGATTTTTAAAGAGGTTTAAGAGTTAATCACCCAGTCCCTAGGAAATTTGGGAGGGGAGATTTAGGCAAAAACCACGTGGACCTGGAATTGTAAAAAGAAATATTTAGAGCTTGACTCTGGGACTGATTTAGTAGATTTTAGTAATGTTCCAATATAAATTTGCAGGCTGAAAGCAGCTCTTGTGTGGCTGAGGAATGGTTTTGGGGCAGGACAGGGAGGATGGAGCTGTTTCCCTGGAAAAGCTGGGGAGGAGGGGATAAACCACATGTGAGAGAGGAAAACAAATCAGGTAGAGCTGCTGGAACGATGATGAGGATGGAGCAGCAGCCTGCGAAGGCTGGGACACTGCTGGTGAATCAGGAATAGCCTCAGGGTTTATGGTGGAGAAGGGACACCACTGGCAACAGGACAGTGGGAATCTGGGCACAGTTTTGGTCAGGCTGGGAAAAGAGACTCCTCAGTTAATTAAAGCTGAGGGTGACAAGGCAAGAGTTCATCTTTTCATCTCTCCTTCCCTCTCCAGGTGCTCCCAGCAGTCAGAATTCAGAGAGGAGTGTCCAAACGGGAGCGGGGTGGGAGAACTGTCCGTGCATGTTCTTCAGAAATGAATTCACAGTGAACTCTTTGTTCGGGGAAAAAGGAAGGCACAGGGTACAAAGGAATAGATTTAAATTAAGAAAATGCAAAGGGCCATTTCAGCAGGTGCAGTCTCATTTCTGCAGGACAGGCAGGTGGCCAGGGGACAGTCAGAGCACAAAAGCCCCTCTCAGCTGGACAGGTCACGGGCTGTCTGCAGAGGTGGTGCTGCAGACACAAAAAGGAAGGATTTAACTCCTGGATTTAATAGAAAATAAAGCAGCAGGACTCTGCAGTGGGCTCATGAGATGGGAGCAGGGAGGGCAGAGAACACAGGATCAGCAGGAGGCTTTCATTACCCTCTGTGTGCTGTGGGGAAAGGGCACATTTGGGATTAATCACAGGAAGATGGAATAGTGTGGGTTGTAGTGGAGACCTTGAGAGCTCCCCAGGCTGGCACTGCTGCTCAAAGCAGGGTGATGTTCACGTGAGGTCCAGTTTCTCTCTGGAATTTTGAGAATCTCCTCACCTCAAGTGCTGGGGAAAGTTTGGGCACCACAGTAAAAAAGAGATCTAAATGTGTCAGAGGATGATCAAAGGAGGGATACAGGGATGGGGAAGGGTCTGGAGGGGCCACGTGAGGAGTGGCTTGGGGCACTGGGTTTGCAGCAATTATGGGGGAGACAGTTTGGGACTTGGTGACTGAAATTTGCTCTCAGCACAAAATGTTTTCCACGGGGCAGAGATGAACAGCTCAGCTTTGCCACAGAGAGGGGCTTTGGCATCACTGCAGGTGAGAAACCATCAGTTTAATTCCCTGTATCAAAGCTGGAAGCGTTCTGTGACAAAGAAGAGGTGCCCAGGTTCCTGTGTGTGGCATGTGCTGCTGTCACAGTGTCTGGGCTGTGTGTGCAGCCCCAGAGGGGACCAGGTGGCACTCCACAGGCTGGGCCAGGGCACAGCAAGAACTCTGCCACAGAAATGGGATTTATGACCGCCCTGCCAGAGCACCTGAGGCTCTGAATGCCAACCCTGAACCTGCACAAAGCTTTGTGACAGCCCAGCAGCTGTGATCCAGGGTCTGTGGGCACTGAGCCTTCACAGAGAGGGCTCTGCTCAGCCTCTGAGCTCTGTCTCCCCTGCTTTCTGTTTGTTAACAAGCAGAACATTTTTACTTGCCTGCTGAAGCTCTTCCAGTGAATTTCCTGATATTTTTTTATTTTGCTAAAGCCTCTTATTTATAACAGCACCTGTATGACCATTTTGTTAAACATCTCCTGAGGTCTAATGACAAACTTGTTGGTTTTCCTTCAAATCAGAGCAGTGCATGAATTTAGTGTGCTGTGGGAGAGAAACATTTGTCACCTAAATGAGCTGGTTTGGAGCTTCCTTTCTAAAAATCAGACCCTTTGTGGCACCGAAAGCATCAGCATCTGCCTTGCTGTGTATCTGGGGATCTTCTACCTCTGCTGTGCCCAGCTCTGGGCCCTCCTGGCCACAGAGCCCTGGAGGGGCTGGAGCGTGTCCAGGGAAGGGAACGGAGCTGAGGAAGGGGCTGGAGCCCCAGGAGGGGCTGAGGGAGCTGGGAAAGGGGCTCAGGCTGGAGAAGAGGAGGCTCAGGGGGGACCTTGTGGCTCTGCACAACTCCCTGACAGGAGGGGACAGCCAGGGGGGGTCGGGCTGTGCTCCAGGGAACAGGGACAGGACAAGGGGAAACGGCCTCAAGCTGTGCCAGGGGAGGCTCAGGTTGGACAGCAGGAGGAATTTCTCCATGGAAAGGATGTCAAAACATTGGAAGAGGCTCCCCAGGGCAATGGTGGAGTGCCCATCCCTGCAAGTGTTCAAAAAACAGGGAGATGTTACACTTGGGTATGTGATTTATTGGTCAAGATGCTGTTCTGTCAAAGGCTGAACTTGGTCATCTTGGAGGTCTTCTCCAACCTTGATGGTTCCATGATTCTCTGTGGGAATAGCTGGTGATTTCGCAGTGTGTGTTTTTCCCCCAGTGGAGGTAACTGAGCTCAGTCCCTGAATTTGCCATTCTGGGCAGTGGCAGCAGTGGTTTAGTTTATTAAATTCAATTCACTTTGCTGCTGCTGGCTCAGGTCCTGCCTTCCCACAGACAGCACTGCAGGAATCCAGCTCTGCAAACACCAATTAAAAGGACAGTGGAAGGCACAGTAATTATAGGAATACTGTAAAACCCCAACATTTGGCTTGGCTGTTTGCTACTTGCTGCTGCCTCTACCCTGCAGACAAATACCGGGGTGGCTGCTGAGGAGCTGAGCAGAAGCAGGTTGGGATGTTAAGAGCTCATTAAAATGAAGCAGTGTTTGCCTCGGTAACAGCTCCTGTGTTCCCATCTGTCTGTGGGCTCCTTTCCCCCTCCACTTTCCCCGGCAGCAGCCCTGACCTTGCTGTGCCCCCTTGGGAAGGCTCACTTGAAAAACCAGCTCACAAAAGTCTCCTGGCAGAGCATTTTGTGCTGTTTAACACTTTGCCCATGTTGTTTGCAGAGTCAAATGTTTGTCTGGCATTGCTGGGGGTGGGCTCAGTGCTGCAGCACGGAATTTTGGAATGATTTGTGATGGAAAAGACCTTAAAGCTCATCCCATCCCATGGACAGGGACACCTTCGACTATCCCAGGGAGCTCCAAGCCCCAAAGTCCAACCTGGCCTTGGACCCTTCCAGGGATCCAGGGGCAGCCACAGCTTCTCTGGGCACCCTGTGCCAGGGCCTGCCCACCCTCCCAGGGAACAATTCCTTCCCAATATCCCATCCATCCCTGCCTTCTGGCACTGGGAAGCCATTCCCTGTTCCTGGTACTCCATCCCTTATAAAGAGTCTCTCTCTCCATCTGTCCTGTAGCTCCTCCAAGCCCTAGAAGGCCACAATTTGGTCACCCCAAAGCTCTTCCTCGCCAGGCTGAACAACCCCAGCTGTCCCAGCCTTTCCTCCCAGCAGAGCTGCTCCATCCCTCTGATCATCCTGGAGCCTCCTCTCCAGCAGCTCCAGGTCCTTCCAGCAGAGCAGAGCTGAGGAGCAAAGCTCTGTAGGTTTTGATTTGTTTCTTTAAGAGGAGAAATCGGAATCTGTTGACAGCCTTAGATAATCCTTTCTTATCTTTAAAGACATAACAAGAAGCTCACCTCTAAATTAGGGATATAAGCGTGTATAGGATCCCAGACTGGTTTGGTTTAGAAGGGAACAGTCCCAGAAAAGGCTTTTACAAGTTGTAGAACTCTCAAACTTTTCCCCCCATGGGTTGAAAGCATTTTATTGTATCTTAAATGATGCAATGAACATATTGTGGAGACAGAGATCAGGGTTTTTTTTTTTGCTTTTTTTCACTGAGGTGGTTTAAAAGAAAGGATCACCTGAAGAAGCATGTCAGATTAATTGCCAGACATAATTGCATTATGGCAGAGAAAAGAGTTGCCCCTGAATTCAAGGCCACCATTTCTGATATCTGCAGTGCCTGGAATTGTTTTAATTTAGTGTAAAGTTTTGTTCAGCTTCAAAGAGCTCTTATTTTCACAAAACTTTATTTAGTGGGGAATGCAAGACAGAGATATTTCCAGCTTAACCAGCAGAGATGGGGATTTGTGTGCTGTTCAAGGACAGCTTTTTCACTGCAATGAGAGTAGATAAGATCCAGCTGGTAGCACCAATAATAGCAATTTTTTAATTTCAGAGAGCCAGGCCTATCTCTCTGTTTCATTAATGATCTGTGCTGCTTAAATCCAGCAAGGACAATGAGCAAAAGGGCCACATTCCGTGTTTGTCTCCCATCTCTGGTTTTGGGCTACAGCTCCCCAGCTGCTGTCCTGACATGGAGAATCATGGACTATCCTGACTGGGAAGGGACCTACACTGTCAAAGTTATCAGCAAAACCACACTTTAATATTAATTTGCAAAAGCACAGCCAAGTTGGAGGGCAAGGATTGTTCTGCTCCTTTCTGTGTGGATAATGTGGCTAAAGGAAAACCAAGTTAGAGTAGAGTTATGGTGGTGGATACAGAGCTCAAAAGGTGAGGGGAGATGGCCTCAAGCTTTGCCAGGGGAGACTTGAGGCTGGATATCAGCAGGAATTTCTTCGTGGAAAGGGTGGTCAGGCCTTAGCAGTGGCTGCCCATGGAGTGGTGGAGTCGTAGTCCCTGGAGACATTCAAAAAATGAGTAAATGTAGCATTCAGTGCTCTGGGTGTGCTGGAATTTGGTCAAAAAGTTGAATTTGGTAATCTTGGAGGGCTTTTCCAGCCTTGGTGATTCTGGGATTTTATGATCTTTTCTTCAGACTGAATTTGACCTGTGTGTGCATCTCAGAACTTACAGGAGCAACATCCAGAGTCTCTCTCCCAGCAATCTACTGGATAATTTCACTTCTGAGGAGGTTTCTTGGTGATACTGAGAGCCCCAGTGTCCTTCACTGTGATTTATTTCTATTGTTGAACACCTAGAATTTAAAGTCACAGGATCCCAGGATGGCTCAGGCTGAAGGGAGCTCCGTGGGCATCTGGTGTCACGTCCGTGCTCCAGCAGGGCCATCCCAGAGCCCAGGGCACAGCATTGTGTGCACACAGCTCTGGAACAGCCCCAGGGAGGAGAGCCCAGAGCCTCTGTGGGCAATCTGTTCAGGGCTGGGCAGTGCCCAGGGAAGAAGTTGTGCCTCCTGTGCAGGGGGAATTGCTGGGCTCAGTCCCTGCTCGTTCCTCCATGGTGGCTCCACTGGTTAAAGTCATCAGACAGTGAAGCCTGTTTGTCTTTGAGTGTTTTATGAGCACCTTTTGCCATCTGAGCAAATTCTATTGATGCTTCAGTTCTGTAGCTTAGTTAAAGCTCTTAGTGATGCCTATTCCCTATTTTAATTTTTTCATCACAAAACCAAGCCTTTTTGCTGATCTGGGCCTGAAGCATGGCGGGGAGATGGGAGCCTGTTGGTGTTCTGTGCAAAAGTTGGACCAAGGAGCATTGCTCTGTTTAAAAATTCCCTCACGCTCCCCTGGCTTTGAATGCTAATCAGGACCCAAGATGTGAGGAGATAATGTTCCTGCCTGGGCTCGGGAATTTGCTGTAGGGAAGGAGGAAAACAGCAGCGTGGAAAATTGCACAGTGGCAGCGAGGGCTGAGCATTCCTCACTCTGCACTTAACACATGCTGAACACAAATTTTAGGGCTGTTGCATGCCCTCAGCCTCAGCTTTGGTGTAAATACAAATCTTTCTCTGGAAAGAACCATTCCAGGGCATTTCCTCTGCTGCTTTGTGTTACAGAAGTGTTTCCAGAATGCGAAGGAAGTGAAGATAAGGATTCTGAAAGGACACTGTGCATGAAAGGGAGAACAGAAAATTCATAGGGATGGCATGACAGAGGGGAGGGAATCAACTTCTTTATACAGAATAAATAATGGACTCATAGAATCGTTTTACAATCACCGAGTTCAGTTATCCACCAGCACCATCTTCACCACTAACTAACCCACGTCCCCAAGTGCCACATCCACACATCTTGGGAACACTTCCAGGCATGGGGACTCCACCACTGCCCTGAGCACAAATATCCAGGTTTACCTGTTGGCCAGGAAAAGCTTTACAGGTTGGGCTTAGAATGCTCGCTTCAAGTTTGCTTGATTAAAGACTGCACAAATGAGTTTGATTTTCCTGTGTTGGTGTGTTTGTTCCCTTACTTGTTCAGTTTATATAGTCTAAGGCCAGAGGCCATCCTGTAGCCTTGTCTCTTCTCTTCCCATTTTGGTGAAAGAAGAGGTGCCTGGCATGATATTTTATTGCTTACTACTTTCTAAGGGTTGCTGATGTTCCTACTAAAACAATTTTGGTTGAGGCAAAGCCCCTTTTTTCCTCACCCTCCATCCATAGCAACATTCCTGGCCATGCCTCTGAGCTGGGACAGAGCTGAGGGGATGATTTTAAGTCCTAAGTGGAAAATCTTATTTGTTGGACTCAGCCACAGCTCCTGGTGAGTCCAGACTCCAGAGGGTGATGCTCGAATTTCAGCTCAATGCTGCAGGAGCCTGTTTAGGGGCCTGAGGTTAGAGACCTCCTCAATAATCATCCAGATTCATTTTTCCAAGCATTCCCCTCTAGAAGCTGATATTTAAATCCCCAGGTGTGTGTGCAATGTGATTACTGAGATAAGAGTATACAAGAAAAGAAAGCCTCAGCTACATCACTGATATGGTTTTTTCCCCTTTAACACATCCCATTCAGCCAGAATTTGCTTTGAGTTATCAAGCAAAGCATTTCAGCCTGTAATTGCTGTGTAGGGATCAGAGGGGCAGATTTTTTTCTGGAGATGAGTGGAGGAGCTTTTATATTCCTGGAGAGGCTGTGGCTCCTGAGCTCCCCTGACATCAGCTGTGGACTTGTATTTGTGGTATTTTCTCTATGGCTCTGTGTCTTTCAAAACTGAATCCATGGGATGGGAGGGATGAAGGTGTTCGAAGGGTCCTTCCAAAGCAGGAAGATGATTTTTGCTTCTTGGTTGTGCTGCCCTGTGGAAGTTCTCCAGAGCAGCCTCTTGGCGCAGGTGTTTTTTAGTGGATTTTAATGACACTGAGTTGGATTTAATCTGGAGAACTGCTGAATGGAACCTGGAGATGAACCAGTGACATCTTGGCCTCAAACCCTGGGAATATTTTTATATATATATACATACATACACATACATATTTTTATATATATATATATATATATATAAATCCATAATCCCCTTCAAAGGAATTCTTCCATGCTCTTCACTGGCCAGGATGGGTTTCCTATGATTGTGTCTCCCTGCAAAAGGAGTGGGTGCTTTGGCTGCTCCGTCAGGGGGATGGGCCTCCCACTTCCAGCTGTGCCAGTGCTGGTGGCACTGGGAGATGGGAGAATGCTGCTTTCACTGTGGGATATTGAGGGATACAGCTGGTATGGGATGGTGAGGAATATACCTGGTGAGGGATGGTGAGGAGCAGACATCTTTCCTGTATCCTGGGGAAGCCACCTTCAGCACTAGGAAGAAGGAAAAGTCCATTTAAAAGATGTTTTTTGATTTTTTTTCTGCTGCTGTTTAGGATTTGCATTTTTTTATTTTTGCGTGGGCTCACAAAAAAGGAGTTCATTACCATGGGCTCACAAAATAAAAATTCATTGGGTAGTGATGCTGTTATAAAACATTTTATTTTCACCTTTTGCTTTGTCTGGCTCCATCTTCAGAGAGAAACAAGCGGGTGCTGCTCTTCTGGCCCTGCAGTCACCATGTTGTGGTGTGGTTTTCTTACTCCTCCACACTGCTCTGCTGCCCACACAATCTGATAATATGGAATGGATTATTTCCAGCATTTTAAATTTTGTGGAGACTTAAAGAATCCAAAGGATCTGCTTCTAATCTGAAGGAATCTACAGGGAAGCTGGAGAGGGATTCTGTGTCAGGAACTGGAGTGACAGGATAAGGAGAATGGCTTCACACAGAAAGAGGGGAAATTTAGATAGGATATTGGGAAGGAATTGTTCCCTGTGAGGATGAGGAGACCCTGGCACAGATTCTCAGAAAGCTGTGGCTGCCCCTGGATCCCTGGAAGTGTCCAAGGCCAGGCTGGACAGGGCTTGGAGCAGCCTGGGATAGTAGAAGGTGTCCCTGCACATGGCAGGGGTGGCACCGAATGGGCTTTAAGGTCCCTTCCCAAACCACTGTGGGATTCCAAGTTTCTCCCTGCTGGATGTAAGGTACACACATGATGATTTCAAACACAAAAGAGGTTTAAGCTGTACTCATGAAGCATTTTGTGGGTATTTGGAGGGAACATAACTTGGCATCTGGTGTAACTTTGCACCCACCCACCTGCTTGAGCACAGACAGGCTGGGGGACGGCAGGGATCGTTTGGAGTCTCTGCCTCGCTTTTTCCAAAAATATTCACTTGCTTTGGCCTCTCCATGGTGCAGAGTTGCATCCTAGCTGGTGGCTGCTTTCCTTACACACAGCGAGGTTTGTGTGCTCCAGTCCCTCAGTGAGCGGGGAAATCTCAGTGTCCATTCCTTTCCTGCAGAAATTCTTGTCTTGTTCATAAATCCTGTTCGTAGATTTAATTTGGTGAATCTGCACCTCGAGGCCTGTCTCCAGCTCTGGGCCCTCCTGGCCAGAGAGCCCTGGAGGGGCTGGAGCGTGTCCAGGGAAGGGAACGGAGCTGGGGAAGGGGCTGGAGCCCCAGGAGGGGCTGAGGGAGCTGGGAAAGGGGCTCAGGCTGGAGAAAAGGAGGCTCAGGGGGGACCTTGTGGCTCTGCACAACTCCCTGACAGGAGGGGACAGCCAGGGGGGGTCGGGCTGTGCTCCAGGGAACAGGGACAGGACAAGGGGAAACGGCCTCAAGCTGTGCCAGGGGAGGCTCAGGTTGGACAGCAGGAGGAATTTCTCCATGGAAAGGGTGCTCAGGCCTTGGCAGGGGCTGCCCAGGGAGCTTTGGAGTGCCCATCCCTGGAGGTGTCCAAGGAAGGGCTGGACGTGGCACTCAGTGCTCTGGGCTGGGGACAAGGTGGGGATCCCAGCTTGGGCTCTGTGGGCTGGGAGGGCTTTTCCAGCCTCAGGGACTCTGGGATTCTGTCACTCCTGTGGCTGTGATGTGTGGGAAGTCTGGGAGTTGCCTGTGCACATCCATCCACACTGAGCACAGCCCTGGCTTTGGGATGTTTATTCCACCTGTATTAAATCAATTTATTCCCCAAATAAATGACCTAAGGCTGTCCTTAGGCATGGGAAAGTATCTGAATATGCAGTGCATGCTCAGGGAGGCTGGAATCACATCAGCTGCCTCTGCAGGATGTTAGCAGGAGCTCACAGAGAAATTCCACACTTCTGGGGGGACTCTTTGGCTGCCTGGTGCCAAGCAGCAGTACAGCAAAGGATGTTCGGGGCAGATTAAAGAGGGGGGGAAAAATAGGCTCTTTATGTGAACTAGAGCAAGGATTTATTCCATGGAAATCCAGAGCAAACCTTCAGAAATATTGATTTCTCAGTTTTGAATAGTAACAAAAGGGTCCTTCATTATTTGTGAAAACAAAAGAAAACCCTCCAGTCAAAAGTTGATTTTTTTGAATCATAGAAATCAGTGATCATTCCTGTAGCTTTGTTCTTATGTGGTGTAATGCTTTTTCTTTCATTAAACCACCAAAACAAGGCAATGTTTTCATAGCTTTGTTGGCCTGCCAGACAAACCCTTCAGTAGCCCAGGTCTGATCAGCCTGTATCCACCCCATCTCCGTGGGGAGAGGCAAATCTTGCATTCCTTCTTACAATTCTCCTTTTTTTCCATTGAAATGTTTCACTGACACAACACAAAAAGCCTGATTTTTTCAAAAAGCTGCTAAAAAAAGGATGGCTTGAGCAGTGACTGGGCAGGAGTTAGGGTGCTTAATTTCTGTTTTCTCTGGGTGTGCAATGAGCTCTGTGTCCTTGGGGGTTCCTGATCAGAGGTGGGAAGTGGCTTTTGGCTTCTCGCACATCCCGGAGCCCTTTTCCCACCAGCACTCTTTAAACCATGTGGATTTCTGGTTTGGAATAATTCTGCAGCCCAAGGCATCTGCTGTACTTGAGGAAGGTTAACATACAAGGGATTAGAGACAAAGGTCAAATCTAGATTAATTTTCTCCAGATTCTGGAGGAAAAAAGTAATTTTCCTCCCGTTTTCTCCCTGGAGGAGAGTGCAGATCAAATTGCATCACACAGAAGCTGTTTGCTTTTCCCTGGCTCGGGGGAGAGCAGGGTCCTGCTGAGGGCAGAGGGTTTTCCTTGACCCTGAGCTCTGGGGCTGGGGCTGTGGGGATTCTCTGCTCCCTCTTGGGGGCATCCCAAATGTCCCTACACTCTCTGCTGGCTCACCCTCCATTTTCATCCTCCAGGGATCGCAGAATTCCAGAGTGTTTTGGGAAAGGATCTTAAAGAGGATTTGCCATGGTCAGAGACACCTTCCACTGTCCCAGGCTGCTCCAGCCTGGCCTTGGACACTTCCAGGGATCCAGGGGCAGCCACAGCTTCTCTGGGCACTCTGTGCCAGGGCATCCCCACTCTCCCAGGGAACAATTCCTGATATCCCATCTAACCCTGCCCTCTGGCAGTGGGAAGCCATTCCCTCTGTCTTGGCACTCCAGACTCTTGTCCAAAACCTCTCTCCATATTTCTTGTAGCTCCTGGAAGGCCACAATTTGCTCACCCCAGAGTTTCTCCTCTCCAGGCTGAACAATCCCAGCTCTGCCAGCTTTTCGTCCCAGCAGAGCTGCTCCATCCCTCTGATCACCTTGGTCAAACGTGATCCTTTAAATCCCAGGAATCAGAGGCTTTGCTCTGCTCTCACTGTTCAGAAAAGACGTTTCCTCATGATGGTTAATCTGCAGAAATGTGCTTTTGTTTATCAGCTCTGCTCTGTGTCCAGCAATGTGTTCCTGCTGTGCTCGAGGAGTTGCTGATGTCTCAGTGTGTCCATGCCCTCGATTATCCCTCAGTCCTCGGGCAGGAGCTGTTTCCAGCCCCCTGGATCCGCAGCACGAGGCACTAAGACAGCTGAAGAGACACGCTCCATTAGCAGCTGAGATTTGCTGATCCCTCTTAAATTGCTTTCTAAAGAGTTTTCATTTCATTGTTTTTGTTTTTGTCTGCCAAAGGGCATAGTGAGGAAAGTCTTTCCTGTTGGCATTTCCCACTGGTTTGTCTCTGCTGAACTGGGCAGGGGTTGGGAAAGGGCCTTCAGAGCACAACGAGGCTCAGTTTTGGCTGCAGGGAAGCCCCAGGGAAGTTCTAACACCAACCTGAGGAAGGTTTGCATTGGACTGAGGCCCTCAGCACGGGAAAGATGCAGATCTTGGAGCAGATCCACAAAGATTCCTGAGGGGTGGAGCAGCTCTGCTGGGAGAGTTGGGATTGTTCAGCCTAGAGAGAAGAAACTTTGGGGTGACCAAATTGTGGCTTTCCAGTACCTGGAAGAGGAAACATGGAGAGAGACTCTTTCCAAGGGATGGAGTACCAGGACACAGGGAATGGCTTCCCAGTGCCAGAAGGCAGGGATAGCTGGGATATTGGGAAGGAATTGTTCCCTGGCAGGGTGGGCAGGCCCTGGCACAGGGTGCCCAGAGAAGCTGTGGCTGCCCCTGGATCCCTGGAAGGGTCCAAGGCCAGGCTGGACTTTGGGGTTTGGAGCAGCCTGGGATAGTGGAAGGTATTGGGTGGAGACTGGATGATCTTTACATGTCCCTCCCACCCAAACCATTCCATGATTCTGTGTTTTTATGGATGTGTGAGATGAGGTGGAGACCACCTTCACTTGATAGGATCTCACAGTTCATTCCTTAGGACTAGGGGCATCCTCCTGGCTGGATCTTCTCTGTCTGTATCTTCCCTAAACATTTGGATTGTCATTGGTGACCCGAATGTCCGGGGTTGTCCCCTCCTGTCTCTCTCCATCCTCTAGTTACACTGAGGGAGTCCAAGAATCCAGCATAAAAAAAGCTGTAAAACAGCTGGATTTCTGATTTCTGTTGCATAAAGTGCAGTTTCTACAAGAAAAATCCCAGTTTTCCCTGGCATTCCTCTCATTTTTCAAGTAGTCCTGAGCATGTGGGCAAGAGCACCAGGAGTCTCTTGTCACATCACTCTTCCTCATTGCTTAGATCCAGGGGAAAAAAACATTTTTGCAGCTCTGCTGCTTTGCTTTTATTTTTCAATATTTTCAGACAGGAATATTGCATCCTTAGCTGGTGTGTGAAGGTGAGGGAAATAAACCCAGAGAGGAGCGTGAGGGGAATTCAGTAATTTCAGGCTGTAAAAGTTTTTGTGTGGCTCTATCCTCACCTTTTGGAGGACTGAAGAAAATCCTGGAGTAATCCTGGCTTTTATGTTGGAGGGGTGTGAGATGGGGGCAGTTGTCCACAGAAATCTAAGGAATTAGCCCCATTTTTATAGCTGCTTTCTGATTTTTTGGGTGTTGCTTTTTTTGCCTAAAATTGATGCTTTTTCAAGCAAAATCACAGAATTCCTGAGGCTGGAAAAGATCTCCCAGAGTCCAACGTGTGCCTGATTCCCCCCTTTTTTTTGGTGGGGTTTTTAGTGGGTTGTTGCAGGAATGAGCTGAATCCACATGGGAACTGTACTCAAAGAAATATCAGGCTGGGTGAAAAATTAATCAGAAATAATGACATATAATTTATTAATAAGTTGAATCAGCAGCAAGAAGCTCTTGAATGAATATCTTGACCACAGGTTTGTGTAAATCCATATCTACTCCCACAATATCCCCAGGAAAACATCTATAATTTGGAATTATTGTAGTTATTTTTCCATTAATGCAGCCAGGTAGTTATTTGATCCCTTTGACAAAGGAAAATATGCTTGGCAAAATGATTTGGAGATGGAAATACACTGGCATTTTTTATTCTTGGGAGATAAGTGGCTCATGCTCTTGTTTCCACCTCAGCTTTTGTTGGAGGTGCTGTACAATGTGGAGGAAAACAACCCCAAAATCCTTTCATTTCCCAGGGCTGATTTCCTGAAGTGTTGCTGCAAAGATTTTTTTTTTTTTCCTCTCTTTTCATCTCTTTTCTTAAAAACCTGAGATAGCCAAACCTTTGTAATCTTCTCTGTTTCCCTGCAAATGAGAGCAGCACTGGGGTGGCTTTTTTTGGTAAGTGAATTTCTTTGTCTACACTCTGAGACAAAGTCCCAAGGAAAGACCAGAATTCCATCTGAGAAAGAGCCACAATAAATTTATTGTTGCAGGATCAAAATTTCCCCGTGTCTATAAATAATAAACAGCCAGAAAGGTAACAGAGATTTCTATAGGATCTTTAAATATCTCTAGGAAGATCCTGGCAAGTTTTCTAATGCATTTTCCTTCTTTAAATTGAAATAAATACATTTTATAATTGCAAGCTCTGTGCCAGAGCTGTACAAAAATGCGCAGGGAAACATGAACACAGCTTTCAGCTTGTTGTAGGTTCCTAATTCCTGTGGTATGAGGCAACAAATTCCATGAAATGTGTGTTCCATGTAGCAGAGACATCCGTGGTAACTCTTGTTTTTAATTCAATTAATGTTTAATGAAGGCTGTTAAAACTTCTTTGTGAGTTAAATTGGAAAAACCACACCAATACCCACCTCGCTTTGAACTGGAACATTATAGTTATGGGGAAGCTGAGGAATTTAAAAACATCCCTCTTTTTCATGAGCTGGATGAAACAGCAGCAGTCAGAAGGTCGGGAATATTTCCTAAATCCTGTGGGGAGGAAGCTGATCCCACCTGTGCCCAGAGACAGGAAAAGCCCTGGAAAGGCTGGAACTGATGGTTCAGACAGAGCTGAGATGCTCTCCCCAGAATTCCCAGATGTTCTCCCAGGGAACATTTTAATTCTGGAATGTTCTCATCCTAATAACTTCTGTGCTCTTATTCCAGCTGGAATGGAAAGCAAGTTTTGGAATTTGGGATTTGTCAGCTGCATTCCTTGGAGGAGATTCTACTGCTGTTGAATAGATTTGGGTTCATTTCACCTGAATCAAACAAAATGTTCAAAATTCTGGGCAAGTCCTGAGGAGGATTTGGGAAGAGCCTTGTTCTCCCCACCTGTGACTTTTCCATCCTTTTGGGGGTTCCATCCCACAGTCAGGCCCCCAAAACACAGTTGGTTATTTTAAAAGCACTGTTTGATAATTATATAACTCATTTTTAACAGGACTTGGTATCATATGGTCAGGGCCTGGAGGAACAGGGCAAGGGAATGACTTCAGGCTGGAAGAGGATAGGGATGGATGGGATCTTGGGAAGGAATTGTTCCCTCTGAAGGTGAGGAGCTCTGGAATGGATTTCCCAGAGATGCTGTGGCTGCCCCTGGAAGTGCCCAAGGCCAGGTTGGAGCAACCTGGATAGTGGGAGGTGCCCCCACCCTGGCACTGGGTGACTTCCAAGGTCTCTTCCAACCCAAACTATTCCCTGATTCCAGGATTTAGGTCCAATCTCATTTTCCAAGCTCCCACAGAGGTTACTGAGTATGAACTTCCCAAATTTCCCTTCTTGCTGCGCTGGGGGGTGTGGGAGTTTTATTTCTGGCTGAGCTTGAAGTGCCTTTCCTCAGAGATCTTTGCTTTTCCTCTCCTTTTCTGACCAAGCTCCAGGCAAGGTGAGGTGGAATTGCCTTCTTGGGACACATTTGGAGACTGCAAAAATCCTAATTTTTTGTCCCAGTGAGACTTACAGATGGGAAGTTTTCCTAATTTTTGAGTCATTGCTGCATTTGTTTCAAGACCACCAACCTTGGATTTAATAAATAATTGAGAGCAATTAATGAAGTTTTCCATGGAAGAAGATATTGGGGATATATATTGTTTGAAAGATTTTTGGGACATGAAGAATCCAGGATTTAAAATATTGTCATGATTTCTGTTGCTGGAATTCTCTGTTTAGAGAAAGGAAGGTGCAGCAAAGTTTAGATTTTCCTTTTTTATTCCCTTTCTTTCAGTAATAGCTGATATGGAAAAGCAAAGCTCAAACTTCCAGGGTAGAATTCTAATTTTCTATTAAACAGGAACTGAAATCATCAAATTAAAATGCTTTTCTTTGAAAAGCAGCTCTTATTGCTGAAATAAAAGCTTCTAATTTGTTTTCCTGACAGCAAACGCAGAGCTTTCACTTTGATCTTTGGATCTGCAAGTCCTTTTCCAGGAGATTTTTTTTTCATTTAATAACATTTTTTTCTCCCCACACTGCTTTAAAAGAAAAAAAAAAAAGGAGGGGGAGGAGGGGGGAAGACTGTGCTGGGAGAAAAATCCTGAATTTTGGAGGTGAGCTTTCCATTTTTAATGAGATATTCCAGGGGCTGTGTAAGGGATGGAGGCAGAAGGAAGGAAAACATAGAAGCACTTTTCAGGTGAGAGTCATTGCAAGAAGCTTTTGGGTTGATTAAACAAAATGAAGTTGCTGGTGAGTTGGCAACACACAGGAGATTTTTTGGGGGTTTAATTCTGTGTATTCTACAAATTTCAGGGATCTGGTCTATGTTTTGGATAGCTCTTCACTTGGAATTCAATGGATAATCACAGGAATATGGCTCAGGAGGAGAAGTTCACCCCTTTCTCAGATTTTCCTATCGGCTAGGTTTGCTAGGTTTTTTCCTTGTTTATTTGTTGGCAGCATTCATGAAAGTGTCATTTTTTCAAGTCCCTCAGTGGTGGGAATTGAAGGATGGGAATGCATGGATGGAATGGGGTGTGTAGGGAAAAGCTGGCGAGGTGGGATCTGATAGGAGATAACAGGGCTGGGAGAGCTTTTGCTTTTATATTTTAGAATTTCACACAAAAGTTTCTGAAGGAAACTGCAGATCAGCGCTGACAGTGTGAATAAATAGTTTTTCCAGGAGAAAAGGAGTTTATTTGTTTGTTCCAAACTATTTGGGAGCAATTGCTGCATGTGACCACGTAAGAAAACAGTTTTCATTCCACTTGTGTAAATAACAGCTTCTGAAACTTAAGTTTTCCTGGGTTTTTATGAAAATCACTACTCCCCTTATGCCTTTTAGATGGGCTGAGTGGGGAATGTCCATCAATATATGGGAATATTCTCAGAAGTGGAGTTGGCTGTGTGATAGAAAAGGAAGGTGCTCCCTGGCAGGAGGGGTTTGGCATCTCCCTTTATTAAAAACAACAAATAATAAATGTTTTCCATGATGAATCCAAGAATGTGTGGAACTCATGGATGGCCTGAATATGCCATGTTGTCCCAGTCCCATAATTTCTCACCAAAACACAGCAAGAAGCACAAATCAAAATCTCTCTTGTGGGTGCTCTCTCCCTGTGTTGTTCCAGCTCTGTTTGATGGGGATTAGGGGAAGGTTGCCTTTCCCAACAGATCATCTGCCAGGGGCACAGACACTCCAAGAAACCCTGAATTTGCCTCTCTGCATGAGAGGTGAAATCTTGTATATGCCACAGTTTCACTTGTTCTTTTTTCTCCCCTTTGCTCAAATGCATAGGAATTACTTGGAAGTCGGAATTTTTGCTGAGAGCTAAAACATGGTTGGGTTCTTAATTATGATTTTTTTTCCTCCCCTCTCTCCATTTTGCTGCTGAACAGCCCTCAGTGCTCTGGCATGTGGCTGTTAAGTGGCTTTCAAAGACGCCTTCTCCTCCTTCATTTGCTCAGGAATAATTTTCCTCTGCTTCTGAGGTGCCTGGGATTGATTTTGAACAGCCTGGGATCCGTGGGAAAGTGTTGGATTATTCCCACTTTCTTCTAGCATTCCTCTTGCTTTTTCTTTCCAGTTGTGTGGTAGAGAACGGGATTAACCCCAGATATTCACTTTTTCATTAAATCCCATGAGGGCTTTTCAGAAATCCATCTGGGGAGCTGGATATCCATTGGAATTCTTCCTTTAGCTGGGCCATCAAGATGGGAAGCATGGGATCAGTTTGTGCCTGATTTTCTTTGGGAATTCCTAGTGGCAGCACTTGGCAGCAAAGATGAAAGCTCTGCAGGTAGGAACACACAGCAACTGCTCCCAGATTGTTTGACACCACCACAACACTGCTGGGAATTTAGTCCAAATGTGTTTCTTGTCAAAAGCTTCCCCTTTTTTTTCCACTGAGGAGCATGGGAATGCTTGGTTTATTGAAAAATAAGAATATATAATAAGAATATAAAATTCTTTCCAGAAGGTGAAGCTGCAGAGCAAAACCCCACGCTGGTTTTACACAGTGGAATGTTCTGCTGTGATGGAAATTGGGACTGGCCTTTGGTTTCAGTTCAGGGAGTGCACTGAAAATTGGGGGGGCAGCTCTTGCCCAGTTTGTCCAGCTGGAGAGAAATTCCCAATCCCATTGAGTGCTGGATATACACTGGGAATACTTCTGGGCCTTTTGTTCATGTAAGAATTTATCTGATTTCTATCTCTGAAATGTCACTGGCACATCAAACCCTGGGATGTTCAGCCAAAGGAAGCTGGAATTTTGTTTTATTTTCATGGTGACAGCCACTGTCACTGAAGCTAAAGTCAATCCAGCTGGTTTCTCTTGCACAACCTCCACCTTCACATGAGGAAGAATTTCTTCCCATGAAGGTGGCAGAGCCCTGGAACAGCTGCCCAGGCACATTGTAGAGTCTCCCTCTCTGGATTGGAACTGTTCTGGTTTGCTCTGTTGTGATGGAAAATAGGTTAAACCTTTGGTTTCAGTTCAAGGAGTGCACTGAAAAGTGGGGGGCAGCTCCTGCCCAGTTTGTCCAGTTGGAGAGGAATTCCCAGTCCCAGTGCTGGAAATACACCAGGGATACTCCTGTGCTTTTTGTTCTTGGGAGCAACAGAGCATGTGAGAATTTATCTGATTTCTGCCTTCAAAATGTCACTTGCACATCAACCCGTGGGATGTTCAGCCAAAAGAAACTGGAAATTTGTTTTATTTGCACGGTGACAGCCACTGTCACTGCAGCTAAAGTCAATCCAGCTCATTTGTCTTGCACAACCTCCACATACGGAAATTTTTTCCATGAGCCTTGGAACAGCTTCCTTGGGTTTGGAGTATACTCCTTGGTATGGAGTCTCCCTCTCTGGATTCCTTCCAAGCCCACCTGGAAGTGCTCCTGTGTCACCTGCTCCGGGTGACCCTGCCTGGACAAGGGCTTGGACTGGACCATCTCCAGAGGTCCCTTCCAACCCAGCTCTCCTGTGATTCTGGGGAATTAAGCATAGATGAAACCACATTCCTTTTAAACCCAGGGAAATCCAGTTCTCTAAGGTTACCATTTCATAAGATCCAAGTCTTTAATCCTGTGATGATTCCCAGTGTTTCCAGTCCTGCAGCTTGGCCTCAGTACAAGACTTTTGCCTTCAGTTCCTGCTGATGAATTTCCTTATCACAGGCTCAAGCAAAAGAAATCCCACAGTTTCATCCTGCATCTTTGGTAACTGTTGATGCAACCCATGTGGTCTTTTGCCACGAGGAATTACCAGAGCAAATTTTTCCTTCCTTTGCTGTGGAAATACTGACTTTTCTCCAAGATGGTGTGGTTCTTGCTGCAGCAGCACCTGGGCATGTGAAAGGGGTTTTGATTGCAGAATCCTACAATGACTGCACTGTTCAAACCTGCTCTGGCTGCTGAATCCAAGCCTTGCTCAGGAAAGGCTGCAGCAGCCTCCTGGAGAGCCTGAATAAAACCCTCTTTGCTTGACTGTGAAATAAGCAGAGCAAATTTCAGAAATGCCCTTTAGCCCTATTTGTTTTTGTTCTAAAGTTGATTTAGGTGTATACATAGAAGAGACCATATCATTCGTTTGCCAGTGAAAACCCCATAAGCCAGCCCAGTTGGAAGGCTTTCCTCGTTGTGTGAGTGTCTCAGTGTAGGTGGAAAAAAGTCTGGACTTAAAATATGTAATTAGTTCAAGAAGAAGGGATGATTATTTCTGGCAAGAGGTAAATAAAGGCCTTGTTATTTCAAGGTATCTTTCTTTGCAGGTAATAAAAGCATTGGGTTTGCGTGCTTTGGGGTAAAGGCAATGATGAATTTTGTTGGAAATGTGTGGGTTTGCAACAGCAGCAATCCCAGGCTGGTTTGGGTTGGAAGGGACCTTAAAGCCCATCCAGTGCCACCCCTGCCATGGGCAGGGACACCTTCTACTGTCCCCCTGGATCCCTGGCCAAGTGTCCAAGGCCAGGTTGGAGCAGCCACAGCTTCTCTGGGCACCCTGTGCCAGGGCCTGCCCACCCTCCCAGGGAACAATTCCTTCCCAATATCCCATCCATCCCTGCCCTCTGGCAGTGGGAAGCCATTCCCAGTGTTCTGGCACTCTATCCCTTGTCCCAAGTCCCTCTCCAGCTCTCCTTTCTCCTTCAGGCACTGGAAATCACCCAAAGCCAGGAATGTCTTGTGTAAAGTGAGGGTGTTAGAGAGCTGCTTCTTTTCTCTATTCCCTTTCTTTGAGAGGCCTCAGGATGCTTGGGAGCACTTTGTGTTTGCTGGGAAGGAAACTGAGGGCTCTAGAAGTGTCTGGGTCTGGCTGGGAAACCCTTGGAAGCTGCACTGCTGGTGAAAGGGAGCATTAGGCAGCTATTTCCCTCAAGTGTGATCTCAATTTGCCTAAAGTACTTTTTTTTTCTCTCTGTCAGAGATACTGCTGGAAATGTTCATTATCTAAGGCAGTGTGAGCCCTCATTGGTGTCCCTGCTCTCTGGTGTCTAGATATATTTTAGCTCCATTCATTCTCTTAAACACTCAATTTCCACATGGACAGTTCTGCTGGGAAGTGTCTGCAGACCACACTTCATTAATTGGTCTGCTTATATTGTAATGAGGATCAACAGTTCTGAGGGCAGGAGATCCCTTCCCTTCTCTTCTGAAGGCACTGGGTGTGTTCCTGCTGTGTCCTACTGCTTCAGCTCCTCAGAGATGGTGCTACCCATGCTCCTGGGAGCTGTGGAAGTAAATCACACAGTTCTCTGAAAGGAATAAAATAAAGTAATCAAACCAAAAAATCCTGTCTCCTCAGCTTCACCAGCATCTTCCTGTAGTGTTTTAGAGCAAAAGGGTGCTAACACTTCCCACAGCTTTGAGGCCCCTTTCCCCACTGCCTGATGGAGCTGGTTTGGCAGGGTTTGGCCTCAGTTTGGGTCTCTGCAGAGTCACAGACATTTTAGAGGTGTGGGATTGTAAATTTGGGTGTTTTATTGGCAGCTGTGTCAGTTTGGCACATGGGAAGATAAAGGCACAGAAGGACATCTCCAGGCAATGTGTTTGAATCACTTCACAGTATCCCAGGATACTGTGTTTGGAAGCAGCTTTGCAAATGTCAGGATCAGACGGGCTCCAGCTGGGCTTAAGGACTCCAGCTAGGGTTAAGGACTCCAGCTAGGCTTAAGAGCTCCAGCTAGGGTTTAAGGCTAAAGCTAGGGTTAAGTTCTCCAGTGAGGGTTATGGGCTCCAGCTAGGGTTAAGGGCTCCAGTTGGGCTTAAGTGCTCCAGGTAGGGTTAAGGTCTCCAGGTAGGGTTAAGGTCTCAGGGTAGGGTTACAGCCTCCAGGCAGGTTTAAGGGCTCTAGCTAGGTTTGAAGCTTCCTGCAAGGGTTAAGCTCTCCAGCAAGGGTTATGGCATCCAGCAAGGGTTTAGGGCCCCAGATAGCATTAAGGGCTCCAGCTAGGGTTAAAGCTTCCAGCAAGGGTTGAGGGCTCCAGGTAGGGTTAAGGGCTCCAGCTAGGGTTATGGCATCCAACTAAGGTTGAAGCTTCCAGTGAGGGTTTAGCTCTCCAGAAGGGTTATGGCATCAAGCTAGGGTTAAGGGCTCCACCTAGGCTGAAGGGCTCCACCTAGGCTGAAGGGCTCCACCTAGGCTGAAGGGCTCCAGGTAGGGTTAAGGGCTCCAGGTAGGGTTAAGGGCTCCAAATAGGCTCAAGGGCTCCACCTAGGGTTAGGCCTCCACCTAGGCTAAGGGCTCCAGCTAGGACTAAGGGCTCCAGCTAGGGGTAAAGGCTCCAGCCAGGGTTTTGGGCTCCAGCTAGGCTTAAGGGCTCTAGCTAGGGTTTAGACCTCCAGCCTAGGGTTAAGTGCTCCAGCTAAGGTTTAAGCTTCCAGCTAGAGATAAGGGCTCCAGCTAGGGCTAGAGGCTCCAGCTAGGGTTATAGTTTCCATTAAGGGTTAAGGGCTCCAACTAGGGTTAAGGGGTCTAGCTAGGGTTAAGTGCTCCAGCGAGGGTTATGAGCTCCAGCTAGGTTTTAGGACTCCAGCTAGGGTTAAGTCCTCCATCTAGGCTAAAGGGCTCCAGCTAGGGTTAAGTCCTCCATCTAGGCTAAAGGGCTCCAGCTAGGGTTAAGTCCTTCATCTAGGCTAAAGGGCTCCAGCTAGGGTTAAGTCCTCCATCTAGGCTAAAGGGCTCCAGCTAGGGTTAAGTCCTTCATCTAGGCTAAAGGGCTCCAGCTAGGGTTAAGTCCTCCATCTAGGCTAAAGGGCTCCAGCTAGGGTTAAGTCCTCCATCTAGGCTAAAGGGCTCCAGCTAGGGTTAAGTCCTTCATCTAGGCTAAAGGGCTCCAGCTAGGATTAAGTGCTCCAGCTAGGGTTAAGTCCTCCGTCTAGGCTAAAGGGCTCCAGCTAGAGTTACAGGCTCCAGGGAGGGTCATGCTGATCTGTTTCTCCTAGGAGATAACTGTTGCAAGGAAGAAAACATTAATGCAAAATGTCATCTCAAAGTAGACTTTCACTCCATGGAAATAATACACAGAATGGACATTTTTTGGGGGGGAATTTGGTTGTTCTGGCTTTCCTGACTATGGAGTGGAGTGTGCAAGTGAACTCCATTGGCTGCAGTCAGCAGTGCTGCCCCAGGAGGGCTTCTCCTGCACTGGAGATCTTGGGTGAGAAACTGAGGAATCTTTAATTTCCATCCCAAATCTTCTCCCAGCTCCTGGGGCTACCATGCAGGACATTTCCACAGGGAAATCTGGGAGGAGCTCTGAGCCCCCAGCAGCAGGAGTGGGGTAGGAAATGCTGAACAGCTTTAGCAATTACCAGTTCTGAATCAGCCAAGAAATGAGAGTTAACACCATCTATATTTCAAAAAGTACCAAGGGACCCTTAATGAGACATCAGGCTCTCTTCTCATCCTGCAAACAGCTCTTCCCAGCACTGCTGCTGCTTCCCAGCTGCTGCTTCCCAGAAGATTGAAAGGGAGAAATCCAATTTCCTGGGTTACAAATGCCGTCCCCTGCAAGAGCAGAGAGGTTTAGCAGGCACCACCTCTGAGATTTGTATCTGTGGAACCTTTTCTTTGGAGAGGCTGGTGTGCATAATAAATAAATTAATAAGTAGCAAAGAACAAAAAAGCTGAATATTGGGCTGGCTGGGTTGATTGTTGTGTTCCCAAACATTTTGGAGGTGCTGGTTGAGCCTGCTGGGTTTGAGATGTGCATTTAATTCCCATTCAGCTTTGCAGCAACAGCCAATTCCCATTTCCTGCTCCTCTTCCCTGGGCTTTTTCCCACAGGCAGCAGTGTTGGCTGCAGGTTTTTATCGCACTTCAGCTAAAAGCTGATGGAAAAACACAAGGGAGAGACTCTCCCAGAGCACAAGAACTGTTAAAATTGCATTTTCCACTCCTTTTTGTCCTGCCCTTGTCCAGCAGGGCTGGAGAGGCATCCCTGAGCCCTACTGGAGGCTGCAGATATCCAAACCCACTCCACGAGGATGTGTTTAGGTGTTATCATTCTCTCCTTTCCTGTCACTTTGCCTCCATCATAATCTTTTTTTGTTGGAGACAGAAGAGATGAGAGATTTTCCCCATGGCTTGTGCAGCTGAGGAGGTTCTGCCACAGACCAAGAGCAATTTTTGGTGCACTTGGCACCTGCCACTGAATCAAAGTGACCTGGAGGGAATCCATGATTTAATAACACAACTCATCTTTGACATTTCCATTCTTTTTCATTATTTTTTTGTTGCTTGTGTGATTCCATGAGTTGATCTCGTTGGTTTTTTACTAAAATATCTCCTCACTGGGTGGGGACTGGGACTGACACTTGATCATCAAACCCAGCAGGGTTGTAGGCAGGTTTTGCCCCTCAGTCATAATAAATGTCATGTTCAGTCAGAATTAAAGTGGGATTATAGAAAGCCTTTGGATGAAGGTTGGAGCGTTTCCTTCATCTATCTGGTATTGCAATAAAATAATGATTGAAAACAGGTAAATCCTCCTTGACAAATGGAATAAAACATGATCCATCACCTTTGATTCACCTGCTCTTGTACACATGGGCTTCAAATCAAATTCCTTTGTATTTGCAAGTGCTTCCAGCAGTGATACGGAAATTTTTGAGGAAACCCAGCAAACTGTGATTATTTCAAAGGAAATTTCTGTATTTCTGCAGTGTTGCTCTCACAGAATTGAGTCTGAAAACATCTCAAGCCTTTAAATCCATGGAGTGCCCAGGATGAGGTTTGCATGAACCTGTTTGATTCTTCAGTGACTTAAACCCCACACATTGATATTCCTGGAATAAAGAGGCGCGCCCCAGGAACAATGCCTGGTGATTTTTGGGAATGGTTTTCCTCTTAAAATATCTTAGAGACCCGAGGTTAATTGCCTAACCCCACTTCCTAAAGAAGGGGGAAACTGAAAGGATTTTCACCAGCCTCTGGAACAAGCACTGAACAAAATACTCAGAGTGTTGCAGATTTTATTGCCCAATGTTCAGGGGAAGAGAAAAGTGTTTGAGTCCTGGAAAAAGCTGGGGAAGGTTCTGTGTGTCCATGGGGAGGGCAGGTACAGCTCTGCCTGACGAGGAAATTAAAAGGGAGATTCCTGCAAAGATCTGCAATGGGGTGGTTGGGTGGTGCTGAGCTTCTGGGCCAATATTAATACAAAAATAGGATGAAAATAATCACCAGAGGTGACTTTTCCACACACTTCATGATGGTTTTTCCTTTAATTTCACTGCTGAAAGCTTTTCCATGAGTGTTTTATCCAGAATGACAGATCCTGTTTGGATTTACTATTTAGTGTGTGCTTAAATTAATAGCAGCCCAGTGACATGAGTTAATTACATTTTAAACCATTATTAATGTCCTCTAAAGGGAAACAGCTCCTCTGCATTAAATTCTGCTGCTTAACTGCTCCTTGGCTGGTGGAGATGGGCTCCTCTGGGAAGTCCAGCAGTGGGTTTGGGATGCTTTAAATTGGAATTTTGTTGTTTCCTGTTGTTTTACTTCCATTAACATCCAGTGGATGTTTGGGCTGTGCAGCTTTTAGTAGCCAAGAAATTTCTGCCATGTTCTTCTGGGACAGGACTTTTCATTCAGATTTCCAACACTGGGTTTTCTTTTAAAAGCTGTTTGTTCCCATCAGCATGTGATAAATAAGATAAGGAGGCACTTGCCATGTTTTAGCATCTTCTTCTGTTTTCTGCTCAGAGGTGACTGACACATTTTTCCTTTCCTTATTTTTCTCCTTCTCTTTGCTGTCCTGCAGTAAATTACTGTAATCCAGTGTAGGGCTGTATTGAATCACAGCCCTGTAAGGAGCTGGATAAGGCAGAGGAGGAGACGAGTACTTTGGGTTTCAAAGCCTATAAATCCCTGGGGAAAAAAGATCCTGAGCTCCAGTGAGGAATGGTTTTCTTACTTTAACAGAGTAAAACTGCCTGGAAAACCATCCCAAAAAATGGCTCAAGGGAAGGGTTATTTTCAGGGAAATAGCCTTCTTGAAGCACTTCCTCATTCTTCTTTTTCCAGGAGGAAAGGAGGTTCCTCAGTGCTAAGGAAACATCTAAACTTGTCTGCTCTTGGGAGCATTGTGGCCCTCCCAAATGAGCCTCAGGAATTTCCTTGATGCTGCTGCAGCGTGTTCCTCACCTCGAGGCTTTAATATCTGCCATCTGTCACTGTGCTTTGCTCTGATTTCTCTTAAATGAGGAGAAAAAGGCAGCCACCAAAAGGATCAGTGGCTTTTATTGTTATTAATCACATCTGTGGAATCAAAAACAACAGAGGAGCTGCGCTGTGCAGGGGGGTTGAGAGGAGAGCCTCACACTGAGGTAGCAGCAGGTGGGAGAGGGAATATGGGACTGAGAGAGGGAATATGGGACTGAGAGAAGGAATGCAGGGCTGAGAGAGGGAATATGGGACTGAGAGAAGGAATATGGGACTGAGAGAAGGAATGCAGGGCTAAGAGAGGGAATATGGGACTGAGAATGGGAAATAGGACTGACAGAGGGAATATGGGACTGAGAAAGAGAATTTGGGACTGAGAATAGGAATGCAGGACTGGGAGAGGGAATGCAGGACTGGGAGAGAGTATACAGGACTGAGAGGGAATGCAGGACTTACTTTGGGCATTGGATGATGTGTGGAGGCTGCAGATTTTAGTTGGCCTGGCCTACTCTGTCAAGAAAAGGATGGTGCAAAGCAGGGAGCCATCCCAACTCTTGGAAGCAGCACAGGACATGGTGTCCATCACCCCCCACATATGTGTGAGCACAAAGCAGTCTCTCAACATTCGGGCACATTGAACAGAGTGAGGAGAGGGTGTTTTAGATCCACTGCAAACTCTGGCCAATGGATCCTATGTAATTCCCTGGCTCCGGCCGTTTCCCAGGCAACCAGCACACAGTTCCAGCACTAAACAGCAACATAACTGCACCCTGCCCCTTCCATAAAAATACTGGCAGAGGGCACATGGGCCATGTGAGAAATGGTGTGGCAGGATCAGTTTATTGAGCAGATGGACTGCTTGGAGTCAGAGCCGGCGGGACATGGAGCAGGGATGTCCCTGTGCCATGAGCACAAGGGCAGGGATGTCACCATGGGAGCCACAGGCCACCCAGCCCTGTCCTTGTGGGCATGAAACGTTCTGCTGAGTTGTTTTCATAGCCCGTGTGTGGTATTTATATATATATATTTGGATATATTTAAGGTAAAGAGAATAATCTCAAGCAGTTGGAGGTAGAACAGATGGCAGTGGCTGCTTTCTCGGGTGGTGTTTCCTGGCACTTCCAAAATGGCCAATGCAGACCTTTGTCAGCAGCTTCTGCTAAGGGCAATGGCACGTGGGAGGCTTGTCGCTGTTCCCACAGCTTGGAATGGGATATTTCTCCATGGCTTTATTCCTCTGGCACTCGTCCTTGCTGGCTGAGTGAATTTGGGGTGCTAAGAGTGGGCCCAGTAGTGGCATCTCTTATTTAGCTCCTCAGGGTGTTACTACTGCTCTTCCCCATGTGGGTAGGAAAAGCCAGCTCTTGTCTTCCTCACAGGATCCCAGGATGGCTCAGGCTGGAGGGAGCTCCGTGGGCATCTGGTGTCACGTCCGTGCTCCAGCAGGGCCATCCCAGAGCCCAGGGCACAGCACTGTGTGCACACAGCTCTGGAACAGCCCCAGGGAGGAGAGCCCAGAGCCTCTGTGGGCAATCTGTTCAGGGCTGGGCAGTGCCCAGGGAAGAAGTTGTGCCTCCTGTGCAGGGGGAATTGCTGGGCTCAGTCCCTGCCCGTGGCTCTGGTGCCATTGCTGGGCCCCCGCAGCAGAGCCCGGGCCCTGCTCGGAGCCCTCCCTGCACACAGGGACACCCAGGGCTGAGGGCCCCTCTCAGCTGGGGCTCCTCTCCAGGCTGGACAGCCCCAGCTCCCTCAGCCTTTCCTGGGCACCGAGATGCTCCAGGCCCTGTTCCCTGTTGAAATTGTATTACTGTGGTAGCACCGGATGTGGGAAATAACTCCCTTGTTTTAAGGGTAGCATTTTCTTCTAGGAGTGAATTAAGCCTCATCTCCTGGGCAATTTATCTTTGTCACAGGGCAAGGTCCTGTCTTGACACCCTGCCCGGGCAGGTGATGAATCATTGCAGTCCCAGCAGCATCCCAGGGATGTTGGTGCCTGTGCTCCGAGCCCTCGGCAGTGAATGGAGCACTCATTTATCCCTGGATTCTGACAGCTGGAAACCTGCGTGCCTCTGCTGCCGCTGGCTCTGTGAGGCCACACGGAGCTAATGAAGTGACAAGGAATGGGGACAGCTTGGCCACAGCAGGAAATGTCCTGCGGGTTGGATTGGTGGCAGCATGGGGAAGCCGTGAGTGCCAGACCTGTGGCATGACAGCGAGGGGACAGTGGGGACAGTGTCTGTCCTGCTGCTGTGACACCTCAGGAGAGGCTGCCATCAGCAGGGCCTGGGCTGAGGGACACCTGCGAACGTTCATCTTGGAATCCCAGAATCCCAGTTTGGGTTGGAAGGGATTTAAAGCTCATCCATTGCCACCCCCTGCCATAGGCAGGAACTATCCCAGGCTGCTCCACGTCCTGTCTAGTCTGGCCTTGGACACTTCCAGGGATAGGGAGTCTGAAACCTCCCTGGGTGACTTCTCAGGAACACTGGCTTTTCTCCCTGCCAGCTTTTCTGTTTCCCTGGAGAAGAAGCTTGTCAGATCCACCTGGGAGGAGAAATGCTCCAGAAAATACTCCGGAGGAAACGGATCATGCACGCACTTATTCCAGGAGAGGTTTTATCTGTTTATTCCTCCTGGAGAGCTCCAGTAAAATTTATTGAGGGTAATGGATCCCCAGAGCACTAATGAAGGCCATCAGTGAGACTTTGGGCTCTGTAACTGCTGCTTTTTGTCTGCCTGAGCTTGTGCTTGGCAGCAGGGGGTGGATTGCCTTTAAACACATGATCGATCAACTTAAGCAGCCTCCTTGACAGCACCTTCATTATTTTTTTCTCAGTCAGATCATTTTCTGTTATTAAAAAGAAGAGTAACAAGTAGGTTGGAAAATGTTTGCTCATAGCCTCTCTTTTTGAGAGTTTCTTGTGCAGTTTTTGCCTTAAACAGGAAATATTTGTCTTTTCTACAATTTGTTGGTTGGTGGTGTTTGATACCTGTATTGGTTTAGAATCTCAGAATGGTTTGGGTTGGAAGGAATTCCAAAGCCCATCCAGTGCCACCCCTGCCATGGGCAGGGACACCTTCCACTATCCCAGGCTGCTCCAAGCCCCATCCAGCCTGGCCTTGGACACTTCTAGGTCAGGCTGGAGACTCTGACATGAGATGATCTTTGATATTTACTGGCATCTCTGTTTTTCATTAGCCTGTTCTCCTACGTTACTGAATCTATATTCCCTTTCTATTAGTTTTCCCCAGATTTCCTATAAGGCCACTTACCAAGTTCTGGGGCTGTATCTCTGAGGTGGGAAGGTGGAGGGTGGAGATTCCTGCCTAGGAGGTGCTGTCTGGCCCTGAGGAGGACAGGGATAAATGGAATTGAGAGGCACCACAACTGGTTTCCTTCATTTCCAGAGTGGGGGAACGCTTCATGTCCAGAGGAAGTCCACATGGGAGAGGCTAGGGCTAAGTTTTGGGAGTGATGCTGTTCTGAGGCTGAGCCATTTGCTCTACAGGTGTGCCCATCCATCCCTGTGGGTTTCCCAAATGCAGGAGAAGCTGGCAGTGGGAGGCAGGGCTATGTTTGTCCCTCTGGCAAAGGCCAGGACAAGGGGGAGGATTAGTCACAGTCCTGTGAGTCTCGGGGACAGCTGCTGTGCTTTTTGGCTTTTTGGAAATGCAAAGGTCCCTGGCCACTCTCTCCTGCAGAGATTTGCCATTTCCTTCAGCTTCATCCAGTGGGGAATTAGCCTTGAGATGAGTGATTTGGGGAAGAGATGGCAGGGGGAAATGACTGGAAAAATACAGGAACCAAAAGTGAAGCAAGGTGGGAACACAGGCACTGCAGTTTTTGTTTGCTTAGTTCAGCTTCTCCTTTTCCAGTTTTGCTTTAAGGATTCACTGGGATTTCCCTCACACATCCCTGGCTGGCTCTTGCCATCCTCCCCTGTGCTGTCTGGCAGGTGCTGGGATGGGTTTTCCTTTGGAAAGCTTCAGCTAGTGTCCCTCCAAAGCCTGTGGCTCCCTAGCAGTGTGTGATCTTGGCCTGCTCACATCCCTGAAAGCCTGGCTTGATGGAGCAGCCAGAACTGGCAGGTTGTGTCCCCGGAGCTGAAGGGCAGCTATTGTGCTTTAAAAAGCCTTTTACAAATGCTCTGGACCCCGGGTGCCAGCCGGAGAACTGGAACATCAGTTTCTAGGTAAATTATTTCTGCTCCCCGAGTCTTCGCAGCAGCCACTTGGCAGGCAATTAACCTGACAATAGGATATGGGAGAGATATGGTGAAGGGGGTGAGAATTGGACATTGGGAAGATTTCTAAATTGCTTTTCAAACCAGTGCCTTCATTCCCTGCTCTGCAGTGGCTGTTGTCAGCCAGGGGAGGGGGTGTTTGGCACCTCCTCATCCCCAGATAGGCTTTGAGGTATAGCTCAGCCTTTTAAGCCCCACACTTTGAGCCACTGAGGGTCCTGTGCCAGCTCTCAGTGCTCAGCTGGAGAGCCCTTCCAGCTCCAGGCAGCTCTGGGGGGTTTGGATCTCTCTCAGTCTGGGGGTGTGAAACAGTGGGTTTGGAAGAGCAGGTAATTTGTCACGCAGGTACCTGCTGTCATTACCTGCTGCAGGGGACTTGTGGAGCAGAAGCTCCATTTTCCTTTGGAGAGGTGAGTCAGGGATGCTGGAACAGGCTCTGGGTACTGCTGAGCCAGGGATCACCAGGGATCGGGACAGGAGCTGGGTAGAACCATGTAGGTCTGATCATGGAATCATAGAATGGTTTGGGGTGGAAGGGATTTAAAGCTCATCCCATTCCACCACCTGCTGTGGGCAGGGACACCTTCCACTCTTCCAGTCTGCTCCAAGCCCCTACCAGCCTGGCCTTGGACACTTCCAGGGATCCAGGGGCAGCCACAGCTTCTCTGGGCACCCTGTGCCAGGGCCTGACCACCCTCCCAGAGAAGGATTCCTTCCTCACATCTCCTCTGACCTGATCTCTTCAGTTTTGTCCCATTATCCCAAGTTTTGGGTTTTCTTTTTCCTTATAGCATCTCTCTAAAGGAATGGACTGAGCAGGGAGGGGTTTGTGCCCCCAGCACCCTCAGTCAGTGCTGCCTCGAGGATCTCACGTTTGCTCTTTGTGGGGCTGTTTTGAAGTCGAGGAGCTGACAAGGTAGGCACATCTGGGGCTGGCAAACCTCTGATCTTGTTCTTGCATCCAGTCAAAAATCAGAGAGGTGACTTATCCTGAGAGATTTAGGCTGGAATCAGAATGTTTTCCTTGTGAGCCCCGCAGAAATGAAAGGTTTCTGACAGGGAGGCTGGTTCCATCTCAACTGAAGTTCAAAGCACTGAGTGGGAGTTGTGCATACTGCGAGCCCTGTAAATATAGGATCCCTGCTTGTGCTTTGACAGCTTATTTCTTATATCCTAAAGGAATGTCACCCGCTTCCCAGGAACCCATTTTGCCTAAGTTGGAACACCTGGAATAGATATGACAGTGAATGGCAGCATTGTAATAAGTTACAAGTGGCTTTTTGATGTGGGCACTGGAGAGCCTGTGCCAAAATGGCAGGAAATTTTCTGGCATGGGCTTGGGGAAAGCTTGGAAGGGAAAATCCTGCAGCTGTGTCCATCCCTGGAAGTGTCCCAGGTCAGGCTGGGTGGGGCTTGGAGCATCCTGGGATAGTGGCAGGTGTCCTTGCCCATGGAAGAGGGTGGAATGGGATGGACTTTAAGGTCCTTCCCACCCAAACCACACTGGGATTCTGGGATTCAATCAGCTGTATGTCAGCTGAGTGGTGTGGTTGGAAAAAGGCCGTGTGATTCCCTGGGCTGTATCTGTGTGTGGTCCTGGTCTGTGCTGGAATTTACCCTATACCAGTGATCATAAAATGCACTTTGGAAGGGAAGGTTTTATTCCCCTGCTCCATTTCCCTAAGCTCATGGACAGAAATCATAATTTTATTTCTTTCTTTTTGAACCTGCCCTCTCTCCAGCCCATGCCCTTGTTCCTGGGTGAAGCCCATCTGTGTTTTGGTGCTTCTCCTGTGGCCAGCTTGAAATCCAAAGGTCATTCAGACACACTGATCATCACTTCAAGCATTTTGTTTGATCGAGTCAGGTGAAAAAGTTTGATTTATCACAGGTTTATGGGGAGAAAAACGCTGCAAGATGTTGCTGCTCTTGGCTTTGGCTGAGCCTGTTGGGTTTAAGGCTTGTGGTTTTAAGGACCTGGTTCATGGCAACATTTGAAAAAGCTGCTGGGTGCTCTGCAGTAATAAAAAAGACAGAAAATGAGTAATTTTCAGGTAATTTGAGGGCTGGTTTAATTGTTTCTTCACTTTTCCATGTGTTTTGAGGTCAGAGAACCCATTGCTGCCCAGAGCTCTGGGTATCACTGACACAGGGTCTCTGAAGTGGCAGCAGCCACTGTCCCCTGAACATCCAGGAGTTCCTCAACTGGGTGTAATTGCCTGTAATTAGCTGAGCTAAAATTAATCAGGGACAAAAAAGGGATTTTTTTTGTCTTTCTGTGTCTACCTATTACTTTCTAAGGCTGTTTTAGGTTTAAACACAGCAATTAAAAGAGTAATAATTCAAATTTTTTGGTTGATGAAGATGAAAATAAATAAAGAAAATGCTGCTAATGTTATTAATTAAATCAGCATTTATTGCAATAAAGAAGTCATTGTCTTGTTTGATCAACTCGTCAGTGCATCAACCATGAGGAATCCACTTGGAATTTTGGCATTTTTATGTTCCACTCTTCAGAGCACAATGAAAAGAGAGGTATTCCATGGATTCCTTCACGCCAGTTTCATCACTGGTCTCATTTTCAGGGTTTTGCCCAAATACAGAGCAAATCCCTGTGGCTGGAGCTGGGATGGAGCTCCTGAACGTGGGGCAGAGCTGGAACCTGCAGGCTCCCTGGGTTGGGCTCTGTCTGTGCTCCCCTGGCAGGACACCAGCACTTGGGAGTTCCTTGGCAGGAATTCCTGGTGTTCCTGGCATGCCCATGCCCAGCAGAGGCAGAGCTGGGGTTTCTTTGCTTTGCAGACCTCAGGGAGGGATTTCCTGAGGAGTCAGGGACTGTGGAGATGCAGACCTGAATTTCTGTGTTGGTGTACCCTCCCAGGAGATTTTTCTCATTCCCTTTATTTATGGCCCCTGTCTCCCACACTGAGATTTCTCTCCTCGCTGGTCTCATCAATCCCTGGGAGTACATTCATCCATCTCATTTCAGGGGACAGCTTCTGTCTGTTACAAAATACTTCTTTATCTTTCCCCTGCAAGGGCAGCCATGCAGGTACCCACTTTTGTTTCCCACATGCTTCCACAGGATCCTTCACCACTTCAAATCCAGAGGAAAACGTGTATGAGACAGCAGGGAAGCAGTTTGATAGGGAGTGCAATAGGATGGCATTTAAAGTCCCTTCAAACCCAAACCATTCTGGAATTCTGTGATTCAAGGAAAACTCTTGGTTCTGTTTAAGAGGGGAAATAAAATACTTCCCAGGTCTGCATCTCCAGGTACAGTGCTGGGATGTGCTTGGCTCCAGAATTGGGAATTCCGGTCAAATTCCTTGAGCTCATTTCTTGGATACCCTGAAGAGTGACAAACAGCCTTAGAAAAAGAGAAGCTGGCTGGGTTTTATTGCAGACACTGCTTTTTTTCCTTTACCTCATGGGGCTGTTTGTCACCAGCCAAAGGAAGGAATGGAAGGGCTTGATTTGTGGGTGCCTCTTTGCCTGAATTCCCAATGGTTTTATTATCTCGGAAAAGTGAGAGGATGGAGAGGGAGGTGAGAGAATCCCTGCATGGTACAGGGAACGTCTCAGCCAGCCTGAGGCAGTTCCAGTGCTCACAAAATCCTTCAGGAAGATGAAACATGTGTTTTTTAATTCCTGCTTGTGACCAGACTGCTGGTTTGGAGTCTGAAAAACAATTTTCTGCTAGGCCAGGCTGGACGGGGCTTGGAGCAGCCTGGGATAGGGGAAGGTGTCCCATGGCAGGAGGTGGGATGCGGTGAGCTTTAAAGTCCCTTCCAACCCAAAATAATCCATTGAGTCCATGATTTTTCAGCTCTAATGGGAATAGAAGCCATGGAAAGGTTCTGACAGGTTTGGCCAAGGTTTGAGTCTTCTGCTGTATTCAGTTCCTTCTGTATTTAATACACAATTAAAAAAATTCCTCTTGTATCCATGAATTACAGGGGACAATCAGCCTTGTCATGCAGGGCTCTTAACTGGGGGGTTGGGATTTGTGAATTATTACTAATGTGTAGTTAACAAAATAAAGCAGAAATATGATTTTTTAAAATCAAAACTTCTCCTTTAGTCATATTTTGGAAGAAATTTAGGTCAAATAGCTTAGCTAGGAAACAGTCTGGGGTGCTCTGCAGTGGTCTTTGGTGCTCTAAGGTGGCAAAACCTTTCACAGCTGGGGATGGAGGATGAAATTTTGGCATTGTAGTAGATGAAGGTCCACTTCAGGCAGCAGAATAGCAAAACAGCCATTATGTATGCTCTCCTTTAATGTATATCCTGGTATTGATTACAACATATGCTCTGCACACACAATATTTACTGAGCTGGCAGCTTCTCCAAATGGGGCTTTGGAAAATTCTCCAAATGGGAAAGCAACAAAAATTAAAAACATATTTTAGCTGTCGTGTTGACTAAAACACACTTGATTGTCAAACAGAGGTAGGGTTTGCCAGAGAAAACCAGCCCAGGCTCTGAAGGTTGGTGCTTCCTGCCAGCAAAGTGCTCGTTCTGTAAAACTTGTGCTGCTGCTTTAGGAACAAGACAAAATATTCCCTCGGCTTTCAGAACTGCTTCACATCTATATTAGCAAGTTTTCCGCACAAGCTGTGTCTGCCCCTGGATCCCTGGAAGTGTCCAAGGCCGGGTTGGATGGGGCTTAGAGCATCTGGGATAGTGGAAGGGGTGGGAATAGCATGATTTTTAAGGGGTGATGGCACTGGATGGGTTTTGAGGTGCCTTCCAACCCAAACTGTTCCATGATTTTCTGATCCCCTTAACCTTCTTTTTTCTCTGACCTGGTTTGCTGCACTGAAAAAATCATCATGGGGCTTGCCCCAAAAGATCTGGAGATGTCAGTGGAGTGTTAGATGTCAGTAAAACCTGGAACTGGTGGAGGCTGCTGCCCCTGGTTCCTCATTGCTGTCAAGGCAGCCCTTGCTCACTTCAGTTCTTCCTGTGCTTCCCACTGGCAAACCCAGCAGGACTTCTGACAATGGAAAACCAGTAAAATAACAAAATGTGAGGGCTTAGGAATTTGTGTTTCATTAATAAGGGTGCAAAACGAACCCCCCAGTGAAGGGCTGCCTATGCAGGATTTCCTCATTTCCATCTGATTTGTGCAGCTCCAGCTCTGACTTTTAGGAATTGGCACACACAAATTGGGAAAGGTGAACTGGTAATTGTGGTTGTTAATGTGCCACTTAGATGTGTATCACTTCACAGCCACCCCGCCTTGGTTTTTACTTTTTTTTTTTTTTTTCCCGGTTAGGGAGAGCCATTGCACAGAATTTGTGTTTGATAAAAATGGTACTCCCTATTTTTTCTCCTTAAATCGTGATTTGTCATCAGCTGGAACAGGCAGAGCTCTTGGGGGTTTGAGAATTGCTCTGTGTGAGACTTGTGTCTCCTATTGCCCCTCATACTTCCAAGGATAACTCCTGCCTTTCAGGCTCTGTCATCAAAAATGTTCCTTGTGGTGATGTTTGCTGTGGCCGAATTTGGCAGAGCAGCTATTTTGCAAATCCCATTCTCATCCTTTCTCAGTTGGTGCTGGCACAGAGGTTCAAGTGTGTTGCAGACACACAATTCCCACCCTTGTGACTGTGGTGGGAATTACATCTCCATAAAACTGGGAAAAGAAACCAAAAACAAAACAACAAAGGAAAAGTTCAGTACACCTGCAGCTCCTCATACCCATTCCTCTGGCTGGGCAATTTGTACTGTGGTTTATTTGATGTGGTGGTGTTCAGTCAAGAATTCAATGTTCTTGGAGGTCTTTTCCAACCTTAATGGTAATTCCTTTGGAAAAATGCGGCACTGTCACTGTGTGGGCAGCAGTGGAAAGAAGGGCTCAAATGCAGCCATAGCTCTGTGTCACTGGTGGTTTGGTGCTGGCACTGGGCAGGCTTCAAACCCAAACCCTGCTCCAAACCTTTGTCCAAACCCTAACCCTGGCCCTTTCCCCCTCCTCCTCAGGGCCTGAATCATATTTTGTTGCTTTTCTGTCTCAGCAGCCCTTGTGTGTAAATGCTCCCAGACAGCAGAACCATGGCAGAGATCAACCTGCAGCCTAAACTTCCTTTTTCCTGCTGTTCCCTGAATAAGAAAGTGCAAAGCCTATTGGGATCCTTTCCTTAAGAGCAGCTTTTAACCAGAAGCCCCTTCACACTACACAAATTTGGCTTTGATTTTCACCCCCCCCCCCCCCCCCCACTATCAGCAGTGTTTTCAGTCCTGCAGTGCTGTTGCAGGGCTGTGGTGTGGGATTAGCTGGGGGATCAGTGACTCTCTAAGTGCCAGGTGAATCATGGCAAATTGGAGTGTGCCTGAAAAGCCGCGTTCCAGCTCTGAGCAGGGCTTGGAGAGTGCTGCATTAACCTCTGAGTGGTGGAGGGCAGTCTGGGAAAACAGCTCTCTATGTAGCCGTACTCTCTTCTTTAGTTGCTATAATAATTTCTCTCTGCTCCAGATAGGCTCTATGAATCAAAAAACTTGGTTATCCTGGTTACTCATTCATTATCCGAAGAGCTTGGCTCTGGGAGTTAAAGAATTTGGCACTGGTAGCTTTTAATATGAGAGCTGGGTGTAATTAGACCCATCACACTACAAGCAGGGGCCATGCCTGAGGCTGCAGGAAGGATCCCAAGCTCTCAGATCCATTCCTCTGGTATTTCCTCTGTATTTCTCCCAAAGTTTGTCTTGAGTGGAAGCTGCTGTACCTTCCAGTACCACATCCAACCTGGCCTATACACTTCCAGGGATCCAGTGGCAGCCATAGCTTCTTCTGGGCAACCTTCCCACCCTGACAGGGAAGGATTCTTTCCCAACTTCTCCAAATTTCTCCATGTCACTTGCTGTGGGGGCTGTCCTGTGCCCTCTTGTACACTTCTGAGCAAGAAACTTCTTGTTCCTCCCAGATGATGGGATGGCAGTGCCACATTTGTATCTGCTCCCATAAAACCTGGCTGGCTGGCTGTACTTGGATCTGACGAGTTTTTGTGGACGTGGGACTGAGTTTTCTCTGCTCAATTACCTGGGAAAAATAAATGTTAAGTGCTCATGCTCAATTAAACTGGGACAACAAACTGTTGGCAGAGTGCTGTTGAAGTTCTCAAGTCAAACACAAATCCCTGCCTTTGGGCTCTGGGTGGCCTCACCTGCAGGAAAAATCTTCTCTGCCCTGGTGCTGCCTCTGGCCAAAGCTGAAATCCAGGTTTCCTGTGTCCCAGTTTGACCCAAAATGCCACGATTCAGGTTGGGACACAAGTCCTGTGACTTCCCAGCAGGACAGTCCCCTACCAGCACACCAAGCAGGGTGGGAGACATAGCCTGGGATAGATCCAACAAGTCAATCCAGCTCTTAAATTTCTCTTCCTAAATGTCCCTGCCCATGCAGTCCCAGCCCTCTGGGACTTGCTGCTTCCATCTGCAGCTTTCCACCCTTTCCCATAGCCTAAGGGAGAATATCCACAGTGGGGCTGGACATGCTTAGCTCCTGCTCGGCAGATTTTGGGGTTGCATGGCCGATCCGTAAATTAAATCTCTGGGATGAACCAGGTCAGAAATGAACCAAACTCCCAGAATGATAGGCACATTTTGGGGTTGTATGTCCAATCTATGGGTTAAGTCTCTGGGATGAGCCAGGCTGATAAATGAACCCAAAACCTTGGGAGAAAAGGCAGGTGTAACAATTCCAGTAGGAAATGGGTTAAGTAAAAATCAGTGGTAGGTTACAACTCTAGTGGTAGGTTACAACTCTGCAGTATTGTTGCAACAAATTCAGGTGCTCTGAAGAGCTGCTTGTAGAGAGGACATGCAGGGACAAACTGTGAGTAAACAGTGTGTAAATAGTGAGTTAATGTGCTCCCCCCTGTCAGCAGCTTTGTGGCAACCCTCAGAAATGATCGGTAATAAATTGCTCTTAATTGGCTCCTAAATGTAAGGAAATCATCAGCCCTCGTTTGCTATTTTAAGTAATAAATTAGAAGTGTAACAGTGACCTTGATTCTATAAGCCATCCCTGCCCTTGGAGTTATGTGCTCAGCACAGATAAAAGACAGAAAATCAGGGTGGACTGGGATGAAGTTTGGCTCCTCGGAATGCATTGACGTTAACAAATCTTGGCTGAGCAGCTCCACGATCGAGAGAGGTAAAACAATCTGTGCCTGCTGCTGTGGAACTATTTGTTATTTTCCCCCTCAATGGGGTTCATGTTCCTGATGCTGATCAGGAGTTCGTAGCTCTTGTTCTGCAATGGAGTTTCAATTGCTTCCGAATTCTGTTCCTGTCAGTGTGTGTGGGGGAGATAAGAGTCCGTGGAGGCGGAGCAGTAAATCTTCCATGACTTCCTTTCCTACTGAAAGACCCTGGAAAAAAAGCAAATATTGGCATTTGTAACAAAATCTTCCAGGTTTCAAATTTTAATGCAAACTTAATTTTGTTATAAAACCTTCCAGACAACTCCTTGTTCGGCCTTTTGCTCCCTCAGCTCTTGCCTGTTCTTCCCTGAAGTGGAATTTAAGGGAATTGGATATATCCATGTGTGGCTTTTAATGGATTTAATTGCACAAAGGCAATTGCAATTGTGGGAAAAACAGAGCCACTGGAATCCAAGGAGAGGCCTTTCCTCCTTGCTGGGAAATAGGGATGGAACAGGTGCATCAAATTAAGCACATTATGCCTTTATTTCACAGCATTCCTGCTTTCCAAATTGCCCAGAAACACAATTATCCAACTAAGGAAAATATAGACAATGACATTTAATTTGGGTAAGCGTATAATGAACGCCTCAGAATTTTGCCTCTCATGCTTTTTAAACCTTCAAAGAAGAGCCTGGAACTGAGGATGTGGAATGGGGGAAAGGTTTTTCAGGTAAAGAGGGGAATTTATTGAGAAATTGTTGTGCCCTGTTACTTGTCTGCAAACCAGCGGTGTTTAGGATATGCCCAGAGTTCAGAGTCAGATTTTAAATTCCCAGTTTCCCGAGGCTGCTGTGTTCCACTGCCCACCCCTGCTCCTTCCCAGCTCCTCCTCTCTGGTACTTTGGGCACATCCAAACACTTTGAATGCAAAGCACAGCAAATGGGAGGGCCTCAGGTGTCCTGTGGGGTAAAGGATCCTCGGAGATTCTCCCATCACTTCTACCTCTGGAGAGATGGAAGAGGAGGAGAGAGACAGAAAAATGCTTTTTCTTTGTGATCCAAAATGAACCAAATAATGGAGATGGGCTGGCAGAGCTGGGGGTGTTCACCTGGAGAAGAGAAGGATCCAGGGAGAGCTCAGAGCCCCTTCCAGTGCCTAAAGGAATTCTAGGAGAGCTGGAGAGGGACTTGGGACAAGGGTAGAGTGCCAGAACACCAGGAATGGCTTCCCACTGCCAGAGGACAGGGATGGATGGGATATTGGGAAGGAATTGTTCCCTGGGAGGGTGGGCAAGCCCTGGCACAGGGTGCCCAGAGAAGCTGTGGCTGCCCCTGGATCCCTGGAAGTGCCCAAGGCCAGGTTGGACAGGGATTGGAGCAACCTGGGACAGTGGAAGGTGTCCCTGCCCATGGCAGGGGGTGGGAACAGGAGGATTTTTAAGATCCAACCCAAACCACTTTGAGATTCTGTGAAGATACAAAGGAATATTTCTGCTTCTTTTCCTCCTGTGAACTGCAGTGCTCCATTTATGATCTCCCCTGTGAGCAGCTGTTTGCCTCCTCCTTTGGGATAATCAACCTTTCCAGCACCGTTTGGGGGGTCAATGGACCCCACCCTGGGATACAGCCCGGATAGCCTGGGGTGTACTCTTTTATTTTCTCAGCAGGAGAAGGCCCCTGCCTCCATGGATGGATGGATGGATGAATGGATTGCTGGCAGTGCTGGCTCCCTGCTGGCGGAGCTCCAGAGTTTCTGGGGCTGAGGGTTCCATGGGCCAGGGACCTAGCAAATCCTGCCTTGTGACATTTCTCTGCTAGAATAAATCCCTGGGTTCCAGCAGCTCTGGCAGTCACTCACCTTTGCCTTCTGGAGCCCTTGGGATTTGATGAATCCCTTTCTCCCATCTTACAGTTTCCACAACAAGCTGCTCTGTGGGAGCAGGCAAAGAGGGAAGAAGAGGGATCTCAGCTCACACCTTATTTGTGAGCAGCAGGAGGGTGTCACCCTGAGGTGGTGTTTGATGGTGACATTGATGATGGTGGAGATTTGTTCCTGAGTGGTGACGTGAGAAGTGACCCTGTGACTGCTGAGCTGGGAAAGGGGCTCAGGCTGGAGAAAAGGAGGCTCAGGGGGGACCTTGTGGCTCTGCACAACTCCCTGACAGGAGGGGACAGCCAGGGGGGGTCGGGCTGTGCTCCAGGGAACAGGGACAGGACAAGGGGAAACAGCCTCAAGCTGTGCCAGGGGAGGCTCAGGTTGGACAGCAGGAGGAATTTCTCCATGGAAAGGGTGCTCAGGCCTTGGCAGGGGCTGCCCAGGGAGCTTTGGAGTGCCCATCCCTGGAGGTGTCCAAGGAAGGGCTGGACGTGGCACTCAGTGCTCTGGGCTGGGGACAAGGTGGGGATCCCAGCTTGGGCTCCATGAGCTGGGAGGGCTTTTCCAGCCTCAAGGATCCTGGGGTCCTGGTATTTTACACTCCAGCCTGCTCAGACTGGCATTTCTGGGTGTGTTTGTGGTTTGCATAACCTCCTCCTCCTGGGGCATGATTTTGCTGGACTATCCATACAGGTGCGTGTATTCTTTATTTTTCTCCTGCTGTTTTTCTTTCCTGTTTGAATCTTGCCATGTCAAAGTATCCAAAGTAATGTTTCCTCTCCAAATATAAATCTAAATCCACCAGGCAGGCTGGTAGACAGAGTGCTGGCAGGTAGGAGGACTACCTTCCCTTTACATGTGAAACCATCAAATATGTGGGGCTGTGCTTTTGAGTTCCCAAAGATGCCTGGAAGTGCCTGTTAGATGGGATGTTTTCCCTCCTCCCAGTGCAAGTGGGTAGTTAATGCAAGAAAGCAGCTTGTCTTCTTGGATAGGCTGGGCCTAAATCTTTAGTGCTTAATTGTACAATTTGTATCTGTTGTCACAGCCATCATTTGCTGTTCCCAGGCTTTCCATGAGGGATGAGAGAGATGAATCCTGGTGCTTTCTGCCATTGGCAAGGTAGATGCTGAGCAACACAATGAACGTGTCCTCCCTGTGGGACCTCAGAGGTTTATGGGATCTGTGCCTTGGGAGAGTGTTCTCTAGGTGATCCTTCCTTTAATCCTGATCTCTGGGATGGATTATCTGCCAAGGAATAATGAACCAGCCTTCAGCCCCGGTGACATCCCCTTTCCTCAGCAGCAGGTGGGCAGCCAGCATCCTTGGGAGAGCTGTTCCAGGCTCAGCTGGACCCTCAGGTAGGTCCTGGCACAGTCAGGTCCTCTGACAAGTGGCAGTCAGGCAGGTGGATTAAAAACTTTAATTTAGCAGGTGCAGATCCTGCCCCAGTCCCCGATGTGCTCGTGCCATGCATTTCCCTGTGGTGGCTGTGCTGCTCTTGTGGCTGGGGAAGGCTGGAGGGGACAGAGGGAGGCTGGAGGAGCAGCTGAGAGCTGAGAGGTTTGTTCTGTCAGCCAGCTCTGTCTCCTTGTTAATGGCTCAGCAGGACACGGCTGGCTCGGCTCAGACCTCGCCTTTTCAGCTGGCAGCACAACAAGCTCCCTCCCTGCAGCTCCTCTGGCACCGAGCCTGTCCTTACTGACAGTCAGAAAGTGGGAGCAGGAGCCATCCAGACCCGTGTCCTGCTCCGGGCACGGAGTCACTGTCCTGGCTTTTCCCTGTGGGAATTGTGAGATGTGTGATGCACCTCTCCCCATCCAGACTCCATCTGTGTGGTGCTGTGGGGGGTGGCAGGAGGAGCATTGGCAGCAGGTCAGGGAGGGATCCTGCCCCTGTGGCCAGCCCTGGAGGCACCTCTGGAGTGCTGTGTCCAGCTCTGGATCCTCAGCACAGCGGGGACAGGAGCTCCTGGAGCGGGGCCAGCGGAGGCTGCGGCGCTGAGGAAGGGCCTGGAGCATCTCGGTGCCCAGGAAAGGCTGAGGGAGCTGGGGCTGTCCAGCCTGGAGAGGAGCCCCAGCTGAGAGGGGCCCTCAGCCCTGGGTGTCCCTGTGTGCAGGGAGGGCTCCGAGCAGGGCCCGGGCTCTGCTGCGGGGGCCCAGCAATGGCACCAGAGCCACGGGCAGGGACTGAGCCCAGCAATTCCCCCTGCACAGGAGGCACAACTTCTTCCCTGGGCACTGCCCAGCCCTGAACAGATTGCCCACAGAGGCTCTGGGCTCTCCTCCCTGGCAGCAGGAGGGTTTCTGGTTGGTTACTCTTGGTTATAACCTGTTTTACCCAGCAAAAGTTCTCAACTGCGTGTGGGGCCTTTTACAGTCAAATTTGCCAAGGCCAAAGCTTAAGGATGGAGCAACAACTCATCAACTACAATAGTGCTATTTTTCATTTTCCATCTGCAAGGGGTAAATCGTGTTGGGGAGGTGATATTCAATCATGAGACCATCACTTGGAAAGGGGCTTGCTCATCCGGAGCATGATGAATTGATTTTTGGGGAGGACAGCTTTCTCCCATGGCTGAGTTTGGAGTATCCTCACAGGGTTTCACTTTGAGAGACTTTGTACCTCTTTGATGACAAATACAAAGCAGATTATCATCTGAATTTATGGATCTGCAGTGTTGTGCAAGTCACAGTTTCACTGTCCTTTAGTGTTTAATAGAATATTACGTGCTTGATATTAAAAACCTGTAGAAATGTCAGGGCAATTCCAGGTTGTAGAAGAAACGTGGTCACTTGGAGGAGTAAAAAAAAAGCTTTATGTAAACTGCATGATTGAAGTTAATATGTCGTCTTGGAAAAGAATTGGGAGCTGGTTCTTGAAAATACAGTGAAAAGGAGTAAATCACCTCCCTGAGAGAAGAAATCCATGTGAAAGTTCAGTGTTGGGACCCTCTTTGCTTTTTGTCCTCCTCCTCTCATCTCCCTCTGCACTCAGAGAGAAAAGAAGATAAAGGAGATGAGTTTTGTGGGTGGTTGTGTTTCTTTTCAGAAGTTCTCATCCATAACCTTTCCAGCTCTTTTGTGGATTGTTGTCCTTAAGTGATGTTCCCTTCTACAATTCCAGCCTTCAGTCTCCTGTGGACTTTGATTTTATAATTGTGAGCATTCACCCAGGCCCTGCTGCCCTGATGTGTTTAGCAGAGATTAATTAGGGATTGGTTCTTGCAGCTCTCCTGATTTTCACACCCAAAGCACTCTTTGAGCCCTGCTCATCCTGTCCTTCCTCTTCTCATGCCTTCTTAGGAAGGCGTGGTGGAGATTGTGAAAAGTTTAGCAAGGAGAGGAAGAAAAAAAGTTTGTGTGTGTTTGCATCCTTGCTGGGGACAAATTCCTGCTGGGCAGGGTGATGAAGCAGCTCTCCTATGGGGAAAGGCTGGGAGAGCTGGGGGTGTTCACCTGGAGAAGGCTCCAGGGAGAGATCAGAGCCCCTTCTAGAGCCTAAAGGAACTCTAGGAGAGCTGGAGAGGGACTGGGGACAAGGGATGGAGGGACAGGACATGGGAATGGCTTCCCACTGCCAGAGGGCATGGATGGATGGGATATTGGGATGGAATTGTTCCCTGGGAGTGTGGGGAGGCACCACAGGGTGCCCAGAGAAGCTGTGGATGTCCCTGGATCCCTGGCAGTGTCCAAGGCCAGGCTGGACACTGGGGCTTGGAGCAACCTGGGACACTGGAAGGTGTCTCTGCCCATGGCAGGGGTGACACTGGATGGGCTTTAAGGTCCCTTCCAAACCAGGACTGTGTTGGATTGTGGATTGATTTTGGGATTCAGCTTCTCAAGTGGTGTGAGGAAGCAGCCATTGTGGGAATGGAGGAGGCAGGCAGTATTCCAGCCCTGGGCTGCAAGTGTGAAAACAGGTTATTGGCATGTGAAAATAATTCTAAACAGGCCAAACCCGTTTCCCATCCAAACTCCAAACTCCTACCCTGATTTTGTTGGCCAGGGCACTGGTACTTGATAAATTTGGCTTTAATCTTTGGCCCTTGCACTTTTGATGTTCCAGGATTACTAGAACTTCCTGGCCTGCTGAGGAAAAGTCTCATCAGGGCACCTTGTCGCACGAAGCCACTGCCTGTGAGCTGAGAAATTTTTTGCAGGCAGATGATCAGATCTGGGTGCTTTTGTTTTCTGCACACCCAGAGAGAGCAATACCAGAATTTTTCCCCCCCTTTTCCACAGTGAAGACTGGTGACAGAGCTCAGAAGCAAATGGGACTTGTCACTCTGTATTCCCTCCATCATCAGAAGCTGATTTCTGGTGCTCTCTCATGTCGCAGACAGTAATAAATCACATTTTCTGAGCCCAGCCAACGTGCTGATTTGCAAACATGAAGTAGCAGCTCATAAGAGAATGCATTTCACATTTTTAGGGAGTAGACATTGCATTAACCTGGAGTGGTGCAAATTGCAGCGGCAGCAAATGAAATGAAGCTTTGCTACTTGAAAGTTCAGTGTAGACTTGATGTATGCAAAAGTAATTAAAACTCAATTTGTTGTGTTTTCAGAAGAGACTTCAAACACATTTGACAGAGAAATCACGTCCCTTTATATCACAAGGTGTTTCCAATCTTGTCATTTGCCCATTTGTCAGCTTGGATTTAGAATGAGAGCTCATACTTCCAAATAGTTTTTTGCTCAGGCACTGATCACCCAGCAAGACTCATAAGAATAAATAATTGTTCCTACCTGCATTTTCCAAGTGTATGCTCCCCAAGATTGTAATGAATGGGTCCAAACTTCCTCACAGCCCTTTGTCTTTTGTTTGAACAAATCAAAGAGCACCTGCTATGCTGATTTCCATCCCTAGGGATATCTAGTCCCAAAAATGCCACTTCCCCCTGCACAAGGGTTTCTTTTCGGAAGTGTCTTTTTGCTTCAGAAATTCTGAGCAGCCTCCTGGGCTGATGTATCCCTGACAGCACAGGGCAGGCTTTGCTGGGGTGTGTTTTACACACTGCTGTGGGGGTGGCACTGTTGGGTTTTCCAGAGAAGTGCAAAAGTGAAAAGCAGCTCTGGTGAAATCAATATTTGAAGGAGGATTTTTGTGTGCTCACAACTGGCCTGGTCCTGCCCTGCCTGAGGCAGGAATGAGATGATCTTTAAGGTCCCTTCCCACCCAAACTATCCTGGGATTCTCTGATTTAGTGTGGTTTAAGCCCTGGTTTCTTGCCTCAGAGCTGCCACCCTCATTCTCAGCTGATGGCGTTTGATTATCTGAACAAACAGCCACTGGATGATAAATTCTCCTTTTCACTCTCTCTCATAATCAAGACTTGATTTTACGTATTTGGTTTTTTCCCCCTTCTTCCTGTTTTTTATTCTTTGAATCAAATAACCTCCTACGGTTCATAGCACAGGTGTTTTTCTCCAAATTACTGATTCCCCAGCATTGTCCTAACCACTTCCACCATTCCCTTTCTCTGCTGTCTGGAGCGAGGTTTTCCCTATGTGGCCTCCAGGAAAACTCAGCTCCATATTTTAGCAAAGGCAAGACAGAACAATTCTGTTTCACCCAACCTGTCTCCCATCCTTTCCCTGTTTCCCAGTGAACTCTGGATTTTTGGAGTTCTGTGGAAGGAAACAGCCCTTGAAAAGCTCTGGGAGACACCTCAAAGAGCCATTTGTAGGACAAACAGAGAGGGAATTAGGGCAATAAAGGAGCAGAATCTTTTAAAGCAGTGAAATCATTATTACATAGGTGTCCTTGTTTCCATGTTGTGGTGGAGCCTGAACCCTCCAGGCATGTGAGGGTCTCCAAGGAATCCCTACTTTGTTTACTGCTGACACTTTTCTCATATTCCTGCTTCTCTTCTTGACTGTTCTGGATGCTTTATGATACAATTGGCATTTTTTAATAAAATTTGGGTTGAGCCGCTGATGTTACTTTCCCATCTCTTCCTAGAAGAAAACAACTCTGAACTGTCCTTTCCCCACAGGATGCTTTGGAGGTCTTAAATCAGAGTTAGGTGCAAAGTGGACTAAATATTGGGGTGGAATAAGGAAATCACAGGCATCCATCTCCCTGGAAAGCTACAGTATAAAATGGAAAGGGGAGTAGCTCCTGAGGGCTCTGCCTGCACCTTTCTTTCCCAGTGGAGAAGCTTAAATAGGGTTATTCACTGTGCTGTGAAGGTGGTTGGGAATCTGAGCAGAGCTCCTCTTGGAGGAGAATTATTTTTGTTAAATGGGAAAGGATTTGTTTTCCGAAGAAATCGTTCCCTTACTGCCTTCAGGGGAGAAAAAGCAGAGTGAAATTCTGAAGTGCCTGTTCTGTGAGGAGCACTTTGCTGTCAGAAACCTGTGAAGTTTTATTGACCAGCTATTCAAAACCCCTCGTGCCTGGACAAGGAATGAAAGCACCAAAGTGCTGCTGCTTCTGTGTAACTCGGAGCCGAGCTCATTGCAGGTGTCAGGTGAAAACACTGATTTAGTGAACATCTTCTCCTGCTGCATCCGAGTCACTCCAGTGAAAGCTCTGCCTGCCCAGCCTTCCCTGCCAGCTCCTTCAGCCTCATCCCAGGCGTTTATTTACTGGGAAAATGTGTAAAATAGGGGAGAGAGGAGCTGTGCTGTGAGAACATGAGACCTGGAATGGTAAATGTGGATTTGCATTCACTTGGAGTAGTGTGAGAGAAGGGTTTGGCTCTGTGTTCAAACACTGTGGGCTGGAAGGACCAAATAAATCCTAATCCCCAGGTGTCCCTCAGGTGGATTTACCAATCTTCTCATGTTATTTACCACAGGACGGAGTTGTGAGCACGTGCAACATCACTAAGGATGAAGTGGGCTTAAAAAGTATTATGACATTGGAGCATTTGGCTAAAATTTGGTTAAATAACCGCACCCCACACGGTCATTGTGGTGTGGCTTGAAGGAGGGAGAGACATACCTGGTTGTTGCAGAACCTCTCCTCCTTCAAGGACCTGGCTGGAGGCAGAGGCTGGAAAAGAGATTCAGGATTTGCCCTGAGGAGTTTTTGTGGGATTTCCTTGCAGAGCTGTTGATGTTAGGCACTGAGCTGAGGAATATGTTCCAGGCAGATTGATATGTGGGTGTGCACCTGCAGAACATTGTCAAATATTATGGGTGTGTAAATTTTAATCAATATTAATCTTTTATTTCTGTGAGTTGCAGCTTCTCTAGGAAGTGGATGTCTCAGGGTTTTTAAATATATCTGTTCTTTTATCGCTGCCTTTCAAGCACGTCATTATTCTGGGTGAAAAGGGAAAGAAGGGAATGGGTTTGTGCTGTTTTAAAGGATCTCAGCCTCTGGGTTTGGTCTGTTATCTTTTGATATGAGACTAGAGTGACTACATGTCCCAGTATCACTTACCAGTCACATATCAAAAGTGATTTTTCACTTAATTGAAGGACAAATTAAAACAGACTCCTCAGTTCCTCTGTTTTATTTGTTTCTATCTTCAACTTTTGGGGTTTTGGTTGTTGGGTTTTTTTTTTTTAACATTAGAATCATTAACATTTTGGTTAACATAGAATCATTTCGGTTGGAAAAGCCCTCCAAGACTGAGTCCAGCCATTAACCCAGCACTGCCAAGGCACCTCTAATCCATGTCCCAGATGCTACCATCCCCATGGCTTTTCAACACTTCCAGGGATGATGATTCCACCTCTTCCATCAGCCACTTTCAATGCCTGACCACCCTTCTTGTGAAGAAATATTTCCCAAAATCCAATTTCAGCCTTCCTTGGGGCAACTTAAAGCTGTTTTCTCTTGTGCTGAAATTCTTCCAAACGATTTTTAAAAGCCAGGAAATGGAAGTGAGAGCTCTGAAAAGCAAGGGAGGAGGTTTGCAACTGGGAAATAAATTTGGATGGCAGGATCTAACAGCTGTTTGAGGCAGGTGAGCAAAATATGTCTTTTCTCAGTGTATTCCACTGGGAACATCTCAGTGTTTTAGGGGGATAACTTTAACCAAGTGTCTTAGAAGGGCTGTGAAAATGAAACAAATCAGGGTTTTGTTCACAAAAGACTTTGAGTACCAAAAAAGGGTCAGTTTGCACTCATGGAATTGGAGCTGTAATTCCAGGTTAAGAGGTGCCGAATCAAAATTTGGGACAAACACTGCAGCTCCGCAGGGCAGGCTGTGTCCTTCCACAGAATGCTTGGGGGAAAAGCAGTTTGCATTTGGGTTTGTTTGCTTTTGAGATTGAAACTCCTTATTTATCAAGGTAAGAGTGAGGCAAATTAGACTGGCATACCCTGAGGGGTATTTGAGCTTTTCAGTATTTTATCCAGGGTGTATATGATACTCATCCCTTCTCTCTGATCACTTTTTGTTCACATCTGGGCTTCAGAAGGACTGGGATAAGGGAGTGTGTGTGAGGATAAGTTGCCAGCATCTCTCACTCTCTGCAGATCTTCTTGAATTTCAGCGTAACTCCCTGAGTTCCTCAAAAATCAAACTGAGCAAACCACGCCTTCTGTTGCTTTCCCCAAGGATCCCAGATTTCACTCTCCCTCCTTTTTTCAGCCTCCTGATGGATGAGTCAGGCAGAGCTGTTCATTTTCTGGGAGCTGTCCAGCTGATGGGGAGAGTGTGGGATCAGTGCTCATTCTGGGGTGACACAACCCTCTGTGTGCCTTTATGCTGAAGGAAATCTTACACCAGGCAAAATGCCTGCGAGTCACACACAAGAATCAAGGTTGTGCTGGAGTTCTGGAGGTCACCTCTCCATAACCCTGAGCAGGGATCTATACTGCAGTTGGAAAGATCTTGGAAAACCAGGATAAATATATGTCTGTGTATATATTTTTCAATGTTTTATATGGTTTTTGAGGATGTGCATCTCTCCTTGAGAGTGGGTCCAGTCCACCTGTAATAAAAAAATAGTAACCATCATCCTCATCATCTTAAGAGAAAAAAAAATCCAAACTCAGAAAGGAGGTGCCTGGAAAAACCCATTTATTTTGCTTTGGCTGCAGAGTTTTCTTGTGTAAGTCACAGAAGTAGATACTTAGGAGTGCCCATCCCTGTGCAGGTAGAACTTTTCTTCTGGGAGAATTAATTCCAATTAACTCCACTTCTCCTTTCAATGGGCATGTCAGGAATGGGGGAATTGGGCACAGCTTGGATTGGAAGATCCTGGAGGATTTTTTCCAACCTAAATGGCTCTGGGATCTCCACAGGCTGCCACTGTGGCTCTCAGAGCTCTGTGCCTTCCTCTCATCTGGCTTTTAGTCCCTACCTTTAAAGCCCAGGGGAAGTTTCTTTATCCTTTTTTCAGCTGCTCTCAGTTCTCCCAGCCCCTCTCTGCCCCCCGGCTGCTGTTACAGATTTCAGCAATCACCTTTCTTTCCATTCCCTGCTTTTCAAAATGCTCCTGCAGCCGGGGTGGAAACTGGGATGGAGTTCTGCTCTTATCTCCAGTAATCCTTTCTCTGGAGTGTGCCTTGATTTAAATCCAAGAGGTGTTACTGAAGTCACCGCTTCAGGCTGTACACATGGTGCATGTTGATTCATGGCTTCAAGCCCAGTTTCAAAACTATTTCTTAAAAGCCCGTGTTAAAAAGCAGTTTTAAGATGTCATTTTTTTAGTAGCAGGTCCCTGCTAGGGAGGTGGGGCCAGCTTGGTAAATACTTTTTGTTTTTGGGGGCACCTGGGCATGGGTTTGTGCTGGTGTCAGACTCTTCTAAATAAATTTTGGCACTGGAAATCCCTCCCCAGCAAGAGGATTTCCAGGGTCTGGTTTGGGGGACACTGTCCCAGTGACTTCCCCATTTCCATCACACTGGGACTGCCCCAGTTCCATCACACTGGGACTGGGACTGCCCCAGTTCCATCACACTGGGACTGCCTCCCCTAGAGGGTTTGAGAGGAGGTAAAATCAGTTTGTTCAACTCCAGATGCATTTGCTGAAGGGACTTGTAGTGTCACCAGTTACAGCTGGAGGTTTGAGAGTCAAAAATCAGGTCTTGCTTCATAGTCCTTCCTCTTGGGTTTTATCCAACAAGGGTAAAGCTCACTGGAGGGTTTTTGGGAATGGGATACGGATGAGGCTCTGCAGGGTCATCAGTCTGCAGGCTGCTCCATGTTCAGTTCCTTTCCATTTGCACAACTCTAAAAGGCTGAGCTTTAAACTCCTGCTGCAGGTGCCAGCTTAAAACAAAATAAGATTGGAAAACACTATCAGAATTTATTTGGCTTTTCCCAGGGAGATATCTGAGGAAAAATGCTACTTTCTGCATATTCAAAGTACTTTTGAAACAATTTGCAGTGGGAAAACAACTTGAAATCTGGAAAAATATGCATTATTTATTTTTCTTTCCTCACTGATATTGTAGTTATTCTGTCAGAACTTTCCTGAGTTTGAGTGAGGGAGAAACCTGTCAGGGCTTATATTTCCTGCATGCACAGGGGCTTGTCACTGTGTTGAAGGGTAACTTGTGCTTCATCTCAGGTGCCATTTTTGAAATATATTCAGCCTTATTCAGGAAAATCTGCAGATCCAAAGCGATATTTCCTAAAGAAAACTTTCTGCAAACAATCATTCCTCAGTTTTCAGAGCAGAGCTTGAATAGCATCCAGCAAATCAAGCTGCAGTCCAAGTGTGAAACAGGCACAGATGAAATCAAATATTGAATAGTCATTCATGAATCCTGCACCAAATTGAGGGAATCCTCCTGCCACCCTTCCTGGCATTTTTGGAGTTGTGGGATGAAATTTATATCCTAGGAATACATGAGCTTGTGCTGAACACTGCTTTTATTACATTCCTCATTTTCACTGGAAGTTCTCTATTTTGTATTTTTTGTATTTTTTATTTTGCAGTTTTCAACCTGGCATGGGAATGTGATGAATAATTAGTTCTTTCATGGGAGAGCCAGCCTTTTTTGTCTCTTTAAAGGTCCAGGACTTGAAGAGGGCCCAGTAATGTGAATAATACTAAAATCCATTGCTCTTATCCTTATTCGAAAGGCACTGCTGGGATAGGCAACTGAAAATAAGGAATTATTATGAAACAAACTGAAAATAAAGAATAAGACACCCTTTGGGTGTCTCCTGGGTATGGAGAAATACAAGGTAGGAATGTCTCTGGCTCATTCCTACTGTTAAAGCCTTTACTGGACTACAGAAGAAACTCTCTTATTGTACAGAAATCCACTTGGGGTTCTCAGATACTCCCTTGGATATTCTTGCAACTTTACAATTCAGATTTGTTTGGATTTGGGAGTTGTGGAAGAATTTGGCTTGAAGTAGCAGGTGTCCTTTCCTCTGTGACAGGAGGAAAAAGGGAGAGCTGATAATGCATTGCAAAAATTTAGTCTTTTATATAAATTACACACAGGCTGACAAGTTCCTCTGGTCAACTTAATCTGTTTTCTTCTGTGCCCAGAAAGAGAAAACGACTTTATTTATTGGTGGAAAAATTATCCTCCTGATTGAGAGAGTCACATGAGTGCCATTTACTTTGTCCTTCCATTCATTTGAGGGACATGGATGCAGTTCAGCCAGAGATTTCATGTTTCATTGGGTGTACTCAGAGTGACAAACCCCCTGATGTCCCCATCAAAACAAAACCTCAGTGCTTTGCTGGTGGTATTGTAGGGGACAAAATGGATCCTGCTTTGTTCTTAAGTGCTTCATTCATCTGTATTTTTCCTCTTCTGTGGTTAAAATGATCCCTGTTTAACTGGGCATCCTGGGAGGTTATTCAGGAATCTACCAGAGCACAGGCCCTGGCACAGGTTCACCATCCCTGGAAGTGTCCAAGGGCAGGTTTTGGATCACCCTGGGATAGTGGGAGGTGTCCCTGCCCATTTCAGGGGTGGCACTATATGAGCTTAAACATCCCTTCCAAACCATTCTATGATTTTCCATGTATAGATGATTTTCCAGGAATTATTTCCATGATTCCTGAAGCTGGGATGGAGATACACCAGGAGTAATTCAGTGTCAGCCTATTTTAAGAAAGCTGTGACCAAAAAAAAAAAAAAAAAACAAAACAAAAAAACCCAAACAAATCCCCTAAATCCTGACTTTAGTTTTAATATTGTAAATATCCCTCATTCTGAAGTGTAACACCTCGAACGAGGGGAAGATTCCCAGGGGGTGGGGCACAACCCCCATGAATAATTCCATGACTAATGTGGACCATTATCAGTTTGTGTTTCCAAACAAACACCAGTGTTAGCACATCTTCATCGGACCTCCGAGCAGCCACTTTGCAATTAAAACTTTAATTGCCCCACAATTAAATTTCCAACTACAGTGTAATTAGCACGAGGACTTTAATTTGGAAAAGTGAGCCTAAGGCTCAGGGATGTGTGCTGGGGACCAGGGCAGCAAGGGAAGCTGTTTCCACTTGGATTTCGTGGAATATCCCCAAGCATCGTTGTTGAAGTCCAACTCCTAGGAGTTTTTCTCCATAAGAAAAGCTTAATTTCATGAAGTTTTAGTGAACCTCCCAGAAATGTTGCAAAGCAACAGTGTGAGGTGAGGTGAGGCTCTGGCACAGGTTGCCCAAAGTGGCTGTGGCTGCCCCATCCTTGGAAGTGTCCAAGGATAAAGAACCAAGGGACTGAGACTTGGGGGGGAGTCTGCAGAACGCAAAATATTTTTGAGTTCTGCGTGGTTCAAGGGATTTTTGGAGGTATTTCTGTTGGGAGCAGGCTGGTAGCTTGTGGAGGCATTGATCTCTTTTATTGACCCTTAACTCTGGTCATGTTCTCATGTTCATCCTGGAAAGGGAATGGCTGGAGCCCTTGGAACTGGGGAGCTGAAGACACTGAGATTTTTACTTTAAGCTCTATTTGAAAAATCATATGCATTGCCCATTGCTATGGAATATCTTCTTACAGCTGACAGAAAAGTGCATTGCTTGTATGCCAGCTAAAACTCCCCAAAATCAGCTCAAGCTGTAAATTAACTATAATGCCGAATTCAATAATGCTCAATATTTAGACTGAAATGCAGCATTTTCTGATTTCTCCTACCCGGAGAGAAGCATCTCTTGCATTATTTAGTGTTTTTGTCTGATGGAGATGCCAAGGCAAGCTGCAGATGTATCTCCATTACTTGATCAATATTGTGTTGTATTTCATTTGGTTCCTGTATCTGGTTGATACAATCTGAAATGATACAGAACAATTTGTTTGCTCCATGGAAAACTGCACTGTATAGGCTGGCAGGTAGGAAAAGAAAATAGGAAAAAAAATCCTACAGCAGTCCTTTGACCTTTTAATTCCATGAGAGGTGAATTTTGCTCATGGTCTGGACATCTTGTGGTGAGGTGTTTAATGTTTCAGATTGCAAGAGCACATTAATTACCAATCCACAGAGCATAGTTTTATGTAGTCTTGCCAATACTGCAATATTGTGCTGGGAAATCTTCTCGATACTTTTAAAAGAAGTATTTTAATTTCAGCAGCAATATGTTTCTTGTGCTCCTCAACACTTGGGAATAACATGATCCCATCTCTGCATTACTGCTCAGAATTGTCCATCTTTCTTTGGAACCCATGAGCCAAAAGTTAGGTGCAGTCATTCCCTTTGCAGGTTTTTGTTGTAGAGCTTTATCCATCAGAGCTTTTTGCAGAAAAAGATGCTGAAACTCAATTCTATTTAACAAAAAATTATATTCTTCAAAATAACTTAGGAATCTCTGAAGTGTGTGAGACCAGTAAAGGTTGATATTGCTCATTCTTGAGATAAACACCTATTTTTGTGCTTCTTGTTAGATTGATACTTAATATGAAGAAATGAATCAATAAATTTTATGACTGTAAAAATAGTCATAAAAATTAACCTGTAATGAAGATATTTGGATCCCCCCCCAACCCTGTTTCTGTATTACAGAAAACACTGCCACCATTTTACACTTCCACAGCCCAGGTAACATTTAGGTCATAATATTTACGAAACAGCCACTTTCAGCTTGATAAACAGTCATATTTTCCAACCTAAAGGAGTCTGTGTTTCAATTCTCTGATTGTATTCCATGATCCCTGAAGCTATTTCCCAGTTTGGGGTGTCAGGGGAGGATTTTTAGTGGCTGCTAGGATTCGAAACCTTTGCTCTTTTTCCTCACCCTTCCTTTTTTTGGCAGGAATAATCCTGTGGCCCCCTCACATCTGTCCCCTTTTGTTTCCCTTCTCCTGGCTCTTATTTTTCAAATCTTGGTTTTCAGACCCTCCAATAGTTAAAACATTGGTAAATTCCAACCTCCCAGGTTGGTCCTGAGCTCCTTTCTTTCCATCCAACCTGGGATTTTAACCTGTCCTCACACATCCCTTCCCAGCATGGTGAAGGTAAACTGATAAATCAGATTTCCCCTCATAAAATGAGATATTCAGAAAGGCAAGGGGTGGAGAGATGAGAATTAAATAATATCCACGGGTCAGAGTAATTTTCTCTTCAATAATAGTTCTGTTATTCATGGATGAGTGTTCTCAGGGATTACTTTCTCAGAGAAAATGAGCAAAATTACACCACCGTTTTCATCTGTGGTGTTAAAGACCTAAATCTGTTCCTTTTTGGACACAAAAATTGGGGGATATTTTACCTGAAAGTGTAAGAGGTGAAACAAAGTTCACATTGAGTTTAGTGTACTGTAAGTATGTCCTGACTGTACAGATGCTCTATTAAAAAACACTCAAGTCCTGAAAGTTTCTGCATGCAACAGTTGTTTTTTAACCTTTTTCTGAGGATATGTGCTCTCCTTCATAATATCTCTATAATAATTTAATTAATAATTTAATTATTATAATAATCAATTAATTAATTATAATTTAATATAAATTAATATTTAATATTTTATGATAATAATTTAATTTCTTTTGAAGGAGTTGTAGGGCTCTGGTGTTTTTTGTTTGGAGTATGAATCCCAGGATAGTTTGGGATGGAAGAGACCTTAAAGCTCATCCTGTTCCACCCCATGCCATGGCCAAGGACACCTTTCACTATCCTTGGTTGCTCCAAGCCCCATCCAACCTGGCCTGTAATCAATTACATTTAAAAAGTTAAATCTAAAAAAACCATTAATCTTAATTTTAAAATGTCTGCATTTATTTAATTGCCCTTTCAAAAATGGTCTTTTTCTCTTTTTTTCTCACAGATGGGAAGGTTGAAGTAACAAAAGAGGGAGTGAAGCTCTGCACCATGGGACCTGGTAAAGTTTTTGGGGAGTTAGCCATCCTCTACAACTGCACCCGGACAGCTACTGTCAAAAGTAAGAGCATTTTGGATGTTTTTTTCTTCTCTTCACTTGCCAGTTGCAGCCTCTTTAAATGTCTCACTTTCTCAGTGAACTCAAGTCTTTAGGGCATGGATTTTTGTGTGGAATTTAGCCACTCTGTGTGAAGAAGATGCAGAGGAAATGCTTCGTTCAGTCACTCAGGTTGGTCCTAGCCCATGCAGAGGAGCCTGAAGGTTATACCACAGTTTTCCTTACAATTCCTGCTGAATCTCATGATGATTATTTTCTTACTGCTTAGAAGAACCTTTCTGACCTGTGTAAGTCTTCAAGGGAAACTCAGTAAGCCAAGCTTAGTTTTTGTTCAGGACAAGTCACTGTTTTCCCACTAAACTGATTAAAATAAATCAGGAAAAAAACAACCTCTGGATGGCACTTGACCCCCTGCTCTAAACTCCTCAGCACTTCTCGTGTTATCTGTTTTCTTTTATGAATGTTCTGGGCAAAGGTTTGGCTTGCACAATTAAGCAGAGGAAATAAATCACATTGTCATGTACAAGTTAAATAGGTTTTTGTTAAAATTCAGATGCAGAGTTGAGACCTGGGATAGGATATCACAGTCCTCCTTGATCTTGAAGACAAGAGTTTATGGTGGTGTCGGAGGCAGAGAGAGATTATAAATAGTTGTGTGGTTTTATGGTGCTGTGGGGGAGGAGTCAGAAGGGCACAGAGTAATCCAAACAAGAGGTACAAACTTGAATAATACAAACCAGTGGTATTTTTGTGCCAGAATAATGAGCCGTGTGAGTCCCTGCTCAGAAGAAAGTCTTTTCCAACTACCTAATTGTGCTTCAAAACGAGAGAAAGGAAAAGAACAAGTGGGCAGGAATGAGAAAGCAGGAAGAGATAAGTGGATTATTTTCTGCAGGATGTGCTGATCTCTGTAGGGCTGAAGGACATGACTGATGTTCTCTGTTCTCACCTGTGAAAACCTTGCCTTTACATAAGTGCTGGGTACTTCAGGTGATGGTGAGAAATTCAGAGAAGCAGCAGGTTTGTGTGATAAATACAGCTGGGGAGGGGTGGAAGGAGAAGAGAGGAAGGTCACATCCTAGAAAAGGCAGTGGGAGGAGGATGGCTGTTGTTTAGTTCCCCTTAGGAATGCAGAGCTAAAAGGCACCTGGTCCTCCACTCCGAGTGGAATCCCCCAAAACCACTCTGCTCCTCTGGCCATCCTCACGTGGCTGTGCAAGGGACTCCCCCAGGGAACTATACCCCTCTGTCAGTTTTCCTCTTACTGCCTTTTCCACTTTTCAGGCTCCCCTCCTGAGCAAATTTCCAGTCCCAAATCCCTTTGTCCTGGTTAAACTGGGGGCAGGTGTAAGGTCACTACTCAGAGAGTCCTTGCCTCAGGGAAGAGGAGTCTGTCCTTGTTTTTCCTCTGGTCCTTTCCCAGCAGCATTGTGTAATTAGAGTTCTGCTGGGTTTTTAATCTCTTTCCCAGGGAGGGACTTTGAGGAATTTTCTCTCTTGCTAGTGCAGTTGGGGTTCAGTACAGTTGGGGTTCTGATGAGCTTGGGGAGCTGCTGCAGGTCGCCCTCACTGAGCTGAGGGTGTGGAGGTGTTCACATCCTCTCAAGGCATGGCATTGACACAGCTTCGAGCAGCATGTTCCTTTGGGAAATGAGCAATCAATGTGGTAAATCCCTAGAAAGGTGAGTGGTGGTAAATACTCGGTTAAGCCTGGGGATAACTTGGATCATTCCAAGGTTTATTCTGGGAGAAATGAAATTGGTGACTGCAGTGAGAACAGACACTCAGTCAACACTGGTGGTGCAGAAGTGTCAGGGAGCATCATCCAGCTCCCATCTGGAGAAACACTCAAGGCTTCCCAGTTTTCAGGAGAGAGCTTTCCATCATCTCCAGAGCGAAAGGAGTGTGTTTTGATGTGCCTGCCTGTACTTCATTACAAGGACATTAAGTGCTGATTTCTGAGGATGAAGTTGCAGCATGGGCTGAGTGAAGGATGGATTTATGGGGGTGTGGAGCTCAGCGTTGCAGCTGGGCCACAATGAGGTGTCAGCTGAGTTGACATCTCCTGCTGGAACTGGGTTTTATGTGTACCCTGGCTTTGGTTTGTAAATAATAAAGATTTTAGTGTCATTACTCACTGTTAGTCTACACGGGATCTTCAGCTCGTGCTCGCTCTGCAGGAGCAAACTTCAAATATAAATCACTGGAGGAAGGGCTTTGTCTTTGTAACAGAATTTAGGAGATGTCAAAATTTAATGATTCTGATCTGACTCCTGTATCATAACAACCTCTTTAAGAAAGGCAGTCCAGGGCTTTTAAAAGCCTGCCCTGGGATCACTATAAACATATTTTTTCCCTATTATTGCAATTTTAAATAAAAGCAGGGTGGGTTTGAGTTCAAACAGGGCCTGGGAAGAACCCAAACCCTTGGGTGTTGAGAAGCACCAGGAAAGGCAGGAAGGCATCTCCTGACATGTGGCCTTCTTTTAAGATGAATGTACAGTTTTTGACATCTGGTTTTTGTTTGGTTATTCTGCAGTGTTTATTCTGCTTTACATTTCCAGATATTAGCGAGGGTTTTGGGGACTTTTTGGTTTGTTTTTTCTTCTTCTGGTAGAAACTGGTCAGTCTGCTCTAAGTATGGAATTGTAAAGGCTTTCTGACTCCCTGATGTTCACAGATCACCTTCCATTGCACACTCAGTGAAATCCCAATCAACAGCTAATTTCTCCCTCTCTCTGTATTGATATCCAGAGTTCTCAAGTGCCTGCATGCAAGCCTGGATGCTGCTTGCAATTCAAAGCAGAACCATTGAGTTTTCTCCCTGATTCCAACAAATGATTAGGTTCAGAATGAGGAAAATACCACTTGTTATGGCTACATCTAAAATGATGTCTCTGATCCTCTGTTTTTAGAGACATGGTTGGAAAAAAAAAGAGCTATAAGAGGTCAGCAAAAAAAAGAAAAAACAGACAGAAGTACCCTCAGCTGAATTCAGGTTGTGTTTCAAACATTGTGATTCTTCATTTTGATAACAGAAAATATATGAGAAGAAGTGAAATTATTCTGCTGTTAATATTGTGCAGAAGTGCTCATTCCTCTTAAATAATAATGTATGGAGCAGAGTTTTACAGCTGATGTAGGGTGGATTTTGTGGAAGTAGCAGATTTTCTGTCCTCTAAGAATGTTCTGCTTATTTTAGAAGTGGTCTTAACACTTGAAATGGATTCTCTTGGAGGCAAAATTCAAATAAAACCATTCCCTATAAACATTTCCGTACGAGGCTGGTGATTTCAGAGGAGTTACACTCCACACCAGCCCGTGTTTTCAGGAGAACTATTAAAAAAAAAAAAAAAAAAAAAGCAAGCAGAGGCTGAAGTTATTAAACTCTAAATTATGTAAATCCTTTTGCTGGCCCTCAAAAGGCAGCACAAGAGTCCCTCAAGCTGCTGTGCTTGCCAGCTGCACTAATTGTACAAAACCCAGCACGGCACAGAGGGATTAAGGCGGGAGCTCAGCCATTCCTTGCCAAGCCTGGATGAGTTTGAATTTTTCACTGCTGTTTTTTGTTTTAATGGAGTCCTGTGCCCTGCTCACTGCAGCCTCAGGAATGACAGAACTTTACGAGGAGCTTGGTAACACGGACAATTGGGGAGATAAAATAAGGCAGCAGTGAGTTGCCAATTAAAACTGCAGAGACTCGTTAAAAGCCTTGCAGAAGGATGTTACCTTCAGATGTTCTCCTCCAACAATCACAGGAGCCAGGGTAAAGTTTGTCCAGTTCTCCTTAAAACACACTTTAGAAGGAAGTTGACTTTAGATACTCAACTGTTTGATTAAAATCTCTCTGATATTACATGGAGATAAGAAACCCGGGATGGCCCAGCCAGTCTGGTGTGCCTGATGGGAGATAAATGGAATATAAATGGATATATCCTGGGAGAAAGTAATTTAAACTCACCCTTCCACTGCCTGTATTTTTCTGTGACCCTTACAAATTTTTCAAGTAATGTGACAAAATGGGATTGGATTATTCCTCCAAGGGGACGATAATGAGAATATGATGTTGAGGACAATGGACAAGGTGTAGCAGGAGTTTTTTTCCCCTCTTCTTCTTCAGGAGCATCTTCAGGATAGCATCTCTGTGGCTCTGGTGATACAGGCATAGGTATGGGTGATCCTAACTAAAATATTTACTGAGGGACAGATTAATCCAAGAGAAATAGGGAAAACAGAATGAAAAATTAATTTACCTCCTGGGATCATTGCGTACTTGAAATATCCCCAGGTGTGTTGAATAAGGTTGCCTAGAGAAGCTGTGGTTGCTTCTGGATCCCTGGCAGTGTCCAAGGCCACGTTGGACACTGGAGCTTGGAGCAGCCTGGGATAATGGAAGGTGTCCCTGCCCATGGCAGGGGATGGCACTGGATGGGCTTTGAGGTCCCATCCAATCCAAACCAGTCTGGGATTCCAGGATTCACAAGATTTTTCAGGCTTTACTTCCTATCCCGTTCTCTACAGCTTTAAAGAAGTGCTGAACAGGTGGACAGCCACAGCTTTTCTGGGCACCCTGTGCCAGGGCCTGCCCACCCTCCCAGGGAACAATTCCATCCCAATATCCCATCCATCCCTGCCCTCTGGCACTGGGAAGTCATTCTCTGTGTCCTCTTCCTCCCTCCCTTGTTCCAAGTCCCTCTCCAGCTCTCCTGGTGTCCCTTCAGGCCCTGGCAGGGTCTCTGAGGTCCCCCTGGATCCTTCTCCAGGAGAACACCTGGAGGTTCTGGCATCAGGGGCAGCTTTAAGACAGGGTATTTATTTATGGGGAAAACTTTCAGTGTTAAATCCATGTCTAAAAACTCTATAGACCTGTATGGCCAAGCAGATGGAAGTAACAATAAATAACAAAGACTTGTTTGTTGTGTCTGATACAGAAGGAGGATGCCAGGGAAATGAAATGCTTCTGTTGGAATACTTGTGGAAATAATTTTGTTGATATTTTTCACATTGATTTAATTGCAGAGCAGAATGAGCTGAGATTCCCATCACTTAAACACGGTTATAAGGAGATGATGACTTTCTCTGTGCAACCCTTGAAAAATTAGTTAATATTAACAGCAGATGTCAGATAATTAATTCATAAAAGCTCCCATTTCATCCCTTTTTATAGATGTCACCGAAAATGTTGCTGATGTTTGAAATATGGCCAGAGCAGCTCTGAGAAATGAGGTGACTGAACTTTGCTGTCAACAGTAAAGCTTTGCTTTGGGCAGAGTTTGATAAACAAGGGGATGCAATGGAATATTTGCCCTAAATATTAATTTTTGGACTCAGTGTGTTTTCCCAGATTAAAATGCAACAGACAGCACAGGGGCTGGATTTGCCCCACATGATATAAAATTTCTCATTCTAGACTATTTTTTTGTAGTAATTGGAGAGCAAAAGGCCACTTGGCACCAAGACAGACCCAGAACTGATCAATTTGTGTTTCAGAACCAAAGCAGCCACTGCCATCTGTTCTCTAAAGCCACTTTTAGAAGCTCCTTGATGACATGAAATCACCCCAAGCTGCCTTTCCCACTGTCCATAAATGCAGTTTGTAAAGATTATTTTGCCCATTGTAATTCAATGTTTCTTTCTCAGAGACACTGGATTAATTTAAACATTTGATTGATTCTACTGGAGCAGTTGTGCTTCCCTGTATCTCAAGTCCATCACTTCCAATGAACTTCCATTAAGGGAATCATAGAACAAGCTCCCTAAAATAAGCTCAAATATGGTCCAATTCAGTAAAAGTTACTCAATTTTTATTGCTTTCAACCAGGGGATAGCAGCACCATCTCCACTGGCTGATCTCTTTGGATCATGAGGATCCTGCTGCCTCTGCTTTTCAGACAGCAACAGGCTTCAGGTCTCTCCAGCCCACATGGAACAGGAGGATTTTTTCCAGTGTTAAACCTACTATAGATTTCATTGATGAATTATTTTAATTATTATCCCCCCACATCTTTCGTAGTACTGTAGGGTTACTGTGAGAAAAAAAATGTGTGTGAACACCAATACAAAAATGATTCTTTAAAATTCTCCACAGGTATAATGTTGGTGAAGATTTCCTTGTTTTCCAGTCCTTTTTAGCTATGGCAAGGTTCAGAACAAGGCAGGGCAGCCTTGGGATTGGGCTGGATCAATGGAAAGCATCTTCCCCTTGTGTCTGAACATCCCTGGAGGGGATGGAGGAAAGGAGACAAAATCAGGGGAAATCAGAGAATTCCAGAATGCTTGGGGTTGGAAGGGATCTTAAAACTCATCCCATTCCATCTCCTGCCGTGAGCAGGGACACCTTCCACTCTCCCAGGGAGCTCCAAGCCCCAAAGTCCAACCTGACCTTGGACACTGCCAAGGATCCAGGAGCAGCCCCAGCTTCTCTGGGCACCCTGTGCCAGGGCCTGCCCACCCTCCCAGGGAAAAAGTCCTTCCCAATATCCCATCCATCCCTGCCCTCTGGCAGTGGAAGCCATTCCCTGTGTCCTGTCCCTCCATCCCTTGTCCCCAGTCCCTCTCCAGCTCTCTTGGTTCCCCCTTTAGGCTCTGGAGGGGGCTCTGAGTTGTCTCTGGAGCCTTCTCTTCTCCAGGTGAACACCTCCCGCTCTCCCAGCCTGGCTCCAGAGCAGAGGAGCTCCAGCCCTAGGAGCATCTCCATGGCCTCCCCTGGATTTGCTCCAGCAGCTTCAGGTCCTTTTTTTATTGGGGACCTTCAAGCTGGAGGCAGCTCTGCAGGCAGGGTCTCACCTGAGTGGGGCAGAGGGGGAAAATAAAATCCCAGAATAAAGGGCTGGGCTGCTCCTTGAGCCAGGAAGCTGAGCCTAAACCAAACAGAGCCAATATGGAGGCTCCTGCCTTTCCAAGCTGAGCTCCTCTGATCTCCGTGCTGATGTGTTCTGGGGGAGTGAAGGACCCTTGAAGGTTTTTAAGGGCACGAAGGTGACTTTGCACAGGAGGACTTCACCCTCATCTGCTGCCAGCCTTGCAGTTGTAGTTGCTTTGCAGACAGCTCCTGTGTTGATAAAAGGAAATCTCTTCATTATGCAGCATTCAGCATTCCACCCTTACTGCTGCTACTCCTGCCATGCTTTGATTGCCTCCTGCTTTGATAGCCCTTGGTGTCTGTCTCCATTTCAGGGATGTTGTTTGAAGTGGAATTTTTTACATGGCCCAGGCAGTTGTGGGGAGATGTTTCAAGTGTGGAGAAGGCTTTTTAGGGCAGCTCAAGCCTTCCTCTGCCACAGCTCTGTATGACTGCTCTGATATGTCAGTTTAAAATAGTGATTAATGCCACACATGAGTTACACTTCCTAAAAGAGGCAGAATTCTGGAGAGGAGCTGAAAATCCCAATGTATTTTCTTCTCATCAGACTCCTGGATTTTTCACCTGTTAATGCTCTGGGACAAAACATCTGACATCTCCTCCATGGTATTGACCTTGTGACCTTAAATCAATTTGCTCGTGGCAATGATGCAGTAATAATCAAAATGATGTAATAATAATAATTCCAGTAATAATAACAATTTTCATGATAGAATCATAGAGGCTGGAAAAGACTTTCAGGATCATTGATCCTGATCTGTCCCCAGCCCAGAGCACTGAGTGCCACGTCCAGCCCTTCCTTGGACACCTCCAGGGATGGGCACTCCAAAGCTCCCTGGGCAGCCCCTGCCAAGGCCTGAGCACCCTTTCCATGGAGAAATTCCTCCTGCTGTCCAACCTGAGCCTCCCCTGGCACAGCTTGAGGCCGTTTCCCCTTGTCCTGTCCCTGTTCCCTGGAGCACAGCCCGACCCCCCCTGGCTGTCCCCTCCTGTCAGGGAGTTGTGCAGAGCCACAAGGTCCCCCCTGAGCCTCCTTTTCTCCAGCCTGAGTCCCTTTCCCAGCTCCCTAAGACTGCCAGTATTTGCTCAAGTTTGGGATGCTGAGGAGGGCTGTAGTTTGCTTGCATTTATCTGCTCTGAAGTTCCCTGGCAAAGATGGATTTCATATTATTTAAGTGCCAGCGTTAAAGGCATTTGGATACCAAATAAATTGACAAAACTGCAGATAGGCTTTTTAATTATTAAAAAAACGGCCACCAAACAAGTTGTCTGTATTGCACGTTTGAAAAACTCATTATATTTCATGAATTGCATCTTCTCTGGGAATGGACTTGGAATGGGAGAGCTTTTATTTATCTTTAGGCTGCAATAAAACCCATCCAGACGACAGAAATGTTGACAACTGCATTCACTCCTCTGAAGTTATTTGCAAAACCCTTTACTCTAGAATATCAAAGTCAGCAGTGTTTGAAATGGTTTGGTGAAGCTCTGCCCTTTGCAGCCTTTACCTGACACCCAGCTGGAGGAAATGAGATTTAAATTGTGTCTCTTTTTTAATTTACTGCAGGAATGAGGTGCGTGGGAAGAGTCTCAGCTACGTTTTGTTAGTTCTTTGTTTTTTCAGTGTAGTCCATGGCCTCTGTACACAGCAGAAGGCATAGGTGCCATCCTAAAGCTGTCTTCTCTTTTCCTCTTAACATGTCCTGGACACCCTGGATTGGTTTTTTTTGATGGGAATTGAGGTGAACTCCAGACATCTGAAGTGATCTGACAGCACTGGGAGCTAAGTGCAGAGATCTGAACAAGGCAAAATCCTGGCTGCCTTTGAAGGAATAGAATTGTATTTATTTCTTGTGTTTGTTTTTCAGCTCTGAGGTTACTCTGCCTGACTTATCTGTAGTAGAGGGCAGGAGCAGAGGCTGATTGAATTCACACAATGCACCCGACTTGGAGCCCGTCTTTTAAACTTGGATTTTCTTTAACTGATGAAGGTCACAGGAGCTGCCTGGAGTGGGATGAATTGCTTGAGTGGGTGTGAAAATGCCACATGGTGGGTTTGTCCATGTCACCAGCCCCTTTTCCAAAGGGCTTTGCCCACATACACCTGAGTGCCCACAGCAGGGACACTGCTGGGATGTGCCTCTCCTGCCTCCCTGGCCCATTTCCTCCTTGGGAAGGTACATTCTCCAATTTAAGGATGTTTAACATCTGATTAGATCCTGTGTTCCCTGTTTGAGGAGTCTCTTGGATCTCTTCAGAGTCCTCCTTGTTCTTTGAATTTCTTCGGCCTCTGATTTCGTAATCCTTCATCATTTCTGAGAGATCCCAAACACAGATTTATTGTTGTCAGATACTCTCTGCTAACAGAGCACAGTTGGCTTTGTTCTTGGGGAAATGAAGGGAATTTAGGTGAGTTTAGCTGACTAAAGGAAGCAGATGAAGTGCTTTGTGTGTGAAGGAGAAATTTAGGTGCTCTGCCTGTGGTAATCAGACACCTCTCTTGATGCTGGGCTTGTGTTGGTTGGGAAGGACCTCAGGAAAACTTCTTCAGCCTTCCTCTGGAAGAGGGACTGCCAGGCACCTGTGGCTTTGTCCAGCAGGCCTTGGCACTCTGGAGGTGCCCTGTCCCAGAGGGACACCTTCTAGGAAAAGAAGTTCTCCTTCATGTCCAACCTAAAACTCTCAAACTGAATCTCCTGAGCATTGTCCCAAGTTAGGAGGGAAGTTTGGCAGTGGCAGCTCTGTAAGTGCCCTCCTGGGAGGTGTGGGGGGGTCAGGAATCCAGATGGACAAGCAGTGTCCATCTCCTGTTATTCCAGTTATTATTCCAGTGCACACCTCTGTGTCCAGGGGCACAGGAGCTGCTTTGGGAAGATGTCTGGGTTAAACATTACCCCCCATACATGCTAAAACTCCTGCTTTGGGTGATTTTTGGCCTCTGAGTGCAGAGAAGAGTGCACTTTTCCCTACAGCTGGATAACCACTGGCAGGAGGGAGGGGAGCTCATGGAATGGGGAAGTGTGATAGAGAGGGAGAGTGCTCAGGGCTGCTGCACTAGTGATGACAGAACAGGGAAAAGTGCTTAAATTCCTCTTTTTTCTGCATTGTGGTGTTTGGGGAAGATTTAAGTTTCAAAGTGCTCTCCTGCCTTCAGATTTGGAGCTGTTTGGACACGGCCCAGTTTGAGTGGGGACATCAGAGCTCATCCCCATTGTCCCACCTTTCCCAGGGGGATGGCATTTCCTTTTATTGGAGGGAGAAATACACCTGGAGTGAAGCTCACAGTTTCAGATTGAGTTGAGATTTCTGCTTTGTTCTGGAAGCTTGATTTTGGATAAGCTCTCCTACCCTTTAGCACCCAGGTGTCTGGAAAACTGGGAAAATTTGAATTACATGCCTGAGATTGGAAACTTCCTGAGAAAGGGCTGGTTTATCCCATATAATCAGCACTCTACGGGGACTCTTGGCTGTAAATGCAAGTAATAATTATTTGTGTGCCATTGCTGATGACAGCTTTGTGATTGAACAAAAACAATCTGTGCCTGCCCCATCCCTGGAAGTGTCCCAAGGCCATGCTGAATGGTCTTGGAGTCTTAAAGGGAATTTAAAAAAAAAAAACATTCTCAAAATGAAGGATTTTGAATCTTCAGAGAGTCAAATACTTCAGTGTTGGTTGGGATTTTTTTTATTTGGCTGCACAAACATTTGCCTGCTTCAAATGAATTGTAAAAGCTTTATGGTGTTTGCTTAATCGCTGGTGCGATTTTAATTGTTGCTTGACAAACATTGTAATATCTAAAAAGACTCAGTAATTCCCCAGCTTTATGGAGCACTGGGAAAGGAGATAATCTTGTTTTGGCTGCTGCTACTGTAGAGTTTTTTTGAGTTTTAAAGAATTCCTTCTTCCAGGTCCAGGAAGAAGATGATGGTTGTATTTAACAGCTAATATTCAACTCCTGGTTCATTACTAAAATAATCCCCCTTAATTATGGGCTAATGTAATGCTTCATCACTCTATCAGCTACTGCAAGAAACTGGGAGGCTCCCAGGCTTTGGTGTGCCCTCATTTCCTCCTCATTATTAACAAAAGTATGGCAAGACATCAGTGATAATGTATTTTCCCCTAATTAACCCCATGCAAATGTATTTGCTTCCAGGATTGCCATAAATATTTGCGTGGAATGAGCTTGCAGGCAGGTCTGGGATGGGATACACAGGATGCTCATACACTGCTGTGGTGCTTCTCCCACATCCTGACAATCCAGAGCCCCAGGAGCAGCTGGCAAGGCAGGCTGTTCTTCAGCTTCTCTTGGAGCATGGCATTTTGGCAGGAGAAGAGCAGAGATGTGCTGCACTGTTTCCAGTGGGAATGAGAATATATTCTATATCTTTTCAATGGGAATATATAAACAATAGATGCAAACCCAGGCATGTAATCAAGCAGGCTCATTAGCACAGTACCCCCTGGGGTAGCTTTAATGTCTGTTTTAATGACTTTGTCATTAGAGTCTAGAAAATAGTGGTTCCATTCGTGCTGGATTAATGGTGGGCGCTCCTGAATCCTGCACTCTGGGGTGGCTTCCCAAATGAATTGGTGTATCTCTAGCACATGGATGTGTTTATCACAGAGATGCTCTGGTGCTAATCTATCACCCAGTAAAAGCCCAGACTTCAATGGGTTTGTGATGGCTGTGGCTTTTTCTTTCATTTTAATGAAATCTCAGATTAGTTTGGGTTGGAAGGGACATTAAATCCCATCCATTCCCACCACCCTGCCATGGGCAGGGACACCTTTCACTGTCCCAGGCTGCTCCAAGCTCTAAAGTCCATCCTGGCCTTGGACATTTCCAGGGATTCAGGGGCAGCCACAGCTTCTCTGGACATCCTGTGGTGCCTCCCCACCCTCCCAGGGAGCAATTCCTCCCCAGTATCCCATAAATCTCACCTCATTTAATTCAGAACCCTTCCCCTTGTCCCATCACTATCTAACCATGGAAATAGTCCCTCTCTTTTTTATAAACTTCCTTTGCTACTGGAAGGTGCTTAAGGTCTCCCTGGAGACCTTAACTTCTCTGTGATGGAAAGATGGGGAGGTGGCAGAGATCCATTGAAAATGTGCACTTTTAAATTCCTCTGGGGAAGTTTTACAGCTGAGATCAACCAGGAAGACTGAGCAGTTTCTCAGGCAGTGAGTTTTTTTGGAGGGTGGTAAATTTGGAGGAACCAATCTTAATCTTCCAACTTAGTTTGCAAATTAAGTCTTCTTTTCTGAGAACAAAAGTAATGTTATGAAAGCATCTTTATAAACAGTTTGTAATTGCTTTAATCTGATAAAGGCAAAGTGTTCCCTGCTTTGCAGGAAAGCGTCCTCTAATACTAGTTTATCCTTCAACAGCATAAGAAAGAAATGATTCCTTGTGGAAAGAAACAGTCATTTCCATATTCCATTTCTCTTTTTTTAATGTTCTATCGTAGCTAATGAGCTGCTGTGGGTTTTTGTGCGCCATGAACATTCTGAATTCATTGTGTGCCTGCTCTCAGCCCTCACATTAGGACTGGAACAACATTAATGTCTTTTAATCACAGCTGTAATTCCTGCTGCAGTGGGGTGTTACAGCTCTGGGTGTGCTGGGAACGAAGAGCTGATGCACAGTTTTGTGAATTCCTCCAAACCCAAATGTTCCGGGCTGTTGGAGATGTGCACAAATTATCCTCCACAAATAAAATGTCCTTGTTGGTCTAATTCTTGAGTCCCCAGTGCTTTGATGATGGGATGGGAACAGGCATTGGTGGCTTTGTGAGCTTGTGTGTGTTCCAGCCTGGGAATAGGGTGAAGCCCTCCCGTTGGAAGCACTTCAGAGCTCCATCTCCATCTAGGAAGAGTTAATCTTGGTGAAACATTATTTAATCTCTGCAAGCTGCTGAGGTTTGAGGCTGATGTCATAGCTACGCGAGTATCATGGAATCCCAGAATGGTTTGGGTGGGAATGGACCTTAAAGTCCATCCATTCCCACTCCCTGACATGGGCAGGGACACCTTCCAGTATCCCAGGCTGCTCCAAGCCCCAAAATTCAACCTGACCTTGGACACTGCCAAGGATCCAGGAGCAGCCACAGCTTCTCTGGGCACCCTGTGCCAGGGCCTGCCCACCCTCCCAGGGAACAATTCCTTCCCAATATCCCATCCATCCCTGCCCTCTGGCAGTAAGAAGCCATTCCCCCTTGCCACTCCATTCCTTGTAAAGAGTTTCTCTCTCCGTCTTTCTTGTTGGCTCCTTCAGGCACTGGAAGGCCACAATTTGCTCATCCCAGAGTTTCTCCTCTCCAGGCTGAACAATCCCAGCTGTCCCAGCCTTTCGTCCCAGCAGAGCTGCTTCATCCCTCTGATCATCCTGGAGCCTCCTCTGGACTCTGTCCAGCAGCTCCAGGTCCCTCCTGTGCTGGGGACAGCCGTGTGTCACAGGAGTGTCAGTAGTGAGGGAGCAGCAGGACGCACATTCCATGCTGGCAAGGCCAACAGGAGTGATTTGTCACTGGGATCTCTGTCTCCACAAGGTTTGCTTAACAAAAGAGGGGAAATATTCCTAATCCCCAAGGTTCTACTGTGGCTTTGAGTTGAGGGATGTGCTGGTCTTGTTATACCCTAAACTCAGTTCAGCTGCCTGATGCCATTTAGAAATTCCAGCATCTGATACATTCCACAGTGCATGGGAAACACCCCAAAAATCCTGGGGACTCCAGCTGGGGCTGAAAGCCATGGTCACTCAACTCCACATTTTCTGAAATTAGGAATTTTAGGCTGTAAAGGTTAATGACATTTAGAGTCAGCCTCTGCCAGCCCTCCTGAGGAGAGTGGCCTGTGTGGGAGACCTTTTGTGGATGAATTTCATTGTAATTTTGCAGCCTCTCTAACTTATTTTCCCTAAATATTTGTCAAGTTGCATGTAATATTTCTGGAATATGGAAGGCATTAACCTTTATTAACCACTGCAGAGACTGAAACTCGTAAAGACTGACGGGATAATTAAGGCAACATCTCGGGGTGACTTCACTGCTCCTCAAACTCCATTAATTCTTATGACAGTGATGAATTTCAGTGCAGGAATAATTAGTTTTTCTCACTGTATGGAAAAAACATTCTGTGAATCATTGCTGTAAATTCACTCTTTCTGAGTCCAAAGACATCTGAACTCATCAATGACCCTGCAGTTATTTCCGTGTCCCAAGAGATTTATGTGTATTGGAATGGCAAAGATTCCACAAGCTGGGACAAACAGCACAGCAGGATGTGTAAACTCCTCCTCTCATGACCCCTGTGAGGGAATTCTGAATGGCTTGGGATAGACTGGGCTTTCCCCATTGCATTTATATCCTGCTGGAGTTAATCCTGGCCACTTATTAAATGTTCAGGCCTTGGATAACGAAGGTGTGATTTCCAGATGAGGCTTTGGGAATGGATCCATTGGGAAAGGCTAGTTCAGCTTCTCCCTGCTCTCTCTGGGAACTGTTCTGATCAGTATTAAAAGCTGATTGTCATGTCCATGCAATTAATCCTTTCAAAGCTATGGGTAGTTCATGGAATCATGGTATATCCTGAGCTGGAAGGACCCACAGGATCATCCAGTCCAGCTCCTGGTCCTGTACAGACACCCCAACAATACCACTTTGTCCAAACACTCCTTGACACCTTTGGGGTTTGCATCCAGTTTGGAGCAACATCTTTTGCTCCTGTTACTTTTGCCTGCAGTTTCCAAGCCCATGTGAGGTGTGTGTTGGAAATAGAAGGGATGGGTCCTGGGGAAGAAGGATTTTAAGACCTGTGGAGAGATTCCATGAGGCACAGGAGAGCCTTGGAGCTGCCACAAGTTTGAGCCAACAACAACAAAGGTTTTTCCCCGTCTGGAATAAGCCTGTAAACCTCCAAGGTGATGCAATGCAATTCCAGATTGTTTTTGTCAGAGGAAAGAATTCCTTGCTGATAAAATCCTGTGGATGGTTTATCTTGGCATATAGGGAGAGGATGGTCCTGTTTTAAATCTTGTACACTGATGTTATGTGATTATTTTATGTTTTGTGCTGAGAAATTTAGGTTTGTACTGGGAAAGTTTGGCTTGTTCAGCCTGGGGAAGAGAGGGTCTGAGGCTGCCCCTGGATCCCTGGAAGTGCCCAAGGCCAGGTTGGACAGGACTTGGAGCCCCCTGGCATAGTGGAAAGGTGTCCCTTGGAGGGATGAGATAGGCTTTAAGATCCTTTCCTGCTCCAGCCTTTCTCTGATCCAATAATTTATATATAATATAAACCCATACCTTTTTGCCTACGCAGCTCTGATTTTTAAAAACAATTTTCTAGTTTGAATTGCTTTTCCTAAACTCTCTGCAAAGCCTCTGTTTATAAAGCAGATATTAAAATGGGCTGAAAATTGTCTGGTCACAAAGTCAATGCTCTCAATTCCCATGCAAATGGTTCATTTTGTTCTTTAAACTGTTATTAACACACATTGGTCTGTGAATGTTTATATGCAACGGGAATTCAACAAGTTCTGGGAAGGAACTGGAATCCAAGAGGTTTCAGTAAAATTGTCGAGTGCAGATTTCACAGTAGATTTGGTTAAAACCATTTTTCCCCATTTAGTTTGTCACTAATCGCTGCTTTCACTAATTACTTTTTTTTTGTCTTGAACAACTACTTGGAACAGCTTCACAAAAGCCAATGTGTTGTGTTCATCATGCAAAATATGCCACGACCAATTACACTGCATGAGCCCATATATTTAAAATACAATAAATCATCACAACACAGACCAGAATTTATTTCTCTGAGTGCACATAGAAATCAATCCACGATTTTCTTAAGGTGGTTTTATGGCTGTGCCAACTTCCTGTGTCATAGCATCATTTCCTGGTAAGGGGGAATGGATTCAAACTGAAAGAGAATGTGTTTAAGTTGGGTATTGGGAAGGAATTGTTCCCTGTGAGGGTGGGGAGGCCCTCCACAGGTTGCCTAGAGAAGCTGTGGCTGCCCCTGGATCTCTGGAAGTGCCCAAGACCAGGCTGGAGGAACCTGGGATAGTGGAAGGTGTCCCTGCCCCTGTCAGGGGTGGAACTGGCTGAGCTTTAAGGTCCCTTCCAACCCAAACCATTCTGGGATTCTGTCATTCTAAATCTGCTTGTGCCTTATATTTTCAGCAATGGGAATGGTGTCTTGTGAGGCAACAGGAAAATGAAGATGTGAGAGGAAAAAAAGGAACAGAGAGGGTCATGTGAATGAGTTTGTTAATGAGAGATGGATTTTCCCTGTGCTCTGTGTCAAGGTTGCCAGCCTGCCCCTGTAACAGACCCTCTCTGTCACCCTCACACGTGCAGATCCGTGCTTGCCTTCATGGTTTAATTCTTTAGCTTTGCATTCAGCATCTTTCCAAATGATTCCAGTGATTCATTTGGCGATGACAAATTCCATATTTTTATCTATTTTATCCTAGCTGCTGGGATAACTGCTGGGAGCAGAAGAGGCTGCAGCCAGTGATGCACAAAGGGGAGGAGCCCAGCCTGGAGGCCAGAGCCCCCCAGTGACTTTGATGGTTTTATGCTGTTAGCAGATAAATTGTAAAATGATCCCAATGAGACAGGACTGACTGGTGAGCTCCTGATCCCAGGGCAAACAATATTCTGGACTGTGGGAATTCCCCTGCTTTTATCTCTCCCTTTTACACATGGTTGTAGCAGATTCTTTATTTGCCAGAGCATCTGGACACTTCCACCTGGTTTGGCACATGGTGGGAAGCCTAGTTTGTTTAGCCAGTGAGTTATTTAGTTATGATTAGTTTATTTAGTTTTATCTGTCCTCCTGTTGGAGATGTGTGCACAGGAAGGAAGCAGTGGAAATAGGGTCATCCAGACCTGGAGTGACAGGAAAGAACATGCAGTTTCCCAAGAACTTTCAGGAGAAAGCAGAGCAAGAAGTTATTTGAGAAGGAGACCTAAATATTTCAAATGTCTTTTTCATGTCTTTTTCATACATTTAGGACAAGAGGCTCAAATCATGAATAGGAGTGTGGCTCTGAATCCCCTTTGGAGATTGACATCCCCCAGGGAATTCCTGTGTGTGGGCACTGAAGGTCCCTGGTGGGATGTGTGGAAATGAGCCACAGATCAGCCTCTCCAGTGGGGCGTTACAAAAGAAAAGAAATAAAAGTAACATAAAGAAAGGTGGGATGGAGCAGAATTCCTGCTTCATTTGATGTTGTCCCCATGTCCCAGGAGAATGTCCCAGCTTTTGCTCCCTGGCCACCCAGGGGTTCCTCTGTGGCTTCGTCCTTGTGTTTGAGTGCAGCAGTTTTAGCTCCATCTGCCACGAGGGACTCCAGAGGGATGGAACATCTTCGCCGGGAGGCAAGGCTGGGAGAGCTGGGATTGTTCAGACTGGACAAGCTTTTGGGTCACCTCACTGCGGCTTTCCAGTGCCTGAAGGAGCTACAGGAAAGATGGAGAGAGACTCTGTACAAGGGATGGAGGGACAGGACACAGGGAATGGCATCCCACTGCCAGAGAGCAGGGTCAGATGGGATATTGGGAAGGAATTGTTCCCTGGGACGGAGGCCCTGTGGTGTCTGCCCCCGAATCCCTGGAAGGGTCCAAGGCCAGGCTGGATGGGGCTTGGAGCAGCCTGGGAGAGTGAAAGGTGTCCCTGCCCATGGCAGGGGGTGGCACTGGCTTTAAAGGTCCCTTCCCACCTAAACCATTCTGGGATTCCATGACTTTTCCTGGCTGAGGCCGGTGGTGAGTGGCTGGGTGTCCCACTGGGCTCAGGTGACAATGTGACCTGGCTGTGGCCCTGAGGACCAGGACAGAAGATCCACCCTGGAGCACACTTGATTTGCACAGAGAATCAGCCACTTCCTGGTAGAACCCAATAATGCCGTTGATCCATGGTGATCCATAGTGATTGATAGTGATCCATGATGATCCATGGTGATTGACAGTGATCCATGGTGATCCATGATGATTGACAGTGGTGATTGACAGTGATCCATGATGATCCATGGTGATCCAAGCTGTGATGTCCTTTAGAAGCCCTGATCTTGTTGTTCAGCACATGAATGAGGTTTTGGGGACATGGAGCAGCAGATCCAGGATCTCCCCAGCTGAGAAAGCTCTGTCCACCTTCCCCTAGTTATGTCAGTCTGGGAATTAAATTTCCATGAAGAAAATAGGCAAAATTTCCATTCCTGTTCAGTTCATCTCCAGTGGCTTTAGTTCACCTGATTTCTTCTTTTTTACCTCAGCTCTTTTAATCCTGCTCATTAAGTAGTTCATTAGTTGCACTGATCCCTCAGTTAATCTGTTATCAAAAAAAGATAATTGAATTTAACTTCCCAGCACAGCCCACCTTTAGATGGATAAAATTCTAGGCTAATGACTTGGTTTGCTTCTATTAATTTTAAGAATTCCCTATAATTAGGCTGAGAATATTCTTCTGTTGACATGAGATCTAAAATATTGCTCATCCCAGGGAAATATTTTTCAAATATTGCAAATAAATGTGGTGGTAGAAAACAGAAGTGTGTTGAAATAGGAGGAGTTTTGCTTGGTTTGAAGGCAGCTTGGGAAGAGAAATAATTTATGGAATGTTTTGGAATTTCCATCCCTATATTGCTGAGAAATAGGGCTGTATTTAGAGGTTTTGCAGTAAAGATAATAATAAGGAGGAGAGAATTGCCCCTAAACAATTGCTTCCAACAGTAAAAGTCTTTGGGAATGCAACAACCTTTGGTGTGGGGACTTTATATTGCTCAAAGTATTTCCATTGCAGGCAGGTAACAGCAGACGAGGGGATTCTGATGAGTAAATGTCTTGATAAATGAGTGATAGACTGAATGAATGAATGAATTAACGAGCAGCTTTAACCCTGTGTTAGTCCCTATGGGGTGACCCAGATGATTTGGGGAAGAAGGCAGGAGGGGAGCAGGTCAGGATTCTGCAGCTTGGATTTTGTGGAGCTGTGTGGAGTTGTTTCACTAAGAATAACTTACAGCCCCTCACAAGCTGAATATTTGCAAATAATTTCAGCTTCCCCAGCAGCTGGCTGTTGAAATCGCTCATGGAAGATTCAGAAATCTCGCTTAAGATGTTTAGTGGGCTGTCCTGTGAAATCAGTGGAGCTGCACAGAATAGAACATGAAGTGTTGTATAATCCTGTTTGCTGAGGAGAGGACAAAGCCCAGAGCCTAAAGCAATCCAAATACAGACCTGGGTTTCTTTCGTTGTCTCCCATCTCCAGTAACAATTGCAATTGCAGGATCTTGGAATGATTTGGCTTGGAAAGGACCTTCAAACTCATCCAGTCCCACCCCTTGCATGAACAAGGACGTTTTCCATTATCCCAGGCTGCCATCCAACCTGGCCTTGAACTTTTATATGTTGGAAAAGAGATGAAAGAGGGAAAAGCATCCTAAAGTTTTTGTTGATTAATGCAGCGTGCTTTTCCCTTCCACAGGCTTTTTACAGGCATATCCTGCTGGATGGGCTTCCATTTCTGTGCAGCACCCAGGGAATAGGAGTCACTTGCCATCCTAAATTTGATAGGCTTGCTCCATCTGTACATGATGGTTTTTACAGCAAAATGAGAGTGTGGGGCTTTCCCAGATTTTCCAAGCTCACCGTTTGGAAATAAAAAGTCTTGGTAAGGACTTTTCTACTTAAGATACTTATTTTTAGGAAAAAATTCCTTGTATCCTCCTGGAGGACAGTGATGGGTCTTTGATTTTTTTTTTTTTTTTTATTTCCCAGGAAGCAGATGGGTAAAACAATTCCTGAATCTGAAAGTTTAACATTTTTTAAATGGAAGGAGTGCAGTAAGAAGGGTGATACATTTTGGGCAAGTAATACCTGTATTTTTTTGGGAAATACTTCCTGGCTGCCATTCATTCAAATGGCGTGGACAGGTGTGGATGAGTCAATCCCTTACATCAGAAATGGGCTTTAAAATGGAAAGGCAGCTTTGCCACAGGAATATCACCCTCAAAGGAAACATTCTTTTTCCCTGTAGGAAATGAATCCGAAATTAAAAAAGCTAGGAGCAAGGCAAATGCACCCCTAGTTTAGCACCCCTGGGCCATTCTAACAATGGTTGTGCAGAGCAATATTCACAAATCAAGGTTTGCAGCAGGAAGTACCAAGTTTTTATTTGCAGTCATGCCTTTGTTCAAGTGGTGCTGGGAAAGAAATGGAATTCTCTCATGGGGCTTGCACGTCACAGCTCATTTGTGCTGCTGTGGAAGAAGTGCCAGCTCTTGTCCTACATTCTTCCATGGGCAGGGACAGAGCCAGAAGCTCTGGGGACACATCATTCCTCCCGCAGCTTTGGACAAGGGATGGAGGGACAGGACACAGGGAATGGCTTCCCACTGCCAGAGGGCAGGGATGGATGGGATATGGGGAAAGAATTGTTCCCTGGGAGGGTGGGCAGGCCCTGGCACAGGGTGCCCAGAGAAGCTGTGGCTGCCCCTGGATCCCTGGAAGTGTCCAAGGCCAGGTTGGACTTTGGGACTTGGAGCAGCCTGGGATAGTAGGAGGTGTCCCTGCCCATGGCAGGGGTGGGATAGATGATCTTTAATTCCTTTCCAACCCAAACCAGTCTGGGAGTCTCAGTTACACCTGGAACACACACAGGCCATATTCATGGTTCTCCCAGGTGATAATATCCCCCTAACAATAAATAATAAAGAACTGATGGAAATGGTGGGATGTGAAGTAGGAAAAGCCCATCTCCTCTTCTGTTTTTGCTTCCATAGAGGCACCTCCTGTCCCTGTCAGTGTCTTTCAGTCACCAGTGATGTTAAATGCAGTATTTGTGCCTTTCACAGGAAAATGGGACAATTCCCAGGGAGATCTGGAGCTCTTATTAGAAAGTATCCTTTATTAGAAAGCATATCAATAGAGGAATGGGGAATGAGAGGACATCTCTATTTATACTATTCACTATATTCTTTGATCATTAGATGCTCTGTAACTCCATCTCTAGCCCTCTCAAGTGGCATCATAAAATTAATTGGTTACCTCTGGAAAGAGGCAGAGCTCAGGCATGGAGTGTTTGACAGCTGGGAATCTCAAGATGCAGCGGGAATGCAAAACAGTTCTGCTTTCCATCTCCAAGCAGGCTCTGGGAGTGTGAGATCCATGAGGGATGTCAAGGATGCCAGCAGCACCAGGAGGGGCTGAGGGAGCTGGGAAAGGGGCTCAGGCTGGAGAAAAGGAGGCTCAGGGGGGACCTTGTGGCTCTGCACAACTCCCTGACAGGAGGGGACAGCCAGGGGGGGTCGGGCTGTGCTCCAGGGAACAGGGACAGGACAAGGGGAAACGGCCTCAAGCTGTGCCAGGGGAGGCTCAGGTTGGACAGCAGGAGGAATTTCTCCATGGAAAGGGTGCTCAGGCCTTGGCAGGGGCTGCCCAGGGAGCTTTGGAGTGCCCATCCCTGGAGGTGTTCAGAAGATGTGTGGATATGGCACTTGAGAACATGGCTTAGCTGTGGGCATCAGGCAGTGCTGGGTCAGTTGTTGGACATGATGACCTGGGGGGGCTTTTCCAACCTTCCTGATTCCATGAAGAGCACGGTGCCTGTGCGGCTGCTCTGCTGGGAATGATCCACGCCTTTCCCTCCAAGCAGTCCTGGAGGATCTTGCACTGAACCTATTAAAACAATCCAGCCTTGACCTGAAAGTGCCATTTCCAGAACTTAATCCCTTGGGAATTGTGTGCTGGCTGTTTCTGACTTGGAATGTTGATGTCGCTATTAAATCAAACCACTGCATTACCTGATCAGATTCAGCGTGTTCCTCTTCCCACAGAAGTGGGAGGCAGCTCTGCTGCTGAAAAAAAAGAGGGAAAAACCCTCTTGTTGGCTACAGAAGAGATGTCAGGAAGCTATTCCTGAGGGGTCTGTTTTCTTAAGAAATATATAATTTCTCCGGTTACTTCTAGCACGAGGGTGACCTCCCTGTGCTCACATTAACAAATTAATTAGAGGAGCCCCAGCGATGCCACTTGTCACAATTATGCTGAGGAGCTTAAAATGTGCAAACCTCCCCAAATTAATTGCAAAGCTATTTCATATATGAGCAGCTCAAATTAATCATTAACCTAATCATTTTTATTCCAACGTTATTTCTTTGTTAAGAACGAGGCATTTTAATTGGATAATGAGGTGCCAGTGCCACTCAGGAATTGTGCATTCCCCAAGCTGATGGGATGGAAGGGAGTTTATGCAAGGAGCAGGGCAGATGCTGCTCCAAATGTGTCCACATTTTATTCTGATGAATTCTTCGTTTATTTCCAGCTGGCTTTGGAGTTTCTAGAGCAGTTTCTGTGTGCTGTCATTTCCCCATTTGATATTGCCATCACCTAATTCTTGTAAGCCCTGAAAGTGATGCTCACACCCCTGGGCAAGACCCAACCTCGTGTTCCAGCCCTCCTCTGGCAGCAAAAGGAAAAAGGAGCAAGGTGTGCATGAGAGATTAATGAAATCCTGAGGATGAGAATGAGATTACCAAATCCTGAGGATGGGAATAACTAGATTTTTCCAGAAGAAATGAAGGCTTTCTCCTCAGAAACCTAGAAAATATTGTTGGAAGCACACTGAGATAACATATATTTAATAGAGTTGCCAGATAGCTTGTTTTTAGGAGCCTGCTTTTCCCATAAAAGAATTTTAATTTTTTAGAAGAAAGCATGGGAAAAGGAAGAATACTATGGTGTTTTCTACCCTGCAGGAGAATAATTCATAGAAATAAAGAAGCCTCCATAACATGTTGAAAATATGTTTGATTTCCAAACACAAACTGCCCAAAATGGGAGCTGCTTTTCCTCTGCCTTTGCTGCAACCCACCCCAAACACACAGTGCTGAAGCACCACTGGAATTGTTTCCTCCAGACTGAAACATTGGGAGGGGAAAATAACTGGAAGGCTGAGAACTGGGATTGTTCAGCCTGGAGAAGAGAAACTCTGGGGTGAAATAATTGTGGCCTTTCAGTGCCTGAAGGAGACACGGAGAGAGACTATTTGCAAGGGATGAAGTGTCAGGACAAAGGGGAATGGCTTCAAACTGACAGAGGATTGGATCCAGGTTGGATATTGGGAAGGAATTGTTCCCTGGGAGGGTGGGCAGGCCCTGGCACAGGGTGCCCAGAGAAGCTGTGGCTGCCCCTGGATCCCTGGAAGTGTCCAAGGCCAGGCTGGAAGGGGCTTGGAGCAGCCTGGGATAGTGGGAGGTGTCCCTGTCCGTGGCAGGTAATGAGCTTTAAGGTGTCTTCCATCCCAAAGCTTCCTGGGATTCTGGGATTTCCCCTCCTCATCAGAGGGGTTGGAATTCGAGGTATGATTTCAATCAGGTTCCTCCTTTCCTGCCCTGTGCTCCAGCATCTCCTCTGCATTCCTCTGCATTAGCCCCATCCTCATCCCCATTCCCTGTATTGCCATTCCCACACCTGGCCTTGCCTCCCTTCCTGCTCTTGGATGCAATCATTGCCCTCTGGAGCCCATGAAAAAGGAATAAACTAGGTGGGTAATTATTTCCCTGCCTGCTGGCAGATGTAGGTTAAATGGATGAACTCAGTTCCCAAGTGAAGTCCTTACATCCCTGATAACTGGAGAGGGATGTCCACCCTCCCACTGCATTCCCACATGGCTTTGCATGATCTTTTCTGCCAGGTGTTAGCTCATTTATATAGGAAATCAGCCCAAATCTGCAGCATGTCAAAATATTGTTTAAGACAGAGGAGCAGAAATATGGTGGATTTTATTAGGAGTTGAGGGGTTAAATAGGGCTTTAAAAAAATCCAGTGTCCTCTCCTGGTGAATACCTGGATTGGTTTGGGTATTGAGCATGTTAAGCATGTGCTTTTGTAATCCCCAACCTTACACTTTGCTCTAGGAGGAGAAGAGGGAATATCACTGCAAAACAGTTTGTCTGTCAGCTGTTGTCACCAAAAGAGTGAAAGAAATCAGGATTTCGTTGAATGCCTAAATCACTGACATCTCTGTGGGGTTGCCTATTAAATTTCAGCACCTTTAATCCAAAACCTGATACTTTTGTCATGGAAAGAGGGATTTTCCAGGCTGCTTTTAGGTTTCCTGGAGCCCCTGGCTCTAGGACTCAGCTGCAGCACAAACAGGATGCTTGCAGCATTTTGAGGTGGTATTTTCTTGGTGTTGTAGGGTTTTCTTTCCCCTCACACCCTCAGTGGTTGTGTCCCCCCAGTCCTGCCCTCTTGGAAGAGAGTCCTGCACGTGACGCCTTGTGTGCCCTGTGACATTGGGGTGGAACATGTGTGATGTGCTTTATCATTTCATTTGCTTAATATAATGTGATATTAACTCAAATTCTCTGCTAACACCACGTCAGGGCTCTCCCCTGCACCGAGGCAACACTACTGCAGGAGCAGCTTTGGTGACTTTTCCCTTGTGCTGCCTTCACATCATCTCCACTCCTAATTAGAAACAGAGGCTGTTAATTAAATATTTCCCCAGTGTTTAATTAAATATTTGTCCGGTGCCTGTGAGCAAAGCGTGAACCTGCTCCGAGATAACAGGGTTTGTTTTTGCTCAGTGGGACAGAGCTTGTATCTCCCCAGGAACCCTTGGGATATTTGGAAGCTGCTGCTCTTTGTGTGTGCATGGAAAGCAGCTGGACTGTGCATAGACACCCAGAGGAGGTGGGTGTACCTCCAGAGAGGTGGGTGTACCTCCAGAGGAGGTGGGTGTGTGCAGCCCAATATCATCTCTGGGCTGAGATCAGTCAGCTCTACTGGCAGGGAGCCACAGAGGGGGAGCCTCAGCCCCTCTATGGAGCTGGGAACAGAGACAGCATCCACATGAGAGCTCCTACTCCTGGAAAAACAGCCTTTGTTTTCCACTGAGAGATGGATAGATAACAGCAAGAGGGGAGAGTGAAGGCTGGTGATCACTCTGTGTCATCGCTGAAGGAATCCTCATTTCCATTTCTATCGTTGGTATCACAGAATTCCAGAATGGTTTGAGTGGGAAAGGACCTCAAAGCCCATCCCATTCCACCCCCTGCCATGGGCAGGGACACCTTCCACTGTCCCAGGCTGCTCCAAGTCCCAAAGTCCAACCTGGCCTTGGACACTTCCAGTGATCCAGGGGCAGCCACAGCTTCTCTGGGCACCCTGTGCCAGGGCCTGACCACCCTCCCAGGGAACAATTCTTTCCCAATATCCCACCTGATCCTGCCCTCTGGCAGTGGGAAGCCATTCCTTGTGTCCTGTCCCTCCCATCCCTTGTCCCCAGTGCCTCTCCAGCTCTCCTGGAGCCTCTTTAGGCTCTGGAAGGGGCTCTGAGCTCTCCCTGGAGCCTTCTCCTCTCCAGGCTGAACAATCCCAGCTGTCCCAGCCTTTCCTCCCAGCAGAGCTGCTCCATCCCTCTGATCATCCTGGAGCCTCCTCTGGGCTCTGTCCAGCAGCTCCAGGTCCCTCCTGTGCTGGGCCCCAGGGCTGGGGCAGCTCTGCAGGTGGAGTCTCACCTGAGCACAGGGGCACAGGGGCACAGGGGCAGAGTCCCCCCCTCCCCTGCTGCCCATGCTGCTTTTTTGGTGGATTCCCTGCAATTCCCTCCTGTGCTGCTGCAGGACAGTTCTCAGGAGCTCAGGGATTTGGTTTGATCAGGACTGTTGGAGGAAACAGGGAATTACAAATCCAGGCGTTTCTCCCTCAAGGTGCTTAACCAGGGGATGAGTAGTCTGGAGCTCCCCCAAATCCCCAGCCCCTTTTTACTCCTCCAGCCCCCTCTGTAATTACTGCTTTGCTCCTTCAAGTTGCTTTCCAGATTTTTGCTGTTTTAGAAGAATTGTTGAGGTTTAGCCACTGCCTTGCACACCAGATGGCTTTCTTTCTTTTTTTTTTTTTTTTGTTATTAATTCCAGTAATTTCTCTGTTGTTGCTCCTCACTGCTCTATTGCTGCCACATAACACTTTTCTGGTGTTATTAAGTTTTGCAGAAAGAACAGTGGGGAAGAAATCCACAACTCAAGGAGTTGAAAATAAACCAACTTCCCCCCCACCCCCAGTAAAATTAAGAACTCTGGAACATAATATTTTCTTTTCCATTAAAGACCCATTTTTAAAGTACTGCAGAAAATGCTCCTTTTTCCACTCTGTGACTTCACAGATGAAGCTCTGACATATAAAATAATTTTGCATTTTCCCCTATCTAATGAGAAGGGGTAATTGATTACACAGGGGCCAGGACTTTGATAGCACTGCTGGTGGTGGAAATGTTTGGAAAGAGGTTTGGGATGACAGTCCAAGGTTTTTCCAGTGGTTTGCCTGGGGTGCCCTTTCCAGGGACTCCTGGGAAGTGCTTGGCTCCCTGGCCCTGCCCAGCATCGCTTGGGCTGGAATGAAAAGATCATTGCTTGGACAAGGGAAATCTTCCTTAGACATTTTCTTCTGCATCCCTAAATGAATTCCCCAACTGTATCTCAAATTTTTACTGGTTGTAACTCAGAGAAACAAAAGAAATCCAATCTCTGAACATTTTCAAACAGCTCAAGGGTGTAGTGACAGCAAGATGTGGCAGGAGGGAAGGATTTTGGGATAGCCATGCTTTGTTCAGTGGTAGTGACTGACTCACCTCTTCTGCTGTAGAACTGTGTTTTATACCTGAAATCCACGGGGTCCCAGTGCTGATGGGTTATTTTGCCATCTTTTAGCCAGCCAAGTGAGATGCCAGGGAGCTGGCACCAGCTGCTGCCTCTGGAAGTGCTGGCTGATGCTGGAGTGGGACTCATTTTACTGGAGGAGTCAGGGCATTGTGGCTGGGTGCCTGTGACTGGCACAGCTCAAAAACCTGTGAGTTTTGATGATTTCAGCACTTTTTTATATTCATCTCCAGAGGAGCTATTTTCAAGGGCCATTTGTGATTTCTCCAGGGTGTGAGGATGGAATCAGCAGCATGTCCCTCCTCTGCCTGCAGGGGAACAAGGTGCTAAATGTCATTTCTGCAGTGGCTCAGCTGCCAGGAGCTGTGTCTGTGGGGTCCCTGCTATGTCTGCAGCTGCAATTCGCAGTGTTCTGTCTGTGTGTGACCCACAAACCACAGCCATGCTCTCTCTGGGGCTGTCTCCACTTCTCCTCTGCCTCATGCTGGAGTAGTGGAAGCTCATAAATCAGTGTCACTGGGAGTATTCCTGATCCCCACATCACTTCTGCTTGCTGCTGTTTCATCCAGGCACGGCTGGAGGCAGAGAGTAGCTTCTGGTCTGTAGCTTTGCAGCATTTTCAGTGCCATTCCTGGCTTTTTTTCAGTCATCAGCTGCAGATCAAAGTTACTGGAATCATGGAATGTGCTGAGTTGGATGGGATCCCTAAGGATCATCATCCCCTGTTCCTGCCCAGACACCCCAACAATCCCACCCTGTGCATCCCTGGCAGTGCTGTCCAAACCCTCCTGGAGCTCTGGCAGCCTCGGGGCTGTGCCCATTCCCTGGGGAGCCCGGGCAGTGCCCAGCACCCTCTGGGAGAGGGAAGAACCTTGCCCTGATCTCCAACCTAAACCCTCCTGGCCCAGCTCCAGCCATTCCCTGGGTCCTGTCCCTATCCCAGGGAGCAGAGTTTGGAGCTGCCCTGGGATAGGGCTGCAGATCCCAGTGAGTCTCCCCTCAGTCTCCCTTGGGTACTCCAAAGTTTTTTTGTGTATGGAACAGGCTAGGATAGGTTATCCTAACAAGGCTCCCAGCATCCCTGATGTGGCAAGAACAGCTCTGGCAGTGCCTGGGGGATGAGCAGGTCAGGGGTGCAGCCCCTCATGAGTTGCTGTGACTTGGAGCCAGCACATGGCTCATTCCTTATGTCCTGGCTCTGTGGCTGCTCAGAGAAACTGTGGCCCCTGGGTCCCTGATGTGTCCAAGGCCAGGTTGGAGAGGGCTTGGAGCAGCCTGGGATAGTGGAAAGTGTCCCGTGTTGGAATGTTGGAATGAGATGGAATTTTAAGGTCCCTTTTAATCCAAACCCTTCTGGGATTCCATGATCAGTTTAGCTTCAAAGAATTCCGAGTATCAGACGGCGACTGTGTCCTTCCTCCTCTGCTCCCTGTGAATTTCAGTGCCAAACCACAGACCCAGGGATATTTTTATGGAGCATGTGGCAGGAATTTACCCAGGAACGTGGTAGCTTTTAGTGCATCTCTTCCTGTGTGTATCCAATCTTGGAAAACTGCTGGCAGGAGGACTTTGCATGATTGTGTTTTAGTTGGGAGCAGCTTTCCAAGAAGTGATTCCTTACAAAATGATGAAGGATGATCCCTTGGACTGGATGCCAGCCTCTTAAGCTCCTCTCCTGGCTCTCACTGTGGTTGGCTTTGGCAAAACCCCTCCTTCCTGGGCTGTTTTGATAAAATGAGATAATTTGTCAGTGTTTGTAGAGTGCTTTGGGGACTTCAATTTTCATGCTTCAGCAACTGGCTGAGGTGACTTCAGTCAAAAGTGGGTTTATCTGCAGAGTATTAAATAAAATTTGTCTCATTAAGGCCAGCCTTTCTCTTGTTTTCCCAAAAATTATGCTGGCAACTGCAGCTTTATCTCATCACCAGTACAGGGCAATAATTGCTTTGGAAATTATACTTTTCCTCCTTTTAGTGTCAGTTTCCTCATAGTTTCTGGGAGAAATCCTTCCTCTTCCCCACACAATAACTTTCCCTGGTTCTGCATGGAGCACCCACTCCTGTTCCAGCCCACAAAACTTTCCCAGCTATTTTTGTCCTGGGGAATCCTCAGTCCTTCCCCCCAAAGCACATGAAACTTAATTTTTTTTAGATGTACAAGAGCCAATCCCTGTTTTTCAAAGCTTCCCACTGCTATTTGGGCAGACCTTGGGAGGTATCCCAGAGAGGAAACCTCAGACTGAAGATGCCAAGTTCTTCTGACAAAGTTTGAGTGCATTTTCAGTAGTTAAGTTTTTCATTAGAGTCCCATTGGCTGAAACCTTCCTTGAAAAGATGATGGTGATGGAGCTTAGTGGGAAAAAGGTGATTTTCTACAAATGGGGCGAAGAGGATCTTTAAATTTTGGTGGGTATTTTTTTTTATGGTTTGTTTTGGTTTGGTTTTTTATGCTTTAATTTTTAATCCATTAACAGTTTTTCAGAGTCAGAACCCAATATTGTGGGTTTGAAATATTTTTAAAGCCTCTGCCTTGATTTTGTTCCCAATTGCTGCTACTTTGAAACGCTTGTGGCTCTACATAAAAGGCTCCTGTGGGTGATAAAAGGGATTATCTGCAGAAATGTGGTTATTGTGTTTGTAATTATGCTGTCATCAAAGCCTTGTCACGCTTGAGCAGGCGTGAATTCAGGGTTCATGTCCAGAACTGGTTGTTTTTCCACTCATGCTCCGGGGAGGTTGTTTTTATTTTAGGTATCTCCTTGCTCATCTCAAACCCTTCTGTCACCAGACCCTACAATAAAGTCACAGAACTGTGGGGCTGCAGAGTCTGGGGTTAAGGACAACATTTGATCTTCCCTGGGCAAGAAAACAAAAAGTTCCTTCATGGTCCTTCAAAATTCCAGTGAAAAGACTTTGTTTTGTTGTTCAGCACCCAAACAGGACCATCCTGTACCCACAGGTGTCCTTTGGCCACCTCAGCCTCTCTTGATGCCACCTCTGGAGATCTCCATGCCCAAGGTTAATGCAGAGGGAACGCAAGATCCAGCTTTAACCCTTGCCTGGTTCCTTTGGCATCATCCCACAGGAATTTTTAAGGGATCTTGGACTTTCCAGAAGGGGTTGTGGGGTGTCAAGTCAGATATTAGGAAATATTTCTTTGTGGAAAACTTGGTCAGACATTGGAAGGGGCTGCCTGTGAAGGTGATGGAGTCCCCATTCCTGGAATTGTTCAAAAGCCATGTGGGATGTGGCACCTGGGGACATGGATTAGAGGTGGCCTTGACAGTGCTGGTTGGACTCTAGTCTCAGAGGGCTTTTCCATCCTAAAGGATTCTGTGATTCCGTGATGTGGTGAAGGAATTTCTTTGGTCTGAGCATCCACCTGGATGAATTTCGAAGAGCTGAAGAAAATCCTGGGACTGTTTTGGCTCCTTAAAACCATCCTGCAGTGTGGTTTTTTTAGGGAGTGAATTTCTGTAGTTGGATCCCAGATAATTCCCATGAAGGGAGGATAGGGTAAGTAAGAAATATTTATTAAAAATCCAGATGAGTGAGATGATTTTCAACTCCTGGTTTTCAATTCCCAGAGCTTTCACTAAGTGCCTGGGTGCTTCATCACAGTACAAAAATTTATAGGATTTAGCACTGTTGTAATGACAACATGATTTGTGCTTCCTCCTAAATGGAAGCAGCAATTTATTCCTTGGGGTAAGGGGGAAACCAAACAAACTAGGAAGAAAATAACAGATTAAAGGCTGAAAATCATATATTTGTGTGCATCAGCCTCAAATAGATGGGCTTATAAGAGGGTGTAATGCTCCATGGATAGTTTTGTCCTGCAACTTCTAGCTGGGATCAGCTGCAGTTGGTTCAGCAGCTGAAAAAGCTGGGAAGCTCAAAGGAAAAAGAGAAGGGGGGGAAAGCAGATTAACAAAATTATTTTTTGAATGAACACAAGATTAACCCTTGAACTCCCTGTTTTCATGCTGGATTTCAAAGACAGAAACAACACAGCCATTCCTCTGAAGCAGCAAGAAACCCCTCAGCTTTATCCCTCCATAACTGTCTATTTTTTGGTGCCATTTATAAATAGGTTTCTTTAAACAGAGGTAGATTTTTTTTCTGCCTTCCTTTGTAACCTGTGGGGAATTTTGGGAGATCGATTTCTCGCAAAGGAGGTGGTGCAACCACAGGTGCATGCAGGTACTTTACAACTTGGGTGACCTGTTACCAAAAAATGTGGAAGCAGCATCCTGTGAGCAGTTTTCCAGATCTGTAAATTGTAGGATTTTGTGGAGGAAATTCCATTTGTAAATCTTTCTAACTCACATAATTGCCATAAATCTTAAAACCTCCTTTTTTTTTTTTTTCTCTCCTGCAAGTAGGTGAGTTTGTACCAGTAGAGAAAATTGCCTCAAAATCATCCTTGGTCTCTGGTGTGGTCTGTGTCAAATGTCAAATTAGTGGAGAAACCTAATTATGCCTCTGCTCTAATTACATCAGCACAACCTCACATGTCCTCAGGAGCCATTGTCCCAACCCCCCATTTCCAGGGCAAGTCTGGCAGCTTATCCAGGCTTTTGACACTCCCAGTGGGGATGTTAATTCCAGGAGATCTTTCACGGCTGGAGGTGTGAGGACAAACTATCCAACATCAGAAAAAACTTAAGACATAAAAACTCAGCTTTTTTTTATCCCAGTGGAGTATGTTGGGATGTGCATGTCTGACAGAGCCAGGAGTGACCATGAGAACTTGGGTGGGAACAGGATGATTTGTAAGGTCCCCTCATCCTAAATCATTCTGGGATCCTCTCGCTGAGCTCATCTAAAACTGTCATCAATGCCAGACCTTTTACTAATAAACCCCCATCAGAAATACATTATTGTATCTATTGTATGTTTTCATTAATATGAAGATTTCCCAAGCTCCTGCAGGATTTCCCTTTCTACTGCTGGAAATCCAAAGCGCCCCTAGGCTGTTTAGCCAACCCCAGGTGAAAATATCACCTGGCTTTGATGGGTGTTAATATTTAGGAGTAGGAGAGAGGGAATGCACCTGGCATGGAAAGGAAAGGAGAAAGGAGAAGGTGTCAGGTGAATTTGCCAGGACCTGTCAGCATTCCATGAACTGGTTTGCAGAATTAACAACAGCTTCAGATGAAACTATCTGCTTGAAATTAAGACAAATCTGGACTAAATATGCAAATAAGCTGCAACAGCTGGTGAGACCTTTGTGGGGGTGCTTCAGTGGTGCTCAGAAATTCCTGCACATCTGGAGGAGGATGTGTGGCAGATGGTATTGCTCAAGGCTTGGGAACAATTCCTGTCTAAAGTAGTGGTTATTTTATTTAATTCCCAGCTGAACCTAGCACAAAACAGACTGTGGGATCATCATAGCATGCTAAAAGAACAAAGGATTTGGGAAAAAGGAGGAAATGCTGCACCCAGCCAGCCTGGGAAGTGGATACTGCATCCACGTAGGGAGTGTGGGAAGTTTGGCATTTGAGCCACAGCACTTGGTTAAATTCTAAAACAAAGCCAGTCCATGGCTCAGGCAGGTGCCACCTTTGGAGTTCAATAATTAGATTTAATTAGAAATCCAGGTTCTTATGGTCAGTTGTTAGTGCTGCTTCTAGGAATACAATGGGGAGGAATTTCTGTAGCCAAAGGAAAAACGGAGTGGCCAAACTTCTTGTATCACCTACAGCCACCCAAAGACCTTCTGTCTGCAAAGTAATTCACGGAATCATGGAATATCCTGAGCTGGGAGAAACCCTCAGGGATCATCCAGCTCATGGCCCTGCACAGCCACCCCAACAATCCCACTCTGTGCGTCCTTGGAAGTGTTGTCCAAACTTAATTGCTCTGGATCTGATTAATCAGGAGCATTGCAAACCAAGGGGATAAACTGTTTTAAGTGCGTTTTCTGTCACTATTTTTACACCTTTGTTCCTTGAAAATGGTTCTGCAGGGTTACCCTTCTTTTTAGAGCCAGTAGCAATAAAAGCATTCCTTGTGCAGTACTGGAGATTCCTTGCCGTTCATTGAGAAAGCAGGGTGTGCCAGTGGAATTCTTAATTTCCTGTGCTAGCACCCAACTTCACCTGTCATTTGTTGATTTGGAATTTTCAGGAATTTGGTAAGATTTTTAGGGACTCAGGGTAGTTTTTTAGCTGAGCACCACATGAAATTCCCTGTTGAATTGATTGAAGGAGTATGATGCACGTGAAGATATTTGAATGCTCATGAGCCTTTTTAATTACAAATAATGGCCCAGATTTGTAGCTGTCAGTTACATGACAGGTTAAAGGTGTGAATTGTAAAAATTGGCAAAATAATATTTTATTATTCTTGTGAATGAACAGCTACACCTGATTCAACACTAATATTTATAACTTAAATAAATATTTGTAACTTAAGTAGGAGTGGATTGGAATATAAAAACAATACAAGAGAAGTGCTAAAATTAAAAACACACTCCTTTATTGTAAAATTGCTATTCCATTTTAGGTTGTCAGTCTTTTCTCCCTGTGGCAGAACTTCTCCCTGTTATTCTCCTTTCTCTTTTTGGCAAACACAGGTGGTTTGCACCTTGTGGGGTTTGAGTACAAAGCCTCTTCCTTGAGTGCCTTATCAGGCAGACCCATCCCTGCTTTCCACACTCTTAATTCCTGTCTCACATCCTGGGCTGCATTTTGGGTCAGGATTTTCATTTGTCAGAGAAGGCAAGGAGTACATGAAAGAGAATCCTGTGAATCCTTTTAGCCATGGGAGGATGTGTCCTTTTAGGGCAGGAGTGGGATAACCCATGAAATGTTTTTTCCTGTTATCTCCACAAGAACCTGGGGACAGGAACCTTTGTCCCGTTACTGGGATGCAGCATCCATAGACAGGCACCCTCTGAGCTCCTGTTCACAGCTTTACAGGTCCTGGAAAGTGCCTTTTAATTCCAGCTTGGACAAAAGCAGAGGAAATAATAAGTCCAAAACAATTTCTTGTCCCCTGTGGGCATTGGGAATGGGAGCTGCTGAAAATCCTGCTTCTCTTGGCCAGCTCTAAATGAGATTTGCCCCCTCCAGCACTGATTTTTTTGATAAAAATTGATGTCAGTTCTCTTCAAATATTGCTGGGAATGGCCAGTGTCACCTTAATCCCTGCTCATGGGCGGCCCTGCTGGATTGTTTTTGGGCTGGTGAAGTGTGAAAGGGCTGAGCCAGGAGTTTCCCACCCCAATGTGTCCTTGTCCCAGCCAGGCTGTGCTGCCCCATCCCACAGGAGCACTCAGGAGCTCCCACTCCAGCTTCCCTTACCCCTCACCCTCCCCAGGAGTTCAAGCACTGTTCCAGGTCTGTGTGGAGCTCTCCTTCAGGGATGAACTGCCCTTGATCCTGGAGAGGATTAAGCCCCAGTGGACCCAAAGGACTTTAACTTTCCACCAAGAGCTGCCACAGGTGGATGGGGCAGGGCTCAACATGCCCCTGGATGAGCACCCTGCTCCTTGCAGGCTTTGCAGAGACCTCCTTGTCTCATTTTTGATGTCTTGGTCTGGCACAAGTTTCTTTGGCAAAGAGATTTTCTCCCTAGGCCTGGCTGCCTGGAGTTCTTCCCGCTTGTCAATCAATTAATTAATCCCTGCACTTTGAGGTGCAATATTCAGGTGGCAGATTGAAGCAGCAGGAAGATGGGAAGGCCCTTGGAATGCTTAGAGGTAGACCCTTGGAGCCAGACATAGGGACAGAGGTGGCCTTGGATTGTGCCATGGTTATTTTGCTGTACCAGGAGCTTGAAATTTGAGACAGGGGGTGCAATCTCAGGTGAGGTCACAGCAGGGCTTGAGCAGTTAGAGAAAGAAAAACACCTTCTGTTTATAAATCAGACATGGAAATATTTTATGTTTTTTTTTTTCTCACTGGGGTGATAACACTTATTTTCTTGGTTTTGGAATGGCAAAGAAACCAGATGTATGCCACTACTTTGGGGTAATTTTGACACAGAGGGAGCTGGGAAAGGGGCTCAGGCTGGAGAAAAGGAGGCTCAGGGGGGACCTTGTGGCTCTGCACAACTCCCTGACAGGAGGGGACAGCCAGGGGGGGTCGGGCTGTGCTCCAGGGAACAGGGACAGGACAAGGGGAAACGGCCTCAAGCTGTGCCAGGGGAGGCTCAGGTTGGACAGCAGGAGGAATTTCTCCATGGAAAGGGTGCTCAGGCCTTGGCAGGGGCTGCCCAGGGAGCTTTGGAGTGCCCATCCCTGGAGGTCTTCAGAAGATGTGTGGATGTGGCACTTGGGGACAGTGATGGCTTTGGCAGTGCAGGGTCAGTTGTTGATGACCTTGGGGGGCTTTTCCAGCCTCAGCAGTTCCATGATCCTTGGATTCCCTGGTGGCTGTGGGTGAGCTCTGATCACCTGCCCAGTTCCTGCCTCCACCTGGGTTGAACACAGCAGCGCACATGGATCCATCGGCATTTTTCCTTTTCCCAATGTGAACTCCCTCAGGGAAGGCAGCTGAGCAGCAGGAGCTGTGTGTCACCACAGGGTGACGTGGAGACGAGCTGGTCTGTCAAGTGAGGTGACTCAAACAAACCTCATCCCTCCTGTGATGCCCTTTTCCTTGAGACATCGTTTGCATTCTGAGTGCCGGCAAACTCCCAGCCAGGAGAGGTATGGGATGGTGTGAATCCATTAAACAGCAGCTCTGGCCACAGTGCCAGGGACTGGTGAGCAATTAAGGAGCAGGGCTCCCGTGGGGAGCTGCAGCCTGCTGGAAATGCTCAGGAGCTTGGCTGTGCTGAGGTTGTTTCCTCACGGGGATAGGGATGGGTTATTTCCCCTCTGATGCTGTTTATCCACAAACAGCAATAAATAAGGATTGCTTCTCCCAGGAGGCAAACTCAAGGAAGAGTTTCAGCACGAAAATGTGTTGGTGCTGTTACTGCTGTAGTGATTATTAATGTGTCTCAGTCTGGATGGGGCATTATCCCTGGTTTTTCCATGTTTTTGGGATGCAGTGCCTTTCCCTGTTGGAGGGACCAACACCAACGTTAGGGGATTTATGGGTTTCCCATAAGTGCCAGGCTGGTGATTCCTGAAGGAGATCAGTAGAGTGAAGGGTGGGCAGGCCCTGGCACAGGGTGCCCAGAGAAGCTGTGGCTGCCCCTGGATCCCTGGAAGTGTCCAAGGCCAGGTTGGACTTTGGGGCTTGGAGCAGTCTGGGACAGTGGAAGGTGTCCCTGTCCATGGCAGGGATGGCACTGGATGAGCTTTAAGGTCCCTCCCAAACCAAACCTGGCATTCTGTGGTTCTGTGAATGTGTTGTTGACCAAATTCCTGCAACCCCCCAAATTTCAATAGTAAAAAGCAGCAAATGGAGTTGGCTGAGACTCCCCATCCTAAAACTCAGCCTGGACTAGTGAGAATGTGCTGCCTTGCAGTATTTCTTGTGTTTTGTAACTGCTTTAGAAATGCTTTGACAATATTTGCTCTAAATTAGAGTCTTCAATGATTTTGACCATGAGACAAATTTAATTTATGGCTTTTTTCCCTCCCAAGTTGCTTTGTCCTAACAAGTTCTAGCAGTGCATGAAGGGTTTTTCATTTACATGATACTTTTCTGTTTCATCAAGTGCTTTGCTCCCACTCTGATGGTGCCTGCAGCAATCCTGAAATGTGCCAATAATGGTGTTTTAGCAGAGTAATGAAATGCAGATAAACAAAGGGACTTCTGCAGGATACAGATCCAGTCAGTGGCAAACGGGTTGGGGTAGTACCAGTGTCTTTTGTTGTCCTGGAAGATTTGGGACAACCAGAACAGGCTTTGTGTTCGTCTAGACATGTGCTGGTTTGGAATCAAAATACCTGGAAGTCCCTGGACGTTTTAATTCACATGTGCCCCAAAATTATTCTCAAAATTTATTAATAAAGGACCCCACTCAACTCCACTTCATTACCAAAAGTGATACTCAGTGCAGTGTGGTGTTTAAAGAGCTGACTTTTGATGTGTACAAAAAACTCTGTATGTGGACTCCCAGAAGAAAATTTGGAATTGTAATAAATTCAGGAAACATCCTTTTCCCTGCCTGAAGTGAAGCCAATGGTATGTATAGGATCCTGTGACTAGAGCAGATGTTTTCTGCAGGAATATACAGCTCCTCTGCTGCAGAATTTTCCCCAGAGAGATATTTCTTTTATTTGGTGATATTTTCAGTGGGATAATGGGGCAGCCCTTGCTTTTGTGCTTTCCGTAGCCAGACCCTCCTGTGGAGTCTGAAATTCAGAGGAAATTTGGTTTAGAAATAGAGATTGGAATGAAAAATTTACTTTTTGGCTTGTGGAAAATGCAAGAGAAAGGGTTTTGTTAAATGATCCCCAAAGAGAGGAGAGCTGGAATTGTGCATCCAGAGAAGAGAAAGCTCCAGGAAGACCTCAGAGCCCATTCCAGTGCCTAAAGAGGTTCAAGGAGAGCTGGAGAGGGACTTGGGACAAGGGATGGATGGACAGGACCCAGGGAATTATGGCTTAGATGCAGAATGTGACCTCTTGGACCCAGATGCTCCTTGTGACTTCTTTTCATTTTTAATTCCAAAAATACAGGGAATCCAAGAGTCAGGCTGAAAAGAACTTCAGACCATTGAGTCCAGCCATTGCCCAGCATTGCCAAGGCCACCACTGACCATGTCCCCACATGGCACATCCACATGGCTGGCTTTAAATCCCTGCAGGGATGGGGGGTCCACCATTGCCCTGGGCAGGACAGCCCTTTCCAGGAGAAACTTCCTTACTATCCAACCTAAACTTGCCCTGGCACAGCTGAGGCTGTTCCTCTTGTCCTTTCCCTTGTTCCCTGGGAGAGCAGAGTCTGCTCTCTGGGCAGCACCTCCACATTCCTTAAAAAGGTTCCCCAAAACTCTTTGAGGTTTATAATTTACCAGAGGGATTTTGAGTTTTCCTGCCATTTCTGGGGTAATGTTTGTTTGTGCAGTTGCCCATTTTCCCGTTTTGCATCAGCTCTGTGTCTGTAACACCCAAACATGGAGGTGCCGGCAGCTCTGGAATCACTGCTGTTCCCTGGCTTAGATCCACATTGCAGCCCTTTCCCTTGGAGAGCAGCAGCTTGCTGAGCACACAGATGGGTGGCATCATCATTAATGATGGAGCTGCCGTGTAATTAAAGATGCCTTTGACTCCAGGAACGCGGGCAGGCATTGGAATGTTGGCATTGGAGCTCTTCAGCCTTGCTGGAGGAGCTGCAGCCAATTCACCCTGGAGGGGATGGGCAGCAAAATGGGGACTGAGTCCACCCCTGGACTCACCGGGGAGCCACACCAACACCACAGGACAAGGATTGCTTTGTGCACATCTCGTTTGCTTTCCTCCTCCCGCAGCGGGATTTTCATGTCCTGGGAAATCTCCAGGGGATGGACCCAGTTGTGGCCTTCCAGCACCTGGAGAAAGATGGAGAGATTTATAAAGCCTGGACTGCCAGGACAAGGGGAGTGGCTTCAAACTGAAAGAGATTTAAGGTTAGATGGGATATTGGGAAGGAATTCCTGGCTGTAAGGGTGGGCAGCCCCTGGCTCAGGGTGTCCAGAGAAGCTGTGGCTGCCCCTGGATCCCTGGAAGTGTCCAAGGCCAGGCTGGACTTTGGGGTTTGGAGTAGCCTGGGTTAGTGGAAGGTGTCCCTGCCCATGGTACTGCATGGGAACAATTTCAGGTCTTTTCCAACCCAAGCCATCCCATGATTGTGTGAAAAATTACTGTATTTTTACAAGCCTGAAGCTGCACTGCTTCCGTTTCCCTTGATTTTCTATACTTGGAAAATGTCTTTCTAGGAACTCGTATTTCCAGACTAAGGCCTCTCTCATTTTTGTCATTTCCACAGGCCTTACCAATATCTCATCTATTTTCTGGCACTCCAAAATCACCTGATCTCCTCTTCACCTGTTGGCAGAAGGCTGGGCTGATTCATTGCTTTTGAGCATAGTTTCCTTATACCCCCATTATTCCAAATGAAAAGGGCTATTTGGGATCCCTGGCTATTTGAGAGGGATGCAGGCAGGCCCTGAACCTGCTTGGCTGTGATTCCTTTGGTAAAGGGACCAAAAATAGAATTTTAAGTATTTCAAAATATTCAGCAGTTCATGGAGTTAAATGGCTTTTTTTTTTTTTTTTTGGTCCTTGCGTACAGACAGGCACAGTAGTACTTTTGGGGAATCTGCTGATGCTTAGTCCAAGTAAAGATGGGAAAATGATTGGAATTTGTGGAGAAAAAAAAAGAAAGAACGACTGTAAACCCTTCCTTATTCCAGAGCCATCCCTAAATGAACCCCTGGCACCACACACCTGGGAACCTCCCGAATTAAGACTGAAATTTTAATACAGATTCAGGGGGATTTTTGGGAAAAGTGAATTTCCAATATCCTGGAAGTGTTAGCAGCAGCAATAAATCCCTGCCATTGCATTCCCTTACCCATCTGCATCAGCCACAGTTGGTTTGCATTCCTGGGATGATTCCATCATCCTGGATTCATTGTTATTTGACAGGATGATGCTGCCAAGGGAGGGAAGGTTATTCCCAGCACTTTTCAAACCAGAATACACAGGACTTTGGGACACTGATACCATCTTTATGATTCAGCATTACAGTGAAATCCTGACTGTAATTGACTGTTCTCCATCCAAAATCTGTCCCAGGCTGCAAAGTTTTCCCAACATTGTGGTTCCTTAGGAGTTCTCCAGCACTGCTTCGGAGTTGGTGACATGAGCACCCCTTTCCCTGGGATCCACAATCAGCCCACAGATCAGTCCCACAAGTAATTGCTTCATTAAATTCTTGCCAGTGTTTCTTGCTTTGCCAAAAGGCAAAGTGCTCCTTCCTTTTAATAAGAGCTCATTATTATATTGGGGTGTTTATAAAAATGCAAAGGAGACAGAGAAAGCTTTAAAAGCAATTACTGGGAACGTTTTTGTTGCTATAACGACGAGAGGCAGCTCTTGATGAGCCATCAGATCCTTAATGTTGTTAAAAAGTTTAGTTGCCATGACAACGGAATGCAGTTTTTATATCCTTGACTGATAGTTTTGCTTTTTCCCCCTGTTTTTGGAGCAGCAGCCTGGGTTGGATTTTTGGAGTGTGAAATATTAAACACACTCAAACAGGAAATAGGAAGTGGAGTACATGGGGATGGATCCTCTGCTTTCCTTTGTATTTTAAATTTGTTTGTTAAATAACTGTTGGGAACAGGGAAACTTCTGGAAGTCTTGGAGGAGACAGGCTTTGATCCCTAGAGATATTCTTTGAAATGCAGGGATAGATGGATATTGGTAAGGAATTGTTCCATGGGAGGGCAGAGCAGCTGTGGCTGCCCCTGGATCCCTGGAAGCGTCCAAGGCCAGGTTGGACTTTGGGGCTTGGAGCAGTCTGGGATAGTGGAATGGGAATCCCTGCCCATGGCAGGGGGTAGGATGAGATTTCAGTTCAGAGTGAGATAAGAGGAAAAGCAGATCCTGGAAAAATGCTTAGTGCTGTAGGAATGTTTATGCCAGTGTGGGACAGCTTTTCCCAGCCAATCCCAAGAGACTGGTAGCAAATAAATGAATAAGGCCAAACAAATAATTTCTTCCAATTGTTTTTGTTTAATCCCCCCACGGAGCTGTTGCTGCACCCTGGGCCTGGCTGGATTTCCCCATCACATTCCCCCATCCCCTCTCTCTGCCAATTCTTGTTTTCCAGCTGCCGGATCACGCCAGGCTCTGGGATTACTGTGGCAGCCAGGGAAGGATGCTCAGGCTTTTCCCTTAATGAGCTGTCACCCCTCATCACTGTTAGCTGGGAAATACAGGGAAGGTTTGGGATGAATGCTGCTGGGGCTGGGGGTGTGTTCCCAGGAAGGGCTTGCTCATCCCAGAATTTCAGCCTTCTCATGGTGAGGGGAAAGCAACTGGAATTAGAAATGAGTTGCTGAGAGAGGGAGATTCACCCCAAAAAATGGTGTAAGGAAATAAAGATCAATTTATATGTGTCTAAAGTAAAAATGTAAATGGGTAGATGCAGTATTTTAATGTTATAATAATATAGAATTGTAAACACATATAAATGGAGAGAAGCTTTGGATAAAGGCCTGGAGTGCCAGGACACAGGGAATTGCTTCCCACTGCCAAAGGGCAGGGATAGATGGGATATTGGGAAGGAATTGTTCCCTGTGAAGGTGATGAGGCTCTGGCACAGGGCAACCAGAGAAGCTGTGGCTGCCCCTGGATCCCTGGAAGTGTCCAAGGCCAGGTTGTGCATTTGGAATAAAGGCAAGGAATTAGTGGGAAGAGGTGAAAATGGCAGGAATTGCCCTTTGTCCTGCTCCAGTGTTCATTTGCAGAGCAGCATCTGGATTAAAAACCCCAGTCCTGAAGTGCCCTTGCTGCTGTCCCTGATTTGTCCCAAGTTTTGGAGATCCTCATCCTTGTTCCCCCTGCCAGGAGCAGGATTTTGCCAAAGCAAACCTCCAGTGGGGCAGCCCAGACGCCAGAGGAGAGAGTTTTTGGGATGTGTGGATGAGGGAAGGATGAAAGTAGCTCTCTGCAGGAAGGGCACAGGGGGTCACCGAGTCCTCGTCCGCTTTGAGTCACTGGGGAGCACTTCGAGGAGAGATCCCAAGGAAGACAAGGAGCAGCCCCATTATCCCGTATCAGCTCCGGGGAGGGATTCTGCAGGGCACAGATAACAGCTCGGAGCTGTTCCTGAGGGATTCCAGCAGAGTGGGAGCAGCACGGAACTCCGGAGCCGGAGCAGTGGCCAGCCCTATCTCCTTCTCCTCGTGTGATTATCTGGGATGTGCTCAGGGAGCAGAGCTCCAGGAGCAGCTCTCCAGCCCCCATCCCAGCCTCTCCTGCAGCACAGGGCCATGCAAGCTGGGAAATGAATCCAGTTTGGAAATGAATCTGTTTAAATCACGCTGCAGTTTAAGAACACTCTGCTCATTAGCTCAGTGTCTGTGATTAGTGCTTATTACCTATGCTTAAATCCCTCTTTTTCCCTTCTTCCCTCTGATTTCCTGGTAATTTAGCATGTTGCTTTGTTTTCTTAAAGCACTGAGGAGAACAGAGAGATGAGAGAGGAGGAGCACATCTGAGTTGCCCAAAACCAAACCAGAATTTCTCCTGAAATCCAACTGCCAAAGTCTCAGCCCCACCTTTCCCAAAATTTAACACTGTGGAGCAAAAAGCAGTGTATCCGAGTGTCTGCCTGCATCCGTCTCCTCTCCCTCCAGGTGTGGGGTTTTTACAACGTTTTCTGCTATAAATTACACCCCAAAATAGTAGAACTCCCTATTTGCAGCTGGGCTTGAGGATTTTAATTTTTTTTGCTGTCTTAAAGTTACATTTAGCTGGGCTGCAGAATCTGTTTTGGAGATGTATTCCATAGTAGAAATTATTTTAGGCATTTCTTTATTTAGCATTTCCTCTTTACAAGCAAAGACTTTGCCCTGTGTAAATTCTGCTACATTTCCTTGATAGTGAAATATTTTACTTCCATATGTAGATTTTCTTGAATTCAATCTGGCTATTTCACAGGTTGTTCCAACAAAATTTCCAGGGGAAGAAAAGTTAATTTGTGCCAGGTTGTGTTTTGGTGTTTTTTTTGTTTGTTTGTTTGTTTGTTTTTTGTGTTGTCTGTTTAAATTGGAAAGTTTAGGAATTATTATTTTCACCCAGCTCCCAAACAACAGATTCACTATCCCTGTTCTGCTTGCATTAATCAGTCAGTCCATAATTTGAGGTGTAAACAAGACATTCCATAGTGATAATCCTAATTTTCTCTCCCCTTCCTGGTGAGGCTGAATTGCTCTTGGATCCTTTGTGGGTTGTTGATGGAGCAGGGATGTTTTGGAATACTTAGTGGGATTTAGGGAATTACCTGCAACACCTTCAAAAGCCCCCTGGGAATCACTGACCAAGCTCTACCTGTGTTTATGATCACTGGGCTGCACTTCAGCCCTGATAAATTCCAATTGGGAATTTTCTGTGTGTCAGCACTGGAGGAGCTGGAGAGCAGGGATGAAGGCTGGGATTTATGCTGGGTAGCAGGAGTTCTGCCCAGAGGTGCAGTTTGTTCCCTCTGTGATCGAGATAATTTTGAAAACTCCAGTGTCCGTGCTAAGGTCATTCCCACAAGGAATGGTTTTCCATGACGACCTTTGTGTGCTGGAGATCTGTACCAAAACCCCTCCCAGGTGAGGTGGTGTGGATAAGCCCCATGTCCTGCAGCTGGTGTTTGATGCAGGGAACTTGTGGCTTCCTGAAAAGGCCAATCTGAGTGAAATCCCTTCTCCACTTCAGGGCGGTCCACTGAATTCTTCCCTCCAGGAGGGTGGGAGTGGAAATGGTCAATATTTTCTGCACTGGGAAAAAAAATTCCACACAAATTAGCCAAGACATCGAGGTGCTGGGAGTGAGGAGGGGCTGAGGGAGCTGGGAAAGGGGCTCAGGCTGGAGAAAAGGAGGCTCAGGGGGGACCTTGTGGCTCTGCACAACTCCCTGACAGGAGGGGACAGCCAGGGGGGGTCGGGCTGTGCTCCAGGGAACAGGGACAGGACAAGGGGAAACGGCCTCAAGCTGTGCCAGGGGAGGCTCAGGTTGGACAGCAGGAGGAATTTCTCCATGGAAAGGGTGCTCAGGCCTTGGCAGGGGCTGCCCAGGGAGCTTTGGAGTGCCCATCCAAGGAACGGGGCACTTGGGGACAAGAATTAGGGCTGGGCTTGGCAGTGCTGGGGGAATGGTTGGACTCCGTGGTCCTAAAGGTCTTCCTTTTGCAAGGAAAAACATTGCACCCTGTAATCAAAGAACACACAGGACCTTGAATCAAGAAAGGGTTTCCCCTAAAAAAGAGGGTGTGATAATCTGAGATCAAAGGAGTGCAAAGCCTTAGAGACATTTTAGTGGAACTCTTCCATGTTAAACAGGGGTGAGGAGCAGGGCAGCTCCCTTGCAGAGCATCCCACATCCCACCATTCCAGAAGGACAAATCCCTGCCCCATCTGGGAATTGTGGATTATTTCTTGCTGGGAATTTCTCCCAGACCCTTTCCAAGCTGCTGGGAACAGATGCTTGTCAACATCCCCCCTCTCTGCTGACAGCTTGTCAGCAGATGTTCATTTTTCCCCCCACAAATGATTCATTTTCATCTAAACGATAGAAACAGCTCAGAAGTAAAGCCTTGCTAGGTCCCATGAATTATTTAAAAATCATTTCAGATGTCAAAACTCTAGTTACAGTTCTTTGCAGTTCCCTGGTGACTCTGGAGTCATCACTCTTGAAAAATAACCCAAATTATATTTAATAATTGAATAGCATCTACTTTGGTGCTTCTCTATCAACTCTTGGATTGACGTTTAATGCTCGTTAGAAGGTGCTTGGGGTTGTTTAATTCTCTATCATGCCAAGAGTTCTGTACAGGAACATGTTGATTTTAATTGCATTTAGATTTGATTACAAAAAACAGTAAATCACTCAGAAAGGGTCAGATTGTTCCATTTGGCCTCAAGCTGTTTTGCTTTTTACAGCATATATTTTATGTGGAAATCTGGTTCTGTGTGTAAGAGGAGTTCTGAAACAGAACTAATGCAAGGTGAAAACCAAGGCAGAGTTGTAAAGTTTGTAACTGTGACAAAACATTTTCAGAGCAAATGTCAAAATTCTACTTTTTTATTTCATTTCATGACAAATAATAAATCTTATTGAGCCCTCTCTATTGCCAAAAAAATGTACCACATCCCATATTGTATGGATAGAAAATAATTCCTGTATTCTGCATGATTTTTTTCCCATCCCCTTCTCCCTCTTTTGTCTCTGGGATTCAGTAGTGGAACATTTTATTTTTAGTTAATTTGAGCCAGAACCTCAAATACTGCTTAATTGGGTGGAAATTAATGACCCAGAAAGGACCTAAATGTCATCTGCTGTGGGAATGGTGAGGGCCTGGAATGGATTTCCCAGAGAAACGTGGCTGCCCCTGGATCCCTGGAAATGTTCCAGGCCAGGTTGGACAGAGCTTGTAGCAGCCTGGGAGAGTGGAATGTCCCTGCCCATGGCTGGGAGATGAGCTTTGAGGTCCTTTCCATACCCAGATCCAAGGCAAAATCCAGCATTTTCCAAGGCAGAGATGCCCTGAGAGCTTGAGGATCAAGTGCAATCCTGGCATTTTATATCCCAGTTTTTGATGCGTTTAAGAGGCAGAGGAGCCATGTGCACAATTCTGTAGTTCCAAAAGGAACTTGCTCCAGCAGGAGTTGAATTATTTAGAATTTATGACATGAATTCCTTGCCTTTAGACTTTTCAGCTAAAAAATGATGGCCTGCAGTGAGTGTACATCCATCCCAGTAACAAACCAGTGCCAGAGGAGGGGGGAGCACCAGGGAGTGACATGGAAATTCCATGTAAATTCAGTTGTGTTTGCACAGGGAGGTGCTTTGTGGAATGAAGACTGGAAATAAAGAGCTGGGACAACAAACCAACTGTTTGGAATCAGTGCTAATCATATTTACATTTAATCGTTCCAGGACTTTAATGGATTTGGGAGGTTTTGCAAGAAAGATTCCGACTAATCCTGAACCTTCAGAAATTTGTTATTTTCAGTGCAGGGTTTTAATAAGTCAGGTTAAAGTAATAAAATCCCAGAGTGGTTTGGGTTGGAGGGACCCTAAATCCCATCCCAGCCCCTGCCATGGGCAGGGACACCTTCCCTTATCCCAGGTGGCTCCAAGCCCTGTCCAGGTTTGGAAATATGGGCATGGAGTTAAATGGGTGGCAGAATTGAGCTGGGACTGATACCAAGCCCTTGGGTTTGCCTAAAGGTGGGAAAACTCTGCTCCAACAATTTTCGTGCCCTAAATATTCCACGTTTTTTGCTGCCTGTGGGGCAGATGGGATTTCCTTCTATCCTTCATGGATTTGATGTGTTTGAGAGCCTCAGTGTGGCTCCATCCTTTACACAGGGGTTTGTTTTTAGAATGTTTCAGGAGGTGTGGACTCCAAAGACACAGGGAGAACAATCCGTGGGCGAGGCACTAATCTGGGATAACTCCAGCAGAGCCTGGAGAGATGGAACTGCTGACCTGGAAAACAGGTTTAGGATTAGGAAATGACAACTTGGTGGGGTGTCCTGAAGGCAAAGGGAGAGGAAAATGGAGCTGTTTAATGGCAGCACAAATGGGGTGAGGATAGATCAGTCTTGACTCCTTTTCGTGTGGATCATCATAGGAAAATCAGGAGACGTGGGATGGGCATTCCTTGGATGAGGTGTGGGGAGAAAACAGATATTTTTGCAATTACAGGAGGCCTGGGAATTGATACCTAGAAGGTGCTCAAAAATGTCTTTATGATCTGCACAAGTCCTGGGGAGGAGGACAGGGATGGACAAAATCTTTTATTGTTTGGAGGCAGGAAAACGTGAGTCCTGAGAATTTTGTGTGAGGGAATTTTGGAGTCACTCTGGATTTACAGCCCAGTGGGACCTCTCTTGGAAGTTGGGACCAGTGAGAGGCTTGGCATTAAAATCAGATCATCAGGAAAGAATGAGGGAAAGATTTTGGCATCATCTGTAGACTTAATTTATTATTATAAAACCTCTTAAACAGAATTGCAATATAGGTGCAGGAGTAGAGGAAAGTAGAGGAAAGTAGAGGGTGAGACTAAAAGTAGTGTATATTCAGCAAGGTGTGAAAGTTCATTCATCATTTTGGTCACACCTTCACCTGCAGAACAGGGGAGTGCATAAAAAAGTAAATTACTTTCTATTTCCTCACTTAATTGGCTGTTGAGCACAAATTTCACCTTTAAAACAAGGAGTCCTGTGTTGTTGATTTTTAGTATTTTTGTTGTTGTTATTTTATAAGAAATGCTGTCTGTTGATAGGCTGGGTTGAGGTTTGGGCCTTTAGCCCTGGGGTGTGGGAGAGCTGCCTGAGGGATGCAGCCCAGATTTGTCATGGGTATTTCAGGACAGAGGTAGAGCCCTCGCTCTGATTTAAAGGAGTCTGTGCTGCAATTGGATTACGGGTCCCATTTAAGTTAATAAAATCAGGGAAATGTGGAATTAAGGTGATTATTGGAATTGGTGGGTCTGCCTTACCAGGAAAAGCACAATTCCTGGAGGAGGAGATGAGCCCTGAGCTAAGCTGCCACAGGGAGCTGCTCAAAATACCAGGATTTCATGGAAATATATCCATGATTTCCTCCTGTACATATATAAATGTACAACTACATGGATATATAAATAAAATATAAATTGCTGCTTCAGAGCCAGGTCGGATGGGGCTCTGAGAAGCTTGATTCTGGTGGAATCCTTGTCCAAGGCAGGGATTGGAATTGGATGGAAAATTCATGCTGGTGTTGTTTTTCCCAGATGTGCCACATGGTCATGGCCTCTGTTGTTACCCTGATCTCACTCCTCGGGTAAAATGCACTCAGCAGGAAAAGAATTGGATTTATAGATGCCGAATATGACATCAATTACCTTTAATAGTCCACAGATCAAATTTAAAGGTACTTGAACTCAGTATTTCTTAGCTGGGGGTGAGGTTGTGATGGGTTGGAAGTGTCCGGTGATGAAAACTGGTGCATATCTTGTACCAGACCCCAGGAAATCTCATCATTAAATCCCCCACTGGAGATAAAACCAGGACAGGGCCTTCCATCCAGAAGAAAAGAGAGTTTTGCTGAAATGAAGTTGTCCTAATCCCAATCCATTAAATAACTGCCTAATTTTTGGGTCAACTTAAATCCCCTATACTCTTGGGTTCCTCTACCTGAAATTCCATAGAATTCAAATTTAAGTTGTGGTGTCTCATGGAATTTAGGATTCACTCTTGACACCTTTAATCACTTTTTAGAAAAAAGCTGAGGAACAGCATTTTTAATCAGAAAATCAATCCCCAGGGCATGCCTTACAAGTTATATTTAATATACTAATAACCACTGACACAGCAATAGATTAAAATCCTTCTGTTTTAGCTGGGAATTGTGGTTGTTTTCACTTGTAGGAGCAATTCCAGCAGGAAAAAGTGGTGCCAGGGTGTTGGGCAGGCTGGAGATCTTAATCCAGGAAGGATTGGGATCATCAGGGCTGAGGCTGAGTATCCTCCACCTCTGCTGACTCCAGAAAGCATCAAGGGGTGTTGGAACACAGGGTTGTACCCATGGCATGACGGCCTTTTCCAAAGTAATCCTGGGGATTTACTTGCCATGGAATCATAGAATGGTTTGGGTTGGAAGGGACCTTAAAATTCATCCAGTTCCACCCCCTGGCATGGGGGCTCCAGGAGAGCTGGAGAGGTACCTGGGACAAGAGATGGAGGGACAGGACACAGGGAATGGCTTCCCAGTGCCAGAGGGCAGGGATGGATGGGATATTGGGATGGAATTGTTCCCTGGGAGGGTGGGCAGGCCCTGGCACAGGGTGCCCAGAGAAGCTGTGGCTGCCCCTGGATCCCTGGAAGTGTCCAAGACCAGGCTGGACAGGACTTGGAGCAGCCTGGGACAGTGGGAGCTGTCCCTGCCCATGGCAGGAGGTGGGAATGGATGGGTTTAAAAATCCCTTCCAACCCAAACCTTTCTGTGGCCCTGGGATTCAATTGGGCCTGTGTTTTGCCTGGAAATCAGAACAACCTGGACAAGTTTCAAGGCAGGGAATGAGTACCTGGGATATTTGTATGCTAATAATGAGGAATAAACAATCTATTGGGAGGCTGAGTATGTAATCAGTGTTATGGCTTAATTACACCACAGAGCTCGCTGGGATAATTTGCATTCCTGGGAAATTGATAGAGAAGGATGCAGCTTTTTGAGGAGAGCTGAGGAAGGGCTGACATGTGGATTACAGAGGTTTTCCAGATATGCCAGTGTGTGATATTTGTGTAACAATCACAGAATCCCAGGAGGGTTTGGGTTGGAAAGGACTTGTGGGGCTCAGGTACCACCCAACCCCTGAGGGATTCCTGTGGGAGAACCTCTCGGGCTATTTTGTGTTTCATGTTGTAGGGATTTGAGATTTCAGGTCACAGCTGACAGAGTTTGGGGTCAATCCAAACCCAGACTCCTGGCATGAGTAAGAAATTTATGACCTTGGAGTGATTTTTGATTGATTCTCAGATTAGGTCGTTGGATGCGACACTGGCAAAAAGTAGTGATGTGGCCTCAAGTCCATATCCTTAGTATTTTTAATGAGATCTGCACATTTAGCTGGATTCAAATGAGCTCAGGAAGAACCAGTTCAGTTGCTGACAACTATTGGTGTATTTGTACAACTGGAGCTTTTCCTTTAAGTGATGGAGTTTTTCCTTTTAGACATTGTCCCACTTGGAGCATCTTCATCACCCCCAGCCCCCATAGCTGCTTTTTAATTACTTTTTAAAATATATTTAAAATATACATTGGAATATAGCTGTGGCTGCCCCTGGATCCCTGGAAGTGTCCAAGGCCAGGTTGAACTTTGGGGCCTGGAACAACCTGGGATAGTGGAAGGTGTCCCTGCCCGTGGCAGGGGTGGCACTGGAGGAGCTTTTAGGTCCCTTCCCACCCAAACCATTCCATGATGCTGGTAATAGAGATTGTGGTGATATTTTATAGGCAGAAGATTTTAGATAATTTTGTCGCCATGCCATAGGACATCTCCAGCAAGTTGTGTATTCTGAGCTGCTCAGAAATGTGCAAAACCCAGAAATATTTCATGTTCTTACTCTTCCCTTGCATTTCACATTTGGAGAGGATCCACAGAAAATCTGTATCCTAATGTAGGTGTCTCACCTTTGGTCCATGTCTCCTGTTTGTGAAGCCTGGTTCCAGGAATAAGGGCTAGGGAATAAACATAGGATTAAATACTTAAGGTGGGAATGAGGTTGGTGATTTTAATAAGGCTCTGTCCTGCACCCAGTGCAGAAATGTTTCCAAATGCAGCTTTGTCAGGGAATAGGCAGCAAAAGCAAATCCCATCTGATTTTTTTTTAAGGATTTGGCCTTTTCCAAGCCCGTCAGAAGGAGGCTGTAGCTCCCTTGGAACCTCCAGAAGACCTGGACCAGACCCCTCCCTCCAGAGCCAGATGCCCCTCATCTTCCTCCCCTGCCCTTTTCCGTGCTCCTCTGTGCTCTCCTTCAGCCTCCTGGCAAAGTGGTTGGGTGTGGGATTGGAGGGAGGGACCACAGCAGGATTTTCTTCTTGGTTGGTGTTCCTTTTCCCAATCCCTTTGTCTTTTTGACTGTGCTGAACAAGATGCTGGTGATTGAGAAGCCCTTGTGTGGTGACTCCTGCCCAGCCACAACACCCTTGTGTCTGTGGGCAGGCTCAGCTCTCCCCTCCAGCATCATTTTCCATCCCTCAGCCCCAAATCCTGCTTGATTTGTGTGTTCTGCAGTGTCCAGCAGCTCCTCTTTGGCTTTTACCTCCAGCAGGTTTTACATCAATTTGATCCCCTTTCCCTCACCCTCCCCTTCCCCTTCTCTTCCAGAGCATGTTGGACAGCAGGAATCCCCCGGCACGTTCTGGGATTCTTGGGTGCCTTGTGTCTTTAACCCTCCTGAGTTTCCCTAAGAGCCTTTATGAAGAGACCGTGTCAAAATCCCCCTGAAATGCTCACGAGAGTGATTCCAGCCCTTCCCCAGGATGAGTTTGGGGAACCAAGGGCCTGATTTCCTATTCTTACACTCAGCAAGAGTAGCAGTGACCCCCCAGATATATTCATATCTAAGTTTTACTGATTTGTGTGCTTCCAGACATCAGATCGAGCACTGGGCAATTATCTTGAAGCCTCTGGGAGTCAGCATTTCCCACCTGTATTTTTACCTTTATTGCACAGTGAGGGACACATGCTGAAATAATCCTGTGAGAAGCCCTGAGTTCAGGTCTATCAAAGCCAGTACAATTCCATGTTGGGATTCCTTGCAATCCCTTATCCCAGGTATTCCCTGGAAGTCCTTCCTGCTCCCTCTTTGGCTCCTTTTTCTCCTGGCTGAAGGCAGGATGGTCAGGGAGCTCCTCAGGGCTGGGCCAGTGGGGTCTGTTCCTGATCCAGCCTTTTTGCCCTCACTGCCTCTCCTTTGTAGCCTTGTTTTAAAACCTGGCATCCCCGACCCTGCAGGTTCTCTTGGAAAAGGTTTTACTCTCAGACTTCTGCCTGATTCTCCCCAGAAATCTCTCTTGGGTCCCTCACCACGGGTTTGTCTCTGTTTTTCCCTCATCCAGATACAATCATAACTTAAAAATATTTTTTTTCCTTCTCACCCTTTCCTGCAGCTTTTTTATTAATCCATTTCATGTCATTTTGGGGATATCTGGTATATATTTCTTCCAAAATTCTCATGGATGCAATGAGATGCTTTCAATGCCACCACTAACTTTTACTTTCCCTTTTCTTTGCTCTTTTTCATTTCCTTTCAATCTTCCTCAGTTCCCTCGTAATTAGTTTTATATTTAAGGCTGACCATGGGGTGAAAGTTTGGAGTTTGCATTTTCATGGGGACTGAATTGGAGTATTTTCAGCAGAGAGCAGATCTGAAGCAGTTCTTTGGGGAATTGCTATTTGGGTTCAAGGCTGCTTTAAGGATGAGTCAGTTTGGGGTAAAAAAGGATCCAACTGAAGTCACTCAGTAATTCTGACTGGGCAGTTTCCCACATGTCTTGTCCTGTGCCACAGAGTCCTTCTCAGTGAATTTTGCTGAGAATTTTCAGCTTAAAATAAGACTTTGAAGCTTATATATATATATCTATATCTTAATTTATGGATTTTCCAGCACTTATGCCTGCCCTTGGTTCTGGTTCCACTCCCCATCGTTGTGTGATTGATTTAAATGCAGCTTCCTTTAAATGGCAGTTCATTATTGGCTGTTTTTCCTGTCTTTTTAAGGCAATGGAGTTTTCAAACCCCTCATTCCTCTGGAATATTTAGTTCTGAATATACTTTTCCACTCTGGTGAGCTGACCTTGTTCATTGTTGTAGAAATCTGTATGACAAAATCTTACTTTTTGTGGAGGAGAAAGTACAATCCAAGCTCCAAATTAAAAGCAACTTCTCAAAATTCCCAGACCTCAGTAAATGAACTGGAGCTGCCTTCAACTCCGTGCTATTAAAACTCGATTAAAATCAGCCAGTTCTGCTGGAATTCCCACTGGAATTCCTACGGAGGATCCATGTTTAATAAGCTTTCCAGCTCCTCTCCAAAGAACACAAAAACCAAAAAGTTTTAAAGTGATAAAAATGAACATTAAGGATGAAATTCTCCCTGGACAAAATCACTGAGGCCCAGTAGGCACCCACCTTATCCTAACAGAAGCATGGGAAGGAAGAACTATGGAAAACCTTCTGGTTTTGGGATTGTTGCTGCTTCTCTGGCTTTGTCTCAGCTCAGTGTGATTTCATCCTTCGTGTCAGAGCTGGAAGATTTGCAGAGAACAAATTATTCCTCAATAAAGGCCTCATTCAGTCAGTTGTGGATTATTTTGGTTTTAGGATCTGAGCCACAGGCCAACGAACACGTGGAATCCCAGAGAGCTGCAAGCACATAAATAAAGCAGCTGGAATCTGCTCCCTTGTTGTCTTTACATATTTTTCTATCTATATATTCATTTCTGTGCTGCTTTGGAGCCTGTTCAGCACATCCTGTGTGTGACAGGATCAGAATCTTGAGGCATAAGTACCTTACAATCCCCTGAGTCAGGAGAAATAAGCGCTTGAAACATTGTGAGAGGTTAAATGTGCAGCGACAGGCAGAATTTAATGTTAGTGCAGAAACCACACAGGGGATGATTTCAGGGTTTGCAGGGAGGATGAAATTCCTGTTCCCATAAGGGTTGCAAGGCTGCTGGATCTGGTTGCTGAAGCACCTGAAGGAGGTGTGATGCCCCCTCTCTGTTTAATAAGAGCTCAAAGCTCCTGGTGTTAGCGGAGAAATTAATCCCAGGATCCCTGAGGCTCCCAGCCCACGGAGCCCAAGCTGGGATCCCCACCTTGTCCCCAGCCCAGAGCACTGAGTGCCACGTCCAGCCCTTCCTTGGACACCTCCAGGGATGGGCACTCCAAAGCTCCCTGGGCAGCCCCTGCCAAGGCCTGAGCACCCTTTCCATGGAGAAATTCCTCCTGCTGTCCAACCTGAGCCTCCCCTGGCACAGCTTGAGGCCGTTTCCCCTTGTCCTGTCCCTGTTCCCTGGAGCACAGCCCGACCCCCCCTGGCTGTCCCCTCCTGTCAGGGAGTTGTGCAGAGCCACAAGGTCCCCCCTGAGCCTCCTTTTCTCCAGCCTGAGCCCCTTTCCCAGCTCCCTCAGCCCCTCCTGGGGCTCCAGCCCCTTCCCCAACTCCGTTCCCCTCCCTGGACACGCTCCAGCCCCTCCAGGGCTCTCCTGAATTCCCTGGGATTGCTCTGCCTGTGTGGCTGGATAGGCTGAACTGCTTGAATTGCTGGAAAGGAGCTGCAAATGTGGATTCTGTGTGGATTAGGGGAGTAGATCCTCCTCAGTGTCCATCATCTCCCACTTCCATCTCCCATCCTGAAAACAGGGCAGACACAGAACCATCAGTGCCATGTGCTGAAGTTCAGGAGCAAGGCCAGGCTGGATGGGGCTTGGAGCAGCCTGGGACAGTGGAAGGTGTCCCTGCCCATGGCACAGGGATGGCACTGGATGGCATTTAAGATCCCCTTCAATTCAAACCATCCTGAGATTCTGCGATCCCATCTGCAACGGTCTCTCCTATCTCTGCCTGTCCCAGGTTTACCTCAGTTTCTCTTCTTTATCTAAATTTACATCAAGCTATCCTGAGCTTTATCTAAGCCCATTTTCCCTGTGAGGGCCACCTCTCCTTTGTTTGCTCCTTCCCACCTTGTCCTTCCCAACTCCAATCAACCAGATCCAGCTTTAATCCATATTTTATACCTCCACACTTGTTAGCTCAGTCTTTCATGTCTTTTTTTTCCCCAACAGCTGAGCTCACTGCTGGCTCTCAAAAAACAAGAGCTCCTGAACAGCAGCACTGGCATGTAATTTTCTCTGAAATCCATGAGGAAGTTTTCCAGGGAAGGCAGATTTCAGTGCATTTTAACCACGTTCACTGCTGTCTTTGGGATGAAGCAGCAAATGTTGTGTGGCTTATGGAAACTGGTTGCTGGCTGGGGACTGCAGACATTTCAAAATAATTAATAAATGTTATTAGAGGAAGGAAAAAAGCTGCTCAATATTCCATTTTCAATGTGATTTCTGAGCATTCCAGCGGAGACACCAACTACCACAGTGACTGTTCACTTAACAGCATTTTCCACCTGAGTCAGAACCATCTGGAATGATGGAATGATGCTTCTGCATATCAGGAAGGCATTTTTATTTGACATATATATTAAGCAAGAGCCAGAGCAGCGTTATGCCCCCTGAACAACTTCTGTAAATGTGTGGGGAATATTTTTATTCCAGCTGTCCCTTGCAGTATTTACTGAAACCCCACGAATTTCCCTGATGGAATACATGGTGTTATTTCTGTTGGTATTATGGATTTAATGGTTCAGAAAAGCAGCTCCTCATGAATCCCATTAAACACTCTGCCAGCCAGGGAAATCCAGCCTTCACCTGCACTCTGATAGGGTGGTTTGAGGAGCAAGCTTTGGGGGCTCAGGACAAGGGGGCAGAGTTTTTCTCAAAGTTGATGTGCTTCTACCTCTGAGGGAAGAACTGGGGTCCCCTCTCCCAGGCAGGCAGGTGGGATCTGCATTCTGAGTGGGAAGGGATCCGTAGGGATTATCCAGCCCAGCTCCTGGCCCTGCCCAGACCCCCCAGCAATCCCATCCTCTGTCTGGGAGTGTTGTCCAAGCACTCCTGGAGCTCTGGTAGCCTCCGTGGGGCCTTTGGATGTCTTGTGGAAATAAAAGTGGAAACCTCCCTGTGCTGCTGTGGCACAGGGAGTGAGTCCACCCTGGCATTTGGGGGGGGGAGTTCATCTCCCAGAGGAAACAAACCAAGCAAAAAGAAGAATTTCCAATTCTTTCTGTGTACCCTAGTCCTGTTTTCCCAGCCCTGGGAAAGCCCATGGCAGAAACCACCTGCAGCAAATGTTGCCCTAATTGCTTTATACCCCCCTTTCCCTTGGCAGAGAAGTTCCAGGTATTTATATATTAATTTTTCTCTCTCTTTTTGCCTGTAAATAGCTGGACTTCAGCTGGATTCTAGTGCTTTTTGCACTGCCATTGGCTCTGTTCAGGGTTTAGTGGTGGATCTGGGTTCTTGGTTGGATTCGATGTTCCTTGAGGTCTTCTCCAGCCCGAGTGATTCCTGATCCCATGATTTGAGGATTCCATCTGCCTCCCAGTTTGGGTTGGAGCAGCAAACTGGTGTTGATGGGGGTGCCCTTCTTGTCACCCACTCTCTATGTGTTGCTTTGCCCCAGCAAAGGGTTTGCCACACTGGTTTGGTTTTGGTGGAGAAACTCCTCCCAGAGCTCCCACCAGGTGTGATCCAAGTGCTTCTGGATCCAGACCCGCTCCTGGCACCCTACAAAGTCTTCCCATATTGACTTCTGGAGTAGACACCTCAAAAAGGCTCTGAAGTGACAGGAGTGCCACCCTGGGGTGTCTGAACAGTTCCCTCCTGTGATATTTTAAAATTGCCCTTCTCCCTTTCCCTGCTCCTCAGGACTTGGTGCTGCTGCTGCTCTTTGTGCAGCCTGTGGTGGTCCACAGGTCTCCAAGTCCAGGAGCCAGGAAAATCCCAGAGATGAGCTCATTTCAGGAAAAGATGGATGCAGAGTTGGGAATAAAAAGCCAATGGGCTAAAACACATCTGGATGTCAATTCTGACAAAATATTGGGGCTACACCGGAGCAGAACTGAATTAGAATTGTAGAATCCATAAGGTTGGAAAAGACCTCTGAGCAAAGCCAGGTTGGACAGGGCTTGGAGCACCCTGGGATAGTGGAAGGTGTCCCAGCCCTTGGCAGAGTTGGGACTGGAGGGGATTTAAGATCCTTCCAACCCAAACCAGTCTGGGAATCTTGATGATCCTGTTATCCCAGATCTTCTCTTGGGGTGGGATCTCCTTGGATTTGGGATTTGTTTGATAGAGGAAGTCCCCAAGCCACAGCTTTTCCCCAGGGCACGCACAAACCCTGGGCAGTGGATTGATGCAGCCCCTGCTCTGCACCTTCTCCATGCAATTTAAGCACAGCAAAACGTTTAGGACAGACCTTTACAGTCCAGGGATAGCAGCACAGGGATTTTACAGGATGGGACAGGTTTCTATCCACTGTGGAAAACAGAGAATGCTCAGGAGAGAAAAATCTGAGCAGAGGTTATTTAGTCATTGTGTAGGAAATGCTGCTCTTGGGAAATAAAGAAAGCATTGAAACACAAGAAATTACTGCAAAGTTCATTTAGCTAAGTACCTCTTTTTAATCACACCAAGAGAAGCTTTTGTGTCATTGGGGTTTTGAGCTGCTTCATGTTCCCAGTGTGCTGCCAAGCCCCGGTTTAACTGCTCTGTGTTGCTCAAAATATTGGGATTGCAGCTCAAAGCTGGAAGTTTAGCTTTGTTTGCAGATAACAGCAGTGGATTAATTTTGTTTGATGTTAAATTTCAGGTTGATGGGTAGCATTTTTCAGGAAATGTGCAGCTGAGTGTGGGGCAATGAGACAAAATCTGCACTCCTACTGCTCTTCTTGGACAAGCTGTGCTGGCTGAGGTTTATTCCAGACTAGTTTGGGTTGGGAGCTCAAATCCCATCCATTCCCACTCCTGCCATGGGCAGGGACACCTTCCACTGTTCCAGGCTGCTCCAAGCCCCATCCAGGCTGGCCTGGGACACTTCCAGGGATCCAGGGGCAGCCACAGCTTCTCTGGGCACCCTGTGCCAGGGCCTGACCACCCTCACAGGGAAGGATTTCTCCCTCTTATCTCATCTAAATCTGGTTTATGTAAGAAACTTTAGTGAATTTTGATTTAAATGGAGAAAAGGTCTGATTAATACAATGACATTTTAGGCTTGGAGAGAAAATAGAAGGTCAAGGAGAAGTGGCATTAGGAGTTTGAATAGTTGGGTTTAAAACATGCCACAGCTTTTCTGTGAGATAATTTTCCTTGTAGCCTCTGAAGGGTGTGTGGTTTTTCCCTCTGTCCCTTTTCCTCAATGTCTTTTTCCTGGTGAGAACAAATCTCAGCTGGAGAAGGGGAGCCTCAGCCCTGGAGCCTCTTGGACAAGGGACAAGAAATTGTCCCTGGGGTGCACAAGCATCTCAGTGTTGTGATTATATCCATTTTCTTCCTGTCATTTCTGTGGAGGGGATTGTGGGGTTCAACTTCACTGCTCTTACAGTCCCAGAATAAATAATTCCACTGCTTTATTTATTTATTTAGTTAGTTCAAAACTCCTTCATTTCTCTGCATGTTCTTTTGCTTAGCAGAATCATTCTGCTCATAGCATCCTGTAAAAAGCAATTTTTCACATTGCTTTACACCCAGACAGCTGCAGTTTCTATTTCAGCATTTTAGTGGCCATCACTTCAGAGTACATTTTAATTTTGTCCCATCCAAAGCCCAGGGGAGCAGCTTGGAGCCCCAGCAGCAAAATAATTTCAAGCCATGCAGTTGAACTAGAAAAGAAGTAAAAGCTACAAAGCAGCTCTAAAAGCAGAGGTGAATATTCCCTCTGGAAACTCTGGAGCTGAGTGCCTGGGGTGCTGTTCCACAGTTCCAGCCCAGGGGTGGCTGCACTGGAGGGGAGGATCCCTGCAGAGGGAATGGCAGCCTGGGGATCCCCTCAGCTCCCCCAGCAAAGTCCCTGCGCTGGGACCTGTGTAGGGAGGCAGCTCTGGTTTGGGATCAGCACTGGGGTGTTTGGGAGTGGTTCTGGAGGGAAAACAAACTGCACTTCTCTCACATCACTCCTCCTGCTTCTTCTCCTGCTGCTTCTTCTGCCTCATCTCTTCCTTCTCCTTCTCCTTCTCCTTCTCCTCCTCCTCCTCCTTCTCCTTCTCCTTCTCCTTTATGCCAAGTGCCACTTCAATTAAACTTTTCAATAACTAATTTCCACCATGCTGGAAAGAGTGTTCCAGGTCAGTTATTTGCACCCAGTGCAGGTATTTATGGCACTTTCCTTGTTCTTCTGGTTGTTACTCATGAATTAAAGCATCAGAATTATAAATAAGAGTGTCTGGCTGGGAAAATGGATTTCCACCTGGCATCCTGCTGCTCTCCCTGCTCCACTGAGCTTTATGGCAAGTTGGCCATTGGAGCCACTTCTGTAGCTAAATAGTCCAGGACCATCTGGAAACAAAAAGGGGGGGAAAACATTAAAACACTGGTTTGTTTGGAGATATGATAGTTAGTTTTGCTGCATGTGAGCAGCTCTTTAAAAAAGAGTTTTCCTTCCAACTCCCTTCTGGATGACTCAGAGCTGGGAATAGATTTCCTGGACCTGGGTGATGTTTTTCCCTAGGGAAAAAACAATGGATGAGGGTAAACTGTGTATTTTAGATGTTTTGGTTTCAAGATCTGTTGCAGAGCTCTGAGAGAGCCCCTGGGGTGAGGAGAGAGGAAAGGGTCTCCTCACTTGGTGCAGTCCTACTCTGGGGTCCTCAGAACAAGAAGGACACAGGTGTTGGAATGAATCCAGAGGAGGCCATGGAAATGCTCCAAGGGCTGGAATCCCTCTGCTCTGGAGCCAGGCTGGCAGAGCTGGGGGTGTTCACCTGGATAAGGCTCCAGGGAGAGCTCAGAGCCCCTTCCAGAGCCTAAAGGGGCTCCAGGAGAGCTGGAGAGGGACTGGGGACAAGGGATGGAGGGACAGGACACAGGGAATGGCTCCCCACTGCCAGAGGGCAGGGATGGATGGGATATTGGGATGGAATTGTTCCCTGGGAGGGTGGGCAGGCCCTGGCACAGGGTGCCCAGAGAAGCTGTGGCTGTTCCTGGATCCCTGGAAGTGTCCAAGGCCAGGCTGGGTGTGGTTTGGAGCAACCTGGGATAGTGGAAGGTGTCCTTGTTGGAGACTGGATGATCTTTAAGGTCCCTTCCAACCCAAGCCATTCCATGATTCAGTGATTCATGAGAAACCAAACAGCTTGCAGATACTTGTATCATCTTCCCAGAATCTTCCATGAGGCTCTTGCTACTGTTCCTGCTCAAATTCAGGCCCCACAAGTGCTGCCACCTGGAATTCTTGCTGCTTTTAGGACCTTCCACCCCTCCCCACCCCAACCCCCCCACCATCACAAAGTCCCATGCACCTTCTTCCTGCCTTTCTTTCTCTGCAAGCAGCAGAGCAATACCTGCCTTCCCAGAGTGCAGTTCCTGCCCCACCTGCATTCCAGGACTCTGGTTTCCATGCTGGGGTTTCTCCTTGAGCTATTTTTTAGTTGCCTTTTTAGTGCTGTTCTTCCTGTTCCCCTTTTAATGGTCCCCCACATCAACTTCTCCCTTTATCAACACCTCCCTTTCCAACCCGGGGCCATGTTGAGATCCCCTCTTTAATTGGAAATATTAATTTTCCTTGGGATTGGAGCTCCTGTAGACAACGAGCTAGAACTGATTTGTGATCTCTTTTAAATCTGAATTTATTACTTTGCTCATTTCCCTTTCCTGGTACTTTTTCCATGCTTCTGGAATGCCAGTGAGCCGATTTGTCCCAGGCTGAATCTCCACCTTCCAGGAGAGATTTGTGTTGTTTTCCTTCCCCAAAGAGCTGGAGACATTTCCCCTCACCCCATTTTGCATTCAGTGAACTAAATGAGTTCTTTAATTTGAGACTTCTGACCTGCCTGAGAGCATTTTTGGCTTTCCATTAATCTCCCCTCAAACATGTCGCTCTCCATCACATTCCAAATAGGATTTGGGAGTATTTCTTGTGGCCTCCAGCTGGTTCTTCCTGAATTATTTCAGCTTTCAGTGTTCAGGACTGAGGAAGGTTGCTGAAGTAGCATGGGTGCTCGTGCTTGTACAAGGGTTAATTAAAAACCTGGGCAAACCTCTGTGTTGTAGGATGTGAGAAGGGCAGACCTCCATTGGTACAGCTGGGAAGAATAAGAGGTGACACAGAAAGGTTATGTAAAATAACAGTTTGCAAAGAGCAAATCAGGATGGGTAATTAGCAGGGGTTGTAGTACAAGTGGTTTGAAATTCCAAGGAAAATACCTGATGTAATTGAACACTTCCATAATTAATCTCTGCCACCACTTCTCATTAAGGCTGAGGAGATTGGAGGCAGCAGAAGAGGATGAAGAGATTTGGGGGAGACAGCACAGATTGGGAACAATGTTAGAGAAAAACAAATGCCAGGGAAACATCAGGGGCCTTCAATTGATCAAATCACCCAGGGTGAGGTGAATAATTCATCAGGAGTTTTCTGGGACATGTTGAGACAGGAGGCTGGATTACTCCAACAAAAATCCTAGGATCCTACACAGTACCTGCTCCAGCTGATTGTGCTTAGCCCTAGCTGCCAGATGTTGTCACATCTGTTTAATAGTGTTAAATTCAATAGTTTCAGGTGCCTTTTTAATACTCTATTTAATTTATATTTGTATTTAATATTCCAGTAGTTTTGTTCAAGAGCAGAGTTTGGTAATAACAATTGCCCTCCGTTTCTTTCTTTGAGCTTACATGATCTTCTGCAGGCACGTGTCATTCCTAAGCAAACCTTGCACACTTCCTTGGAATCTTGGGGTTCCTGGAGCTAATTGGAGTGAAAACAGAGCTCCCTGGACGTCCCATGTCCTTCCTGCTTCCTTTCCTCCTCACAAAACCTGCATTTATTATTTGGCACCTCTGAGACCAGGGAATGAGCGAGCAGCCCAAACATTCCAGGCATGGGACCTTGGACACTTCCAGGGATCCAGGGGCAGCCACAGCTTCTCTGGGCACCCTGTGCCAGGGCCTGCCCACCCTCCCAGGGAACAATTCCTTCCCAAAATCCCATCTGACCCCATCCTCTGGCACTGGGAGGTTTTCTCTGTCTCTGCATTTATCTTTGGCCAAATTAAAATGACTCCTTCCCTACTGACAAAACCTCCCTGGGGAATAATGGGAAAAGACCTACTGGAAAATGGGATATCAGGATGGAGTCATCTTTGTCCCAGTGCTGTTGGTGGGACTGAAACATCTGGGAATAAAGGAATTATTCCTGCTCCAGCTGTTGGATTCTTCCTCTCCATCACTATGCTCTATTCTGGAGTCTGCTGGAGCTTCCCTCATGATTCCCAGATTGTTTGGTGGGATAAAGCAATTCTATGTGCTCCTCCTGTTTACTTAAATGTGCTTTTATCATCATTTCATACCTTAAACTGCAGGGACCAGAAATAGCTGGAAATGGCTGTGTTTCCCTCATGGTAATTTCCACAATATTCGCTGCAAAACCCAACCCAAGTGGGAGGATGGTTAAATAGGAGTGGAAATTTGATGTTTTGCCGACCCAAAAAAGCCCTGAGGACACAAAGTTGTGGCTGTTTCTTTGCCTGAGGCACATAAACAAACAATTTTTGGGATAAAACAGCCCAAAAGCCAAAGTGAGCTGACGAATTCCAGATGGGGGTACAAGGGAATATTAATTTTTAGGTCTGGTAACACTGCCAGCAGCACTTGGGCTGAAGATGATTCACCTGGTGATCCTTGAAAAAACTTGGGAAGGCTTCAATGAGCACATAAAAACTTGGGAAGATTCTGAAAGAATGCAGGGCCATGTAAATGTTGCATTTCATTTTGGAAATGATGCCCCTGCTGGCTGCTCTGATTTCAAGGATTTTTTAATATTCAGGACTTCCCCACCTATCTAACATAAAACATATCATACTAAATAATATCCACAGTATTTAGGCGGCTCTTCTGTAAATATTTAACTTAAAACTTTGCACTTCCCCCCCTTATTTCACTGCCTTTGCACGTGAGGAAGGGAAAAAGGAGCTGATGATCTTTAGCCACTGGATGCACAAGAAGAAAACCAACCAAAAACAAAAACAAAAAAAAACAACCAAAAGAAAAAAAAAAGCAAAGCAGCCCAAACTTGGTCTTTTGGCCGGCTGGGGATATGATGGAAGTATTGAAAATAAAGCGAATTAAGGCCTGGAGAGGTTCAATAATGAATGATCCCTGTTATTTAGAGATTTAGGGCTGTTCAGCCTGGAAAAGAGAAGGCTCTGGACGTGGATGAGCCACCTGGAACATATCCCACATTTTGGGCTGGACTCTGCACCCCTCTATTCACTCCCTTCAATTGGGATATATTTTCATGTGTTCCCAGGTAAATAAATAGGAAGAAAAGTTTGGAAATAGCTCTTTTTGGAAAAGGAGTTTGAAATTGTTCATTGAGTTTTTAACTTTGCTTTAATCATGCATGCTGATGGTGAGAGGGGTTTGATTCATTTACTGAAATAATTGATTTAGATAATCTCAGTCAGCTTCAATCAGAAATTAGGGCTTAACCACGGCAAGCATTTCAATTTTAAACTTCAATGATAACATCTCCACCCCCATCCACTTCTGACCCAGGAAATCCTGATACTTTTGCCTCAGTTCTTCCCTGTTTCTTCAGCAGCATTTGCTTTGTCTTCAGCCCTTGAATCACAGCAGAAGTCTGTCATAAATCATAATTCTCATTGATTTGTTGTTTCAATGTGCAATCCAAATATTCTGCAGTGCCCAGTCCCCCCACCTGGAGAGCTCCTACAACTGCAGCCAGATAGAAATCAGTTTTGGGCATCCCTGCCCAAACTCCTGGTGGTTTTTGGATGAGCTGTGAGTTTGTTGTGTGCTTTTTCAAAGATCAAACAGAGCCCCAGCTATGGCATTTTGCTGGGAAAAAGTGTAAAAAAGGCAATGAGCTTTAATTGTAGCATCACTGCAGCAGAGCAGCTCTGATTGAAGGATGATGTTTTAAATTATTGAGTAAGGAAACTCCTGTTGCAAACACATCTGCTTCCATCATTTTGTTTCTCATATTCCTTTCTGGTTGTGCCTCCCGCAGTCAGGGAATGAGATATTTTTTATTTTACTTCCAGCATCCAACACGGGCTCTGTAGAGAGTGATGGGCCAAGAAATCTCAGTCTGTGTCTGTTCTAATTCCCAGTAGATGTTGACTTTGCAGGACACTTCCCAATGTTACATTTTTCATCTCAGGGCACTCCTAAACAGATAATTTTGAAGTCTTTAAGATCATCAAATCCCACAGAACTCCTCCTGTTTCTTCAGCACCGACAGGGGGTTTCAGCACAACAGGAGATGCTGCTCATGTTGATTATAAGGGTCCTACTGACATTTAAATCTCTACCCTGATTAGCCTTTAGTAAAGCAGCTGTTTGTCATTAAGGCAGGAGAAAGGAGAATATAAGGTGTGATTAGTGGTTTAATAAATGCAGAAGTGCATTGTCTGCACTTCACCAAGTTCCTGGGCTGCATGGACCTTGGGGGGGAGCTGGTATATGAATTTATTAAAATATATAGGATATTATAGTGTGTTATGGCTATAAAATAAGATAATAGCTCCTCTCCACAGCTCCTGATGGGGGGGTCAGGCTGTGCTGCAGGGAACAGGGACAGGACAAGGGGAAACGGCCTCAAGCTGTGCCAGGGAAGGCTCAGGTTGGACAGCAGGAGGAATTTCTCCATGGAAAGGGTGCTCAGGTCTTGGCAGGGGCTGCCCAGGGAGCTTTGGAGTGCCCATCCCTGGAGGTGTCACTTGGATTATAAAATTAAAAATGCTTCTCCAAGAGAATTTCCATGTTGAAAACTAGGAGAGGCTTTAAAGGCTGTTCTGCTGTGCAATTCAAGAAGAAATCCTTCAGTTTGCACTTTGAAGGTTTTCCATCTTGCAAATGCAGTTAGGGATAAAAACTTATTAAGGGGGAGGTTTAGGAATTGAAGGACCAGCAAATCAAAGCATATTCATTTCATGGATCTTATCAGCGAGAGTATTTGTAAATATTTTGCTGAAAGCCTCTTTGCTTCGTGGTGTTTTCCGCGGTCAAATTGGGGGTATGGGGATGGAGTTTATTGCATTTACTCTGTGAAAAAAGAGAAATTAATATGAGTGTAGAGGTCTTGAGGATAATTTTAATCAAACTGTTTCTCTAAAGAGAAGCCCTATTATAAACTGTATATATTCAAGCACTTATGGTTAATGCAAATGTCTAAGGCACAGCTGAGATGAAAACTGGACCTTTTGGGGTTCTACTCTCTACTTCATACACTGCTTTTTCCCTGTTTTTACAATGGAATTTTGCCTCTAAAGAATAGGATGTGATATTTGGTGAGTAACTCAGAAGTCCTGGAATTCAGCAGGGACCCGAGAAGTAAAGCTGGAAAAGAATGGCTCAAAACCTCCCCGGCTGGGAGGTGTTTCATTATCAGGGTGTAACAGGGCTTGGGTCTGGACATTTTCCTTGAGGTCAAGGAGGAGTTTGGGAGCAGGATGAAACCTCAGTGGATTTTGCTGGATAACACACGAAGAACGTCCCAAAATCACTCAGGTTGTGACAAACTGACCCCGAATCCTTGCTCACCTTTGGCCTTCCTTGATTTCTCCTCCTCTCACAGCTGCTTTCAGGCCATCTTTCCAAAACCCCACATGTAGCTCCTAAAGCAGGATTTTCCCAATCCTTTCAGTGCATGCTTTCATGTGCAGTGGCTGAGTTTCCTGGTTTGCAGCGTTCCCCATTCCTGTGCTTTCTCACCAATGACATCGTTTTCCTCTGCAGTTCACAACAGGAATCTGGACATTTTTTGCTAATCACATTTTCCCCTTGTCTTGTTTTTTTTTCCAGCTCTCGTAAATGTGAAACTTTGGGCTATTGATCGGCAATGTTTTCAAACAATAATGATGAGGACTGGCCTCATCAAGCATACTGAGTATATGGAATTTTTGAAAAGGTATGGCACTTGTTTATTTATCCAAAAAATCCCATGAAACTGCCACCCTCTCTTGCCTTATTTTTTTCATGAGTGCAGTATTTGATTTGTTTCCTTCTCATCTCTTTTGGTTTTAATGATGATGATTATTATTCTGATGATTTTTCTTTGCTGTTTGCCCATCCTCCTGAGAGGAGGGGGAGCTTTGCTGTGGGGGAGCTTCATTCCTGTTGTGAGTTATTCATTGGCAAAGATTCCCAGAGCCAAGGAGTGAGAGACAAGCTACCATGTGAGTCATTCAAAGTGTGTCAGAAAAGACACATTTTTACAAAAAAACCCCACCTTTTCAAGGGAAAAATCTGGGGTTTAAACTTGTTCAGGTCCATTTGGGATGTGTCCTTGTGCTTCTGGAAGTAAAATGGGAGTTTCTAGAAAAGCAGAGCTTTAGGTTGATGTAAAATGCAGGTTGGATGAAAAACATAAAAACAGACAAAATTTTCACTCATTCAGTTGATTTTCCCAAAGGTTCCTTTGGTTCCTTCAGTTCCTTCAGAGATTTAAGCCTTGGAAAGGATCAATAATGAATAATCCTGGTTATCTGGGGAGCTGGGGGTGTTCACCTGGAGAAGAGAAGGCTCCAGGGAGAGCTCAGAGCCCTTTCCAGAGCTTAAAGGGGCTCCAGGAGAGCTGGAGAGGGACTGGGGACAAGGGATGGAGGGACAGGACACAGGGAATGGCTTCCCACTGCCAGAGGGCAGGGATGGATGGGATATTGGGAAGGAATTGTTCCCTGGGAGGGTGGGCAGGCCCTGGCACAGGGTGCCCAGAGAAGCTGTGGCTGTCCCTGGATCCCTGGAAGTGTCCAATGCCAGGTTGGACTTTGGGACTTGGAGCACCTGGGATATTGGAAGGTGTCCCTGCCCATGGCAGGGGGGGATGGGCCTTAATGTCCCTTCCCACCCAAACCATTCCATGATTTCATGAAATCCAGTGCCACAGTGCAAGGAACAGATGAGTTTCATGTCACCATAGGGATGGAAATGTCACCAAATTGTAGGGAAGGGAAGGCCCAGGCCACTGTGAGGTTTTCAGCCATCCCAGTGCTACTTAGACATTACTAAGATGTTACTACACCAGGCTTGTCCATGTTCTTTATTGGAGAAGAAAAGGACTCAGGGAAAAGGAAATAATAACAAGAAGAATACTATTAATGATAAATGTTAATAATGCTGTCATTAATAAAATGTTAGTTTATACAAGTAGATATATTAGTAAAATGTGTATTATATGCTATGTATAATAGAAATATACATATATATATATATATCTATATATATATATATTATATCTACATGATTCATTGGATCTTTTATGTTTGAAAACCCCTCTAAGATCATTGAGTCCAGCCATTCCCCCAGCACTGCCAAGGCCACCACTGACCATGTCCCCAAGTGCCACATCCACATGGCTTTAAATCCCTGCAGGAATGGAGACTCCACCACCTCCTGGGCAGCTGTGCCAGTGCCTGACCACCCTTTCCAGGAAGAATTTTTCCCAATATCCCATCTAAAGCTGCCCTGGCCCAGCCTAAGGTTGTTCATCTTTCCCTTGGACTCACTCCCTGGGAGCAGGGGGTGAGCACACTCTGATCTCCAGAGAACCAGGAAGGTGATCCCATGGGATTGATGCCCTGGGATGAGGATGGCTGCAGCACAGCCCAGCCAGGGGCAGGAAATTCATCCAAGCTGGGGCTTGTTCTGGGAACAGAGTCCTGCCCAACTCACTCTCCCAGTCCCTGGCTGGGTGGAGATCCCAGCTCCCAGCCCCTCTCTGTGGGCTGGAATTCCACTGGGCTCATTTCAGTCAGGAATGGAAATACTCCTGGGAAAAGAATGAAACTTGGGTACTTGGCCAGGCGTCCCAGCCTTTGCTGAGGTGAGGGATTCCCTGGAGGGATTCCAGTGCTGGAAAAGTGTGGCTGAGCTTTTTCCAGGTGTCTCTGTTGATGATTATCAACACGCCAGCTCAGGAGGGGAAACAGAATCTGCTGCTGCATTTTAGGGCTTTAAAACCCATCAATTCCAGCATTAACAAGCCTTTCCAAACCCTGGAATGAGTGTGGGATCATCTCTGGGGTGGGAGCTGCCAGAGCAGGTCCCATGCTCACATTGAGCTTTTAAGCTCTGAGCTTTAGTAGGGATTTTTCAGAAGATTGTCGAGATTAATTTGGATTCACGTCCTGCAGAGCCTGCCCAACTTTAATTTTAAAGCAAATTATGTGAGGAGGAAACCAAGGAGTATTTCCTCACTTTGTGGCTCTGCTGCTTGAACACAACCTGTGGTTCATTAGAAAAGCCTAAGGCAAGCAAATATTTATTTTTAAAAATCTAGCCGTTTGAATTTAGGAAAAGGTTTTCTTCCTCTTGGAGCACCTGTAGGAAGGTTCTTAAAAAATGTTACTTCCCATTGTGTCTTCCACTTGGGCTCTGGGCATCTTCAGCTGTCTCAAGTTTAAATCCCATATGGAACATTAAATGCTCATTTTTAGATCCCATTTGCTACATTAAATGCTCATTTTAAAATCCCATTTGCTACATTAAATGCTCATTTTTAAAGATGCTTTCCTTTAAAATGTTTCTAAGGAAAACCAGCATAAATCCTGAAAAGAAGGAACTTGTTGGTTGTTGACTTTATTAGTTGCTTTGGGGGGGGGTTGATTTTTGGTTTTATTTTCCATTCCTTAATTAATGTATGAATGCAAATGCTCTTGTTAAGGAATAAATGGAATAAAAAATAAAGGTTTGAATGGTGGCTGCTTATAGAAAAGTCAGTGGGGTTGGACAAGATTTTCTTTTATCACCATCTCCACCAACAGATTTTCATGTGTGACCAAGGCACAGCCAAAATTAAACTTTTAGGGGTGAAATGAGGCTGTTCATTTAGGCTTTTTTTATTATTTTTTTTTATTCTTATTTATCCTGCTGAAAATAAATGCAGCTGGATTTCCAGGGCTCCCTGGGAATATTACCCAATGGCATTGTGGGTTTGTCAGTGTTTTCCCCAGCAGGAACATCCTGTTGGCACAGGGCAGCTGCTGCTCCTTAGGGGCCACCCTTGGGTGCCAATCCTTGCTTCTGAAGGCCAGGAGAAAACCATAAAGCCAGGAAAAATCCATTTCCTGGCTAAAAAATCCAGGAGTGACCCAAAGTGTCCTGGGCTGGATCAGTGTATCCTGCCGTGCTCCAAGGACTAGTACACTAAGAGAAGTTGGGATAACTCCCCTGATATAAAACAACTCTTCTGGAGCAAGCAGCACGTGAATGTCCTCGTTCTCCTGCTTTTTGTGTGTAACTGAATCGATTTGTCCTTACCCAAGTGCAGTGAGATCACAGCTGTGCTAAATGCTGCTCTACCTCTGACTGCAATATTCATTGTTCTGGGCTTACAGTGATTTCTTTCTCAAGCCAGTCCTAAAAATCATTCCATTTAATTAAAATAAGAATATTTCACTTAAGGAAGAAACTATTTATTAAATAAATTTGTCCGGGGAGTAAAAGTTGAGGGGAAAACCTTTTGCTGTGGGAAGAATTTCCTGCTAAACATAAAAGTTTCAAGACCAAAATGCCTTGAATGAGCAAATATTGCAATTTTTTTCTTCCCAAGAAAGGTGTCATAAATGAAAAAAGCTTCCTTCATTTAAAAGAGACCACAGGTTCTGGTCTGTGGGGTAAACTCCAGCTCCTCCAAGGCCCTGGAAGCAGTCAGGAAAGCTGGTGAGGGATGTTTGGTGTCACCTTGGAGGCAGGATTGAGCTTTAGGGGTGGATACTGGGGGGGAAGTTCCTGCTTACACACACAGCCTTGAATCCTAGGAATGAAAAAAATTCCTGGGCAGGCAGGGAAAGGATTCCTAGGAGGATGGATGTGAGAAACTGCAGAGGGTGGGGATACCCCCCCCAGGAGATCTCTGGACATCCTTGCACATCCCAGGGTCATCCATGAATTGTGAACCCAGCCTGTCTTCCAGTTTTTGTGGGATTTCAGTCCCCTGCATGGGAAAGAAGCTCTGGGAACGGCCTCACCTCTTGCCTGCCTGGTGTATTTGTTTTTTACCACGATTTGAAATTCAGGCTGTACTGGGGACATTGAGGGCATGGCCAGAAAAGTGGCTGAGCAGGATTTGCTGTTCCATGGTGCACGGGCAGGCACTGGAGCAGAACTGAAAGGATGCTCCATGGGATCAAACTGTCCATCCCTTCTGCCCTTTAACAGGAAAAATTGTCTTTCTTGTCTTGTGGAGAAGGCCAGGCTCAGGTTTTTCTGGAAATGCTTTTTGTGATGAATATTTTCAATCGCCACAATCCAGTCTCTCTAACTCCTTGTGAATGCTGGGAATGGGTAGGAGAGGGCTGGGGCAGGGGCAAGCACTGCTCAGTAATAGAAGTTTAATGTTTGCCATACAGATTTTAAACTAAGGAAAATCTTTATTGGAAAAAATGCACCAGAAGGAAAAGGGAGAAGAAGGGGGAAGGAGGCAGAAGGGTCAGGTACCTGCTGATTCAGAGCATGATAGCAGGCGAGGATTAATTCCCTCACTTCTGGTGTCAACTGGGCTTGAAATGTTGGTTAATACACATTGGAATAAGACAATATATCATTTTAATATTGATAATTTGTAGAATTAAAGAATGGATTGGGTTGGAAGGGACATTGAAGATCAACACATCTCTTCCCCTGCCATGACTGGGGACACCTTCCACTATCCCAGACTGCTCCAAGCCATGTCCAGCCTGGCCTTGGACATTTCCAGGGATCCAGGGGCAGCCACAGCTTCTCTGGGCACCCTGTGCCAGGGCCTGCCCACCCTCCCAGGGAACAATTCCTTCCCAACATCCCATCCAAGTCCTCCCTCTTTGCACAGAGTTGTTCCTTGGCACGGTGGAGGGACAACCCCAGTGTGACTCCACGGGATGTGCTCTACTGTCACATTCTGCAGGATCTGCAGTTTGACACCAAATCATTTACCCCAGGCAGGTCACAGGCAGTGACTTCACTCCCACACTGCATCCATGGGATCCCAGGTCAGGTGGGTTCAGCTCCCTGACAGGAGGGGACAGCCAGGGGGGGTCGGGCTGTGCTCCAGGGAACAGGGACAGGACAAGGGGAAACGGCCTCAAGCTGTGCCAGGGGAGGCTCAGGTTGGACAGCAGGAGGAATTTCTCCATGGAAAGGGTGCTCAGGCCTTGGCAGGGACTGCCCAGGGAGCTTTGGAGTGCCCATCCCTGGAGGTGTCCAAGGAAGGGCTGGACGTGGCACTCAGTGCTCTGGGCTGGGGACAAGGTGGGGATCCCAGCTTGGGCTCCATGGGCTGGGAGGGCTTTTCCAGCCTCGGTGATCCTGGGATTCCTTGGGGCAATTTTGGGCTGTGCAGGAATGCTGAATTGCCCCCTACAGTGGGAAGGAGCTGATTACAGGGACCAGAGGGTGCACCACTGGGTAGCCTGGGAATGAGACCTCAGGATCCCTGAGGATTTTGCAGTGTTTAGTCTACTTTCCCAGTTTTGTTTTCCTTCTTTTCTTTCATTCACCTCAGAGTTTACTTGGTGAAGTAAACTCTAATTTGCTGGCAGACTGCTGTGCTCTGTGAGATGATGTCTTTGCATTTCCAAGGAGAATGGAACCACGAATGTCCTTCCCCCCATTTTTTTTAACTATGTCAGCAAGGAAAAAACACCTTCAGGGACCCACTTGTGATCTCCAGAGGCACAAAGCCTGGTTTTGGGTTTAAGTTGCTGCCTTCTACTCTTAGATTATTCTATTGTAATGGTTCTATTGAGAATTTGAAAAGATGATGCCAAGGAATTAAATCCTGGACTTTTTCTTCCATTTTTTATCCTTGAAAAATAATTGTGCTTATTTTTACTTGTTATTTTGATTTTCAAATCCTTTTTTTTTAAGATGAGTGCTGCCTTTTCTTTTTTTTAAGATGAGTGCTGCCTTTTCTTTTTTTTTTTTTTTCTTTTTGCCATCATTTATTCATTCTGCCCACAACGAGAATCACATTTTACTTTTCAACACCTGCAGCATGGATCTCAGGTACAGATGGAACAACAGGGTGGAATCACTGGTAAGCCAAGTGTTCCTCTTGATGCAAACAGGATCCAATCCTCAGTCAGCACAGTGGTGCTTCAGAACCTTCAGGGGTGGTTCCATCCCACATCCTGCGTGTTCAGGGAAAGCAAATTCCTCTTGTCAGGAATTTTGCATCAAGTTAAGCCAAATCCTGGCTCGTGGCCCAGGAGGACAGTGGAATTCTGAGCTCCAGGCTGTGACAGGACTTCAGATTGTGTTTTCTGCAGCTCTTCACAGCTCAGTGCAGAACATTAGGCACAACTGGAGATTTATTGAGGTGTTAGGGTTTGTTTGAAGTCACTCATCCTTCCCAAATTATCATTTGGGATTGAAATATTGATGGCTGTGCATAGCAAAAGGATTGTTTTGTTTTGCTTACTAAAATGTAGAGAAAAGTGGAGTGATGGGAGGGATTGGAGTGAAAGACTGGGGCTTCTTACTGTCACTATTAAAGTAGATGCAATTATTAAATATTTTGATCACATTATTGAGTGACTAGAAATGCAGGGCTGTGAAAGGTGGTGTGATCTCCAAGTCAGGATCTGCAGCTGCACCCTGCATGGCTTCCTTCAGGTTTCCCTCAGAAGGGAAAGGAGGCAGCCCAAAATAGTGGGATGAGACTTGTTTGGGTGTTATTTTGCTGATTTTGGTGACAATCTCTGGAGCTGTGACCTATCAGCTCTAGAAAATGCTCATGGCAGCTGTTCAATCCCTTGCTGGGGCAGAGGAGAGAGGAACAGCCATGCTTAGTGTTTAAGTATTAAAAATTATGACTTGTGGGGAATCGTAAAGGATGAAACATCTGGAGGTGGAATCAACTGGCTTAACCCCTTAATTTATAAACCAATCCTGAAACTGTTGGAAAATATCAAGTGGTTTGATGTTCATCCCTGTCCCTCTCTGTTATGGCCACAGATGTCCCCAGATAGTTGTGCTCCTCTCATGCCCCACACACAACATCCCTCAGAGTGCCACCAGGGTTCCTGAAGAGTTTAAGAACCTCCAGCTCCTTCTCAGTGATCAGTATTGGATTACAAATCCTTCATCAATGGATTGGAAATCAAGATGAAGGCATAAGCACAGGTTCAGGACTTATTGCACCCGACTCTCTCAGCCTCAGCAAGGGATACTCACTTTAACCAAGATAACATGATTTGGAGATCCAGGTCTGTTCCTTAACCTTCTTTCTGAAGTTTCCCCATACCCATTAAACTCTCCTTCCTCTGGGCTCCAGAGGTGTTTTGGGAGCTCTTGGACAGTGTGTAGCCATTTGATAATCACAGGTATTTCAGAGCTCGTCCTGGTGCCTGACACTTCTCATAAAAAGCCATTTACTCCCCTATCCAGCCCATTATCACCCAGACAGGGCCTATTCTTGTGTCCATTTTCATGCTCAGATAACAAATAGAGCCCTCCCAAAGCAGCTGATAGTCTCCTCTCCTCAGAGGAGAAGGATTTCAGCAGGACCAGGAGTCTGCTTGGAAATATTTTGCTTTTTGCTCAGACCAAGTAAAGAACACTTCATACAGGGGCAGAAATGCAGCTGGAGGCTTCCAAACTCCGTTTCCTTTGCCTGGCTCGTAATCACATCGGCTCCTGTGTGATAAGAGGATTATTGTCTTTATCAATAGGATTATTTTTCAAATGAGGGAGGAACCTGAGCATTTCTTGACAGGTTAGAGGCTGAAGTTCAGCTTCTGTCTCGTGTTTTTCCATCTCTTCTAAGAAGAAATATCTGAATTTCACTGCAACATCCTGGATTGCATCTTATTAGCCATGGAAGTCCATGGAAGAGAAATGCTCCTGTGGGAATGTTGGGTCTGCCAGGGTCAGAGATGCCTTTGGGTGGTGTTTGCTGGGATTTCTTCTCCTTGCTAAAGTGTTCATTGTCTTGGGTGTATAGTGGAAAACCAGCTGAGGTCTCTGGTACAATATTCTAGAGAATTCCAAATGAAACTGGGCTAAAATATGTTAAAATCCATGGAATGTTAGGGAGAGAAAGTAATGGGAAAAGGGCCTTTTTTTGCAGAGCTGGTGGAAAAGTTTGAGCCAAGCCTAATTACAAGGAGGAGGTCTCAGGCTTCATGTTTGAAAACTCTGTCTCCAAACTGCCCTTGGAAAACTCTGGAGTGTGCCTGCAAATCCACAATGCCAAGCAAAGCCTTCTGGAGGAGTGTTAATTTGATGGAAAATGCAGCTTTGGGGCTGAATACATCCTTTCCAGACAGTTTCAGAAATGAAAAATTTCATCTCTCTGGGTGCTGGATTCCTTGCAGGATGAAGAGGCTCTGAGGAAGAGGGCAGAGCAGTGGGTGGTGTTGGCTTGGGATGGGGACACTGTTGCCTGGAAGCTGAGCATGGATGTGATGGATGCATGGATGATTAAATGGGCTGGAATTTGGCAGGGCTGGCAGACCTGGAAAGGGGTAATTAATGGCCTTGGTGTTTAACTGGTCCCAGGGAAAAGCAGAGGGTGCTGGGGCCCGTGAGGCAGATGCTCCACATCTCCTCTCATGCTGCTCAAGGCAACACCTCCAGGGCTCTGTCCAGTTCTGGGCCTCCCCCAGCTCCCTCCTGGGGCTCCAGCCCCTTCCCCAGCTTCGCTCCCTTCCCTGGACATGCTCCAGCCCTTAGTCACAAAGAGCCCGAAATTAAACTTCTGAGGGATGCACTTGAGGACCTCACAGTGCTGAGAGGGCTCATAGGGAGTGTTTAATGTTTGATAAGTTTCTCAGCTGTCCCTTCCAGCTGATCCCTGAATTCCTGCCCATGATGACAGCATTCCCAAAGTTTCCAAGCCTCAGGTTTGAGTGGAGGTAGAAAACCTCAGATCCTGACGGGAATTGCAGTGTCCATAAATACTTAGTAGTTAACTTGGAATCCTCCTATTTTCATGAAGGATTCATTGAAGATTCAATTTGCTGTGAAGCTCTTTAGGGATTTTAGTGGGTTTTTAGTGCAGTCACCCAGGATTTTGCACATCCAGAACTTCAGCCTTGTTGAGAACAGCCTCTGCCATGGGTGCTTTCTCCTGGCACCAATTGCCAGAGACTTCAGTAATGTGGTGGTGGCTAAAAAAACACTTTGGGTTCTGTCAGAAAGGGGGATTTAGAAACACAGCTCTGAAATGAATTCCCTGGCCTGAAACATGAGTGGAAGTTCAGTTGCCGTGACCGGGGAAGAGTGGCAAACTTGGGATAACTGCAATTGTGCCCACAGAGCAATGGAGTGCTTGTGTGGTGCCAATTCTTTTAAGAAATAAGTGACCGTGGGACAAGAGAAATATCAACAACTCCTTCACTGGCCATGGCCACCTTCATGTCATGGGCTCAGTAAAAAACACCATGGCAAAAGCCAAGGAAAGGTGTTAGTCTCAATTAGACGTGGTCTAATTGGCGGTAATTGGCTGAAAATCAGAAAGCTCCAGTGCAAATTTGATGCTGTCACTTAAATCCACTTAGATTAGGAAGAGGAGGGGTTTTCTCCCTGCTGGAAAAGGCTGGCTGTGAATTCTGGAGAGAAGGACAGTGAATAACCCACCCCAGCAGTGTGGTTTGTAATCCAATATTCGTATCCAAGGCTGCAGCCTTCATTCCATCTTTCCTTAAGGATGGTTGACAGTTATCCCATTGCCCAGCTAAGCCAGCTGTGGGTGAGCAGCAAACTGATGGAAAAATGGAAATTGATGTGCCACTTGTCCCTGAAAATTTTTTATTTTTTATTTCATTATGATAAACTGTCATGAAAAATGCATTTCAATAAGAACAAAAATTTCATTAGGAATCGGATGAGCTGTCACTTTAGTTAACTCTTAACAAACACAGAGTCCTTAGATGTATGTTGGGATGAGGATGGTGTGATCCTGGTGTGCTGATTGGAATCCTCTGGGGAGGGAGATGAGGCCAAGCCTCTGTTTGTTCAGGCAAAACCAAAATAGCACAGGCTGGCTCTGAGGAGCTTTGAAAATAAAGGGAATTATTTCTTCCCCTGAAGAGGGAGTGTCAAATGCATCAATTCACCCAGACCCTTTTGACAGAGGGATTTTAATGTTTGTCAGTGATCTGGGCGAAACAGTTGCTGAGTGCAGCTAAATCATGTCCCATATACCAACAACAAAAACAAAAAAAAAAAAGCCCCAAATCAAGATGAAAAATAGGGACAATCTTTGGAGCCACCTTGTTGCAGCAGAGGGCTCGGGAGGCACCTCTGCACTGTGAACTGTGGGAGAGTCTGAAGGCCAAACTCAGTAAAGATCCGGGCACAATTCCAAACTAAAAACTCATTAACTCCAGCCCTGTGTTGGCTTGACCTCTGGGATGTGCGTGAGGACACCCCTGGATGCGCCTTGGCAGGGAATTGGGAGCTAATTTTGGCCTTGACATTACAGAATGATGCTGCTGGAGACAAAGCCCTGGCTCAGGAAAAGCTGCTGCTTCACTGTTTGGGTGCAATGCGAGGTGTGAGGGAAATACTGTTGCAATATTTCCTTACATTCACAGGATAACAGCAATGATTCATGAGGAAACGGGATAGTTCCTGTATTTAGGTTGTGTTTAGGTTGGATCTCTGCAGAATGTGCAGGCTGGAGGATGTTTAAATGTGGGATTAATGCAGTGACTTGGTTTCTATACAATCTATATCCTGTGTGTTGCTGTCTTGGAATTATTTGTTTCACGTGCCTGCAGCCTGGTGAGCTCATCATGGCTAATCTGGCAGGTAAAGCAAGAAATTTGGCTTAAAAAAGTATTTTAAATGATTCTTAAGATGGTTTAGGAATCTTTCTTTGTTTAGAGTGACAGGTTCATTCCTGGTTTTTTTCCTGGAGAAAACCTCTACAACCATCCGTAATTACTGGTGGAGCAAAGGGAGGGTGTCAGATCGTTCCTTATTGACATTTTTTCCCTCTCAGAGTTTAATTATCTCTGCTTTTAGTTATTTGCTCTCTTTTAATCTCACTGGGGTTATCTCTGTGTGGTGACAGAGCTGCACCCAGCTGGATAAGAGCAGTGAGGACGTGGTGGACATGGTTTTAGAGGATGATGGATGGTGGTGGCTCCTCCAGCTTGTCCTCCTCCCTGGCCAGCTGCTGGAGTGGCTTTTGTATCCCTCTGTGATTTACATCATTCCAAATATTCCACCTGTCCTCTGGAATTTGGGACAAAGTAAGCAATAAGTGAAGGTGATGGGGTTTATTCTCCTCCTTAAATAACCCAGGGCAAGAAATTGGACTTGGATTTTAAAAGGCAAAAAATTCCCACTTTGCAGTTTGTTCTGACATGAAGCATTTACCAGGAAGAAACTCGTGGGGAATGTCGTAGAGGTGGGATTTACATCTGTTTCATCCAAAAGCTGTCATTTCCAAACCAAAACCAAACCATATTTGAATTAAAACTCATCAAGAGTTGCTCAGGAAAGCCAAAAATATTTGTTCCAATATTTGTTACAATGGTCACACAATTTTGGCCATTCCAAAGCTACTCTTGGATACTCCCACAGTTTGCCAAGTGGATTTGTTTGGAAGATGTGTAAATTGGGTAAATTCTTATTTCTGTGCTTGAAGATTAGAAAGGATTCTGTGTGTGCACATCTCCGGTCATCTCTCCTGAGTGAAATGCATGTCCTTTACCTGGTAGTTCCTGTGTTTTGTCTCAGCAGAGCCCTGGAAAGATGAGGCACAATACCTTTAATGTGACCACAAAATGCTATTTAGATGTGCATCTCATTTTGTGGAATGTCTGGAGACCTGCAGGCTGCCTTCCCCACACTAGCAGTGCTTTCCCCTCATGAAGATATAGAAATATTGATCTAAAAATAGGCAGTAATTAGCACAAAAGATGTTAGAGAAAGTAGCCCCTGGCACTGTTGATAGGGGATCTTGTTCAGAAGCTGTTGTTGAGCATGAAATCACCACTGAGTAAAATGAACTGATTTGATCACTAAATGCCCACAGATTATAAATTTGGTGAATTGATTATTCACTCTTTTGTGCCTCTAACTCCCAGTGACTCTCGTTGTGTCACAGGAAATTCTCAATGATGGGAGCCACCATGCCTGGGGCAGGAGTTTGGTTCTGGAGCTGAGAAGCACAAGGGAAAGGCTTTTAATCACTGTCATGTCCCCCTTTATTGAATGGGAAGAGTTAAATTTGTGTTGATTTGAGGAAAACAGAGAATGTGGCTTCTCTGGGAGCTTCCAGTTGAATTCAAACTGGGAGGAAGTGCAGGAACCTTCGCCAAAGTGGAGAGGAATGGAGTGCTGCCCTTTTTTCCATCTGTTTTGAGACAGAAATTAGGGACTCGTGTCTGGGAGTTCAAGTTCTTTTCTCACTCTTGAGCTGCGCTGAACCTGCTGCACAGGGTGGGATGGCTGGAATCCCTGGAAATGCTCAAGGCCAGGTTGGATGGGGCTTGGAGCACCCTGGGAGAGTGAAAGGTGCCCCTGCTCATGGCAGGGGTGGTAAAGGATGGGCTTTGAGATCCATCCCTCCCAACCCAAACCATTCCATAGATTTCTGATTCCATGACCAAGGCTGGACCCTAGGACTGTGGTAACCAAAGTAAATCAATTCTGATGTGGGAAAAGGAAGAATTTGTAACAGGAATAGGAATTCGCTCCTCTGAAAAATTAATTTTGTGTGAGCAAAAAGATGGGTTTTAATTTCTGTGTCCGGACTCAATTTGGAGAAGCCTCTGGGGAATCTGGAGAGGAGTTAATGACTCACAGTGTGCCTAATTACCTGTAAAGTCACTTTGTGCTGAGCAGACAAAAAGTAAGAGTTGGGCAGAGTGTGTTGAAAGTTCATTAGCCAAGACAAAAATGAAAGAGGAGAGGAAAAAGCACTGTGGCACCACAGGTGTCAATGAAAAGTCCAGAAAAAAAAGGTGGATTTTTATAGAATCATAGAACCCCAGAAAGAATTTAGTTAGAAGGGCCTCAAAGCCCATCTGCTGCCACCTCATGCCATGTGCAGGGACACTTTCCACTGTTCCAGGCTGCTCCAAGCCCTGTCCAACCTGGCCTTGGACACTGCCAATGATCCAGGGACAGCCACAGCTTCTCTGGGCACCCCGTGCCAGGGCCTGCCCACCCTCCCAGGGAACAATTCCTTCCCAATATCCCATCTGACCCTGCCCTCTGGCAGTGGAAAACCCTTAGAAGGAAAAGGACAAGGGCAGCAGCTGCCTTGGCTGAGTTTTCCAAAGACCTGTGCACGACGAAGCCAGGGATGAGTTTCTGGGCCATAAATAAATGTGGAAATTCTGTCCTGAGTGGGAAGCAACTTAAAACAGTCATAAATGCTCATCAGAAAAGGAGTCACATAGATAATGTGTCTGCCTGGGTAGGATCACCAACATGGAATGGTGGTTTTGGTTTGTTTTTATTTCAGGGAGTTAATGCTGCTTTCACACAGGAGCCACGCTGTTTTAATACTGGTACAGATCCCATTTTTGAAACAAACCTTAGTCATGCTACTAATGGGAGCATTTTCTCTTCAGCACTTTAAAAAGTTCTCTAAATGATCCCATTTATGCTCTGATACCTTAATGTTTTTATGTCCAGGCAGAGACCAGTCTGGTTTTCCTGCACTGGGTCCATTTGCACATCATAATGATCATTTTATGCATTTGTCCTCTCCTTGCATGGGATGAATTTTTAATGTGCAGGCAGAGGGTGACATTTTTATTGCTTTTACGGGCATCAGGAATGCATTTTAAATTCAATTATGTGCTGTCTCTGGAAATACCACACAAGTGACTTGCCAATAAAAACGTCTCGTGGATTACTGGAAACTAACAGGGACAGTAATCACTGGAGTGACTTCACTGGGCCAATTTTTGTCACTCCAGAAAATACAAGTTAATGCATATTAGGAGGAATAATTCAAGCTTCATATAGACACTGATAAACCAGCATAATTATTTCTGGAAGGAGATGAAAAGAGTTCCTGCAGCTCAGTGGAGACAAACTCATTGGGTGCACCAGCAGCTTGATATGCAATTAAAAATTGGTGTTTTAAAGGGTGGGGGAAGTCAGAAAAGGGCATTCCATGCACCGAACACGAGCTCAAAGAACTTGCAGGAGCTCTGCTGTTGAATTGAGCTGGAGATGAAGACAAATCAGGCTTAAGCTGAAGTGTCCTCAGAGGGATGGTAAAAACTCCTGAAGTTGTTAATAATTGAGCAAATTCCAGCTGACCTGCCGTGAATCACTGTTCTGTTAAGCTGCTGACAAGGAGGGGGAGCAGAACCAGCTGGCCAGAGCACACCAGGAATCAATCAGAATCTGGTTTAACAAGAAAATCCAAACCGCTGGAAAACTGGGAAGATAAAATTCAAAGGAAGTTGGGATCTGCGAGTGTACATCCCCTAGGGATTTGTAATGCCTTGTGGGGAGATAAAGGGTGATATTAAAAATAAAACAATGTCACTTGAAACAAGTAATTACAGTGTAAGTCCTTCTCCAGGGGAGGTAAATGCAGGAAGAATCAGCATTAGCTTCCAGGGCATGGAATAACGGAGGGGTTCATGTTTGCAGGGATCAAACATGCTCCAAACCCTCCTTTAAAGCAGCTGAGCTTGAGCTGATCCCACCACCACCCCAGAGAAATCTGAAGGGAGCAGATGGCCTGTCCAACACAGCTTCTACTCCTCTGCAGCTGTAGGATGGGAGATGCTCAGCAGCTCCTGGATCCTCTGAGGATCCTCTGAAGAAACCAGGACTGCAATCCATGACCTGGATTTTCCTGTCTGGGCTAATGGGATTTACCCTTCCAAACAACACCAGGAATCCAGGACCTTCTATTCCCCTGTGTTTCAGTTTCCAGGTTAAACCAATGTTTCAGTAAATCCCAGTCCTTCACAAAGTGCTCCCAGCACTGTCTCTGTGAGGTTTTAGATCTAAGGGATAATGGATAAGGGACAGTGTCCCCGAGCCTCTGAGCTCCACTAAAGCCCCCACTGAATTTTGGTTGGAAAAAGGTAAAAGCACCTCTTGATAAGAAAATATCCAACCTTCTGTCCTTGACTCCCTCATGGACAGAGCTCTGTCCCACCTGGTGCTGTTCCTGTCCTTTCCTAATTGCTGGGAATGGGGGAATGAGACAAAAAACTCAGTTTATGGGGTTTCTAAATCCACTGGACTTTGCCTTCCTTCACCTGTAGATGATCTTTGCCACCTGATCATCCTCCCACGTGGGTAATAACCGCTTTGAATCCATATTAAGTGACAAATAAGTTATTCCAGTGACACTTAATGAGATTTTTGGGGGATGTTATTGGGAACAACCTTGTCTGTTTTAAATCAATCCTTGTGTGCCCATTCTGGTGCTGCTGCCCTGATCTACGTGTCTGGTCCAAAACTAAGCTGTTGAATACATGTGGGCCTTTAAAGGGAATTTTAGACATTAATCACCCCAGAAGAGTAAACTGAGTCATCTGCAAATGTGTGGAATCACCATCAATAAATCAGCAATGACAGGCAACCAAGACTGGATTTATGGAAGTGCTTTAAACACCTGTTGCTGGCTCCTTTTAACAGTATTTTGATATCTGTCAATGAGTCAGATTTTAATCTCAAGTTTTCCTTCTAAACACATTGAATGGTGGTTTTAATCAAGATGAAATGTGGCCTTGCATAAATCAATGTACAGAAAATAAAATCTGCAAGTCAGCCATAATTGTATCATGGTGACCTTCTTTCAATGAAAAAATGAAATAAAATAAAGCTGACTGGTATAAATTATATTTTAAAATAATTTTTGATGGGGTGTTGGAGCCACTGTTGGATGAGAATGGGAATAGCCAGGCTCTTGGACGGTGCTGTAGGAAAAGAGGTAGGGCAGAATATCCTGGATTACAGAGCTCAGAGCAAAAACTCAGCACCATAAACAGGTTCACCTTTTGGATCCATCTTCCTTGTCTTTTCCCCTTTTCTGACCTCCTCATGGACTAATTTGGGGTCAGGTTTCCCTTCTGTTTTCTTCGTGTGTGCCACAGAAATCCTGGAATTCTGTCCAGCCTTTTATTATTTCTCTGTCCAAATGTCAAGCAGGGAGCCCACAGATATTCTCAACCACTCCAGTCTCAGGATTGTCTTCATCACTTTTGGAACAGGATAGGACAAAAAGGTTTGGAGGTTCAACCGCGGGCCGAGGGAATGACGGAGCAGGGTGCTGGAGGAATTTCCTTCCTGGGATACAGAGATAACCCCATCACATGCTGACCTTTTGTCATCTGTTGAACAGCAATTAATTAAGCAAATTGGTGGAATATAGTGAAGTTTTCATGTTGCAGTGGAGAAAACAATGGAAAAGAAGAAATGCTGGAGAGAGCAAACTGAAACATCTGTTGGGAATCAAGTGGGGATGGATCCAATGCATGTTGGATCCAAAGGAAAAGTCCCCAGGAATTTCCATCTAATGGCAGGACAGGGGCTGTTCCGTGGATCAAGTGACCCTTGGCTGGTCAGTACTGCTGGTGACCACTGACCAGAAGGTTCCTCCCCTTTTCCAAGCTGCTTTGGACTTGGAACGTTGCACTTTCCCCTCACAGATCATCTGAACGCGAGATGCTACAGCTGGAAGCTTGGATGTCCTGCTCCCAACAGGACTGGGATGAGCCTGGGTGTAGGATCAAGAACTGAGAGTTGGATTTGGGGTCACCAGCCCCAGATGGGCTGTGCTTGGAGAAGAAGCCAGGACTGGGATGAGCCTGGGTGTAGGATCAAGAACTGAGAGTTGGATTTGGGGTCACCAGCCCCAGATGGGCTGTGCTTGGAGAAGAAGCCAGGACTGGGATGAGCCTGGGTGTAGGATCAAGAACTGAGAGTTGGATTTGGGGTCACCAGCCCCAGATGGGCTGTGCTGGGAGACAAAGCCAGGACTGGGATGAGCCTGGGTGTAGGATCAAGAATCAAGGGGTTGGATTTGGGATCACCATCTCTAGATGGGCTGTGCTTCTTGGATAAGAAGCCAGCGCTGGCATGAGCCTTGGTATAGCATCAAGAACTGAGGTTTGGATTTGGGATCACCAGCCCCAGATGGGCTGTGCTTGGATAAGAAGCCAGCACTGGGATGTGCCTGGTTGTAAGATCAAGAATTGGGATCGGTTTTGGGATCACTATCCCCAGATGGGCTGTGCTGGGAGAGGAAGCTGGGACTGGGATAAGTCAATAGGATCAAGAATTGAAGGTTTGATTTGGGATCACCAGCCTAGGAGAGGAAGTCGAGAAGGTTTGACAGCAGCAGAACAGAATTGTATGGAATTATTGCAATTGGCTTCCCAATTTATTTGTTTATTTGTTTATTTGTTTATTTGTTTATTTGGGTTTTTTTTGTTTTATTGACCATTATGCTGCTCTCCTGTCTCTAAAATTCCCAAGATTATATTTTCATAAACAATTGGATTTTTGAGCAGTGTGTGGAATCTGGAAGGCTTTATTTGATTATTTCTCCAATACAGCCAGGCTCCTTGAAAATCCTCAACCTTTAATTCATTTCCCGCTGCAGAGGCTTTGCTGTGAATAGGAAGTTTTGGTCTCCAAGATGTAAAGGGAGAATCAAGAGCATTGTAAAGTCTGGGGTTAAATCATCCTTCTCATTTCTTTAATTCAGTAAAGGACTCAGGCTTATCCTGAAAAAAGGGATGTCCCAGCTATGGCTTTAAAGATATTTAGGATTCTGTGCAGGTAATAAATCACAAGGAAGGGGGTTTTGCCCATTCATGGGTTGGGATCACAGAATTGGGCTGGTTAGGATGTCCTGGGAGTCTTGCTAGGGATCCCAGGGGTTGGCACAGCACTGGTTGTTTGTGGGAAGGTCTCAAATGCCTCTGAGGTGGATTTTCATGGGGCCAATCCCAGGATTTCATCCCAGTGTGGTTGTGATGGGTTCTCACCATGAAAGGAACAAAATTCTTTGGATTTTGGTACCATTTTTGTGGCTTATTTCTCTGGGGGTAACTAAGTCATTCTTGGAAGTCTGTTCTCATTGGTGATCTCAGAAGCGATCCTCTGGTGATCACTCAGAAGGGATTTTTCTTTGAAAATTTCTGTCCCTCCATAAATCATCTCAGATGTATCAGCCAGAGTGAGGAGCTCAAGGCTGCTCCCAAACCCAGTGTCTGGAATGTGGTGATGCTACCAACCACGGAGTCACCCCTGCTAACTCCCTGCTAACCTAGGAATGTGTTGGGCAGGATATCCATGTTTTAAAATCCTTCTCATGGTAACGAAAAACAAAAGAAGGAAGATATTTAGGTGCTTTCATGCTTTGTGAATTGTGAAGATTCACTCAACAGCTGTGTCAGGGAGCAATTAAAAAAAATAAATCAAATATTACACAGGATCCCAGGATGGCTCAGGCTGAAGGGAGCCCCGTGAGCATCTGGTGTCACGTCCGTGCTCCAGCAGGGCCATCCCAGAGCCCAGGGCACAGCACTGTGTGCACACAGCTCTGGAACAGCCCCAGGGAGGAGAGCCCAGAGCCTCTGTGGGCAATCTGTTCAGGGCTGGGCAGTGCCCAGGGAAGAAGTTGTGCCTCCTGTGCAGGGGGAATTGCTGGGCTCAGTCCCTGCCCGTGGCTCTGGTGCCATTGCTGGGCCCCCGCAGCAGAGCCCGGGCCCTGCTCGGAGCCCTCCCTGCACACAGGGACACCCAGGGCTGAGGGCCCCTCTCAGCTGGGGCTCCTCTCCAGGCTGGACAGCCCCAGCTCCCTCAGCCTTTCCTGGGCACCGAGATGCTCCAGGCCCTTCCTCAGCGCCGCAGCCTCCGCTGGCCCCGCTCCAGGAGCTCCCTGTTCCTTTCGGGACACTTTGCTTTGGGGAAGTTGCCCCGGAGAAGGTGAAAAACTGGTGATTCAGAGGATGTTAAAAACATTTACTGCTTATCTTTCTTTTGTATACATGTAATTCTGAAGGCAGAAAATGATGGTGATCTCTGTGTTATGTTCATTTAATGGGGGTGGTTAAAAGGAGGACACAGCGTTCCTCCAGCAAACAGGGCTGTGCTTGGAAAGGGTGTCAGTGGCTCCATGAAAAAGATATGATTATGAAGCTGTCAAGTGCAGCAGAGAGCTCTTAGACACAAGACTCCTGCCTTCATTCAATCTTGGATATGATGTAAATACCCAATTTAGGGGAAAGAGAAACAACAGACTGCATGCAAATGCCACTTGTCCCTTATTTACACTCACTGTGATTTTGACACATTGATCAATGTTAAGGATCTCTTTTGAGGCACACCTTGAAATCAGTCTCAAAAATATTTTGTTTCTACCTTGTGTGAGGTAATGGTCTTTGTTGGACTTCATTCTGGTGCTCCAGGGTTGCAAGGCCAGGCTGGATGGGGCTTGGAACATGCTGGGATAGTGGAAAGTGTCCCTGCCCATGGCACAGGGTGGCACTGGATGAGCTGCAAGGTCCCTCCCAACCCAAACCATCCTGGGATTCTGTGGTTCAATCAAGAAGCAGGAAATTGGCTTGGTGCACCCATTCTGGCTGGGTCTGTCCAGAGGTTGAATGCTGAGATTTTATTTCCCATGAAACACCCTAGACAAAGGGGAAAAAAATGCAGGAGAGAAACTCCTTGACAGCAAATGTTTTGAAGAGGTAATTACAGTGCAAGCCAAAGACAATTTAATTTCAGCTGTATTGTGAATGCAGGATCATAAAAACAGTGTTCAGGGCTGTGAGGCTTTGCATGACAGCTTTTATCTTTAATCACCAGTGTATTTATATCAAACACAGTGTGGCCAGAAGGAACAGGGCAGTGATTGTCCCTCTGTGCTTGCCCTGCTGAGGGACCTTGAGGGCTGTGTCCAGTTCTGAGCCCTCCTGGCCACAGAGCCCTGGAGGGGCTGGAGCGTGTCCAGGGAAGGGAACAGAGCTGGGGAAGGGGCTGGAGCCCCAGGAGGGCTGAGGGAGCTGGGAAAGGGGCTCAGGCTGGAGAAAAGGAGGCTCAGGGGGGACCTTGTGGCTCTGCACAACTCCCTGACAGGAGGGGACAGCCAGGGGGGGTCGGGCTGTGCTCCAGGGAACAGGGACAGGACAAGGGGAAACGGCCTCAAGCTGTGCCAGGGGAGGCTCAGGTTGGACAGCAGGAGGAATTTCTCCATGGAAAGGGTGCTCAGGCCTTGGCAGGGGCTGCCCAGGGAGCTTTGGAGTGCCCATCCCTGGAGGTGTCCAAGGAAGGGCTGGACGTGGCACTCCGTGCTCTGGGCTGGGGACAAGGTGGGGATCCCAGCTTGGGCTCCATGGGCTGGGAGGGCTTTTCCAGCCTCAGGGATCCTCAGATTTTGTGATACAACATTGTTGGAAAAGCTGGGTGAGTTGGAAGATAGAAAAGTTCTTCTTTGGGACCGCAGGTAGAATTTGATTTGCAAATATGAAGAAATGCCACCTGCTAGATGCAAAATTATCCCATAACATCCTTCAAGGATTCCAGCAGGAGCAGGTTCCCTCTGTAAAGTGGCTCAGGAGCAGCAGAGTGAACCCTGTGCCTGGAGATGAACAACCAGAACTGTACTTGCCCAAACTTCACTTCGGTTCCCAGAGTGGCTGCTGCTTCTGCTGAGCCTTTGTAGCTCTTAGGGAGCAATTGTCCTTTTAAATATGAATCATCCTGAGTGAATTCATGTGCAATGGGAGGAGGGGGTTCACATACCTGCTATGTTCACATACCTGCTAATTACTCTCCCTCCCTTTCATGCTGACAGCAACAATGGAACTTTTCTTTTAAATCAGTCCCATCTCTCCAGCAGCTGCCAAAGGCGATGCAGTAGGAGGGATCTCTGAAAATGAAGCCCTGTCAGGGAGAGGCAGGGATTGACAGGAGCAAGGCAAAATACTCCTCCAGAGTTCGTGCTCTGCCTATTGCAGACAAACAGAGCCTGGACCAAAAGAGAGTTCCTGTAAGTGTCCAAAAAGCACAGAGGTGTGGTGGAGAGGGACGTGGGTTAATGATGGACATGGCAATGTTGGACTCTGGTCTTGTAGGTCTTTCCAGCCTTAGTGATTCGGATCCTTTTGAGATCATTTCCCATCCCCCTCAGGGAAACTGGGAGTCCTGGTCTGGTGATATCAGCAGATCCCTTGGTATCCTTGGTATCCCTTCAGCACAAGAGGGAAAAATGCAATTCTTGGTACTTCCTTTACTTCAGTATTTGCTCATCAGGGATAAGATCAGTTCTGCTTCTCTCCCGTTTTCCTGTGTAGTAGGGCTTAGGAAATAACCAGTCCCCTGAAAACAAATGTCCCACAACCTCCTTTCAGGATTTTATTTCCCTGATAAGGGCTGTGTAATGAGTGGCAGGGCCTTCAAACTGTAGCTGTTCCATTTTCACCCTCTCCAAAATGAGTAATTGTGGATTATTTGCTTCCTGTGTGGCTTTAGCACACCAAACAAATCATCTGCAGCACCTGCAGAACAAATCTCTTCTCTCTTTCTGAGACTTCTGTTCCATGAGCTGCTTCCAAGGCCAACCCAAATTGAAATTAATGGGAATGTGAGTGGCTGTCACCCTCCCTGTCCCTTTCTCCTGGTCCTCTGATATTCTTTGAGCTGTGTCCTTTTCTGGGCCCTCACAGCCAGAGTCCTAGAGAGGCTGGAGCATGTCCAGGGAAAGGAACAGAGCTGGGGAAAGCTCAGGTTGGACAGCAGGAGGAGTTTCTCCATGGAAAGGGTGCTCAGGCCTTGGCAGGGGCTGCCCAGGGAGCTTTGGAGTGCCCATCCCTGGAGGTGTCCAAGGAAGGGCTGGATGTGGCACTCAGTGCTCTGGGCTGGGGACAAGGTGGGAGTGGGTCACAGGTTGGATTCAAAGGGCTGGGAGGGATTTTCCCATTTCAGTGACTCCATGAATCCAAGCAATGCATATGGGAAATTGCTACAGGAAAACCAGCCTTGACTTAGCAATTACCTGAGTGACTGGGGAAGGACTGAGATTTTTGGATAAATTAATTAATTACCACCTTTCCTGAAATTAATTTCTGCCACTTCTTTTGTGGGTACTATGAATGAAAATAACCAGCAGTTGATGCTCCAGATAATATTTATTAATCTGGCAGAAAAGAGGAATTATTTTGATGCAGCAGTTTGCAACACAGAAGGAATGGACCTGTGAGGGCACCCTGGCACAGGGTGCCCAGAGAAGCTGTGGCTGCCCCTGGATCCCTTGTAAGTGTCCAAGGTCAGGTTGGACAGAGGTTGGAGCAGCCTGGGATAGTGAGAGGTGTCCCTGCCCATGGCAGGGGGTGGCACTGGATGGGCTTTAAGGTCCCTTCCAACCCCACCCACTCTGATTCTATGAAATTATGCCAGGACCATGATCCCGATGCAGCCAGCATTCCCTCCCTGACACAACTGGGAGCCCAGTGGGAAGCTGCCTATATAGCTTGAGTTGTCCAAAATACCATTTTGTGGTGATATCCCAAATCAAGGATCAGCTTGGGCTGATCAAATGTAGCCTGAGATCTTTTAGAGCTGAGACAGAGCTGTAGGAGCATCCCAAGTGTGCTAAGCAAGGACATCTGCATTTTTCAGCCTTCATGTCAGTTGGGTGCCAAAAGAGAAGTTCAAAGGAGCACAGCCTTGATTTCCTTTTACTGGAGCATTGGAGTCTGGAGCTCTGCTTACCCAAGGCATGGAGCAGTGACAACAACTGCTCAACAATTGTGATTGTGCCAAGCAGCAATAAAAGAGAGGTTTTGTTCCAGGCTTAACCCAGAAAAAACATCTGCCACTGACCTGGATGAGCACCCTCACTGAACACCCTTCAAAAGTTTGGGAATGTGTCTTGAAAGGGGTTTAGAGAATGAATGGTTGCTTTTATATGCTGGAGGCAGAGCAGAGCCAGGAGCCCTGCGAGTTGTGGTGTCCGTGTCAGAAGATAAATGTCCTGTCGGAGCTGGCAGCGCTGCCACCCAGCGCGTCTGAGGCTGCGAGCAACGCCTTGGGACACAGCCAGCACTGCTTGGAAGCACTTGCTGCTTCCCCCAAGAGCCATCCCGTGGGATGGATCACAGGCACGAATCAAAGTGTGGTTAATGGGGATGTTGTTTCTACCTGGAATTGGAGAGCAGCTTGGTGACTGTGTCCCCAGGGACGGGGCCACGACCTTTTCTACTTCCTTTGGGTTGAGCATATTGCTGCTCCTCCGTGGGGACGGGGATTCAATCCATGGATGCTTTAGCACAGCTGTTCTCCTTGAGTTTGGCAGCTGGTGCTGGGCACGTTGAGCTCTCTGGGAAAATGTATCATGTTTGGAGCCAGGCAGAATCACTCCAGACAGGGAGCAATTCCCCACGGGAAATTCTCCTGGGTCCAGGAACTGCCAACCCTACACAGTGTTCCATGGCTGAGCAGTGGGGGATGCAGCCAGGAAAATGTCACCTCTCCTCCTTCTCCTGCTCAGTGTCCAGGGTGCAGGGGCAGGGTGGCTGGAGAAGGTTCCTTATCCTGTTCCCTGTGATGGCAGTCACACACGCCTGATAAAATGTTCGTTTGTGGATGGATTGAAATCATCCAGCTTATTGCATTTTCTGTTAAAACTCAGATTCCTGGAGCTAGGGGCCTGCTTTGCCTCCTTGTTTGATACCTCTGTAGGGTGGCCTAGATCCTCCTGTGGATCCTGGGCTGTACTTTTACCAGGGGATCCTATCAAATAGGCATAAATAATTTGATATACGTACTTTTTAACACCCATACCACCTTCAAGAACTTTGAGGAGCAGAGGGTGTGCAGGTGAGCAGGAGGTCAGTTGTGAATAGCTCTATTCTATCCCCAGCTGGATTCCATAACCTCATCCAGGGGGTGGATTCAGGGCAGGTGGAGAAATTACTCATTAAATGGAATAAGCAGCAGCTGGAGAAAGTCCCTTGTAAGGACTGGGTAAGCAGAGTAGAAGGAGCATCATAGTGCTGGGAGAGGTTGGTGGGCTGCTCTTGTTTTTTCTACAATTGAATCACAGTCATTAAACTGGAAAAAATTTCCAAGATAATCAAGTCCAGCTTTTCCTGGGCAAAGTGGGAGGTGGTTGTGGAAGAAGAGGAACAAGTGAAATCCTTCACTTGTGCTGCAGGTAGGGAGAAAGGTCCCAAGTTTCAAACTTTGCTGAAGTCTGTCAGTGTTGCATACCAGAATATCTGTTTTGCTAGCTGTAGTGTTGTTACTGCCTGGAATGGGTGTTTAAAAATCATTATTGATGGGGTTTAAGGAGCAGTGGGAGGAGAACTTGTTGGAGAAAGTCTGTGTTAGTTTGACCCTGCTTTGTTGGGCAGAACAATTGTTCTTTGAAAACCTGCAACAGCGTTTGCTGCAATTTTTTCTACCCTAAATACATCCCAGCTCAAGGGCTGTATGTTTGCCCTTCTATAATTTCAGCCTTTTTCACACAGGTGTAGAAAGGGAAATACAGTTTTCCTGCCTCTTGTTGTGGTGATCAAAGATTCCCCAGGAGGTTTTTTTTGCTCCCTTTTGGCTCTGGTCCTGTGTGTTTTCCCACTTGGAGCAATTTGCAGCTCAGCTGTTTTGCTCAAGGCTTTCCCTGGAGAGCTGAGGCTCCGTTTGCCTTTCAGGGTAAGTACCCACCTGGAAATAATCATGGAAACATTCTTTTTGTACACAAGTCCTTCAATAATCCAGGCAGTTCTTGGAGGGAATCAAGACTCTGTTTGATGAATTCATTTAATACTGTCCTGTGGAGAGCAGAGGGGGATTTTTATTGACCTGGAGAATCAAGTCTTGCTATCTTCTTATCAAAGAAACTCAAATATTTGGTTGTTTTGTCACTTCTGGTTGTTCAGGGGAATTCTGGCCTGCGATAAACCCCCCTAAATCTGGGATATTAATGGTGTAATTCCATGATGTGTTGGTGTTCATTTTGTCAACAAATTGCTTTTCCTGTGATTTGCTCTATTGCAGAGTTGAAGGTTTAGGCTTTTCTTATGGTACAAGTTGGAATTTATTAAGAACTTAGGGTCTATTTTACTGGTTTTTTTATAGATTTGGTCTATAATAGACATCTTTAACTACCCTCCCTTGGATTTCACAGGCATAATTATCCATTTAAAAATGCCCTGTGGTGGGTTCCCCCCCAGTTTGGGAGTTAAAAGGTGCAACCACACTGAAATCTGACCACTTGTCCAAGGCTGTTATTTTCTCCTGTAAGTTCATTCCTCATTTAGGAATGCTGGAATTGATGTAATGAACTTTCATTTTATGCTTAGGCCTGGCTGTCACAGAATTCCTGTCCAGTTGTTTGCTTGCTCCTGTTACATGTGTGTCCATGTGCTCCCAGTAATAAAAGTGCTCTTCCTAAGGGGAAAAAAAAAAAACATCTGTTATTGACAGCAGGAAAGGTGATATTTTTTCTGCATTTATTTTCCCAGGTTTGTCTTGTTATCATTAAATAGATTCAACTGAAACTATTTTTTTTAATTAAAAAGAAGGGTAAATGATAAGACAATAATTTCAGTTGGAAAAGACATTAAAGATCAAGTCCAGCTGTTCCCTCAGCACTGTTGAGCCCCACACTGACCCATATCCCCAAGTTCCATTGTTATTCAACCATTCCAGGGATGCTGATTTTAACTGAGCAGCCCCTACCAAGGCCTGAGCACCCTTTCCATGGAGAAATTCCTCCTGCTGTCCAACCTGAGCCTCCCCTGGCACAGCTTGAGGCCGTTTCCCCTTGTCCTGTCCCTGTTCCCTGGAGCACAGCCCGACCCCCCCTGGCTGTCCCCTCCTGTCAGGGAGTTGTGCAGAGCCACAAGGTCCCCCCTGAGCCTCCTTTTCTCCTTAAAACCCATCCAGTGCCACCCCCTGCTACGGGCAGAGATACCTTCCACTGTCCCAGGCTGCTCCAATCCCCGAAGTCCAACCTGGCCTTGGACACTTTCAGGGATCCAGGGGCAGCCACAGATTCTTTGGCCATGGCTGGGCATTTTGGGTTAAATTTTTGTAGTGTCTGTGTGTTTCCTTCAGCATTACCTGGGAATATTGATGGATCTCAGGTTTTTATGGAAAAGAGAGGATGAGAAACCAGAATACTTCAAATCACAGGCTGGCTGAGGATGGGAGGGACATCTGGAGGTCCTCTGGTTCAGGTTGCCCTGGACCATGTCCTGATGGCTTTTTGTTCTTTCTAAGGAAGACTATTCTGCAGTCTCCCTGGGTGGGCTGTAAGTCAGTAGAGATACAGCTTCAAAGTCAGGATACTCCCTGGAGGTTTGGATACCCAAACTGTGCCCCCATCCTCTTCCACACTGATTTAGGTGCAGTCCTGTGGACCCTGGGTCAGGGGGCTCTTCATGGATGCATCATCTTCTCATCCCAGTGTGGCCTGGGCAGCCTTTGCTGAGGGAATTGCTACCAAACAAGTGGCAAAGTTGCCTTTTTTGGCCAAGGAAAAGCCACAAATTTGGCTGTACAACTGCCAGGGAAGTGTTTAGAAACTCCCCAGGGGCTTGGATGGTGGCTCGGTGCATCAGAGCTCTGTGCTCTGCCCTCTGCCATCCAGGTGTGGTTTTACTCTTATCTGGGGCTGCTTGGAGCTGATCTTCCTTACCCATTTTTGTGTTGCATTTTATTTCTGGGGTGCTAAAGCACACCAGGAAGGAAAATTGACTGAGTAGGTTTGTGGCACACAGGAATTCCAGTGGATCCTGCATGGATCCCTAGTTGATTACCAGCTTTAGGGGTGGCTCTCCAGACGTTTATTCCAGTGGTCTCCCATCATCACCAAATCTATCCTGGCTGCTAGAAAAGGAGCAGCTTTCCATGATAGCTTTTTCCTGTTCAGCCCCAGAGCATGAAGAAGGAAATCTCAGGAGGGCAGAGGGGAGGAAAGCAGCTAGATCTGTGCTCTGTGTAAAGGGATCCATTAACTGAGGTTTCTTTTGTATTGCAGCGTTCCCACATTCCAGAGCCTTCCAGAGGAGATCCTCAGTAAGCTTGCAGATGTCCTGGAAGAGGTAAGTGCTTTGAATATTGGGGCTTCATGAGCTCAGAACATTCTGCTGGTGGTATCCAGCCTCTTCTTTTTCCCCAAAGAGGAGCACCCCAGTTTGGCAGCCATTGAGGCCATGAGAGGAGTTGTGGGGGAAAATGAATCCAGTTTTGAATGGGGTTTATATATTTTTTAATTTACTTTTTATCCAGCGGGGGAATGAATCAGTCATTTTCTGTGGTATCCAGAAGGGAATGAGCTTCTCCAGCCCTTGGGGGAGTTGTGGGGAAGAGGGGAATGTGAAAATCTGGTCTCATTTCAGATTTGATGGGACACTTATGTTGGAGGGTATTTTTAAAGGTGTCATGGGAAGAGTTCCAGCAGTGTTGAGATGTTGGGATGGAGATGGAATTGGCCTTTGCCTGCCTGGCTGTAACTGGAGTCTCATCAGGGTCAGTCTTTTAATAAGAAGTCTATTTAAAACAACAAAGAAATCACCCACAAAACACCAACTGGAGAAAAACCCTACACCGCCCGCCCCCTCCCCCCCCCCCCCAAAATGCAAAAAATACCTGAACCTGCACCCTACCAAAAAAAAAAAAAAACCCCAAACCCCCCCAACCTTGCCCCATAAGCAGATGTATAATATTTGGGTTGCATCAGTTTCCCCCCCTATTTTATTCCCATGATGCTCCCTTCTGGGCCTGAGGAATTCAATATCCCAGAAAGTCATTAACAAGCCCTTCCAAAAGGTGATTTAACTGCAAGAAATGTGTGTGTTGCAGTAATTTATTTCATTACTGCATGCTTGTCTTCATCCACTCCTCTCCATCAGGGAAGATGTTCCTGTGGATTTGGAGGAAAAGTGCTGCTGACATCAGAGTTTATTTGAATTCTTTTTTTCCTGAGCTTTGTTGGGCTGTTGTTTCCTTCTCTGCCTTTTTATTTAATGCCTAGATAAATTTTGTGGCTCCAACAAATCAGCTGTTTGTCACCCCGAATAATTGCATAGTCACAGATAAGCTTTATTCCTTTTACTGCCAGGGAATGCTCTGATTTAGGGAAAAAAAAGGATATGCATTTCCCTCTGTTGTAAATTCCATCTGCCTATCTCAAAACCCCACTCCCAACCAGAATTTGCTTGGATCACATCACCAGCATTAAGCTCCTTATCATGAGTTAAGGAGGAAAATAAAGTCCATAAAATTTTTCCAGAGACACTTCAAGTTTTGTGGCAGGGGGGAAGAAAATTGTTAGTATCAGTGAAGAAATGAAGCATTAAAGCAGCATTTGTGGGGAATAAATCTGTTTTTTTTAGGGTAAATGCTCCCAGTTTTCTGCTTGGAATCAGCGTTATTTCCTCTGGTTTGCCTTGGATTGAATAGGCTGTGTTTTGCATGAATTAAAGATAGTCACACTCAGATCTGTATATTTAAATATAAAGTCCCACCTGGCTACAGCCCTTTCTGTAGATTACACGTCTGAAGTGTTGGAAAACTATTCTGGAACATGAGGTTGTTAATATTACATGGAAAAACATGTCTGGTGACTCACACAGGGATTATCTGAGAGTGGCCAGTAATTTCAAGTTTTATGGATAATTTCACTTAGCAAATGGGATTAAAATCCTGAAGGGAGTGGGATGGGGAGTCTGTTCCTGGCATGGCTGAGGAGTGGGACAAGCTTTTGGTGGGCATGGGCAGCACTCAGAGATCTGGGCTGGCATTTCCTCCTTGCTCTCATTTTCCTAATTCATTTTTTGGGGGTTCTGTGGCACAAAATCAGGATTTGTTTCCTGTCCTTAAGCGGTGTCACATTCTGGTAGTGTTTTTCCTCTTTAAGGTGATTCCCTATGGTATTCAAATGTAAAACTTGTAGGATTTCCATCTCAAATCAGGTGTTCAGATAGTGATAGATGTAGTTAAGGTTCCTTGACCTCTTCTCTGAAGTCACTTCCAGGTGCTCATGATTTTGTAATTTTCCATTTGATCTCAAATTCTTCATTATGCCTACAGATGATTCTTCTAAATTTTGTTCCCCAACTGAAAATTCCTATTCATGTTTCAAAGAAGGATCCCTTTTGCCTGGATGTCAGGGATGGAGCTGTTACCTGCTTGAACATCTGTCCCAGATCCACTGGGACAGATTGGGCTGGATTTTCAGGGAAGGGGCAGGAGGAAGGAATTCATACAGCCAGGGGGAGCTGAAGTAACTAATCCCAGACTGGTTTGGGTGGAAGGGACATTAGGAATCATACCATTCTACCTCATGCCATTGGCAGGGACACCTCCCATTGTCCCAAGGTGCTCCAAGTCCCAAAGTCCAACCTGGCCTTGGACACTGCCAGGGATCCAGGGGCAGCCACAGCTTCTCTGGGTACCCTGTGCCTGCCCACCCTCCCAGGGAACAATTCCTTCCCAATATCCCATCTGACCCTGCCCTCTGGCAGTGGGAAGCCATTCCCTGTGTCCTGTCCCTCCATCCTTTGTCCCCAGTCCCTCTCCAGCTCTTCTGGAGCCCCTTTAGGCTCTGGAAGGGGCTCTGAGCTCTCCCTGGAGCCTTCTCTTCTCCAGGAGAACACCCCCAGCTCTGCCAGCCTGGCTCCAGCCCTTGGAGCAGCTCTGTGGCCTCCTCTGGATTCACTCCAGCAGTTCCATGTGCTGCTGGTGCCCCAGACAGAATCATCTGAGATTTAAAGTTCTGTGTTTGCAAATGTACAGGAGGAGATTGTATTAAGATCTTGTTGGCATTTTCAACCCAGGCCTTTTCATCTGCATTTCCTAATCCTGTGCCCTCGCTGTTCCTTCGCTGTTTGGGATTTAGCCTGGTAATCCATGGAGGATGTTGTGTGTGGGAATCTGAGCAGCTGGAGTGAGAGACAGCAACAAAGACAAGGCTTTGATTTGCTTACAAAACCCTGCAGATCACATTTTGTGCAGATAATTTCAGGTCTAAACTATGTCATGTGGATTTGCCTCATTGCTGTGTATACAGTACTCGAGACAGCTTTGACATTTGTGTGTGTGTATATTTATAGGTTGTTGCTGGATGTATAGGAATTTAAAGTGTTCCAGGCCAGGCTGGACAGGGCTTGGAGCAGCCTGGGATGGTGGAAGGTGTCCTTGTCTGTGGCACAGGGATGGATTTCAAAGTCCCTTCCAACCCAAACCATTCCAGGATTTTCTGACCATACGTTATATCCCATTGAAGTATATAATATTTATCTATCATAGTTGGGGTGTAAATAGATATTTAAATATAAATATGGCTAATTGCCCTAAATCCAGCTGTAGAGCCCTTCATTTGCTCATCTTGGATTAATAGGAGAGCAGCTACAGCTTGGAAGTGCTGGGAATGCCATTTCCACATCTCCTAGCGTGCATTTTGGGAGTTCTTTTACTGGAAATGTTAATATTCAGAGTTTTAATTTATTTGAATGCACTACTGAGATCCAAGTGCCAGTGATGTTTCTTCCAGTCCCAAGCAGCCTGGCCTTGGCTCCCAGTGAATCCCTGGACAAACAGCAGAGCCAAAAAGAGGGGAGAGGCAGAGAAATGTGCTGAACCACACAGGCAGAGGCTGCCAGAGATGGAAACTCTTCCTGCCACTCTGGGTGCTGAAATCTGGGATCCCAGCTCCTGTCTGCAGCCACTTCAGCAGCTCCCTTGGTGTGCTGAGTGTTGCTTGCCAGCCTTTGTCTTTTTTCTTCCTTTTATTTTAATTCTGATGAAAGACTGAATTTCAAAAGGCACAAATGTTAAAAAAATAACCCAAAATTCTTCCCTGTTGCTCGTGGAGCTCCTGTTGTGGCTTCTGGTGGAGAGTGTGGTCTTGGAGGAGAGATGTCATGGCTTAATTCAGCTTTAAGAGCTGTCCTGGGCCTTCCTGCAGAGATGCCAAGCATCCTTCCTGGTCCACACTGCCCAATTAGTATGGATCAGAAGGCCTTGGAATGCCTCTGGTTAATCAACAGAGGCTGAACACAGTCCTGGCTTTGTGGGATTGTGTAGCAACAGTGAATAGAAGAGGGAAAATGTGCAGAATTAATTAGCTTTCCATAGAATCAGTTTATTTAGGAGTGAGGATGGCTCTTGGATAAAGGGAACCAAGTCCCTGGTCTGTCCTACAGGCTCTGCCAGCACCAAGGCAGGTATTGATGTGATACAGAGCCAGAAATCAGATTTGAGAGAGAATTCAAACTAAACAGGGAAGAGTAAAAGGTTTTGATTAAGAAAAAAGTATGTTAATGTTATGAATTATATTTATTAAAAAAAGATTTATCAAAGGAAGCACTCTGGGGAGTGTTCATTGGAGCAGCTGTGGGATAGGGTAATGCTGCCTGGGGGGGGTATCAAATCAGCTTCAGTCACAACTGACTCCATCACAAATGGGTAAATTTTTTCCAATTTTGATGAAGTGCATCTGCAAAGCTGTAGTTCCATGAATTTTTCAAATGGTGCTCGTGAGAACATAGCTTTGGGTTTGCAGGTGCACCAGAAAGTAAAAGCATTTTGGGGAAAATAAAAGGCATTAGAAAATAAAATGCAGCTGAAAAAACTGGGGTGCAGGAATATAAAACAGTCAGTGGCAAGAGCTACTCTAGCTTTGGATTGGGATGAAATGCATTGTTTGGAGTTAAGTTTTCCTTTTGGCGTTCTTTAATGTGGGCATGGACCACATGAAGGGAATTAAAAATAATTTCCTGCTTGTGTTAGCACAGGAAAGGAGTTCAGTATTCCCTGGTTTCTGTGGATTCTTGTCAGAAGTGTTGTTGTCCCTGTGTGTGTTTATTGCCCATCCTCTGTTCTCCTGCAGTGGTAGAAATGGGCAGGATTTAGGGTTTTTCTTCCATGGTTCTACAAAACTTGTTGTTAGAAGGTGATACCAGTAGAGCTTTGGGACTCGGATTACTTCCTAGTGTCCCAACATCCCATCCATCCCTGCCCTCTGGCAGTGGGAAGCCATTCCCATGTCCTGTCCCTCCACCCCTTGTCCCCAGTCCCTCTCCAGCTCTCCTAGAGTTCCTTTAGGCTCTAGAAGGGGCTCTGAGCTCTCCCTGGAGCTTTCTCCAGGTGAACACCCCCAGCTCTCCCAGCGTGGCTCCAGCCCTGAGAGCATCTCCATGGCCTCCTCTGGATACACTCCAGAAGCTCCACATCCCAGATCAGACACCCCACTGCAGGTGGGGCCTCACCAGAGGGGTGGAAAATCTATTGCCATTTCTTCCCATCTGATTTGATATCAAATCCCTCAATTTTTTTTTCCCAATAAAATCCTTGTGCTAGGCACATGGCAAGGCATTTCCTGGAGTTCCATGCTCTTTGGCACATGTAGGAACTTCAGGTCTTGACCTGGTTGGTGTTTGTGTTGGGTGCAAGGAGCTGCTTTTGGCCTTTGCCAAATGCAGTTTTCAGGCAGGGAATGGTGTTCTTTTGAACTGAGATTTGTGAGATGAATTTAGAAGCCTCCTCTCAAGAAGCAGCTTTTGCTCAGGCTGAAAATCCCAGTGGAATCAGAGAGATCTTTTTCCAGAGGCTTTCCATGTGAAGCTGGGATACCTCTGGGGACAGGGGAGGTTTATTAGCATCTCATTTACTGTCAGAAGTTCCCCCAGCCCTTGTCTCTGGGCTCCTTTACTCAACGCCAAGCAGAGGAGCTGGGTTGTTGGTTTTCTTTCAAGTGCATGTGGTAAAATCCTCTGGAGTTAGGCCAAAGCACCCCAGCTAGGGAATTATATTCCTTCAGCTGTCCAAAGCACATGGATTCATGGAAATCTCCACGACAATCCCAAGTACACTCAGAAGGATGGGAGTTGCAAGATTTTCTCAGCTGTTGGATAAGAAATTCTTCCCTGAAAGGGTGGACAGGGTGCCCAGAGCAGCTGTGGCTGCCCCTGGATCCCTGGAAGTGTCCAAGGCCAGGCTGGACTCTGGGGCTTGGGACAGTGGAAGGGTGTCCCTGTCCATGGCAGGGGGTGCAATGAGATCATCTTTAATGTTTCCAACCCAAACCATGCTTTCTCTAAGAGAGTTCTACCATTCCCTATTTTCCAGCTGCACTTTTCCTGCTTTTTCCCTTTTTTTTGGCACCTACTTCTCCTCAGTCAACCTCCCAGTGATGGAAAATCCCACTCCAGCAGTGCCATGGTTGCCAGCAGGACATGTAGCAAAGGCAATGTCGAACAGAAAAAACTTCCCCAAATTTGCTTTGTCCCAGGATTTTCTTTCTCTAATTTGTTATTATTGATGGCAATAGTGCATTGAGTCGATGATAAGGTTTTCAGGAGGTCACTAATAAAATGCTAATTTTTGAAGCTACCCCTCTCATCTTATGCAGGTGTTGGGATTTAAATATTCCCTGTTTCCAGTTGGATTAAACCTAGCTGAGAGATATTTTTATGCTCTCTAAGCAGATTCTTCAGCTGATCTGTCATAGTTATGAAAGAAAGGAAAAAAGAAAAACAAAACATTTTTTGCTGTATTCTTAGATATTTTCCAGAGTTTTACAGATATGAAAGAAAGGATTTAAGCAAATCCATAATTTATTATTTGCCCTGGTGGTTTTGCCAGCTCTATTAGAGACACACAGGATGGATGTGGATTTTTTTTCATGGCACCGGAGACAACAGAGGAGTCGCCGGGGACAGCTCAGGAGCTCCAAGCTATCTGTTCCCTGATCCAGCCTTGTTCCTAATTTCCCAGTATCTGTTTGTTTACTGTTTCCAGAGGCTCTACAGCAACACTGAAGCAAGGAACTCATGGCATCTGCTTTTCCAGCCATTTTCTTTGTTGCAGACAGGTTGGGGCCGATGGGTTGTTGGTTGTCCTTCACTTCCTGGGTGGAGAAAATCCAGTCAATCAATTTTGACTGAAATTTAGTTAAAATTTGGACATTGGGAGGCTTTTGCTGTAGTGGAAGTGGCTCAACTCGAGCCCCTCTTCCCAAGCAGTGCAGCTGACAGCCTGGGCCAAGTGATTTTTGGGATGGATCTCCCCATGGGTGAGGTTCCTGTTTTGTGCTGAGGGCTTTTCTTTCAGTGCTGCATTCTTTGTGAGAAGCTTGGAAGGAGGCTCTCTGGTCTTTGGGCATCTCCTCCTGGGAATTGATTCAGCAGTTTCCAAAATTGTGTAATTCTCACCCATGTATCCCTACTTACAGACAATTTTGGTGGGAATGACCCCCAGAATGAAAATCCAGCCTGATGCTTACTCGAAAATATTCCATAATTTCCACCCTTCAAGCCAAGTTAACACAGGCAATGCTTTTTTATCTGTAAAAACAGGGTAAAAATACAGTCTGCAATTATATTAAGGAAAACCCAAATATCAATTACCCTGATGAGTGTTTTCCCTTTGATGACAACGTTTTCTCTGCTGGATTTTCCCATAGTGTTGCCCACAGTGACACCTGCTGGAATCTGGGACAAGGTTGGCTTGCAGGCCCTCCTGAGTGAGTCCTGCCAGGGATTAATTAGGAAAATAATCAAAGGAACAGTCCCTTTGATCATGGAGACACCTGTGCGCCCCCCCCCACCCCCCCCAAGGAATGGCCAGTAGGCTTAGAATGCTGGGAATATCAGCTGGAGACCCTCCATCAATGGGATCAATCATTAAAACCCAGCTTTAAAGCAAAGGTAAGATGGGAAGATCATCTTCCCATCCTCAGACCACCTCAAAAGATGGCTGTGTCCTTTTCCAGGTAATTTATTTCCCTTGGGAAATGGGATTGCTAACATTTGAGGGTTTGTGCCAGTCTGGTTTTAGACATCCCCTCAGAGGCCTCCTGGGTTGTAGTAATAGGAATTGAAAAGTGTCCTCATGATAGTAAAAGCCATTTCTTAGTCCATGGAATAGGAGGCATAGGATATCCTAAACTATAACCACAAGACCAAGGCAGGGAGGAGCATTCAGACTGGAGTTACTGGTGAGGTAAAATGGGTATGGTTTTATTTCCATGCTGCAGCACACACATTGCAGAAAAAACTTATTTTTTAACACCCTGTGACTCTTGTGCATAACAGGGAATATCCCATGAGGCTTTCCAAGTGGAATTCCTCACTGTAGGGTCAGATCCCAAGGGACTGGTGAGGTGCCTGGGGGATTGCAGGGCTCCCTCTGGGATATTTATCAGTCTCTAGGACAGAACGCTTGGTGACAGCTCTGTCCCTGTCCATTCCTGGTGGAAAGGGGATGTTGTTCTGCTGGAGAGGCTTTAGGTTTGACTGGGAATGAGAAGAAAGAGGGTTTGAGGCTTGCTTTTGTGTTTCAGAGGATTAATTGATCTGGATGGTTCCTTCTGGTTCCAAATGGGCATGAAATGCAAACCTACATTCCTGACCTTCAGAATTTCTTCTCATTAGAAGTTTTCTGGAATTATGGGAAGAAGAACGTGGGACTGCCCTTATTTCCCACCCCTGGCAGTGTCCAAGACCAGGTTGGACAGGGCTTGGAGCAACCTGGGATAGTAGAAAGTGTCCTTGCCTATGGAACTGGATGAGTTTTAAGGTCCTTCCAAGCCAAATCATCGTGGGATTGTGTGCCTGGATTTGGGAGCCAAACAGAGGGGTTTGGGTGCAGAACTTCAGCAGTTGTGGAAGAGGGACGGAAATTTCCACCATTTGTGTTAACTCCAGCTTGGAGGTGACCTTTTGGTGTCTTTTTTTTTTTTTTTTTTTTTTTTTTTTTTTTTTTTTTTTTTTTTTTTTTTTGGAGCATCCCCATGAGAGGTTTGTGTTTCCCTTGGAGGAAGCGTTGGACTGGGGCTGATTCCCAGCGGATCCTGGCCCGTGTTGTGGCGGTGAAGGAAGGACAAGTTCCGTGCCATTGGAATTGGTGATGGATATCTGATGGAAATCGATGATTGAGCTTCCATTAGGAAAATCCTGTGGTCAAAATGTAGGGAAATTAAATAGGCTCCCAGAGAAATCCACCTCTAAAATGCAGACTGGGATCAGGAAGGGTTTGTTTCTCCAAGTTCTTTCCAACCTCAAGACTCATTCCAGGTTTCTACACCCTCTGATACAATTTTAAGCAGCCAATACCATTTAGACAGCGTGAATTGCTGGATATAGCCCATACCTTGTGGGTAATCCGGGATTTGTGACTGACAAATGAATCCTGTGCTATCCATGGATGCTTTGGGGCTGGAAAAAGGTGTGGCAAATCCTGCTCCTCGAGTCAGAATGTGCACACTGAGAACTCCAGGTGGGATTTACAGGTGTCTTGAAGGTATAAGGTCACCCCTTCCTTACTTCTACTCAAGTGGAAATATTAGAAATATTAAAAATATTCAGACCCATTGTGGCTATTCCCATTAAAAAAAAGGGAAAAATTTGAGGGACTGGTGAAGGAACAGCAAAGGAAATAAGTATTTTTGTGAAAATTCTTTTTTTTCCATTATTTACTTGCAGTCAGTTCTCAGAGATGTGATGTGGGCAAAGACACAAACTGGATTTGCTGGGGGATGCTATGCTCCATATCCCTGGTTTTTTTTGGGCTGTGTTTTTGTTGTTGTTGTTTGTTTTGTTGTTTTTTGTTTGTGTTTTGTTTTTGTTTGCTTTGTTTTTTTTTTTTCCCCAGCATCTCCCCAAAGCCCCTGCCTGAGGCACTAAGGAGCACTTGGAGCCCTTTCCTGACTCCTTTGATTTTCCAGCAGTGCCAGATGTACCCTGTCTGGAATGAAATCTGAGCTGCTGTCACCCTGCCATGGCACACGGGGGCTCCCATGCTCATCCCCCAGTTCTCCCAGTACATCCCAGAGCCCAGCTGGGTGTTGGGAGCTCACCCACACTCAGCACAGCTCAATTTTCCTCCAAAAAAAAGAGGGAGAAATTCCCACTCTTCCCCATTCCAAACTACTTCTATTCTGGGAGGGCTGAAACTCTGCTTTATTGGGATGATCCTAGTCTGGGTTTTTCACCTGGAGGTCATGGAGAACAGGGAACTTTGTGTTTCAGGCGCTCTTCCTGTGTTCAACATGAATCTTGTGCAAAAAAAAAAAAAAAAAGGCTTTAATAACACAAAATGAACAGAAAATGGAAATAAGAGACTCTGGTGATTTATAGACAAGTGAGGGGGGGAAACAGCTCCTTACTGGGAAACCTGAGGCTGCTGCTGGAATAGGAAAGGAGGCTCCTCTGTGAGCAGAAGAGATGAGCTCTGCCCCTCCCATCCTGTGATTTCTATCCTCTGGGAGAGGGGGGAAGTGGGAATAATGTGGCTGTTGCTGTCTTGAGCTGCTGCTATCCCAGGATTTTCCCTGTGTGGGATGGGATCCCATCTCCATTGGGGTCACGCTCTGCTTGTAAATCCAAATGGCCATTTCCCCAATTCCTGCAGAGAAAAACCACACAAAGTAGAATCCAGAGTTTTAAAAAGTCCTGGTGAAGGAATTTCAGGATCATTGTGCCCTTGCCTGATAAGGAAAGGGTCAGCTGTGCCTCGTGCAAAAAAAATATGACCTAGATTACATTTCCCAGCCTTGTCCTGGATTTCTTTTCAGGATTGATACAAGAGATGCTCCCAAAAAATCTTCTCTAAAGCACAAAATAGTTGGGGAAAGCCCAGTATTTCTGAGTGGGGTCATTGCATCAGAGATTGATGGAGGTGGTGCTGCTGCAGAGTCAGTTCCTGATGTGCTTCATCCTTCAGATATCTCAACTTTCACCATCTTCTGAATTTAGGATGTGATTTTTATTTTTTACTCACACCTTCTTCTTTTTTTACCAGTTGTCCAAAATCCTGGAATAAGTTGGAGGTGGTGAAAAGGTCCTTTAAAATTTTCCTCCAAGCAAAGCTGAAATAGGCTTACGCTGCTCTAGCCATTTCAATTTCAGCAGCAGAGAGTCTATTAAACAGTAAAAAACCCTGATTTGTGCACTTGGAGATGAGATATTTTGCATTTCTATTGTAAAATGCAGGTTTTATCCCAATTTTCTAAATTCTCTTGTCAGGGAGGTAGTGGCAACCCAGGTGAGGGGCTCAACGCAGCTTCTTTTCCATTGGGAGAAGTTGTTATTGATGTTTCAAAAAATGAGATTTCAGCTTTTTCCAGTTTATACACAGAGTGAAAGTTTGCTTGCTTCTTTAATAAATATATTTGGGGCAAACATTTGATCTTATGGAAGTGTGGTTCACTTCCAGAATTCCTTGTTGTTCAGACTGGGAAAAGAGGCTGAGTTTTTGTCATGTGGGTTGATAAAACTCTGCCATTTTTGTACCTTTTGGTGAGTTGATGAGAGAAATCGAGGGAAAAGGAGAATATTTTCTAGCAACAGCCAAAATCCATGGGGATATAACAGGGAGTATGAACTGAGTGTTTAATTCATGTGCCAAACTGAGGGCTGGTTGTCACTTGCACAGAACCATTGAAGTGGAAGCAACTGGTGAATTCAGGGGTTTAAATTGGGAAAAATGACCTGTTCAAGTAAAAGTGTGTTAGAGGATGGCTAAATCCAATGTTTTCCATGATTTCCCTTCCAGTAAAGTTGGTTTCCAGTGGTAATTTGAAGTGCACTTTCATAGGGAGATGTAGAGTCTCCTCTTTGGACTAGACCACAAAAAGCAAATATATTTCATAGCAGGTGACTGGAAAAGTGACTGAATATTTTGAATTAATGTGCATTTTTTTTTTTTTTATTCCTTGTGATCGACTCTGAAATTAGTTTGGATCCTGGTGGCAATGCTAATACCTGTGAAGAATAAGTATGTGAAATTTGGAGAAAATGAAGGAAAAGAAATGAAACAAATGTGTTGATTTAAGTTGTTTACTTCCAGTTTCATTTTGGAAAGGAATTGATTCCCATTCTAATAACTGTGGAACAGACCTGTAGATTTAGGGAGGGCAATGGGATTTCTACACACACTCTTCCATTATTAGGAGGGAAACCAAATCAGAGCTATTTAAGAAAGGATTGAAGTGCAGCTCTTTTCTTGAAATTCAGTGAAATTTAATTAAACCCCCACGGACTTGAGCCTCTGGTGATTGGAGAGAGGTTTTCTGGTGCAGTGCCATTGTGGGGTTCTTTTTCTGGCTGGATTTCCTCAGAGTTCCTGTGTTTTAATGTCCAAAGGAAGCTGGGAATGTAATGGAATTATAGAGATTTCAGTCCTGCAAAAGCCTAAAATTACATGTATGTGACTGGCCCAGAGCACACAAATATCCTTACTTAGATTTTACTTGTATTTTCATTTTTGCTGAATTTTGCTGTTTGCTAATTTTTACTTGGGGGACTGATGAATTGATTCCACTCTGTTGCCTGGGGATCCTTTTTCTAATTACTGATTCTCAGCTAATAATCTGCATTTCACAGTCATTATCCTTGAATCTGGTATTATTTAAATTCCCAAGCAAAGCTTTTTGGTGTTTTGACCCCAATTTGTAGCTTGATCTGTGGCCAAATACCACTACAGCCTTTTACCCAACTAGTTTGTCTCCCCTGGGAATAAATCCTACTTTTTGCCATGTCTGTTCATCTTGTTTTCCTGGAAATCTTGTTGCTAAAGCTACACTTTCGTTTCTCCTGACCCCATGTTGCTCTCACCCTCTGTCATCACTGTGCTCTCTTAATCCTTGAACTCTGAGTTCTCCCTCTTGATCTTTGAGGTTGATCTTGACCTTTTGCTTTCTTTACCCCCTCTTTATCTCTGAACTTCCCATCTTTCTCAGCAGCCTCTCCCCATTTCTCAACCCCCTCAAATTCCTGTTTCTTCTTAGCAAACGGTCCTTAAAAAAAGAGAAAAGTTTGAAGCACAAGAAATCCTCACCCACATAGGCGAGCTTCTGCTCTTCAGCCAGAGCTAAGGGCATTCCAGGAATGGCAGAAGGAAAGGGCCAGGAGCTCCTCCCATCTCGTGCACCTTCCCTTTGGAAAGCTGGAACCTGGGCCAGGATTTGCCAAACATGGTCCCACCTTGTTGCCTTTTAATTATCCTGAAAATTGCACTCAGCGAGTGTTGGGCTGAAGTCCAGTAGAATGTAAAATAAAGGGGATAAAATGACAGTCAAAGGGCAGTGTCATGTTTTCCATGATGAGGAGATGAAACCATTGAGGTTTAGCCCTAGTTCATGTCCTTCTCCTTAGTGCTGTTTGGTTTAAGGGACTTCTGAGATGAGCCATGTTTGTCCTGTGGCAAACCTAATAAATCCTATTTGACAGCTCACAAATGCTCCTATTTATCTGCTGTTAATTAGCATGAGGAGAGTTTGTGAAGGTTGGGTGTTCTGGTGTAAAGACCTTGACTTTGATGGTGTAAAAGGAAACCAAACTGCTCAGCTGTGTGCTCTGGGTCATGGAAATGCCAGAGACGTGGAGCTGCTGCTTCTTTCCATGAGAAAAGTCAACCTTCAGGCAGCTTCTGAATTATCACAACAGTAGTGTCTTGTTTACAGCTCAATGCAAAGGACTTGAATTCCTGGTGGAAATTCAGCCTGGGTTTCAGGACCAGCAGTTTCACCTGAGTAGTTGTTGGAGCTTTGGTTAGACTTGGAAAAAGCACAGTTTGGAGATGGCCTTTTGCTTTGAATTGGAATGTGTTGAGTTTCTCTCTTCCACAGTTTCCATTTGTGTAACTTTATTCCCATCTCCCATTTTGTCCCAGCAGCTCAGCTGGGAGAGGGCTGGGTCCAGCTCAGTTTGTGGAGGTTTTTTTGCGTTTGGGACACTGAAATGGGAGAGGGTGTTGAGAAAAAGGAAGAGCAGAAGGATGCCAGCCCTATCTCCTTCCCTCCTGCTCACTCTCAGCACACCACAGGGAAATGCAGAACAGATGCCAAACACCAAAAGAAACAACCAGAAATTAAAGCCATCATTTAACCAAAGAACTTCAAATTAGGAACATTTCTCACATTTTTGCACTTCAGGAACAGCAGGGCCCTGTTGTTTATCCCCTTTGGTTTACCCATTTCATTGAGTATCCCATGGATTAGGTGGAGGCTGTGCTTGCTTTGACTTCAATGAAATAATTGTTGTACATCCTTTTTTGCTGTCTCCATATATCCTTTTAGATTACTTTTCCCTGGAGCAATCCCTGTTCCTGAGCCCTCAGAAACACAGATTATATCTTGATATAATACAGATTTTTGTCTTGATATGACCTTCAAAAGGGACAGATGAACTCACTGTAGGGAGTTATCTCTTAAATCATAGTTTAGTTTTAAGCAGTTACTCTTGGACCAGGCAGTTGGATCAATAATCCCCATGTGTTCCAACTATATCCAACCCTAGAATTCCAGGATTTGTATTATTATAAAAATGCAAATTTGTATTATGGTATTATTTCAGAAACTGTGCTATGTCCATGCACATAGGAGGTGTATTAAAAACCTTGCTCAGGGATGGTTTTCCAGGAACTGAAAGCAATCCATAGAGTGCAGAAGGCCCCACAATTGGAGAAGACATCCAGAGTGTCCAGCTCATTCCCAGGAGTGTTTTCCTCACCACTGTCACGGCCCATTAAGGAGCCACAGTGAATCAGTGCAGAGAAAATATTTCCCAAAAGGACTGGATAGGGAGACAGGCTCTTGTCACTATCACACAAGAGTTTTTGCTCTAAAGTACATACTCAGAGTGCTGGTGGGAGATAGAAGAGCTGTATCTTTAAGGAGGAAGAGTAAGTTTGTAATCCATCAGTATGAAAAGCAAAAAAAAATGCTGCAGGACATTGTAGCTCAGTTAGAGCCAGCTGAGTGAAAATCACAGCATCATGGAATGGTTTGGGTTGGGAGGGACCTTTAAATCCCATCCAGTGCCACCCCCTGCCATGGGCAGGGACACCTTCCACTATCCCAGGGAGCTCCAAGCCCCTTCCAGCCTGGCCTTGGACACTTCCAGGGATCCAGGGGCAGCCACAGCTTCTCTGGGCACCCTGTGCCAGGGCCTGCCCACCCTCCCAGGGAACAATTCCTTCCCAACATCCCATCTGACCCTGTCCTATGGCAGTGGGAAGCCATTCCCCCTTGTCCTGTCCCTCCAGACTCTTGACAATAGTCTCTTTCCATCTTTCTTGTAGTCTCCCTTCAGGTACTGGAAGGCCACAGTTAGGTCCCCTTCCTCATCTCCTTTCTCAATTCTGTGCTCCATGATTATTATGGAATTAAGGGCATGAGTTAACCTTCTCTTCCCCTCATCACTGTGTTTTCCTCATGCTTTAATTTCCCACTTGTTGTTTTCTAGTTAAGTTGCTGCTTGGGTATTGAGATGTCTTAAGTGTAAAAAATTAAGGATAAATGAGGAGAGTACCCCAAAAGCATAATCGTCCTCTCTGGCTATTTCATGCAGTGGCATTTTTAGATAATCCCTGAGAGTAGGACACACTGTAAAACCAGGCAAACAAATCTGTGTGATTCTTAAGGAGTACAGTACAGCAGACTGATATTTACCCGCTTGGTTTTGCAGCAGTTTTGGGGAATAAATATATTTTTCCATTTTGTTTTGTTTGTATACTTGTTGTCATTTTAGGAAGTTTAAGGCAACAAATCCTAAACACGAAAAGTAAAAACTCTAAAAGATCCTTCTGTTTGGAGTTTTGCTGACAGATCTGTGAATATTTTTTAAAACACCAGCAAAGCAATATATTTAGGTTATTTTTATTTTATTTTAAAAACACCCTGGATGCAATGGGTGGGACATGGAGAACTGTCCTCAATGCTGTGTTGCCATCAATGGTTTCTGTGGTGCAAACCCAGCTCCAGTTTTGAAATCCTTGTTTCAAAGCCATCTTTGTGCCTCTGCTCCCCTGAGGGGACCTTTGGCGCCATAGGTCACGGAGCATTCCAAACACCCTGTTTCCCACCTTTCCCCAAACATTCTCAGCATAAACACAGCGGTCATCTGCATCCAGGTGGAGGAAAAAGGAGGTTTTTCCTCAAGTTTAAGCTGTTGGGTTGGTCTCCAGAGCAGAGGTTTCCCTGTGAGGCCTGGTCCAGCTCAGACATCTCCTTTTCAGTCAAGGTTTCCCCACAAGGCCTGGTCAGCTCTCAAACCTTTCATTTTCAGTCACTGTTTCTCTGCGAGGCCTAATTGAGGTTTCGTTGTGAGGCTGAGTCAAAGTTTCTCCATGAGGCTTGAATGGGATCTCAAATGTTTTGTTTTTAGTCAATCTTCTCCATGAGGCCTAATAGAGGATTTTCCCTGAGACCTGGTAAAGGTTTCCCCACAAGGCCTGGTCCAGCTCTCAACCATCTCATTTTTAGTTGAGGTTTCTCCATGAGGCCTGGGTGGGCTCTCAAACATCTTGATTTTAGTCAGGGTTTCTCTATGAGGAGTGGTTGGGCTCTCAGTTATCTCAATTTTAGTCAAGGTTTCTCCACGAGGCCTAATTGGAATTTCTTCACAAGGCCTGGTTGGATCTCAAACACCTCATTTTTAGTTGAGGTGTCTCCATGAGGCCTGGGTGGGCTCTCAAAGATCTTGATTTTAGTCATGGTTTCTTCATGAGGCCTGGGCAGACTCTCAGACGTCTCAATTTTAGTCGAGGTTTCTTCATGAGGCCTGAATGGGCTCTCAGACATCTCATTTTTTTATGGTATTTGGGAGCAAGAGCTCCAGTTGAAGTTTGTGACTGATCAACCAGGCTCAAAGTCCTCAGCCAGATGTGAAGGTGTGAAGTTGCAAAGGTGATGTTATTTTGTGTGGTGGGTGAGATGTGCCCTGGTGTGTTTGAGACAAAGAAATTAATCACACATTAACTGTTCTGAGATGGATGGATTGGGGTGGTCACTGAAATATGGTTTGTACATTGCTTTGGGTCCTGTGTCTGTGGGAGATTTTCATCCTGGGGAGCACTGGGATTTAAAAAAAGAGTTCATTGGCAAAATTTGGTACTATTGGGCCCCACTGTTACTAATTTTGTCCGTTTTCAATATAATCTGGTCTCATAAAAATCCAGTCACTCCTGAAGAGAACTTGCATTGATTGGGTATTTATCCACCCAAAGAAACGTCCATGTCCACTCATTGACATGCTGCATGGGATGAGGGATTTCATAAAACAGGATAGTTGCCTTTTTTAGAGCATAAACTGACTCGATCATGAGATTGGTAGTTGTCCTGTGAGGTGCTTGGAGCAGGTCATGGAGACCTATCCATGTCTTATCCTCTCAAACCTGCTGAGTGAGCATTCTTCCCCCCCAGCCCCTCCCTTTGGTGCTGGGATATTTTTGATCATTTTAAGTACAATGGGCAATAGAAGTAAAAGAAAAAAAAACTAGTATTTCTATATAACTCCTCTTACTGGATAAACAGGCATCTCCATGGGAGGTAGTTGATGGAGGACTTCAAAGGGAGGAAGAGCTTCACCTTTGCTCATTTAGGTTGGAAGTGCTATTTTGCGAAAGATTTCAGCTTCTGTGTATGCTGAGGGACAGGACAAGGGGAAACGGCCTCAAGCTGTGCCAGGGGAGGCTCAGGTTGGACAGCAGGAGGAATTTCTCCATGGAAAGGGTGCTCAGGCCTTGGCAGGGGCTGCCCAGGGAGCTTTGGAGTGCCCATCCCTGGAGGTGTCCAAGGAAGGGCTGGACGTGGCACTCAGTGCTCTGGGCTGGGGACAAGGTGGGGATCCCAGCTTGGGCTCCATGGGCTGGGAGGGCTTTTCCAACCTCAGTCATTCCGTGATTCTGTGAACCTTGGCCAAAGTGCTTCTTCACAGATCTTTGATGGTACCAGAGGTGCCTGAGGAAGTATTGCTGCCTCTCAAGTGGGGCTAAAAGTAAGAGCCTTGTCTTTATTTCCACTTCCATGTGCCCTGAGCGAGCTCTTGGGCACATTGCCTGCCCAGGCTGGTGTCCTGAGACTGGACAGATAGCAAGAATTCCATCAGAAGGGCGGAGCACATGGATTTGTTAGAAAACAAGGATTTATGAACCGGAGTGTTGTTAAAGGATGGGAAGGATGGGTTGATTCAAGCACAAAGAATTGCTAGCAGAATCAGCTGTGCAATAAATGTCTTGGAATACATAAACATGAGGATGTGGGTGGCAGGAAGGACATGGAAAGAGGTGCCAGTGAGGAGCAGGTCAAGCAAAAGTGAAAGCTCTGGGCACTCAAGGAAGGACTAGAGGGATGTGATTGGAATGTTGGAATAAGGGCTTGGATGAGATTAGCACTCAGTTTAAAACAGAAGGGATAAAATACACTGAAATGAGAGACAGTTTTAGGTGCTTCGAGGCTCAAATTTGTGCTCCTTCCATTCCTTTGGCTGAATTCTGGGTGGGAACTTTGGGAAGACTCATGGATTGGAAAGAGCCATGTGTGGGAATGGTTGGGTGGAATTTATGGGTTGGAAGATTGGAAGAACGTGTGGGTGGGAATTGGTTACAGCAACAGGACTGAGACTCAGTTCTGCAGTGGCTGGTGCTGGTGGTAGCTGGTGAGCAGGACCAAGAAATGGCCTTTTAGGGAGCAGGCTTATAATGTGAAATTGCCCAGAAATAATGTAAAAATTATTAATATGGATTACCTGTTGTAAATTTGGAAGCCATTAGCCCAGTATTTTCATTAATTAGATTTTTGGGTGCCTACAAGATTCTGCTTGAAGGAGTGTGATCCCAACACCTCCTAAAATCAGGCCCTTCCAAGGAATTGCACTCTGGGTGGTCAAAAACATGCACCTTAAATCTGGTCTCCAGAAACCCAACATAAGCAGTAAAACTCTGCAAGTTTGTGTCCCGATATCCTCCACACTTTCTTTTTTTTTTTTTTTTTTGTCTTTCTTCCGACTCTGACACATGAAAATGGGAAAAGCTGGGGGTTCTGCTATCAGTCTGTAAATGATAAAAAGGTTGGGGTGTAAAGATTAATAAACTCAACACAACACCCTTGAAAGAAAACATCTCCAGCTTAACCAAATTTGAGGATTTGGATTAATTCTCCTGTTTTAGCTCCAGTCCTTGCTGGTTTATACATACTTTGGCATTAGAAGATCTGATGGTGAGTGCAGGGCATTTCTGAGGTGATTTTGTCCCACATTTGGACTGCAATAGAATACCCAATACCTCCTGCTCTCCTGGTCATCTTTGAAAAATCCAGTAGACATTAATCCCAAGGGAGATGCAGGAGAGGTTGGATGGGAAGCTCGTGGCATCCCCCAGCCTGCTGTTGGTTGAATTTGCAGGGGCAAAGCATCTGGGATGAAAATTCCAAGGTTGGGGGGGGGGGGGGGTGTCTAAATATAATTTGAAAGTCTTGGTTTAGAAAATACTTGGGGTTTTTTGGTGATATATAAATGCACATTGCTTTTGATGGGGTGACACAAGGGATGAAAATATCCTAACAAGTTTAGATGCCAGCATTGATAAGTTGTGACATAAATTTAACAAGGATTATTCCACAAAACAAGGCAAAAATGGGCAGATTAAACTACTGTAATAACAGGAGAAAAGCAAAACTTATTTGCTGAATAAAACCCTTGCTAGCAAAGCTGGAAGACCATAATAACCAAAACAAAAAAAAAGAAGGGAAAGAAAATTTTTACACCAGACTTCTTATTGCAGTTTAGTTCATGTAGCATATTCCCTGTTGGAAATTCCTCTGTCTCGTTGACATGCTGAAATGGATTTAGGCTGTGAGGATAATTCATCTTGGTACAGGCTGGCATCAGCACAGCCAGAAGAAAAATGGGCAAGCCACAAATGCTTCCAGTTTATTTATTCTATTCCTTACCATGGGACAATCTTTAAGTTGCAGCCAGTGTCAGGGTGGGACAGAAGTGGTCCAGAGTGATGTTCTTGCAAAGCTGCCACAATGTGGGCTGGAGAACAGGCTTTGCTTTTATTTGTTCATCTTCATTTGGTTCCTTTTCCTCTTGCAGACTCACTACGAGAGTGGAGAGTACATCATCCGCCAAGGGGCTCGAGGAGACACCTTCTTTATAATCAGCAAAGGAAAGGTGAGTTCACAGCTTCCCAGGGCAAGGGGCACCCAAAATCCCACTCCAGCCTCTCTTTCTCCCCTGTTGAGGCACAAATGTGTCACTGCTTGACATTTAATGGAACTCCTTGGCTGGGTCAGGAAGGAAGAGTGGCCTGAAGGGCTGAAAATGAAATCCCCTGCTCGTATGCACCAGTGCTCCCAGGGAACACTTTGGGGTGGAAACTGTTGTTGAGTCACTGGGTAAATGACCACAAAACTAATTTTTTTTAAAATAAATCCTACAATACTTCATGATCATCCCTCAATACTCCATAAACATTCCCCTTCCAAGGCCAGCTTCCAGGCTTCATTCCCATGGCTCTCTCTTCCAGGCTTCTCCAAATAATAAAAAGGCAGGGATGTCTGAGATCTCTCCATGGGGCAAAAAATAGTTTAAGTTTCTTTTCCACTGCTCACAGGGAAAATATTTTTGATCTCCTCTTTTGCCATAAAATGCTGATGGGATTTTATAGACCAAGTTTTTTCCTTCTATTCAACAATTATTTATAATTTTTTAGCCTGCCTAATACACTTGAGAAACACTTGGCTTCTTTCCATGTAGCAGGATGTAGATTTTGGAGGGAATACACAATGATTTCAAACTGCCAACTCATTTTCCTCCATCATCTTCTACTTTCTGGGAGCCAGTCTTCATTGCAAGGCAAAAAATGGTCTTTTTCACATTGATAAGAATGTAATGGAGAAGTTTTTGAAATGAAGTTAATCATAGCCTGCAGAATTCCTAGTTTGTTGGTTTCATGCCCTTTCACTTCCCTTCACTCAGAAATAGTATTCCTTCTTTTCCCAGGGAAAGAACAATCATGAGCCAAGCTTGAAATAATTTTTCTTATGCCCTTTTTATCATGGGAAAAAAAATATTTGGATTATGCATCTCCCTCCCATGCCAAGTGTTTAGAGCCATGTTGGCCACTGGGGCTTTTGCCTCACTTGGTCAGGTGGATCCCATCCCTTCCCAGCAGTACAGAATCCTGGAACAGCCTGGGTGGAAGAAACCTTGAAGCTCATCTAGTGCCACCCCCTGCCATGGGGGGGGACACCTTCATCCCAGGGTGCTCCAACTCCCATCCAGTCTGGCCTTGGACACTTCCAGGGATCCAGGGGCAGCCTCCTCACCCTCCCAGGGAACAATTCCTTCCCAGTATCCCATCCATCCCTGCCCTCTGGCAGTGGGAAGCCATTCCCTGTGTCCTGTCCCTCCATCCCTTGTCCCCAGTCCCTCTCCAGCTCTCCTGGAGCCCCTTTAGGCTCTGGAAAGGGCTCTGAGCTCTCCCTGGATCCTTCACCTCTCCAGATGAACACCCCCAGCTCTCCCAGCCTGGCTCCAGAGGGGCTCCAGTACTGGGAACAGCTCCATGGCTCCTCTGGACTCAGTCCAACATGTCAGTCTACAAAGAAATGTAAAAACCAAATCCCAACCCTCACCCAGATGATGGAGAAGATCTCCCATGGCCTTGGCCATTGCTCCAGAGCCCTGGACTCCTCCTGGAGCAGAACCTTGGCTTTGTCCCTGGCTTATGCTCCTTTATCTTGCTGTGACAGCTGCTGGCCAGGAAAATGGAACTAAAATAAAACAAGGCATGGAGACTTGCTAAAAAATTCCCAGACGCTCAGCTGGAGCCTGATGGCTTGACAGAAATTCCCACAGGGCTAGTTAAATCCTGCCCAGTTTTCTCTTCCAAGCTTATTGCTTTGGAAAAGAGATACCAGTGGTGGATGGATAGTTGGAGCTGGAGAGAGTTTAATTTTAATGCCTGGTTTAGGTTGGATGTAATAATTATTCCATGGTAAGGATACAGCCTGGGATAGAGCCTCAGCAGTGAAACATGGAATAAGCGACAATAAAATACAGGATTTTAGAGTCAGTGTGGGCTGCCTGGCACCTGCTGAAGCTGGAGCACATCACCTCCCATGTCCTGTGGTAAAACTTGACCCAGGCAGCTCAGTAAGCCAGGAGAATGCTGGCACCAGGTCCTGTTCCTGGGAGCACACCTGCAGTGTCTGCAGTCAGCGAGAGCAGGATCAGAGAGAGCTCCTTAGGGAATGTCTGTCTTGCCTGTCATGTCAGAGTGTCTGGAGTGACACAGAATCATGGAATTGTGTGGATTGAAAGGACCTTAAAGCCCATCCAGTGCCACTCCCTGCCATGGGCAAGGACACCTTCCACTATCCCAGGCTGCTCCAAGCCCCTTCCAGCCTGGCCTTGGGCACTTCCAGGGATCCAGGGGCAGCCACAACTTCTCTGGGCACCCTGTGCCAGGGCCTGCCCACCCTCCCAGGGAGCAATTCCTTCCCAATATCCCATCTATCCCTGCCCTCTGGCACTGGGAAGCCATTCCATGTGTCCTGTCACTCCATCCTTTGTCCCAAATCCCTCTCCAACTCTCTTGTACCTTTAGGCCCTGGAATTCTGCTCTAAGGTCTCCCTGGAGCCTTCTCTTCTCCAGGCTGAAGAGAATGGAGATAATTTTTTATTCCCCTTCTTCCCTGTCAGCTCCATCTACTTCACTTGGCCTCACTCCTGAGCTCCTTTAGTGTATTGTTTTTGCTTTCTCAAGTCCTACCAAGCAGAAATCAAAGTGATTTCCAAGCATGCTGTATGCCGGAATCTGTGGAATAATAATGGGTGGAAATATTCCCTTTTGTTTTGGAAGTGCTGCAGCTCCATCCCTTGCCTTTATCCAGAGGCTGCATGGGCCTTGCTGTGCCATTTTCCACCTTTTTCCCTTTAAAATCTGCAATGTGGCACCAGTTTAATACAGGTTCCCCACTGGAGGCTGGCTCAGAGCTTTGAACCTTGTAGAAGTCACACTGTCCTAATCCCTGAACACTCTTTACCTGGGATCAGTGGAAGTCATGGGAAAAGGGCTGAAATCTGCATTGAAGTTCCCTCTGTCCAGGGGTGTTCCTGGCTCATCCATCCCACATTCCCTGCCCTTCCATGAGTCAGTGCAGGTGTTCAGTGCTGTGTGCTGGTCATTTGCCTCTCAAACCCACTGGTTCTGCCACCTCTTAAAGAGCTGGGAGAAGGTGCAGGCCACAAGTGTAAATTTAATTGGGAAATTACACCAGAATATCACTGAATCCAAAAGGATGTGCCTGACATCCCACTTTTTGTCTTTGGGAATTTCCACGTGCAAAAGCTCTGGTTAAAAAGATGGAAAGATTTGATTTCTGCTCCGGCTGGAGTTGTCTCTCTGAACTGGGGAGAGCGCAGAGCAACACTTCATCCTGCAGTGCTCCAAACTGGTTCATTTCATTCGTGTCCAAATGGTGGTGATTTGTGTTATTCCTGTCCCTTCAGGGAACTTGGGAGTGCTGGGAATCTTGTGGAACAAAGCTAACAGAAGCTTAGGCTGTGCGTCTGATACATGCACGGCAAATTTTTGGAATTTCATTTTCCTGTGACTGTGCTTGTGCAGCCAACTCCACATTTAGAGTGAAAAACATTCCAAGAAGTCCAAAGCTGTGTGGTTTTGCAGGAGTAGTAGAAAAAAAAAATCACTGCTCATTTTCTTGGATGGTTGGTTGGCACTGTCAAGTGAAGAGTGGAGGACTCTGGGGAATTACATGGCTCCCAGAGGAGCCTTTCCTGAGAGATCCAGGAGGTGACAAATTCCCCTCTGAACAAAGCTGTTTGAGTTGTTAATGAAGAATTCCCTGAATCCTGTGGGGTTTTGGCTTTTCCACAGGTGAACGTTACCCGGGAGGACTCTCCCAGTGAAGATCCCGTCTTTCTCCGCACTCTGGGGAAGGGGGATTGGTTTGGAGAAAAAGCCCTCCAAGGGTAAGTGCTCCTTATGAAGTAGTTCTTTCTCCAGGATTTTTGAGGCTTTCAGGTGGTTCTGACCATTTGGGAAGAGATTGGAAGTTGATTTATTCTTTTGGAGTCACTGGATTAGTCTTAAAAGGAGGTCTCACCTCAGTAGGAAATGGGCTTGTTCAGCACTTGGGCAGCCAAATGCAGATCTTCCCTTGCTTGAGGACACCAAAAATTAGTTTACCTTTGTGCTTCCTTCCCCAAACATCCATTGAAAGCTCAGAGTTTGAATTTTGCCACTCTGGAGTGTTATTCCTTTATGGAAAAGGATAATCACGGTCATTCTGATGGGGTGGATGGTTGAAAGCAGGGCAGTTTGGGGGGTTTAAATTGCCATGCTGTATTTATATGGGCTTTTGGGGGCGGAAATTGGATGTGAGTGAGCACTTTTATATAAACATTTTTCTTTAGGGATGAGCTAAAAGGAGAGAGGCTGCAAATCCATATTCAACAGGTGTTTATTATAAAAATAGGCCTAATTAAGGCAAGAATTCAGGACATTCATTCATCATCATGGACAAACATATTTTCCTAGGGTCTTATTGGGTTGCCAGAGCTCTTGGGCTTTTTTTGGGATGCTGTGGTAAAATGGTCAATCCCTCCTCTACCACCCTTCTCCCAAATAAAAGGTGACAGAATATTTGGAGGCTGAATTTCCTGGCCCTTCTTGACAGCCAGAGATGTATCGAGCACAAATCTCAAGTCTGTGAATCTGTACCTTAATTACAAAATATTGTGGTTATTGAAGAAATTCCTGATTTTGATTCCATTCCTGCACAGCCCTGGTGACATGGAACATCCTCATGGTGGGAGTTCCTTGGCATTTCAAATACAGTGGTTAATTTACAATATTTGGCTGCACATATTTGAATATTCAGTATAGAAATGGAAACTTAATTATTGAGACGGCGTTCTCAGCATGCAGGGAAAGCACAATCCTGCCATCCCTGGAAGTGTCCAAAGCCAGGTCAGATGGGGCTTGGAGCAGCCTGGGACAGTGGAAGGTGTCCCTGCCCATGGCAGGGGTGGCAGTGGATGGGCTTTAAGGTCCCTTCCAACCCAACCATTCTGTGGTCTTTTTTTTTTTTTTTTTTTTTTTTTGCCAGAGAGGTGAATTCCTCCAGAACTATCCCTCCAGTTTGCTGATAATTGCTGGAGTCTTACAGGGAGATTTAAATGGAGTAATGTGAAAATATTGTAATTTGGTAGCTCAATAAATTGCTAATTAATGAGTTTCTGTCAGGATTGTGTGAGACATCCCTGTTTGGCCACTTGGGAATCTTTCAGGAAGATTCCACTGCTGTAGAATACAGCTATGGCTGATAGCTTGAGATAAAATGAAATTTTTATTCTATTTTATTTCCTTTTTAATCTTTGATTAATTTTTAAGAACTTTACCAGGGCCTTAGCAATACTTGAAATTCCAGAATAGTTTGGAGTGGAATGAAGCTTACAGACCAAGGGATACTTTATTAAAACCTGGTATTTCTTGTGAGTAGAATAAAACAACAACTACAAATAATTTCTTCATTAGGATAGAAAATAATGCAGAAATGCAGCCCAGCACAAGCTGGGATAACAAATCCCTCCCAGCAATATGTCCCTGACAGAGCCATCAGGGGCTGATGTGCATTATCCCATTTTCCACGCTCACAGCAGATGGCACCCATTAGTTCCCAGTACCCCATTGCACATCAGCAGAGCAAGTCATGAAATGATGATCCACATCTTCTCCCAGCCCCCTTGTACCTTCCTGGCTAATTGGAGGCAGCAGATGGATCATTTGCCGTCTAGCATGATATAATTTAGGGTGCTCCACAATCAGGTGTTGTTTTCTTCATTGGAAAGAAAATATATCATAGGTCTGGTTACAATAATTATTTCTATCAGCAGGGAAATAAAATCTCTTCAAATCAGCACGGGGAGATAACTCAATGCATCTCAGGTGCTAAACTCAGTAATAAACCAATGTGAATAACTCAGTGTGGCTCAGGTACTAAAACTAGCTGATAAATTAGGGGGCGCTGCCTTTCTGGCCTCACACAGCTGGATCTTGCTCAAGAACATCTGGAGAACACCACAGCCCCTTCCAGAGGGATGTTTTGGGAACAGCCATTTATCCCATTGGATGGAAAACCTGATTTAAGCCTGAGGCAGGGACTCTTGAACCAGAAAATGATGGGGGAAAAAAAAAGGTCAGAGAGCAAATCTTTAGGAAAATGAGGGTTCTGAGTATCCTGGGATAGTGGAAGGTGTTCCTGCTCAAGGCAGAGGGTGGAATGGGATGGGCTTCCAACTCAAACCAGTCTGGGATTCCATGAATGCCTCCGTCCTGTCGTAAATTCCATTATATATTGGATTTACGCAGGGCTAGTGGTTTGAGTGATGTGGGGTTCATCTGGTTTTGGGATTCAGGAGGAGTTCTGGACCCAGAGCAGTGAAACAGGGCAGGCAGCTGATGTTTGGAGAGGAGATGATGGAGCAGAAGAGGGAGGGGTTTGATAGAAATATTCATAGTTCAAAATGCATTCATTATGCCTTCATAATGCTTTGACCAAACTGACCAAGTCTTGAGGGATTTTAAGGTGAGTGCTTTGCTTTTTTAAAAAGGGGTCCCTAAATACTCCTGGGCAATGGCAAAAGAGGAAGAATATGGGTGACTAGCCCAAGCTGAAGTTGAGTCAGGGCCTCCGTAACATGTGTGTGTCCACTGGATTTATTTATGTATAAATATAAAGGTGAGGGTGTATCCTACTGAGAAAAGCAACGGGAATGTGGATGATTTAAACCTACAGAAATAGCACAAAGTTATAATAAACATATTCCATGATACAGCATGAAAAGAGCAGCTGGCTTTAAGGCTGTTTTATTGAATTTCTATGAGGAGATTTTAAATCCTATTTTATTCTGAAAACTGCTGAGTTTGTTCATTTGCCCATATGGGCTATCCTGGAAAATAAGAAAGTTATTTGCTCTGTTGGAAAGGATCTGGGGGACACCGAGCTGTCCCTGAGGCAGCAGAGTGTCCTGGGGATCCCGGGGGACACCGAGCTGTCCCTGAGGCAGCAGAGTGTCCTGGGGATCCCGGGGGACACCGAGCTGTCCCTGGGGCAGCAGAGTGTCCTGGGGCCAAGGAGGCCAATGGGACGCTGGGGGCAGCAGGAGGAGCATTGGCAGCAGGTCAGGGAGGGATCCTGCCCCTGTGGCCAGCCCTGGAGGCACCTCTGGAGTGCTGTGTCCAGCTCTGGATCCTCAGCACAGCAGGGACAGGAGCTCCTGGAGCGGGGCCAGCGGAGGCTGCGGCGCTGAGGAAGGGCCTGGAGCATCTCGGTGCCCAGGAAAGGCTGAGGGAGCTGGGGCTGTCCAGCCTGGAGAGGAGCCCCAGCTGAGAGGGGCCCTCAGCCCTGGGTGTCCCTGTGTGCAGGGAGGGCTCCGAGCAGGGCCCGGGCTCTGCTGCGGGGGCCCAGCAATGGCACCAGAGCCACGGGCAGGGACTGAGCCCAGCAATTCCCCCTGCACAGGAGGCACAACTTCTTCCCTGGGCACTGCCCAGCCCTGAACAGATTGCCCACAGAGGCTCTGGGCTCTCCTCCCTGGGGCTGTTCCAGAGCTGTGTGCACACAGTGCTGTGCCCTGGGCTCTGGGATGGCCCTGCTGGAGCACGGACGTGACACCAGATGCCCACGGAGCTCCCTCCAGCCTGAGCCACTCTGTTTCTTGTATGAATTATTTTAATGCACGGCATATGGAAAAGGTGTGGGAATTTGTGAAGCTGTCCCCCCCACCATGGTCATGGCAGGTGAGGTCATAGATGGAACTGCTGGAGGAAGCTCCTGTTTGACACCAAGAATCCCCAGGAAAAGAGTGGCCTTCACTTATCCTGCTGCTTTGGAAAGACTAAAATGCCCATTTTTTGATTGCTTCTTCGCAAAATGTGATTGTGGTGTGTAGGAGGAGGAAGAAATTGTGGACTTTGGGTTGTGCACGAGGTGCTGTGCTCTGGTGAACCCAGCAGTGATAACTGAGCTGTTGGGACTGATTTATACCTGTTTTTTTGTTACATTCTCGATGATCTGAAAATGAAATGGTGGTAGCTGTTCCTCATGGGGCAACACATCTACTTCCAAGAAAATTTGTGCTATTTCCCATTTACATCTCCACCTCTGGTAGTTATTTTCCCTAAGTTACAGAAATTAGCTCTCCTCTACCTGCCCCAAATCCCTGGGGCAATGATTTGTGCCTTGATAATTTCCTGGTACAATAAGACAATATCCACGGGTGTGGGTAAGAATGTCAATGGGCCAGTTTCTGTGCTGACTATTCCAAAAACCTGATACTGTATTTCCCACCTGGGATAGTGGGAGTTGCTGGGATGGATGTTGACATCAGAGAAGAGAAAAGCATGGCAATGCACATGGGAAATATCAAATCAGGAGTATTCCAATCAGGATTGCATCTGGTGATGTCAGAGCTCTCTTTATTCAGGAGTTAATGTTGGAGCTGAATTTAATGCCAAAAGCTTTTTAAAAAGCTGAGAACAAGACATCAGTAAAAGTAGGACTTTGTTTCTTTTTCTTATAGAGGCTTTTTTCTTGAGTCAGACCCCAAAATTAATTGGGCTTTTTATTAATTCTCCAGGAGGTGCTGGGATCACCCTGTTCCTGCTTCTCTGCTCTCTGCTCTAATTCCCACTTTCCTTTGTGTCCTTCAGTGATGCCATTGCTGGACTGACCTGGCCTTTCCCTTGCTCTTTTTCCCAGAGAATAACTGAGAAACTAATTTTTTCTTTCAAAACTGCATAACCCAAACCTGGAAGCCTTTGGGATGCCCCACCTTGCTGCCGTACTCTCTCTTTTCTTGTCCTCTCCAGCTTTTTTCAGGTTTCTTGGCTGTCCTGGAAAGGAGCCCCTTTCCCTTTCCGCTCTTCACTTTTCCCTTTTTCTTTTTTCTTTTTCCCTTTCCCTTTCCCCTGCAGCTTTTATGGGATGAATCCTCTTCCAGTGTCCTTGAACAGAACTCCCCAGAAATAATGAGGGTTATATCCCATTTTCATGGGACACCTTCCTTGCCATCCCCTGCTCCCACTAAAACCTTCCCATCTGTTGCCCTGTGAACCTCATTGTCCTGAATTTTCCAGGAAAAGGAGAGTGGATTGGAGGATTGGAAATATTTATCACTCTGGCACATAGAGGCAGGCACAAGTGTAGATGTGGCAGGAGTTTAATGTCATGGTAATATTTCCAGAGAGATATATATGAATAAAATATATATTTATTCTATAGGATAAAAATAGGAAAATACCATTGCAATTCCTATTTCTTGAGGGAGAAACACAGCTCCTTCTATTGCAATCCACATGTTTTTGGGAAAAGACATCCAACCACCAAAAAGTGTTGGGAAAGGGCTTGAGAAACAGCAAAATTCTGATGTAGGAAAGCAGATGGAATTTGTGATGAGAAAGGGCTGGGGAAATGGGCTGTGTGGTGGAAGGACAATGAGGGAAGCTTCCCTCCTGGGGGATGGCAGGAAGAGAACCTCCTCTTGGAATGAAGCCGTTCCTTGGTACCAATACTAAGACATTTCCTATTCCCATCGCAGCCCAGTTTGGAAGTGTAGAAGAGGGAATTAAAAGCGTTCATGGGGTAGGAATGCAGTCCAGGATAGTGCAGTTTTCCAGCCAGGAGCTCCATGGAGATGGAGATGTACCCATATGTAGAGGTCACCATAAAATGGAAGCAGTTCTTCAAGTGTTAATGTGCAGGAGAATGAATAAAAACATCCCCAGAAGAATGAATAAACCCAACCTTCTAGCTCTGGCAAGTTGGGAAGCATTTTTGCCACCCCTGTTGCTAAATAAAAGGGTTTTTTTCCCCATAAATCCAGGGTGTTTCTCCCCTGTTTCCCAACACCTGTGCTCTCTGTGTATCCCATGGCCTGTGGATCCAACACATGGTCTCCAAGGACTGGCAGGAATTTTTGTCACCCATTATCCCAGATACTTTATACACTGCTTGCAAGCACTGGGTGATCTCGGAAGATCTTTTGACTTTATTTGCCTTTCCCTGCCAGGGAGGTGGGAGCGCTGATGGATTTAGGTCCGTTGCCCAGAGGTGCAGGAAGCTTTTCCAGGCTTTGGGAAAGCTCTTGGCAATTCTCTGAGACCAAACCCTCCCAGAGGCTTTGGATGAGAGCTCCAAAGCTGGGACAGCTGCAAGGGGGGAGCCAAAGTGACACCAGGATGGTGTCACCATCTGCTCCCCTCAGGCTGGAGCTCCTCCTGCAGGGATGTCTTGGAGAGGTGGCAGCTGGGCCTTGGATCAGGTTGATCTCCTGAGGGCAGCCCATGGCAGAAATTCAATTAAATGGTGGAAAACATGGCCCTACACTTTCCAGGCTGTTGTTGCTGTGGCCTGGCGTCAACACCCTTGGCTCCAGCACAGATGGAGGGGGTTTTGCAAAATTGTGGCATTTGCAACAGGCTCTTTGTAATTTGTTTAATTCCAATATTTCAAGCTTGATGGATTTGCTTCCCTTTCTCCAAGTCAGGCCCTTCTCCCAGGTACCAAGCAATAGAAGAGGAAATGTCCAGGGGAGGTTCAGACTGAACATTAGCAAGAATTTCTGCACCAAAAGGGTTGTAAAGCATTGGAACAGAATTGCCAGGGAAGTTGTAGAATCCCTGAAAATCATAATCCTGACATGGTCTGGAAGCGTCCAAGGCTTGGAGCACCCTGGGATAGTGGAGGGTATCCCTGCACATGTCAGAAGACGATCTTTAAGGTCCCAACCCAAACCATTCCAGAATTCTGTGCTGGTTTCCATGATTCTGGGCCTTCCCTCTCTGCCCGTTTTTTGCCAATATATGAAGGAATGAGCTGGAAAGGACCAGAGGGCAGAGCAAGATGTGATGGCTCTCTTGCTTGGGAGCACTGCACTGGGACTCCTGAGGAGCAGTTTGTTTTCTGCTTTTCCAGTAGGAATGAATTGATATTATTGGCTCTTCCTGGCTAAAATCACAATACAGAATGGATTCTACCAAAGCTCCATCTAACGTGGCATTTCCAGCACCCAGAATTAATTGCTGACCAACATCCTGAGCCAGAGCTGCAGCTTTGATCAGTTTTGATCCTTGCTGGGTTGACTGTCCTCAGGCAGTTTTAAAATCTTCCTTCTCCTCCTGCACACTTTAAAGTGTGGTGCTAATTGCCACAGAAGGTTGGGGCTTTTGATGGCACTTGTTTGGGTTTTTTGTTTGTTTGTTGGTTTTTTGTTGTTGGGGTTTTTTGTTGTTGTTGTTTTTTTGTTTGTTTGTTTGTTTTTGTTTTTTTTTATGAGCCATCTGCTGCCTGAGGCAATTCCTCCTCAGATGTGCAATTGACTTGTTGAGTTTTAGGGTCTGTTGTCTGAGATTATACATGTGGCAACAAGCTGGGTGAAGCCAATTTTCCTCTGCTGTCTTTACATTTTCTGGCACATTTAGTGACTTGTAAAGATTTCTGGAAGGTGTCCCTGCCCATGGTAAGGCAGCTGGAAGTACATGATCTGTAAAATCCCTTCCAACTCAAACCATTCTGGGATCTTCTGAACTCAGCCCTGCTTTTTCATGATAAGAACCACAGTTATAGAAAAGAAAATTCCGTGTTTTAAAACTCTTGCAATATGTTTCTATATAAATATCATGTACATAAAAAATTATATTTATATAAAGGTTTGGAGTTGTACCTCAGCACCTGCAGTGCAATTCCATGTTCCGACAAACAGTTCAGTTTATAATCTCAGGGTTTTTCCTAATTTTTGTGCAATTTTAAGCTGGTACCACTTTAGGCTGGTCAAATAGATCCTCATGGAAACACCTCAGGTTCTGAAGGGATGGAGATGGTCAGGAATGAAAGGCTGGTGCACAGAAATTCACCTCTTTTTTTTTTTTATTTATTTTCTAAGGGGAAAAAAAACCCTAATATCAGAATCATGGGTGGTTTGGGTGGGAAGGGACCTTAAAGATTCAAAATTCCACCCCTGTCCCTGGTCAGGGACACTTCTCACTATCCCAGGCTGCTCCAAGCCCCAAAGTCCAACCTGGCCTTGGACACTTCCAGGGATCCAGGGGCAGCCACAGCTTCTCTGGGCACCCTGTGCCAGGGCCTGCCCACCCTCACAAGGAACAATTCCTTCCCAATATCTCACCTAAATTTCCGCTATGTCTGTTGGAAAACATTCTCCTTTGTCCTGTCACTCCATCCTTTGTCTAAAATCTTTCTCCATCTTTCCTGTTGTCCTCTTCAGGCACTGCAAGGACACAGTGAGGTCACCCCAAAGCTTACCTTCTCTAGGCTGAACAATCCCAATTCTGTCAGCCTTTTAATATCTGTCTTTAAAATATTTTTATCAACCCAAAATCTCCCTGAGGGAAAAAGAACCATTAGGAGATAAGGTCCTTTGCAACCCAAACCTTTGTAGGAGTCTAAAAAAATCAAAATTTTACTACTCTTCTTCCCCTCACAAAAAGGGCATAAATAACATTAATTTGTGTGAGGAAGTTACACTCAGAGCCAACTTGATGACTCAGATGTAGTTAGTAAATAATCAAGTGGTTTGGAGTCTTAAAGACAATTGCTGATTTAGAAAATCAGAGCTTATGAATTGTTCTTGCTTTTCTCCAACTGAGTCATAGCCCAGGAACTCAAATAGTTGTTTGTTTTTTTTTTTCCTTTAAAGATGTTATCTAAAGAGCAGAGAAAATATTCCTCCAGCTGAGGTAAAAAAACCCAAAACAATAATCATAAAAATATATGTCTAATGTTGGGCAAGCTGAGTGTGCCAGATGGAGGAAGAAAGGCAGAATTCCAGGGGTTTGGAGCAAAGCAGCACTACAGAAGGTCTGTAGTTACCCATATATTTGCTTTTGCTGCAATTAATGTTTCCAAGTATTTTTCCAATGTATTCTTCCCCCATGTTCCTTCAGAGCCTGAAAAAAAAAATTGCTGCAATAAGGAATGCATAGGAAATAATAAATATTATTGCTATTTATTAGCTAAGAAAGCTGCTGGAGCACCATTCACATCAAAATAATATGGTTTTAATTTATATAATCTTTTAAATAGCACACTTTAGGGGATTTATTTTTCTGTCTGAAGAGGGATGAGTGGAATGGGTAGGGATGGAAGAGATTTCAGGGGTCACATCTGGTTCTTGCTTCCTGGAAAGAGCAAAACCCTGGGATTGCACTTTGTTTTTCCCATCTGGAGGTGTGAAACAGCCTGGCAGAGCTGAAGGCTCCTAACTCTTCCCTTTTCCCTCTTTTCATGATTTTTTGCAGGCAATTTCTATGTTGAGCAAAAAAAAATTGAAACAATGGGGAGAAAAAATTACCGCGTAATTTTTGTCCTGCAGTAATACTTTGCTGTCAATAATAACCATCAACTATTAGATCCAAATGTTTTATCCTAGAATTTCAAAATGAGGATGTTTGTGTCAAAGTGATGGTTTATGACAAATGTTTCTAGTTGGGGAAAAAAATCCATGCTGTAAAATAAATGTATTTTTAATGAGAGCAGTGAAAAATCCCTGTACAAGCATTCCGGTGAGGAACTCACACATTTTTCCTGGGAAAATGCTTCCATCAAAATACTCCCACCAGCTCTGTTCAAATTTGTAAGCATTAAGTAGAACTGAGGAATGCAGCAGTGAATTTGAATTCTCTTGACTTCCTTTAAAAAAAAAAAAAACCAAATAAATGAAGATGCCTATGAGGGATGCAGGAGCAGAAATTAATTCATGGGATGTAGACAGCATAATCCATGTTAGCAATCCCTCGGAGCAGGTTTACAACAAGATGGAATCAAAGAGGGGAAAAGAGAGCAAAAAATGGGATATCTGCTTCAATTTATAGCTCAGTATACTCAGCACCTTGTGATATGGCTCCTGTTCAAATTTCCTTTTGTACCCAGGATGGATTTGGGTTTGTATGTCAGGCTTTGGAGCTCCATTTAAAATTCCTGTAATTTATCAATTTTTCAAAATTGAGGGAGTTTTCTGTACAGTAACCTGGAATAGGGATGCAGGGTGCACTCATTTGGTGATAATTATGAGGCACCGTTGTAATTAAATGTTAAGGTCTGCATTTTATAAATAATCAAATGTTCTCTATTAGAGTCATATTAAAATAATTCCACCTCTAAAATGCAGAATAATATCAGCTCATGGCTCGGATATTGCCTGCTGTAATTTAACACAAAGGGACCAAAGGAAACAGCCTCAGGTTGCACCAGGGGAGGTTTAGGTTGGATATAAAGGGACGTTTCTCCACCAAAATGTTGTCAGTCACTGGGACAGGCACCTATGGCAGTGGTGGGATCAGCATTCCTGGAGGGATTTAAGGGATGTATGCAGGTGGCACTTGGGGACATGTGGAAGTGGAGAAAGACCATTCAGTGCCACCCCTGCCATGGGCAGGGATACCTTTCACTATTCCAAGGTATTCCAAGCCCTGGCCAGCCTGGCCTTGGACACCTCCAGGGATCCAGGGGCAGCCACAGCTTCTCTGGGCACCCTGTGCCAGGGCCTACCCACCCTCCCAGGGTAGGGTTTATTCCCAATATCCCATAAATTTCCCCTTTGTCAGTGTGAAGCCATTCCCCTTGTCCTGTCCCTCCCATTCCTTGTTCCCAGTGACTCTCCAGCTCTCTTGGAGCCTCTTTAGGCACTGGAGGGAGCTCAGTCAGTGATACCAACCTGAGAACAACATAGGAATAATCCTGATTTATTTATGTTTGCTGTTCTCCTCATCCTCTCTCCATAAACACCCAGAGTTTCATAGGCTGAGTGCTATTCCTGTCCTGTATATATTCCTATTTCTTTACAGCCATCACTCTACCAAGCCTCTGCTTTGAATTTAATGAATATTAACATCAATTCTAAGTGTCAGTGCAGGTCTTTTACACATGTCCAGACTTGGCACAGGGGCTGTTTATGCTGTTGATGGTAGATCAGGCTCTAACAACTCCACTTTCAGTGGCAGCCTCTGATCTCACTTTGAGTTGCCCTGGCTATTGATGAAAAAGATACACTTAAGCTTTTAATTCCTTGATGCATTCCAGAAGATTCCTGTTGTCCCTCCCTGTCCATGTCCCTGTCCCTGCCCCTGTGGTGTCACTGTGATTTCAAAGTGGGGGCTGGAGCCAGCCTGGCCACTGAGATCTTGGGGAGCAGCAAGGCTGGCTGGGAATACCCACCCTGAGAGGGGTAACATTTAAAAGTAATAAACAGTTATCCCTTATTATCACTACCCACATTTGGGTGTTAATTTAGGTGAGGGCACAGCCTGAGCTTGGCTCTTGTGAGAGGTAGTGCTCCCTTGACAGCACCAGGATTGGTGTGAGGAGCTGGGGTTACCTTTGAGGTTGGCTCCCAGAACTGGGGTTTTGGGATGGTTTTGCTCTTAGGAGAGCCTGCTTTTTTCTTGTGAAGTTCATGTGAGGGAGACCCAGGGTCCCTTTTTTCTGAACACAGAGGGTTGGGATTGTTTGTTTAGGAGTGCTGCCCTTAGGGCTTAATGACCCACTCACATTTTGTTAGGCTGAACCATATTGCCATCGGTCCTCCTGATGATGCCTTGGAGTGGCTACCTGGAACAGAGGCTAGACAAGATTAAAAGATTAAGAGAATAAGAATATGCATTTATCGAAGGCCTTCAGTAGATACACCTTGAGCAGTCAAAAGCCTCCAAGAGGGGCTACACTCAAGATGGACAATGGTCAGGAGTTTTTCAGGCAGATACAAGTTTGGGCCATTTACATATCAGGGGTTAATCCTCCACCTACAACTTTAGATAATGAAGTCATATACCCCCAGTCCACTTCCCCCCTAATTCACTTTTGTTTATACTTTTTGGGGACTGAGGCTGTTGGGTGTCCTTGGATCTCAGGCCTGGGAGGACTGTTTTGTCTGACCAAAATGTGAAGACAGTAACTAACACTTTATATGGAGTTTAGAGTTATGCACTAATGCAGTACAGGATTTGAAAATATAAAGGCTAAAATCTTGAAGCATCGCTCCAAATCTCCACTGGAGGCTCAAACTTCCCATTCCAGGGAATTTAAGAGGTGAAACATCTCCAGCTGTGCCAGCTGTGTGGGAGAGTGTGTGAACAGATCCGACCCTCTGCTGGACAGCTCCTTCCTTAACCAGCAGAGCTGGGACACTGCCAACCCCTCCCACAGCGTTGGGATGAGGGTTGGGCACTGGGACACTCCATGGACAATGCTGGTGATTTCCAGCCAGACACCCTTAATGGACATGGGAGTTGCAGGCACTGCTGATGAGTGTAGGTGAGAGAGCACCCTCAACACTGGAATTAACCTTTGATTTCCTGGGATTTTTGGGACAGACAGGACCATGCTGCCTTCTCCATGAGTTATCTGCTTTATTAAAGTCTGGCCATTACACTGATGGACATCTGGCCAGTGGAGAGCCCATGCAGCCCCTGCTCCTCTGGGACCTCCCCTTCCCATGGCCCATCTTCCTGTTCCAGTCCTGCAGCAGCTGATTCTTTGCAGGTTCAAGGCACCAAACCTCCTCTGTCTTCTTTGTTCTGCACACACAAGGTCCTTATCCCCAGATCCACTTGTTCTTGTGCTGGCAGGAATCCTGCAGCAGGCTGATTTCCTTAATTATGATTGTTGTCTTCCCCCTTCTGCTATCTCTCCAGCTCAGCAGCAGTCTCCCATCTGTCTTTTCATTCCCTGACCATCACTTGTCAGATTTTTGTCTACATTCTCTACCCTCTTTTCCAAAGAGAAAATGGACAAGTTATTGTTCTCCTGAGATGCTGTCACATCACAGAATCAGAATCACAGAATCACTATGGAAGAGATTTTCAAGATCATTGAGTCCAACTCATGCCCTAACTAAACCATGGCACCGAGTGCCCACATCCAATCTTTTTTTTAACACATCCAGGGATGGTGACTCCACCACTTCCCTGGACAGACAATTCCAGTACTTTATCATTCTTTCCATATTTTCTTTCCGATATTTTTCCTAGTATACAACCTATATTTCCCTTGGTGCAGTTTAAGGCCGTGTCCTCTCGTTCTGTTAGTTGCTGCCTGGAGAAGGAGACCGACCCCCACCTGACCACTACCACCTTTCAGGGAGCTGTTGAGAGTGATAAGGTCACCTCTGAGTCTCCTTTTCTCCAGGCTGAACAACCCCAGCTCCCTCAGCCATTCCTCAAAGGGTTTGTGTTCCAAGCCCCTCACCAGCCTCTTTGCCCTCCTCTGGATGTGCTCAAGTGTCTCATCATCTTTCCTAAACTGAGGGGCCCAGAACTGGACACAGCACTCAAGGTGTGGCCTCACCAGTGCTGAGCACAGGGAAACAATGACCTCCCTGCTCCCTCTGGCCACACCATTCCTGATCCAGGCCGGGGCCATTGGCCTCTTGGCCACCAGGGCACACTGCTGGCTCATGTTCAGTCAGCTGTCAACCATTACCCCAGGTCCCTTTCTGCCTGGGCACACCATCCCCAGCCTATAGCATTGCAGGGGGTTACGGTGGCCAAAATGCTGGACTTGGCACTTGGAGTTATTAAACTGCATCTTATTCGACTCTGCCCATCCATCCAACCGGTCCAGGTCTCTCTGCAGAGCCCTCCTACCTTCCAACAGATTGACACGTGCTCCCAGCTTGGTGTCATCTACAAATTTCCCGATGGAGGGCTCAATCCCCTCATCCAGATCATCAATGAGGATACTAAAGAGGACTGGCCCCAGCACTGACCCCTGGGGGACACCACTGGTGACTGGCCACCAGCTGGATGCTGCACTGTTCACCACCACTCCCTGGCCATCCAGTCAGTTCTTAACCCAGTGAAGAGTGCTCCTGTCCAAGCCGTGAGCTGTCAGTTTTTCCAGGGAATGCCGTGGGACACAGTGGCAAAGGCCCTGCTGAAGTCCAGGTACACAACATCCACAGCCTTACCTGCATCCACCAGGTGGGTCACCAGGTCATAAAAGGAGATCAGGCTGGTCAAGCATGACCTGCCCTTCCTAAAGCCAGGCTGGCTGGGTCTGATACCCTGGCCATCCTGTAGGTGCCATGTGATGGCACTCAGGATGATCTGCTCCATAACTTTACTAGGTACTGAGGTCAGGCTGACTGGCCTGTGATTACCAGGATCCTCCTTCCAGTCCTTCTTGTGGATGGGTGCCACACACTGGCCAGCTTCCAGCCGTCTGGAACCTCACCAGTGAGCCAGGACTGTTGGGAAATGATGGGGAGAGGCTTTGCAGTGCATCTGCCAGCTCCCTCATCACCCTGGGGTGGATCCCATCCCATAGATTTATGAACATCCCAGCAGCTCAGCAGTTCTCTGACTGCCTTCTCCTGGATAACGGGGACATTCTGCTCCCTGACACCATCTGCCGTCCCAGGAGGACAGTTGTCCTGAGGACAAGCCATCATCCCACTAAACACTGAGGCAAAGGAGGTGTTAAGCACTTCCATCCTCTCCTCATCTGCAGTTACTAAGTTCCCTCCTACATCCAGTAGAAAACAAAGGTTTGTCTTACCCTTTCTTTTACCATGAATATATTTGTAAAAACATTTTTAATTATCCTTTACAAAAGTTGCCAAATTAAGTTCAAGCTGAGCTTTGGCCTCCCTAATTTTTTTTCCTACGTGCCTTAGCAGCCCCATTAAATATTTCCTGAGAGACCTAACCCTCCTTCCAAAGATGATACAGCCTTTTTTTATTCCTAAATTCCTTTGAAATCTCGTTGCCCATCCAGGCTGGATGTTTGCCTCCTCAACTCATCTTTCAGCACACAAGGATAGTCTGTTTCTGCACTGTCAAGATCTCTGTTTTGAAGCACCACATGTCCCACCACAAATCTGTCCTGCTCTGGGATGCAAAAGTAATTCTCTTCTGGTCTCTTCTTGGAGTGATCTTCATGGTCCCCATTGCCTACAATCCTTCTTTTACTATTTCCCTTCATTTCCTTCTCTCTTTTGGATCTTTTCCCTCACCAGATGAACACACTTTGGGCTCTGAGTTCTGAGCTGCTGCCCCATTTTCCTCTCTCCTTACCATCAGTATTATTTATTGTATGGAAAGCTGTCAGGATTTCTTCTCTCACAGTTTTACAGCATCATCAAGTCATGATTTGGGCTGGAGGGGGCTCACAGAGGGCACCTGGCACAACTCCAGCCCTAAAGAGCTCTGATTAGAGCATCTATCTGAATGGATGGATTTGACTGTTATTTCTTTTTCCTTTCGTTTCTTCATGTTTTGGCCAATCAGCTCAATTGTTGGTCTTTAAGTATAGCCATTCCTAAGTATTCATAAAAAAATCCCAAGACCACCAATCCATTTTTGGATTTGAAGAGTTGTCACTGCAATTCAGAGCTGCCCACTATAGCCTTCTCTTGGCATACCCAACTTCCTTCTTACATGTGGTGGAAGAGTTGTGTTGATTCTCCAGCCTCCACATGGGGATTTCAGGTGTTTGTTTCCTCCTTTTTGTCTTTCTTTTTGGTGTTTTTTTCCTCTCTTCAATGAACTTTCAGCTCATTTCCTCTGTCCTGATGTCTCACAGCTCATTTCTGGACTTGTCTCTCTCCTAATAAGAGAGTTCCCTATATAGAAAGTCTCAAGATTTCCATATGGCAAAACCCTCCAGAGGTTTTATGGCTGGACACTGTGAGGCTGCTCTGGAATTGCTGTTATCCATCAGGATAGCTTTGACCCTTCTCTTTGGACCCTGACTCCTCAGTTTTCTTGCCTCAAACCCCATCTCTTTTTCCCTCCATGACCTGCCCCCATACAACCTCTCCACTGGTGATTTTGGCAACCCTCACCCATTTATTGCACTCTAAAAGATATCCTGGGGCTTCTTCCAAATGCTCCCAAGCCTTGGAGAAGATCCCAATAAATACCCATAGTGCTACCCAGGCTTTGAGACCCCCTAGAAGGTGCAGATTTGCTGACAATAATTACATTTCATGTATTTATTTCTTTAAATTGATGTTTTTCACTGATGTCTCTGTAGGCTTTTGCTGTTTGAAGCAAGGTGTCAGTGATTGTCCCAGGAATTTCACCACAGATAGTCCCAAATCCAACAGGAGGGATGGGAATCATTGAGCTACGTGCCTTGGATGGAACAGATATTTTTCAGAGGTTTAGCTGTGTTTATATTAAATTACAAAAAAAAAGGAAAATGTTCATTTAAGACTACTAAAGCTGTGGGCAGCCTTCATCTCAATTTAATCTCGGGTTTGTTCAGGCTGAAAAAGTGGTTTAGGGTTATGTGGCAGAACTTCTCTAACGAAGCAATTTCATTCTGGTTGCTGAAGGGGCTGGCAGAGATTTAAATTCATCAAAATTTTTTATATTTAGTTTTTTTTTCCCCTCATCCCTTGGGTTTGTAAAATCCAGTTCATGATTCCTGCAGTGTGAAGCTCTAAATGACCCATTCTTAAGACACCTGCTAAATTCCATTGTGTTCACAGTCAGCCTGTAGTTAAACGAACAGTTGGCATTTGTAGAATTGAGAAGAAACTGGAAGGTTTTAGAGTTTTATATAAACCATGGTCTAATAAAGATGAAAATTACTTCTACAGGAGGCTACTCAGCATTTGTCCTAGGTGCTGGTTTATTTTCTCATCCTGTAGTATAATTTTGGATAAAAAATATTTGGGAACTTCACCCCCAATAAATTGTGTTAAAATATGATATTAGAATTCTAGGGCTGTGATGGTGACAGGGAATATCAGAATCCTGGAATGTTTGGTTTGGAAGGGGCATCAAGGATCATCCAGTTCCACCCCCTGCCATGTCACAGACACCTTCCACTGTCCCAGGCTGCCCCAAGCCCCATCCAACCTGGCCTTGGACACTTGCAGGGATCCAGGGGCAGCCACAGCTTCTCTGGGAAGGATTCACACCACCCACCTTCACAGGGAAGGATTTCATTGTAATAAATGAGATTTTGGTCCTGGATTGAAGCCTTCCAAACCATCTTTAGCCTTCTACAGCTGAATGGGTGGGAAAACATTTTTTTCCCAGAGGGAAAAAAATAAAGGAAATCAAATCAGGGAGAGAAAAAAGGGATGTGAAGTTCCTGGGCAGGAAGTTTCAGGACTGTCCTGTAGACTGAAAGGACTCGGCTCTTCCATGGTGCTGCAGCTCCTCTACACCCTTGGCTGCAGCACTGGGCAGGGGCATCTTCTCCATGCTGAAAGGACAGGGATTAGGCAAGGTGAAACTTGCTGGCAATATTTAGGAGTTCAGTGGAGTGGAGGGAATGTGTCAGGCCATAAGGAGGCTGGCAGACATTGCACTAATGACATCCAAGCCTTTTTGCAGAAGCTGCAGAGTAAATCTTACGTTAAACAACCAGCATGTGATCCCAGTTCCCCACTGCTGGTGAAGCCTTCCCTGGATTTTTACATCCTGACCTTTTAACATCCTGATCTTGGACACTTTGAAAACTTTGTAAAAGGAGGTGGAATTTGAAAGCCAATATTGTTCTTTTCTGAAGCTGGGTATTTCCAACACCTCCCATTTCCACAGGTTAATGCAGTGCTTGTAAGAATGGCTCTGGATGGGATTTTCTCTCCTGCCTTGCATCTGAAATTAGCATCTGAAATTCTCCCAGTGCTCTCTTCAACCTTTTTGGGATAAATCTGCCTGAAGGAAAACTGAGGTGGAACAAAAAGGTGTTTGGTTCTTGTTCTTAAGGGGCGTGGAACTGGGGCTGTGGTAAAAACCACAATCTGGGACATTTACAAATGAATTTGATTTGCCAGAGGGAGTGGGGAAGTGTGGGCAGGAAATATAGAAAAAAATCAGCTAAATATTGGCCAAAAGAGTTCCAAAGGTCCCCTCTCCAACCTCCTGCTCCAAGCAGGGATGTCCCAACTCCTGGAGCAAAGTCATAATTCCCTTGTCTAGCCTAATCTTAAAGCTCTCCAAGGAAGAAGCATCACCTATTGCACTGCTCCAAGTTTTCCTGAAGTTTTCCATCATGTCCCAGCTAAACCTCCTAAATGACAACTTGGAGCTGCTTAAAAAAACTTCCTGGGGGAATAAATCCCAAGAAAAGTAATTCAAACTAAGGAATCTGGGATGTAACAGAGATTACTGCCACTGTTTGCTTCAAAAAGCTCCTGAGCCCAGTCTTTCTTGTCAGGAAAATGGAATATATCTAATGTCCATGGATTTGGGGGTGTCCACAAGAGTACAGGATTAATCCATAGACATTGCTTTATGTTTTTTAATCTTCTGTCATGTGTCCTATCTGGACGTGGCTGTTAGAGACTTGGAGAAATAATAAATAAGAAATAATTAGGCAGTTTGGGCGAGATCCCTCCACCTGGGAAACTTGGGAGAGCTGAAACTCTTTGGAATGCTGAAGAAGTCAGAACCTTTTGCACTGATGGTTTATTGTCCTGCTGCGAAAAAAAAAAAAAAAGAAAAATTCAGATTTTAAACTCACCCCCAGCATGTCCTTGAGCAACGTCACATATTTTATGGATAAAGCTCCCTAAGCAGGACATCTCCCAGGAATGCAGGCTCATTTAGGAAATGTTTTATCATTTGGAAGCTCTTGATGAAAGGCCTGTAATAAAGTTTTGGAGTTAACCTTGTAGCCTTATTTCTCCTTTTATGGCTGCAGAAGATACTTTTCCCATGTGGAGATTCCAGATTAAGGATAGTGAGAGAGTGGAAGAGGAGGATTTTGATTGCCAGGAGCTTTGAAGTCATAATGGGACAATGACCCTGTGTTCCTACTGGAGTTCAGGAGAAGCATTGGATCACTTCTCAGTTTGGAGGATCTACATTTTCCATACAAGCCCAAGTTGTTACCAGTATCCAGGGCTTGGAGAGGGATGAGGCAGCCATGGGAAGGAAAGGGACTTGGATTCTTCAAATCCCAGAATGGCTTAGCTTGGAAGGAGCATTAAGCATTCAAAATTCCACCCCCTGCCATGGACAGGGACACCTTCCACTGTCCCAGGCTGCTCCAAGCCCTGTCCAACCTGGCCTGGGACACTTCCAGGGATCCAGGGGCAGCCACAGCTTCTCTGTGTACCCTGTGCCAGGGCCTGCCCACCCTCCCAGGGAAGGAGATGACAAGGCGGGGGTTGGTTTATCAATGGTCTTGGAGGTCTTCTTATTCCCTCCTTGAGTTAGTCTCTTAACTTATTAATTAATATTAAACTGTGGTTGCTGAGTCCTTAATGAAGAAAATGTGTCAAGGACCATTTCATGTGGCTCTGGATGCTGAATTCTGTTGTTGTTGAATTCCTCTTCTTTTTAGAGGAAAATAATGCAAATAAATGTTGTCCTCTTTATCTGTGCCAGTTCCCTGGGGTTTTGGCATTTCCTGGGTCTTTGGCTTTGCCTGGCTTTGAATGATGTGATCAAGGCTGGCAGATAAGTTCCCTGTGCAGGGTAGGTTTGTCTGCAAGGCACCAGTTTCTAGAAACTCTTCTGATTTGTTCAAGGTTTAATTGATTTGTCTTTGAATGGGATAATTAACATTTAATGTATCTTAAAGATGCTCTTGTTTCCTGCTGGCTGATTAAAACAGCAATGGATGGGATCTAGTAGGGTTTTATTTCACTTTAATGAAAAAGTGGTCATTTTGTACCCCTGGGTTGTTTCACTTGGGGAATATAATTAATTACAGACTAGTGAGACTCTGGTTCATTAAAATAATTCTGAATAAATTACACAAGTAATTGGGTTGAATCATTAATGGGTTTGGCAGGCAAGGAGGTTCTACCAGCCCAGTGTGTCACTCAGATTTGGGTTTATCTGTCACTTCAGACTAAACTCAAGACACAGTTTACCTAAAAATACGAGTTTTAATTCCTATAGAATATTCCTAAAAGTGTGTTTGCTCTTCCCTGCCTTTCTCAGCTGCTGGAAACACTGTAATAAGTTATATCAATATCATTGAGGGTTTCCTGGGAGCAATGGGAATGGTGAGCCCACTGGAAATGTTTTTACCATAAGCAGAGAGGGATTTCAGAGCACTGCTCCCACCTCAGTAGTGGGAAACCCTGGTGGGACACAGTGACTCCCTCCAGGGATTAAAACTGCATGTGGCACCTGGGGTTGGGGTTTAGGGGAGGACTGGGCACTCTTGAGTGGATGTCTGGACTCAGTGATCCTAGAGGACTTTTCCAAAGATTCTGTGATTCCTTGCTTGTCCTGATGCTGGCAGATCCAGCCATGGTGGGATGGGTACAGTTACAGGGGTTTGAAACAGATTCCATGCAGGACTTGGAAGCAAAGGATAGGGGATGAGATACTCATCTCTTTCAGCCTTAGAAGTCAGCAACAATAAGGATTTCAGCTGAATATGGGAATACCTGCAGCGCATCTCCTCCCTGTGTTGTGGCAGCTCTTGGATTTAACTGGAATTCCCTTCCAAGGCAGGTGGATTTCCCAAGGGGTGGCAGAAATGGAGTTTCTGTGCCCAGAGAAAAGGCAGAGCAGGGGCTGTGACAGAAGGCAGCCCACAGGTACTGGAAAGGGCTCCAGGAGACCTCAAAGCTTCTTCCAGAGCCTAAAGGGGCTCCAAGAGAGCTGGAGAGGGACTGGGGACAAGGGATGGAGGGACAGGACACAGGGAATGGCTTCCACTGCCAGAGGGCAGGGATGGATGGGATACTGGAAAGGAATTGTTCCCTGGGAGGGTGGGCAGGCCCTGGCACAGGGTGCCCGGAGAAGCTGTGGCTGCCCCTGGATCCCTGGAAGTGTCCAAGGCCAGGTTGGACTTTGGGGCTTGGAGCAGCCTGGGGTAGGGGAAGGTGTCCCTGCCCATGGCAGGGGATGGGATGAGCAGATCCTTAATGGCCCTCCCAACACAAACCATTCCATGATTCTCTGAATTCCAAGTGTTCCCACCCCAGCACTGCCAATAATCGCCCTGTTTGCCTGAAAGACTCAGAAAACCTCAGAGGAATTAACAGAAGGTGGAATTTTTGTTATGCTGAAATGGGATTTGTGAAATGGATCCTCCTGGCTGTGGGCAGATGTTTCAGGAAAGGCTATTTTTTTTTTTGAAGTCTGAACACCTGGATGGAAACTGAGCTGAAGTGCCACTTGGCACAGGTGTTCAGGCAAACATCCCAAATCCATCTGCCACCTTCCCTTGGCACTCCAGCTTCTGGAAGTTCCAGTCTAACTTTGGCTCCTGGCTGATCACCAGCTTAGAGAGAGCCACAGGGAATTGTGTTCCCTTGGGGTTTGCTACCTCTGAGTTGTGGATCTGGAAAGTGCTATTTGTCAGAAAATAAATAGTTATTATTTTCTTTATATATTGTACATATAGGGAATATCAACCCCAAATATAAATCCTAGAATGGTTTGAGCAGGAAAGAACCTTAAAGCCCACCCAGTACCACCCCCTGCCATGGGCGGGGACACCTTCCACTGTCCCAGGGTTCTCCAATCCCCATGCAGCCTGGCCTTGGACATTTAAACAGTGGGATCCTTCCTTGAAACACACATTTGGAATGTGAACACTCCCAGAAGGCAGAAGCTTTTATCTGAAACTTCACTTTGTCCTGAAAACACCAAAATTCCCCTTTTTAGAAAACTAGTTGAGGAGGAATTTGATTCCCACAGAGACACTGACATCCCAAGGACATCCAGTGCTGCTTTCTGCCAAGCCTGAAAGACCCATGGGAATATTAATGTCAGAATATTTATTAGCAAAATATAATTCTTAATTTCCAGGTGATCTTCACGGACTATTCCAGTGCTGTTTTTCAAAATCCAGGGCTGTAACTCAGCCTCATGTCTGGACTTTTTTCCCCATATATATTTTATTTAAGCTTTGAGTTTTATTTCCTCTTTTGACAGACATTTTATTTTATAAAAACCCTTTTAATCCCTAAACAAATTTCCATAACTTCTTGCCCATATTAGCACTGGAATTGGTTTAGTGCAGACCCTCCCATGGAGGAGGAGCACTTTTGCTCCTGATTTTTAGTGCTGTAAGTCCTTCCTGTGCTGAATGGCCTCAGATTCAGATGTGTTGGAATTCATCCCAATTTGTTCTTAAATATCTGCTTGCCTCATAGAAGTGATAAAAGCAAGACAAGGTTTCTTGAAGGGTCATCGTGGCTTGAAATTTTGAGTATAATAACTGCTGAGTGCTGAATCTTCCACCTTCATATTTGGGTGTTCAGCAACACCTGCCGTATAAAACCCCTATAAAATCACCTAGAAGTTGTCCTCAGAGCAGTGAAATCCTTTGTGGCAGGGTAGGACATGTCTACCAGAAGGAGAGAAGCTGCTCTGCAGCACAAAAGAGGTGGAGATGTCGAGGTCAGCAAGTATCACTGCCATAAATACATTTTTGGGATATTCAGAGCCGTAGCAGCATCCATCAACACACCACCAGCAGTGGGAGATAAGCCTGGGAATGGGGATCCATCCCTTTCCTCCCAGGAATCTGCTGGGTGACAACCCTAAATTGCTGTCCTAACATTGCTTTTGTACTCCCAGCACCATAATCCCCTGTAGATCACCCCCACCAGGGCCAGGAATTAATTTCTTTCCATGCCAGTTGGATTCCTTGAGTAGGTTTCTCACAGCAAGCCCAGTAACCGTGAGAATTAGTTTGGTTTTGGCACATGAAACCTTGATTATTTATTTATTTTTACTAAATCAGGAATAGGCAGGTGGTTTTTGCATCTCCCCCTGTTGCAACTATAGGCTAAGATGCAGGTGAAGTTTTAGAAATTATTACAAATAAAAGTAATTATTAGAATTATTGGAAATCATTGCAAATAAAAGTAACAAAGCTTTTAAAAGACATTTTTAAGTCTCCAGGTAGGCAAATCCCTCATTTAAAGGACAGAAGATGACCAAATTTGGGTACTACTCCTCAGAATACCCAATAAAGCTGATTCTTATCTCCCACCTGAAAGTCATGGTGTGATCAGAAAATACCCAATAAAATAAAAGTGAAGATGGAGATGCCGGGCTTTGAGCTCTTATTGCTAAATTCAAGCTAATAATGGATTTTTCCCATTTTTCCCCCCTATCTGACATATCTTGTCCTAAATGCTTTAAATCAACCTTATTAAGAATATTGTAACAAGGTCAAGTGTACAGTGCTGGAAGATGGGAAAATGCATTAAAGAAGTCAAATAGCAGCAAATTAGGAACCTCTGGATAGCCCTGTGGCATAATTTAAAACTCACCAGGGAAGACCTCATTTTTAATTTCTGAAAACCATCATTAACACCATTCTCAGCTGATCTCAGCACTCATCTCCTGAGGTCCCACAGGACAGGAGGTTTCTGCCAGGGGCCCTCCCAAGCAGCAGCAGGTTCTGCAGAGCAGCCACCAAGGACCAGGCACTGACCCACCTGCTCTGGGTGGTCCTTTGAGGTTCTCCAGTTTCTTGAGCCAAGAAATGGGGTTTTATCCTCATTTTTGGGAAAGGGAATAGTGAACACCAGGAAACAACTGGATGTGGCTGTGTCCATGGGGGTCACAGAATGGTTTGGACTGGAAGGAACCTGAAAGCCCATCCAGTGCCACCCCTGCCATGGGCAAGGACACCTTCCACTGTCCCAGGCTGCTTCAAACTCCAATGTCCAACCTGGCCTTGGACACTTCCAGGGATCCACAGCTTCTCTGGGAATCTGTGTCAGGGCCTGCCCACCCTCCCAGGGAAGGATTTGACTAAATGGGGATCAACCAAAGACTGGACTTGATGACTTTGTAGTTCTTCTCCAAATTTAATGGATTCTGTGATCCATGTCTGCATCAATCACCTGGATCTGCCTGATTTCCATGGGGGAAAACCACCCCACGCAGACCAAAGTTTGGCTTTCCAACCTTTCATCTTCCTGAGAACCAAACATCCATTTGCCATTGGTTTTGATATAAAAATACATCATGGGGATTAATAAACACAGCGTGCTCTACTAAACTTTTATAGATTTTAATGTGAAAGTAATAAAAGGTGCCATTGGAAAAAGCTGCACTTGAAAAGCCATTTCATAAAAAATCTTGTAAAAATCCCATCAGGCATTAAAATCTCACTTCCTAAAAGGGAATGAAATGCAAGAGGAGGGATTTGACTCCAAGGTACCCCAGTTTGAGGGCATGTAGCAAAAACCCCGTGTGATTTAAGCTTCATGGATATTGGGAAAACAGAACATTTCTTAGAGAACAACAATTTAGCTCGTTGAGCTTTAAAAATACTATTTTACTGATTTCATATGCAATATAAGCAAAATGTACAACTTTCCAAATAGAAAATATACCAGCTCCCTCTAATGCTTTGTTTTATGCCTTATGAGCATGTTGTTGGCACTTACTGACTGCTCCTAAAATATATTTCTACTCCTAGTGGCTCCAGCCTAAAGGTTAAACCCTGCCAAGGGTTGTACAACAAGAATAAAATAAAATAAAATAAAATAAAATAAAATAAAATAAAATAAAATAAAATAAAATAAAATAAAATAAAATAAAATAAAATAAAATAAAAGGAGCCCTTTGTGATAATTGACTGGAATTTTCATGAAGCTGAGGCCTCAGGTCTTTCAAGGTTCTGTTGGTCAAGGAAATTCTGCTCTGTCTTTACTGCACTGAGAGTTCTAAAAGTAAAAAAACTCCCAGGTGCTGCTCCTCAGATTCTACCAGCTGGGAAAAAAGGAAGCTCAGGAGGGACCTTCTGGCTCTTGCTGACAGGAGGGGGCAGCCAGGGAGGGTTGGGCTCTGCTCCCAGGGAACAGGGACAGGACAACAGGAAATGGCCTCAAATTGCACCAGAAGAGGTTTAGGATGGATATTAGGAAAAATTCCTTTACAGAAAGGGCTGTCAAACATTGGAACTGACTGCCCAGGGCAGGGGTGGAGTCCATATCCAAGGGATTGGGAGCAGTGGGAGCTATGGGAGCTCCTGTTGGAGCAGGACTACAAGCAGCTTTGGGGATGCAGGAAGGTAAAAAAAAAGCAAAACAATGGGAATTACCTCAAATATTTTTAGTTTTAGGGCAAAATATGGCAGCCTAAGGTAAAACCATGAGACAAAGGCTGAAGTATAAACTTATCTCTTTTTACATTGAGTTGTTGACAGCTTGTCAAAAGCAAAATTGTTGTAACTTCCCATTGTGGTGAGGTTGGCTGTAAATTCCAAGGAGAAATACAGATCTATGCATTTCATCCCTTAAAGAACGTCCTGGTATTTCCAGTGGTGTGGTGACATACCTGGGAATGTTTAGGAACGTGGACATTATTGCCACCTAACTCCACCGTGGGGTTAAGGAGCTGAAAAGGGCACGCGAGGTCTCTTGATGGGATTTTTGGCCCTTGTCCACAGCCAAGGATCTCCTGAGGGCTCCCAAATCCTCACTGCTTGGATTTCCACAGCCGAGAGCCCCGCAGCAGCTGTGACCTTTGTGCAGGTGTCGAGATCTGGGCTGGGGGAGCTGTAAAATACCAGGGGGTGACACAGAGCTGGGAGCTGGAGGGGATGAGACGTGTCCAGGGGAAATGCTGGAGCAGCCAGGACCATGGAGCGCTTGGAGAGCGACTCCACGGATGAGAAATGCAGCTTTTCGGGAAGCAGCTCCGAGGAGGAAAGGGATGAAGGCCAGGGAATGTCCGAGTCAGTCCTCTCCTCTCCTCTCCTCTCCTCTCCTCTCCTCTCCTCTCCTCTCCTCTCCTCTCCTCTCCTCTCCTCTCCTCTCCTCTCCTCTCCTCTCCTCTCCTCTCCTCTCCTCTCCTCTCCTCTCCTCTCCTCTCCTCTCCTCTCCTCTCCTCTCCTCTCCTCTCCTCTCCTCTCCTCTCCTCTCCTCTCCTCTCCTCTCCTCTCCTCTCCTCTCCTCTCCTCTCCTCTCCTCTCCTCTCCTCTCCTCTCCTCTCCCACAAGGGGTGGTGGGCACTGCCATGAATGAATGAATTGTTAATAAGTTGTGCTTTATACATTGCACTTCTAATAGCTGTTTGTGCTGTTAAAATAGTTACTTGTGTTTAATGCACTTGTAGTAATTAACTACCTGTTGCATTTAATGCAGTATTTACTTTTCACTTGTCATAATTCCTTGTTGCGCTGCTAGCAGTTATTTTGCCTTTAAAGCTGTGCATTTACTGGGAGTAACCTCTGAGGTATTTAATATTTTGCACTGGTAGTAATTAGTTGTTTCATGTATTTGCTAGTAATTAGTTTTCCATTTAATGCTGTGCGCTGCGAGTAATTACCTTTGTTTTTAATGATCTGCACTTGTAGTAATTGTTTCAGTTAATACCAGGCTTACTTGTTGCATTTAATGCAGTGAACTTGCAGTAACTTCTGCATTTAATATCTTGTAGTGGTTACTTTTCCCTTCAATGCTGTGCATTTACCAGTAGTAACTTCTGGGTTTAATGCTTTACACTTGTAGTAATTATTACATTCAGTGTGCCCTTATAGTAATTACTTTTGCTTTTGGTGCAGTTCATGTGTAGCAATTTCTTGTTGCAGTTAATGCCATGCACTTGTAGTAATTCCTTCTGCATATAATGTTGTGCACTTACTAGTGGTTAATTTTCCATTGAATGTTGTGCAGCAGCAGGAATTACTTTTGGAATTGTAATTACTACTGGTTGCACTTAATACCATGCACTTGTAACAGTAACTTCTGTGCTGAAGTCTGTGCACTTGTAGTAAATATTTGTTGTATTTAATGCCACCTACTTGTAGTATTTACTCTCTTATTTAATCCTGGGCACTTGCTGGTAGTTTCCCTTGCCTTTAATCCCCTTTTAGTAATTTCTTTCCCAATTAATGCCTTGCACTTGGAGTTTTTCATGCCATGCACTTCCAAGGTTTCATTGGCCTTTAATGCCATGAATTTCTGTACCTCCCTGTGCTGCAGCTGCTGGCCAAAGTCACCTTCTAGAAAAACATGGATTAATAGAAGATAACAGAAATTACAGCAGTCCCTTGTGCATCTGAATACATAATTCTAAATTTTGTTGAAAATGTTTGAACTGAGGCCGCCACCAATTTTATTGTATTTTCCTGGTCTGTAATCATCTAAATACAAAACAGTAACCAAATCATGTCTGTGATCCATAAATTTAAAGGGATAAATGTCTTTTTGTGGCAGCTGGGGTAATGGGACAAATGTGTTGAGTTTTAATGAGAATTAGTGAACACCAGCAAGTTTGAATTCTCATTTTAATGGATCAATATATTGGCAAAACTGGCTACAGCAACTTAATGAGGAATTTAATATTATCTGTCCTTATCCTCTCTGTATTTACCAAAGTTTTAGGAGTTAATACAGATAATTATCCACTGCTATTACTCTGCTTCTTTCTCCCTGCTTTAAATTAGCACAATGTGATTTATCAGTGGGATAAATTAGCACAAATGCACACTTAATTCCAGGCCAAATAGACTCAGAGTCAGCATTCCAGCACAGGCTGGAATATTAATGTTCTTCCCTTGTATTTCTGCTTGCTCTGCTCTAAAGGTATGAACATGAAGAGAGCTCCAAAGCAATTAAAGTTAATTAATGATGGCCTCAAAGGGAGAGTGCATATGCATCACCTTTTTTTAACTATATTCCTGCTTTAATACCTCCAGTCTTTAAATGGGATTTATTTTTATAACTAACAGCACCTGTAAATCTAATTTTCTGCTGCACTGGAAGCATGGAGTGATGCTCCAACCTAAATGAATGAAGGGTGTTTAGAAGAGAGGTCTCTCTTGCCTGTAAGCCACTTACCCTTGGAACATGGAAAGGTTGGAGGGCATTGGGATAAAGTGAACCCAGAAAATGCAGCACTGACTCTACTGGAACACAAATCAAACTGCTTAAAATGAATTAAAATGGTATTTTTATTAGTCTTGGAATTTTAATCTTTTATTAGCCTATATGGATGATGAAAACAGTAAGGAAAAGCTGTGAAAGCCAGAAATTTGTCCTCAAAAGTGCTTGAAGGATCCTGTATGTTGGAAATCAGATTGTCATGGAAATAACCGAGGAAATGTGTTTTTTTTTCTTGCAGGGAAGATGTCAGAACAGCCAATGTCATCGCAGCTGAAGCAGTCACTTGTCTGGTCATAGACAGAGAGTAAGTTCCTCCTTCTGCATGGGGCTGGGGGGTAGCTCCAATTTAAACATTTCCCAGAGCTTAACAAGAGCCTTGGATCATCTTCTCCAGAGAGGCCTCCTAATTGGGGGTGATAAAGTCACAGATGTGTCCTTGATGAGTGGAGGAAAGGTGCCCCTAAATCAACCAGACAAAACTCAATAGTGACATCTGGAATCACAGGAAGTCCAAAGGGAAATAAAGGAGGAGCTGGAATTATTGTGGAAAGGTGTTACAGTGGGACAGAGGTGGAGTTCACATGCTGAAAAGCATCAGCTTCTGGAAAATGTTGGAGCAGGGTGTTATCCCAGTCCATGTGGGGATGGAGAATCCTTGGGAGAAGGCCACAGTCCTGCTGGGAGCTCTGTGGCTCAGTGAGATACAGGAGATCAGAAGTGTAAAATAATAATTTGTACAGGAAGCTTGAGAGAATTAAGGGGGAATAATCCAGAAAAAAACCCATGCCTGGATGCTTCAGTGCTGCAAATCCAGCTGCTCTCTGCAGTTACTGGGAATGGGATTAAAAAAATTATACAAAAATGGCATAAAATGACATAAAAACATGACCCCTGGGCTGGTTTTCCTGTTGTGAAGCGCTGGCTCCAACCAGCAAAAGGCATGGATGCACCCTCATGGGAATCTTTCCATGGGAATGTGGTATGGATCTGTGAAACCCACAGAGAGGGTGAATAGGCATTGGCTTTTCACTGCCTCCCCCAGCACAGGAGCTCCAAGAAACCTGAAGGAAGGAGCCAGAAACTATGGAATAATGAGAAAAAATTACTGATGTTGAAAAGGAAATCCATTGAATTTCTGAAGTATGTGGGACCCACCTCTGGGCCAGGAGCTTTCAGAGCAGTGTGGATTGTTGGGGTGTCTGGGCAGGGCCAAGAGCTGCACCCATGATCCCTGTGGATCCCTAGAAGCAGATCTGGAGCCCTTCTTGTGTTCTGGTGAGAGATGGGATTCTGTGCTCTTTTAGGGCTGATCTCCATCCCCTCAATCCTGCTGTGACACAAGTGGTTTGTGTTGAGTTATCTCACAGGCCTCCATTTATGGAAATCCAGTGTTCTGTAAAGGCTGAGCTGGGGAATAGCTTCAGAAATCCTGATAAGTTCTGATTTATGTTAATTCATTATTAAGTGCAAAACCCATTCAACACAGGTGGGAACACCTGAGAGCTCCTTTCTCAACCTGGTATGCAAAACACCCACATGCCCTTCTCGTGCTGTGGGGCAAAGAGAGGAAGAAGAATTTGATTATTTAACAAGATAATGTTTTAATAGTCTTTATGCTTTCAATAACTAGATAATTTAGCAATCATTAATTCAGAGAAATAAAAAGCAACAAGTAATTTATGCTTTTTATTTTTACACTAGTGCAACAGATATTTTTGGTTTGCACTGTGAGAGTTAAAAACCCCAAATAATTCAAGTCACTAATTCCTGCTAATTTCCCAGGCTGTTCCTTTCCTTGTCTCCTGTGCCTTGTCCTCAGCATACAATGCCCTTGAATCAGTAAGGAAGTACAAGTTAAATTTAAACTGATGAAGCTGTGGTAAATCTACTCCAGAGATTCTATTAACACTCTGCAATTAGCAGAGTAACACTATTTATAAAATTCTTATTTATAGTGCAAGAGAAGTGACCCTATTGATAACCCTATTTATAGTTCAGAGCAGACTGTCCTGTGTTCTGGCCTGTTCTGAATTTTGTGTCCCAGCTCTTCTTTAGGCTGTTATTTTATAGGAATGACAACAGCAGGAGCAAAATTTCACATGGAGATAAACTACCAGGACTTGTGGCAATTTGGGAAATTGGTGAGGAAAAAGAACCATTCTTTTATTTCCAGATAGAACAAATTTTACACCTTTTGGGTTGTTGTGGTGGATGCGAACGTTGAGTGACACAGAAGGCAGCAGTGGGAGCAGGGAGTGGGTGTTCCCTGCAGCTGGAATCTGTTCAGTGACACAAGTCACTGAAGCTGCCAAATATTTCCTTTTCCCAGACAAGCTCTTTGCCTAATCAGATGGAACCACTGAAGCAGCAATTTCCATGCTCTGTGGGTGTTCCCATCTGAAGCAGCTCAGCAAAACTGGTGTTGGAGTTTCGAAAAACAAGTGATGGGAAAAGACCTTTTCCTTAACATGTGGAATTCCTGGAGAATTCCAGTCTCAGTGACCAGCATCACCCACTGGAATTATCTGCAGCAAGGTAATTCTTCCAAATTCCTTGTGAAAGGCTTCCAAAAGCATCCAAAAAATGTCCCAGAGGCCACACTCCCATCTCATTAACAAAGAGAGTCACACCTTGGTGCCACAGGAAGTTATTCCTAAGGAAGGTATGAGCCTGGTCTGGATTTGCCAATATTCCCAGAAATTTTAGGGCTGGTTTAGCTGCTGCAGAGTTTGTAGTTTAGGGGTGAATAATATGGGAAACTTTCATCACAGGGATGAGCCAGGAGCTCTGGGCAAGTTGGGTTTGAGAAGGGAATTGCTTGAGCATGAAAAGAGGGAATGCTTTACCTTAAAGGATCTCTGGAATTTATAAAATATGTATGAAGTGGCTACAGGGCTGAAGCAACCGGAGTCAGAAATACCATGAGGAAAGCTCATGATGGGTCTTTAATTACCAGATCATGTTGGTGCTGCCTTGTTTTTTAATTTCCTTGTGGAACTGGAAGAGGGCTCTTCCAGCTCCAAATACACCCCAAAGACTCCCCAAAAGTAGTACAGCTATTTTTGCCAACCTAGGAAGATGTACTTCGCAAAGTGCATTTCCAGCATCCTTTTCTGGCATAGGAATGAGTAAAATCCTGATCTGATAATGACAACAACCTGCAGGAAGCATTTGATGCATCCCATGGACTTTGTTCCCACTTGTCCTTGTCCTGAAAATATTTTTTATGAAAAGCATTGGTGTTTTTTCCAGTTTGCAGTTGTGTTTTTGAGTCACTTATTTTACTGGAATAATGAGTTTCAGTGGGATTTGGTCCTTAATGGTCTTCATCCTTCCCTGTGAAGGTGGGGAGGCCCTAGCACAGATTCCCAGAGAAGCTTTGGATGCCTCTGGATCCCTGGAAGTGTCCCAGGCTGGGCTGGCTGGGGCTTGCATCACCCTGGGATGATGGAAGATGTCCCTGCAGGGAAGGTGTCCATGGCAGGTGTGGGAAAGGATGGGCTTTAAGGTCACTTCCAACTCAAACTTTTCTAGGAATTCTATGCTTTTCACTGGGAGGACCATTCATTTTGGTCCCCCAAGGAAGAAGACTGCCAGGAAAAAGAAAAAAACAAAAAAATGTGTACTCCTACCTGGTCAGGTGTATTTGAAAGAAAGAACTTGGAATTCAGAAAGAAAAAATACCAAGGAATTTCCCATTATCTTCAAAATTTCAACACAGAAGAGGAGGTACTGTAATCCAGTGGAGAAAATGGAGTGAGAGGGTGACAAGGCTGAGGAAAGGCGGGTGGCAGCCCTGTAAGGGACCACAGCACGGAGCAAGCTCTGTGCTCAAACCCTCTGGTGAGTTGGAATTGAGTTATCCAGTGTTCTCCCTGCCAGCCACAGAGCACAGACCCAACCATGGGCTTACAGAATTGGCTGGGAAACCTCAACAAAATCCACGCAGCCTTCATGGGAATTGTGAAAAAATAAAAAAAAATTATAAATAAAAAGAAGGCCAGCTGGATATCTGACCATCTGAGGGAATTTGGAGAAGTCTTTGGATACTTCAAGAGCCACACAACTCATTGCAGCCCCACCATTTCCTGCTGCTCAAACCTCCAATCTGGGGACACACATTAATATTTTACAGCACTTCTCAGATGGATTTTGGGCATTTTTATTTCAAAGTGCTTTTTTTTGTTTGCTTGTTTTGTTTTTAACAATTCATGGACTTTCTGTGTTTAGGACTTGCCTTGACCCTACAAGATCAAGGTTGTTGTTAATGAAGTTTTTCCTGTGGTGACACTGCAGGAATTCATCCTCTGGGGAACAAAAGTTACTATGGGAGCTGCTCAATGGTATTACCTCCAAATTGTTCTGAGCTTGGCCTTGTCAGAACTCATCCTGCTGAATTTCCAGGCACCTTGGAGGGGTTATTAGATTTGTTCCAGAAGTACAGTTGGGGAAAAGTTAACAAATATGTGCTGGATTTGATGGATTGGTCCTTTAGGCAGTTATCTGTGAAAGGTCTTCTGATAAAAATGGTGCAGTCACGCCTTGAGCATCTGTTCTCTGGATCAGTTTGAATGAAGATGCACAGGCAGACTTTACTTGCATCCCCTTTGTGTGGACAGAAAACAAGAGGCAAAGGCTTCAAACTCATTCCTGACGTTTGCATCATCACTGGCGCCCTCAGGGACAAGTTGGTGCAACTTTATAATTTTTTTTTTTTTTACACCTACCTCTTGAAACTAAGAAAGTATTTGAAAGTGTTCATGGCTGCTCCTGAACTGTCGGAATATTTACACTGAGATTGATTCGAGTTCATCTTTTATTTATATGGGATTTTTTTCCTCTCCATATAATTTATTTATGGCACCAACGATGTTTTCCTGGAGCTTGGAGAATTAGCAACACTGTGGGTGTTGGGAGGACAAAATTGCCTCATGCAAATGGAGAGAGAGGAGTTGATGGATCAGAGCCAGGAAAACTCAGGGCACAGCTGCTGCTGACAGAGAGTTACAGAACTACCTGGAATTTACACTGAATGCTGTTTTTCCAGCTTCTTATCTTCTTCAGCTGCACATATCAAGAATGCAATTTTTAATTAAGGCAACGTTTTAAATATTTCAGCTATTTTCTGCTTTTTCCACTTTGCATTTCCCATTTTTGTCTGTGTTTCAGAGCCTGGGTTTGGTTTTTATCAGGGGGAGCTCTGAGGTGTCAACAAAGGTTATTGGATCAGCCCTCCTGGCAAGAGAAATTGGAGAAAAATGAAATAAAAGAGTATTATCCTGGCATGACTGACCCCATATAAGCTGAACTGAGCTCTTTCAGTGGAGATTTTAGGGTTTGCTGCTTTGCTGTTTCTCCCAGTCGGAGCGAAGTTTATCCATGGAGAAAATTGGTTATGAGGAGAGAATAGAAAAAAAGAAGAGAAAAGGCCATGAGGAGAAAAAAAATATCTGAGCAATTTCTGATTGAATTCTGGGGGAGGTTGGAACTGAGCTGAGACTTCAACAACGTTGAGATGGGCAGTACAAAAGGGACTCAAGTGAACTTTGATAGATTGCCCAGTGCCAAGTCTGGCTTAAAATTTTTAATAAAAATTAAGGGGTTTAGAGAAACTGTTGTTACTTCTTTCAGTGACTTTTTCTTCTTTGCTGTTTCACTAGAAAAGATTTACTGGCATGGCCAAAAAAAGGGTTTTTTTTAACCCTGCCACATTTTCCTAAACAAACCAAGCCTAAATTACAATTCAGGCCCTGGTGATGTCTTATGGCTTTCCATGATGGTGTTACTGTGTTAATTAATTGCCTAAATACCTGCTTGGGGTGCAATTTGGCATTAACACACCAATCGTGCTTTGCTCTCACTGTCACCTTGCAAAGTTTGGCTTCATCCTGTGGCACATTCCCAGCAACAGGAAGGTAAAACTTGAGATGTTGAAGGAGCTGAGTTGTTCCTGCTCTCACTGCTGAGCAAGGAATTTGGGTTTGAAAAGTTAATCCCATTATTAACACATCCTAATATTAAAAATATTAGTAATTACCAGGCTGGTTAAAAACCACTAACACGAGTTTATGTGAGAGCAAAGGGATTGGTGCCTTCTCTTCATTAATGAATTAATTAATTTGCTTTCCCCATGCTGCATAAACGATTTCCTTGATTATATGATTTAAAACATAATAAACTAAGTTGAGTGGAAGACTGGGGAAATTGGTGTGGGCTGAGGGCCTTTCCTGAGCTGTAATTCTCAGCAGAGAATCCCAGGATGGCTCAGGCTGGAGGGAGCTCCGTGGGCATCTGGTGTCACGTCCGTGCTCCAGCAGGGCCATCCCAGAGCCCAGGGCACAGCATTGTGTGCACACAGCTCTGGAACAGCCCCAGGGAGGAGAATTCTCCTGGAAAAGCTCTTAGAGCAGCTCCAGATCCAAACCCCCTCTCCCAGTTGTCACCTCCTGCCCCACAGTGATGGGGAAAATCCAGCTTTTTCCAATAGGATAAGTGTGCCTCCCTTGGTTCTGCTGTATGTGCTATCTCCTGTCTCCACACATCTGTGGGGTACATTCCATAGGGTCAGGCATCTCCTGAAGGACCCTCTTGGGACTGTCAGTGTTTCTGAGCTGGCCGGGGTCCCACCGTTCCCATCCCAGGAACACGGAGTCTCCCCGGCTCCCCCCGTGCCTGGCAGGACATTGCATTCCCCAGCTACTCTGGATTTTCCTCACCTGCTCAGTGCCATTAATTCTCTTTGATCCTACAAATCCTCCTTGAGAAAGGGCCATATTAAATGTCCCCTCCTTGTTCCTTAAGTCAGAATTGCAGCCCTCAATGGGGATTTTAGGTTTTTTCTGTCTTTTTTTTTTCAATGTTTCCATTCATTTTTTCACCAACTTAGAGCAATTCCTGTTCTTCAGCTTCATGTTTCGTGCCTCAGAATTGCAGGATTTTCATTTGTGAGGCTGTGACCTTAAGGCAGAGATCAGTTGAGAGGCTCTGGTTTGCAGCAGTTCATATTTTCAAATTTTTCTTCCTTGAAAAAGGACATGTGACAGACCCACTGGGAATACTGGAATTGGATAGTAGAAAGTAACTTTTCACCTGGAATATTTTTGTTTGAAGGCATTCACTGATTTCAGTTATTAATTTCTAGTTTTGCATGGAATCCCAGAATAGTTTGGGATGGAAGGGATATTAAGGATCATCCAGTTCCACCTCTCCCATGGGCAGGGACACCTTCCATTGTCCCAGGTGGCTCCAAGCCCCAGTGTCCAGCCTGGCCTTGGACACTTCCAGGGATCCAGGGGCAGCCACAGCTTCTCTGGGCACCCTGTGCCAGGGCCTGCCCACCCTCCCAGGGAACAATTCCTTCCCAATATCCAACCTGAATTCCCTCTCTTTCAGTTTGTACCCCCTTTGATGCGTTTTTGGATGCCTTTTCTCTAAAGATGAGAAAGCTGGGTTCCACAAATGAAAATTTCCCTCTGGAAGCAGAGAGATTTACAGGGTTCCTGGTTGGAGGACAGGGATGTGATGGTTGAGGTGCCACCACCAGCCACACTGGCACATTTACTCTGAAACTTCTGCTGGAGGGTGAAAACCTTCAGCAGCTGTTTCAGTGGGCTGGATAAATAATTTTGGATTTTCTTGGTGTTGGCTTCTGCATCTCCAGCATTTCTGAGGTCTGGGCCTGGTGTGTTACTGGCATTGAGATCCAGCCCTGAATGCTGCCAAACAACCAGACTGGATTTCTTGGCTCCCAGGTGGAATCTCTTAAGGTTCAGTGGTGGACCTGGCACTGCTGGTGGGACTGGATGATTTTCAGGGTGCTTTCCAACCTTAGTGTTTCTATGATTTTTCCTTTCAAAGTGTCCCTTTGTCTTTACAGCTCCTTCAAGCACCTGATTGGGGGCCTGGACGATGTCTCCAACAAAGCCTATGAGGATGCAGAAGCAAAAGCAAAGTAAGTGCTCAGCATCAAGTCTCAAACTTGTGTTTGTTGGTGGTGCACCACTGGAATTCCCAGAAAACCCCTCCTTGTTCTCCATGCAATAATACCAAACAGCTTAAAAAGGACAGATTCCTCCTCTGGATGGAGGGATTTTCCTCCTTGTGTCTCCCTGGTTCTCCCCATGAATATGGAGATGGGTCTTCTCTGGTCAGTGCCCAAGGCCAGGTTGTCCCAAGGTCCTGCTAATCACAGTACTTGAATCCAGTGCATCTTCCAGAAATCCTCTTGAAATACTGTGAGGTGAGAAACTCTGGATCTTGGAAAGGCACTTGAGGGAATTGTTGTTGAAGGCATTTCATTTCTTTAGAGAACTCTGACCTTTCTGAGATGCTTTCCAAAGTCAAACATGTTTTGAGAGAAAGGATGGGCAGTGGAATTTTTCTTTTGGAGATAAAAACTGCAGCTGCCTTGATGTGAAGCAATGTATTCATCTGAAGTCCACAATAAATATTCATTCCTTTCAGAAGGGACCTGTAGAGTATTAGATTAAAATATTTTTTTAAAACCTCACTTTTTATTCATTTTCGAGCTACAGTTTGATTTTAATCTGTAATCTTTGAGATCTGATTCTGTCCCAATGATTCAGTTTTTTCAAGAGGATCCTGTTCTGCTTTGGGAGATGCTCAATATCAACCAAACACAATTCAAAGACAGAAGTCATTGAAAAGAAAATTAAATTTCCTCTATACAAAATTTCTTTACTCTTCCTCCCTCTCAATTATTTTGCTTTACGGGGGTTTTTCTTCATAGCACATTAAGGAAGGGGAAAAGTGTTTTCTCAAAGTCAAATGCTCCAAGTGACTGCCTAAATTGCAGATTCCAATTAAGTTATACATAGAAACTTCTCATTAAACCAGAGGGGTTGGAATGGTGTCTGCTAAAGGTATTGGGCACCTCTTGGAGGGAAAGTGAGAATTCCCAATTAAATATTTATTAAAAATAACTCTTGGTTTGTTTCAGAAATGAAGATCCATCTCAAAAATCTTCAGTTTGTGAGCAAAACTTGTTAATCCTGCAAAATACCCACAGATTTCTCTTATCTTTGAGTGATATTTGAAATATTGTATTTAATTAGTTTTAGGGTATTAAAACGGTTGCATTTTAGATTGGAATAACATTTCCCTGCCTCAGATCAAATGTAAGCTACCTTCTTAAAAAGAAATTTCAGTGAAAAGGTTAAATTCCCTAAATTCTTGTTGACCCAATTAAAAAGGTGGGAGACTACCAGCTTCCTTTACCATCTCCCAAAAAAGGGGATTTGGGGTATGGAATGCTTCAGACAGATGGTCCCACGTATCCCAGGGCCATCCAGTTACTATTTTATATTAATTTTGAGTGTTCCTATTTAGGTTATATTGATTTCCATCAGAGCAGAAGGGAAGAAACATTGGAAATAAAACTGGGGAATTTTAGACTGGGTCATAAATGATGTCAAGGTCACAGAAGTTTTTTGAAGGTGTCACCACAACCCATCGGCACCAAGAAAAATGTGCCCTTCCCACATCTATAATTTTAACCTCTATTCTTGAGTATCCCAGGAGCACTGGGGATGCAGGTTGAGGAGATTTTGAGGATAGTTTGGAGAATTTTAGGATCTGCTGTACAATATGGGGGAAGCTGCAGTTTTGGACCTCTTTGGAAGAAACTCTCCCTTTTGGAAGCCACTGGGTTTTGACCTTCACATTTTTGCACTTTTAGCTTTTCCAGTCCTTTCCTTCTAATGCCAAGCATTTCATCCCAATGGAAGAAGGGCAAGGCCCTGCTGATGGAGGAATTGTTCCCTAAAAGGCTGAACCAATTAATTTTGATGGCAACTTTTTAATCTTCAAAGTCAGAAGTCCGTGCTGGAGCCCTGTCATTTCAGAGCAGGGGTGACAGTGACATTATTGTCACATCTTGACATTTTGCTTCAGACAGAGCAGGAGGGATCAGCATTGTCTGCCTGGAAAAACATCAGGAAAACAGAATGCCCTATTGAAAAATAGAGTATTTAACAGTCAAATTCCATATTCCTGTTTGCTGGGCTCCTTGAAAACCAGCAGAAAGATGGATAGAGGAGGGAAAAATTGTAAAGTTGCTTGGAGAGAGACCCCAGAAGAACTGTGAACCCTTCCAGAAAGTTTTCATGTTCCAGAGTTACCTCACGAGGCAAAACTCCTTGGGAGAAAAGTCTCCTTGGCAGCAAGTTTAACCTGGATCCCTTTCCAAGCAGCAGTTAATTAGCTCCAGCTAATTGTCCTTCAAGGGTTTATTTATTTTCGAAGGGAGGTTTGTGGTAGGGAACATAAAACGAGGCAGGTTTGTGAGGCTTTACACAAACCCCATGGAATGTTTTTGCTTGTCTTTTTTTAGCTCACATCTCCTTTTCAGAGCTCTTTGCCAGATGGGAAAACGCTTTGGGATGCATCTCCCATGGATCAAGTGGATCAGGATGACCAAGGCCAGCTTGGGCAGGACTGGTCTAGTGGGAGGTGGAAGAGGTTGGAATGAGATGGGCTTTGAGGTCCCTTCCAACCCAAACCATTCCAGGACTGTAAATGACTACAAAATTAGTGGCATTGGGTTTTTTTCTCACTTCCATGCTGGAGCACATCTCTGGAGTCACAGAGCTCAGGGCATGGCCGGGAGGATGTCAAGCAGAAGTTACAGGCCTGGAATATCTTTCCATGTATCCATCTGTCCTCCAGGCCTAGAGGAACTGAACTATTTATTGAGTTTATTCTTATTTTAAGGGCACTTTCCTGCTTTTTGTCAGCTTGGGGTTGGCAGTTCCCTTTAATCTCCATCCTTTGTGTTCCCTCTCTTAAATCAGCAATTGCAGACATGTCATCTGTGAGACCAAGATTTTAATTGTAGGCTATAATTTTAATTATAGGGTAGTGCAGACTATAATATGAATTACAATATTCTACTCCTCGAATTTATTCAAATGACTTAATGAATTAATTAACTAATGAATATTAGAGTTGCCTCCTGAAAGGGGAAGGAGAAAGGCAAATTTACTTCACACTCTGAGGAAATGTGAGTCCAGAAAAGCAGCGCTCATTTCCCAGTGCCAGGCCCAGCCACACTGGCATTTAGGGCATGAAGGAGATGCCCAAATAATCAGAATTATCTCAGTGTAGGTTGCATCTCCTTCCAGATGGAGCCACTCCAGCAGCTTCCATAAATCCAGGAGGACACAGGAGAGTAGTTTCTGCTGCAGCTGGTAGTGCCAAGTGGGGCAAGGTTCAGTGACCCCCTTTGCTCCAGGCACACCAATCCTTCCTGCTGGGCTCTTCCCAACCCAGGAACTCCTGAAATTTATCCTGTGCATTTACTGAATGCTCACCAGGATTGGAGGGGTTCCTCTCTAGGTGGTACCACCTTTCCACAGCACAGCCACACCAACGAGGTGACCCTCACCACCCAACTGGGCCAGCTGCCAGAGCTCCCTGGCTGTGCTCAGCCCCCAGAAGCACTGTCCCAGTGTTCCCATCACATTCCCAGCTGGTTCCCAGTGCCGATGTCCTGTGGCAGCAGGGCTTGGGATTACTACCCAGCTGCAGCCTGGACTGTGCTGTTGTTCCAGGCTCTCTGCAGGTAGAAGTTGTTCTGGCTGCACTTTCCCCTTGTTTTTTTTTTTTTTTTTTTTTCCTTTCCCATTCCAGCTGTGTTGCAGCCCTGGAGGAATGTCTAGATACTCACAGCCAAACTTGGCTGCTTTTCCCAGGGTCTGAGAGGACAGGGAACTTTATTTAGTGTGTGATGCCTTCCCGTGTCCTTGCAACTCCTGTCCCAGAGTCCTTCATCTGTCTGGAGCTGTGTTTTAATGAAGAGCTTCATTAACAGTTCGACTCAAAGATCTGAGAGCTCTTTTCCAGCCTGAATGATTCTATCCAAACCTTTTGTTTTTGTCCCCTTTCTCAGTCCTTGTGATGTCCCTTTTCTCACCTTACACCCTCTCTCTCACTCCATTTATTAATAAAAAATCATCCCAGGAGTTGACTTAGTTTTGCTGCAGAGGGTGGTTATTAATATTTTTTCATTTTATATACCTATGGAAATTAAACAAAGATATCTAAGACAAAGAAAGGAAAAGAAATAAAGGGTAAGAGGAGAGAGAGGAGAGGATAGATGCCACCACCCATGGATCCAGAAATGAGACTTGGTTGTTGCAACTTTGATATCTATGGGCCAAAGTGATGGTCACAGTCTTATCTACTGAGGGTGAGGAAACATCTCCATATACATACTGAGGCTGGATTGGCCCATCTTCTCTGTAAAGAGGAGCAGAAACCAGCTTTCCTTCATGGAAACTCCTGTTTTGGTGTGATGGAAAATCTTGGGAAAGCTTTGCCTGCAGATGCTGCTTCTTCAGGGCTCTGTCCAACCTGCTGGGCTGGACATCCAGCCAGCCCTGGCGTTCTGTGGCTAGAACAACCCTGGGCATTAGAGAAGGATGGTTTTATTTTGTTTGAAAATACAGCTGAGATAAGCCAAGAAAGACTTTAAACCCTGCCAGGAAGGAAATGGGCAGAATTAGGGTTCTAAAATGGGAGCTGCCAGTTAAAGAGGATGGCTTAGTGAGGGTGTGACTTGGGGCCAGGCTGGAAAACTTTGCCTGAAATAATCCACCAAAGCATTGAATGTCATTTTTTCCTGCAAGAGACAGTATTTGCTGGCTTTGCAGAGTCAGGGAGCTGTGCTCAGGGGCTCCATCCCCCTCTGTGTCCCTTGTTCCCTGAATTAGGGACCATCTGGGAAGCAGCTTTTGCCTCGGCTATCCATGGTGCCAGACTGGGGAGAAATCCCACAGGATGTGCAAAAAGCTGGCAAAAGGCTCCTCAGGGCTATAAAAAGCAGAGGTTGCAGTAATTTCTTTTAAGCTGTGTAAATAATTAAAACCCTTCTCCTCCCTGGTGAGGGCTATGTGGAAGCAATAACTGATCATTGATACCCATTCACTTTGTGTAAGCTGGAACATTTGCTGTTCAGAAAAACTGATGGAGAGTTTTGCTCTTCCCAACATTCAGCCTTAAATAATTTGTCATTCCATCCGGAAGCCACTGGCAGTTTGTATCCAGCTCTATCAGATTTTCCTGATCGCTGTAGTAAATAAGGGGTGGAATTAGCAAACATCTCAGAAATAATTTGAAAATGTGAGAGCCCAGCAAGAGACTACGCAGGGTGATGTCCCTAAGTGAAGGTAAATGCTGAATGTGACTTTGTTGTTTGAGGGGGAGTTCCTGTTTGCTTGCAGACTCGAATTATTCACACAGAGACCACACCAGGCAGACTTGGTGGCTGCTTCCCTCTGGAGAAAGAGCACTGGGAATGCTCTGTCACCCACCAGGGTTATGCGAAATGACCTTTGAAAGCCAGGTTGTTTTATTTAGGTAATAATCTCTGTGCTCTCCCCCTTGCTCATCTGACCTTTGGATGTGATAATGAGCTGGGGCAGATGTCACGTGGAATCCTTGGGGTGGAAAAGTCAGGGCCTCTGAAGTGGACTGCTCTTCCAGCACCTGGCTGCATTTGTTTATGGAATTGGGGCTCTCCTCTTTGTTTTATGGAACTAGGGCTCTCCTGAGAAAGCAAAACTGCAGCAGAAATCATCCTTAGGATAACAAATTCCAGAGGGAGCAGAAATGCAATGCGGATGCCACCATGTGCGTGGCCATTCCAGCTGCATGTGGTGGGAGCACTTGATGGTTTGGGCCTTGGAAATATCAACCATTCCTGTGGCACGGATGGGAATCTTTCTCTCAGGAGCTGCTGAGAATACTTTGCTAATCTCAGCGCTTGGAGCTCCGTGCAATGCCGGGTCAGTGCTTTAACCAGAAACCTTGGCCAGCTTTGGGGGGGGAGTCCAGGCAAAGGCAGCGTTAAAACATTTCCCTGCACCCTGGTGGTGCAAAATGGTTGTCCAGCACATTTTGGAGCTGTCCCGAGGATTTATCGAAATGGCTTTTAAGGATTACACCTCTGCAAGTTGGGCTATTTCTGTCTCACTATTATCTGCTGACTTAAATAACAGGGAGGCACTTGAACAAAATGTCATACAAATAAAACTGAGTGATTCTGCTGCTGCAGGGAGCCAGTGGTTTTGGAACTGATGGAAGCAGGTGTGGGGACATTTGTGGCTTTCCCAGCACTGCGATTCCCTGCCAGTCCAGTTCTGCTTGGCTGTACCTCAGCAGCTCCTATGAGCTCAGACCTCACTTTTATATCCGAGAGTTTGTAAGGGGAAGGAGAGAAGGAGATGTAGAGCCAGTGAGAGATAAAGGGCAGGTATGTTGCTGGTGCTGGCACACAGGGAAGGTTTGGCAGGAAAATGTTTCCTTCAGAGGGAAGCACCAGGGCAGGAGGTGGGACAGCATTGTCTCCCTGCTGTCAAATTGTCTCAGCAGGGCTGGCAATGGTGTTGTCAGATAAAGAAGTTTCTTCCCATTCACCCAAAAAACTTCCCATGCCAGGATTTATGGGAGTAGCTCCAAGGTTTGGAAATGCTGGTTGTTTTAACTGCAGGGCTATGGGAAGGAGTAGAGGGTGGAGGTTCCTCTTTCAAAATGAGTGAATATTCATGGTTCTCCCTGCAAACATTAGTGAGTGTGGTACCTGAAAACTGTCCAGCGAATTCAGCTGACCCCAGGACACAAATTGTGTCACATTGGAAGATGAAATTCAATCACCCAACTGTGAAATGGAAGAATTTAATCCCATTTTAAGTGAAAAACCGAATGCAGCCTTAACTCCAAAGCTGCTGCCAACGCCTCCATCTCACCCACAGCTGAGGCACCAAAACAAACTGTTTTTATTCCTCCCTGCAGAAAACAATCACTTTTCCTGAGGGCTCAAATTGCTTTCCATACATAGCTTCCAGTCTAAATGTAGTCCCCATTCCACGCAGGATTTCTATCCTCATCTCATCCTTACCTGGGAAGCACCTGGGGAACCCTTTCCATGCTTAATGGGACTCCAGGAGAGCTGGAGAGGGACATTGGACAAGGGATGGAGTGCCAGGACAAGGAGGAATGGCTTCCCACTGCTAGAGGACAGGGTTAGATGGGATTTTGGGAAGAAATTGTTCCCTGGGAGGGTGGGCAGGCCCTGGCACAGGGTGCCCAGAGAAGCTGTGGCTGCCCCTGGATCCCTGGCAGTGTCCAAGGCCAGGCTGGACACTGGGACTTGGAGCAGCCTGGGATAGTGGAAGGTGTCCCTGCCCATGGCAGAGGTGGTGCTGGATGATCCTTAACATCCCTCCTATTCCAAACCATTCTGGGGTACTACGAAAGGATTCCAGGATGGGTCTCAGCATTCCCTGCTCTCAGCTGTGGGATGCACAGGATGTGATGCCCCCATCTTTGGGATCACCAGGAAGGTCGCAGCCTCCCATTACAGTAATATATGCCATTACACCAAGTAATGAAAGTTTATTTTAAAAAAAATAAATCCTGAAGCTTCCAATATTATTTATGGATGCTAAGAAACTGCCACCATGTGATATTATTAATTATCCCATGAGCTTGTTTGCAGCACTTGGAATGCTGGAATGGTTTAGGTTGGAAGAGACCTTAAAACCCATCCAGTTCCATGGGCAGGGACACCTTCCACTAATCCCAGGTTGCTCCAAGTCCATTCAACTTGGCCTTGCACCGGATTTAGGGTATCCCAAACTCCACACTGGGAAGTGCACTTGATTTTCCTGGCTGTGCTCTGCTCCACTTACATTGATTTGCCCTCAGCTGCATTTGCTCCATTTTCTCAGTGCTTCACTGAATGCTCCATGAAATGATTTGCTAAGTGCTGAGTTCTAAATCTTTAAATCATTTGAAAAAAATGTACAGAAAAAAAAAAAGGAAAAATTGTTCTCGTGATTTAGCTGATCCCACAGCTTCTGCAGAGGTATAAAAAGATGAAACATCAGAAATATAGATAAGATGACGCTGTGAGTATGTGTGATAGCTCAGTGCCTGTAAACCTTGAAAGAGGAGATGAAAGCCTGATCTGGTCCATTATGTTGGACATTAATGTGAAACTACCTGGAGGTTTTTAATGGAGCTTTTATTATTAAATTTCTAATGTGATTTAAAAGCCCTTCACTCATGGCTGTATTTAAAATTATTTTAGTGATGACAGTGAGGTGTTTCTGGCTCTGTCTGCTTGGTAAAGCAACACAGGCAGATGTGTTTGAGCCCTGTCTTTGCTATCTCTTGGTTTCCTGTCATTTTCCTGTACAATTGTTGGGTTGTTCTGTAGAAAACATCAAATAACATCATTTATTGATCGCAGAGCGAGGGATTAGAGTGATACCATGAGCTCCAAAGCGTGCAATTGGAATCTGCTCAACTGTTGATGATCTGTGTTAAACAACCGTGCCATACCTCCCCCAACCCCTCCAGAGCTCCAGGCCCTGGTGCTGGTCTTAGTCTCAGACTAAATCTCGGAGCTGGGTGCATTTCCATCCCAAGATGCTTCCTCAGCAAGGTGCATTCCTCACACAGGGATCGTTATTCCTTCAACCCTTTGGAGGCTGCTCCTGTGCAGGAGCGATCTCATTCCTCTTGGAGGGCAGCATGGAATTCCCATGGCTTGGAGCTCTTTGAGGAGCCTGAGATGGGAGTGGGGCTGGCAGCAGACCAGACCAGGGCTGGGACTCTTGGAGCATGCAGAGAAATTGCCAGGGAGTCCTTGCAGGTGCTTGGCACGAATTTTAAAAGCTGCCATTCGGCCGCTTTGAAACATCAGCTGTGCCCTTAAATTCCCCCACTTCCAGTTCCCAGTCATTTCCTACACCCAGAGAGGGCGTGCCTGGAGTTCAGCTTTGAAAGCTGTTTTACCAACCCCACTGCTCCAAATCAGCTGTTTTAATAATGATGCAGGAGCTGAGTTGTCATATTTTTGCATCTGGGTCAGATGCAGACATGAAAATATTTAAGAGTTGAGCAAGAGCTTAGTTAGGACGTGACCTCCTGCTTGGAAAAACAGTGGATCCAGGAGAAAATGCTGCTCCAAGGCTTTTGCTCCCTGCTGCTCACACGTGCCCTTGCTAAGTATTGAAGCTGACATTTAAAGCAAAAATGATTTGCTCTCATATTTTATAGTTGCAAAGGGTAAAGTCCTGCAGGAGTGAGCCTTGCGCCAGTCACAGACCACACTCAGCACTTCCCAAAGTCCCCTGAAAATTAAATCTCATCGACTGCTTTTCTTGCAACCAGCTAAAACTCCGGTCATTTGAACCTCCTTTTACTGAGCTTGGGAAATGCAGCAGCAAAATGAAGAATACTTCCTCTTGTTTCTATTTGTGTTTCAACCTCTCCATTGTTTCTCAGGCAGGCAGGTTTTTATCAGTGCCTCGTTATCCAGGACAGCTCCTTGGAAATGGAAAAACCACTCAGACTTCTTATGAGAGACAGGGGAGGTGTAAAGGCTGGCAACAAGTAGTGCTGTATCTTCCCTTTCCTGGTGGGTTGGTGATGGTTTGAGGTGTGAGTCTCTCCACTCAAGTGTCCTTTTCTGTGAATCTGTTTGCATGGCTTCAAGCATTTTGCAACATTGTTTTAAACATGGCTAGGGGAAATAAATTCAAATATTTGTTTGACCTGCAGCATCTCCTGTGCCATTATACAGAGGAGCTGAGCATAGGAAAACTGAGCTTGGGGGGTGCCAGGGGCTACATCGCTCAAAAACTCAATAGGAGCTGCTCCAGTGAATTCCCCTTTTGAGTCAGTGAGTGTTGGATGGCACAGCCTGTCTTGGAAATTAAAATAATTGCATACACCTCAGGTATTTGAAAGTTTTCCTAATTTTCCCCAAGTTTCAGTGGATGGAATTGCTTAGAAAAAGAACATTTCTAGTAGAGGGCATCACTGCTTCTGCTGCAGGGGCTCAGGAGAGGCTGATCTGTGTCACCCCTTCAGAGAAGGCACAACTGGGGTACCCAAAGATAAACACTCCTGGAATATTTGTAAATGGCACTGGAAGTGTCTCTAGAAAAAAAAAAATATTCAATTGTGTTTTATTATGGCCTTCTAAAAACTCTCCAGGGCTTGGAATAGTTTATAGTCCCAATACTATCTCTCTTCCATTTTCAGTGTTCTTGTTGGGAAGAATCCTACTGTGATGTTGGAATCAAATTGATAATTTCAAAGTGATAATTTTAAATCAACTTAATAATTTTTCTGAAGTCCTTCATCTTTAAAAAACCCTTTCACTATTAAAAACTAAAATTATCCAGGACCACTTTCAAGACATATCCAAAAGCATCCAGCCCACTCTTTCATCAGAAACCAATTTTTACAGTGCTTTGTACAGAAAACTTCAATCCTTGTGCCAATACCCATTTAAAATTATGAAGTCCACCTGAGAAGGTCCTAAATTAGTGCTTGTTGCCCCATTCCCACATTGCAAAGCTCCAGTGTTGAGATATGAAAATCTGGAGTGACTTGGGGTGACTTGGGGGAGTCAGGATCAGACCTGTGAACGAGGAACTGGGATTTTGCTGGCTCCAAAACAGAATAATCCAGAAAACAGATCAGTTTCCAGAAGAGAGATTGATCCTTTCCCAGTGCCTGGGAATTACCTTTTGTGTGCCATCTTTTTATTTGATAAGGTGCAGCCTTCTCTGGCTCTGCTGTTAGAAAAGCCCAGTACCCATTAGTGGTATTTATTTGTCTAATAAAACACAACATTACCAGCTTGGACCTGTTCATTTGTATTTTACACTTCTGCTCTTTACTCTCAGTTTCTATGGGAACCTGGGCTGTTACAGCAGTGGGGAATAAAGAGATGAGAAGTCTTGGGAAACACAACTCTGTTTCTCCATTGAATTGCCAGGCACAAACATTCAGCTTAGAGCCAGATAAACTGGGAAGGGAACAATCAAAGCAGGAGAGTTGATAATCATCAAGACCTCCTTGCTGAGACATCTCAGTTATGCTTTTCTACTTGGAAAATCCAGGTGTGATGCTGGAAAGTTGGGATTGAGGAGGAGACAACAGGTTGTGGTGCTTGGCTTTTTGGCTATTTTAGTGCAGAGTGCTCCAGTGCAACTAAAATTTTATCAAACCCCTCTCTTTTTGGTGTAATTAATTACAGCTGATGAGGTGGAAATGTGATTCATGTACAATTCTGTACATTACTCCAGGTCACCCATTCCAGGGGATTCTTTAGGATCTGCTGTTTCTCTCAGTGGTTAATGCAGATGAGCTGAAATAAAGAGCAGGAAATAATTAGGAAGATCCTCTTAAGGACATTCTTTGCAACACCATGATGTGAATTCTGGACAAGATGCTGGACTGAGGCTTGGGCTCGATGATCTGACAAATCTTTTCCAACCTAAATGATTCTGTATTTGCATTTCAACCTGACTTGGAAGGATGTGGGTACAATGCCCTGAATACAGAGTGTCAGCAAGGTGAAGATGAATTTTACATCTTCCAAGAGGTCTGTGTTTAAAATTCAGCAGATTTGGTGAGGATATAAACAACAAAAAGGCTTTTAAAACAGTTGGCCCAGAGCAGCTGTGGCTACCCCTGGATCCCTGGAAGTGTCCAAGGCCAGGCTGGACAGGGCTTGGAGCAGCCTGGGATAGTGGAAGATGTCCCTTCCCATGGCTGGGGTGGCACTGGATGGGCTTTAAAGTGTCTTCCAAAACATTCCATGATCCTGGGATTTCAACAGAGTCACTTGCTCAACACCAGCAGAACCTTTGATGTTGGAGGCTCCAGGAGAACAGCTTTTTTTCACAACCCTTGGACTGAAATTGGCTCATCCTCCCATCCCTGAATCCAAGGGGGGGCTTTGGAGCCCTGGCATCTTTGGAAATACCACAGCTGCTGTCAGAGGGCCTCACATAGAAAGCCTTAAAACCCACTCTGTTAAAAAATAAACAGAGAACCACATATTTTGTGCCTTAATAAGCTAAAACATTGGCACCTACTTAAAAAGCCAATTTTGATTTAGTCCTGAGGGATGCAGACATTCCTAATCCCCACATGTCTTACAAAGGAGCTCTGCCCCTCCTGCCTTGCTGCTGTTAATCAGGCTGAGGTGCCTGACAGGAAAATCTCACAGATTTCTATTTGTTTGGCACAGAGCTTAGTTCAGGCCTCCCCTGATTCATTTTCAGTCAAAGGGAAGCTCATTTGAAACCTCCACTGCTAATTCCAGGAAAGGAAGAAGGCATTAAGGCTCTCCTGGGAGTTTCAAGTGACAGCAGAGCCATTAGCAGAGGGGAAGTGCAGGAAGATGATCTTTATCAGAAACCACATGTTAAGCTGTATAGTTCAACCCCAGGAATCACTGTTTACCCCTTAGTTAAGGATTGTTTTATTACAATAAAAATAAATGTTTCTGGGTCTCTCATCCTCTCCGTGAGCAGCAGGTAGAGTTTGGGTGTTTCCTAAAGATGCTAAAAGAGACAGGAGTAAAACTTACTTGTAAAGGAAGAGATGATCCCCTTTAAAAATAGAAATGGGCTTTTGGAAAGGTTTTGTGTAGACTGACCACTGGAGAAGTGAAGGCCTTTATAAAGAGTCTGTCTCCATCTTTCTTGGGGAATCTTTCAGGCCCTGGAAAGCCACAATTAGAGCTTCTCCTCTCCAGGCTGAACAATCCCAGCTCTCCCAGCCTTTCCTCCCAGTAGAGCTGCTCCATCCCTCTGATCATCCTGGTGCCTCCTCTGGACTTTGTCCAGCAGCTCAAATCCTTGCTGTGGTCTGGGTTTTGTCTGTAATGCTCACAAAAAGGGATCATCTCCTTGAGGGGGGCTGACATTTCTGCTGAAAAGGCACAAGGAGGGTGGGTTTGGTGTTCAATGTTCTGCTTCTTCTTGTGACACCTTTCCAGGAGCTCCTGCAAACCCACCAAACCTCCAGAGGCTGCAAGGGTATTCCAGGGAATATCACCACATGCTTGCTCTGCTTCTTCACATGCTTTCTGTTCTCCTAGGGAGAAAAACGGGCCTTTGACCTGATCCCAGGCATCTCACAGGTGACCTGTTCCAGGGTAAATCTCCAGTGTGTCTTCATTTTCCACACCTGGAAATGGATCTAAAGAGAGAAAACTAATTAACCAGAATTCATAAAAAAGCAGGTCTGACACCGTCTTGCTCTCTCCCATCTTCTGGAAAGAACTGGCAGAGAAGGAGCCCAGGTGGGAAGAGCTTCACCTGAAGAATTATTTCCCCTGTAAGGAGCTAACACTGGGTCTTTATAACCTAGAATTAGGCTGTAAAAGTCAGGTACTTAAATGTGGAAAAGAGTTCCTAGAGCAGGGTGTGTTCTCCATTATCCCAGATGTTAAACATTCAAATAGTCCAACCCCCCCTGGATTTTACTGAAATTGTGTCTCCCTTTACTAAATATGTCTTGAAAATGCTGAATTGTGGGTAATTTTCAGGCTGGAGAGTCCCATCTTGCTCAGTCATGACTCCTGTGGTGCTGTAGTTTGTATAAAGCCAGGCTGTTTTGCTGATGCTTTCCTGGTGATCCCTGCCATTCCATCCTTCTTTCGCCCATCAGCAAGGAGTTGATGCTTTCCTGGGTTTGTCTACAGAGGAATCATCATCCCAGACCCTATTTTTGGCTTTAGAAGTTTGGGTTATTTTTTTCTATCTCTGTTTCATTTCATCTTTATTGGAAAAGCACTGAGGTGATTCTGCCAGGCCCTTCCCAACGTCCTTCGGTAGCTCGTTCATTCACTCTGTTTCTTTTCTGCTGCTCTGAGTGGCTGAATGTTCACAGAAACTGCCTAGGAACCTTTATCCATCTGAATTTTGACTCCATCCAGCAGCAGCAGCCCCAGCCTCAGGGTCACAGGTGGTGGCCTCCTTCTCTCCAGAGCAGTTATTTCTCCATGAGAAGACCTCTCCTTTTGTCTCCTGTCAGCTTCGTGTCTTTAATGGCATTTGCTGGGGAACATTCTGAGAGAACTTTTGGAAACCACATGAACTCTGTCGAGCAGATCAACCTTAAGTGTGACCACTTCAGGAACCTGCATATGTCCCATTGTGGGACACAATAAATCAATTTTATTCTACTCTTGATGAGAGTTTTCACAAATAAAGACACAGACAATACAAGCCAGAGGTCCCCATGTCAGCTCTGCAAGACTGTCACAGAACCCCAGGAATCCCTGAGGCTGGAAAAGCCCTCCCAGCCCATGGAGCCCAAGCTGGGATCCCCACCTTGTCCCCAGCCCAGAGCACGGAGTGCCACGTCCAGCCCTTCCTTGGACACCTCCAGGGATGGGCACTCCAAAGCTCCCTGGGCAGCCCCTGCCAAGGCCTGAGCACCCTTTCCATGGAGAAATTCCTCCTGCTGTCCAACCTGAGCCTCCCCTGGCACAGCTTGAGGCCGTTTCCCCTTGTCCTGTCCCTGTTCCCTGGAGCACAGCCCGACCCCCCCTGGCTGTCCCCTCCTGTCAGGGAGTTGTGCAGAGCCACAAGGTCCCCCCTGAGCCTCCTTTTCTCCAGCCTGAGCCCCTTTCCCAGCTCCCTCAGCCCTCCTGGGGCTCCAGCCCCTTCCCCAGCTCCATTCCCTTCCCTGGACACGCTCCAGCCCCTCCAGGGCTCTGTGGCCAGGAGAGCCCAGAGCTGGGCACGGCCCTCGAGGTCCCTCAGCAGGGCCAGCCCAGGGGATGAGCCCTGTCCTGGGTCAGTGGCCACCCCACGGCTGGCACAGCCCAGGGGCTGTTGGCCTCGTGCCCCCCCTGGGCACCCCTGGGCTCCTGTCCAGCCGCTGGCACGGCACCCCCAGGGCCTTTCCCGACGGGCCCTTTCCAGCCCCTCTTCCCCGGCCTGGAGCTGCAGGGCTTGGGGTGACCCCAGGGCAGGACCTGGCACTCGGCCTTGCTGAACCTCAGCCCATGGATCCAGGCTGTCCTGATCCCTCTGCAGAGCTTCCTGCCCTCCAGCACATCCACACTCCCAGCCAGAAATATTTTGAAAAGTTTTGTTGTCTCCTGAGGAAGCAGTGAGGGTGTAAATCTCCTGCTCCATGCAAATGTATGGAATTCCAGTATATCTTGCTACCGACAGAAAAATTATGTCAAGAAATTAGAGGACCCTGGAGAGCTGCAGTTGATGCATGGAGGCAGAGGGACACTGGGAACAAACTGTGAATGCTGCAGTTATTTGATGAAAATAATTAGGTTGTTTTGAGAAAACAAAGCTGATCCATGAAAGCAGGATAGAAACCAAATGAGAGTGTGGAAGAGCACACAAAGGTCCCCAAAGGCTGGGCCTTCCCAGGGCTGTTTAAGGGTGTGTGGCAATGGAAACGTGGGATATTCCTGCCCTCCAGTGGAAGTATGGGAAAGTGCTGGATAAGAGATGGGAACCTTCAAAGGAACACTAAGAAACTCTCAGGAATCTCCTTGCTTTTGATCCGCTGTCCTCTGGTGTTGTGTACCAGAACTCTTGGTCCCCTCTGCGTTCCCATCCCAGACCTTCTGCTGTGCCTGTGTCCCATTGGATTTTCGAGAGCTGGGGCAAGATTCCAGTGCTGAGAACGTGGCTTGGAGCGGTTTTGGGGGAGCACTCATCTGTGCAAGTTCAGCTCCTGGGATGGCACAAGCCCTTCTCCAAACCAAGCTGAGAGCATGGGAGGTGTATTAGGAAATATTGTGCTCCATCAGAAAAGCAGGGATGATGTTGAACTGCTGGGATGAATAGGATTTGGTGCCTGGATTCCACAAATGAGCCAGCTTGCATCCTTTTCCCAGCCAAGGAGTTACCTGATGTAAAAAACCCTGGGAGTTTAGTTGATTTTTTTTTTTGGTTCCTTGTTTTTCTAATCCCTTCCTGATTAGCACAGAATAATATTCCAGTGTTGTCAGAGCACTTGGGAATTTCTCCTGCAGTGAATTTTGGCACAGCAGCAGCAGAGGAGAGAGAACTCTGTTTTTGCCTGGCTGCCATGTGTCAAATAAATAAATGCCTGATAAGAACTTCCTTTTATCTGGTCAAGACAAGCTGTAAGATTGAGCAGCTCCTGTCTCACCATGTCAGACACAAACAGATTCCAGGGCAGGCTGGGGAACACAGCTCTGGGCTTTAATGCTCTTACATGCTCCAAGGAGGGGTCTTGAGTTTCCCAGTTTATCCCAGTTCTGTGAAGATCTGTTGGAAGTGCCTCAGTGCATCCAGCTGGGTCCTGTCTCTGCCTGTGCCCTGCAGCAGAAGTCTAGAGCTGAGAGAAGAGCAAAGAGGCGATTATTGATTTGTTAACTGGGACTCGGGCACTTCCTGCTGTCGATAGACTTGAGCATTCCTTGGTGGGTTTCTCTTCCCTGAATCTGCACAGCTGCTTTCCGAGGCACACCCTGACCTTTTCAACCTTGATCATCTCCTGCCAGAGTTGTCTTTTCCCCTAGCCCAGAATCCCGTCCAGATCCATGCTCCTCACCATCCCTTTCTGGTACCTTTTCCAGCCTTACTCCCTAGCTTCTGAGGTGAGGGCAAGAAAGGTGGATGAATGACCATCACCACCTGCTTATGCAGGATTTTCCCCCTCACTTCATTCCTACAGGATTTCAAGTGTAGGTATTAACTTGTCCCTCGGTGTTTGATTCCTTGTTCGGTTTTTCACCTTGGGCTTTTGTTTGCTGGTTTTGGTGATTTCATATCCTTAACCAATGCTATCATTTTGCTTCTTCTCCCTGTTTTTCCAGTTCATCTCTAAAGATATTCAACAGGAAGGATTTGAGCACTGCTGGCCTCCCTCCATTAGGAAAATGACCCATGCATTTCCTATTTTCAACTTCTTTTGTTTCAGTCAATGCACAGACCCTTCTTCTTATATCCTTTCTGTAAGAGCCTTTCAAACCTTGTCAGATGCTGTTAGGAAATCCAAGCCAACTGTATCCAGCAGATCTCTCCTCCCCATGTGCCTGGGGACTCCTTCAAAGAGCTCCAGTGGGCTTGGGAAGCGCCTTGGCTCTTCCCCAAAGAACTCAAATTTATCCATGTGTCAAGTGCTTCTGTTAGGACAGATGTTGGGTTTAGGGGACCAAAGGGCTCTGGATCCCATCAAAAAGCCACTTCCATCATGGAGGTCACACAGAAGTGCTGGGGGAGGCCCATCTGGTCCCTTGGTTGACTTGGGTCCCCTCCTGACACTTCAGTGGGGTTCCCCTGGAGCTTCTCTGGGAAGAAAGATGTGCTGGGAAGGTCTCCCCACACTGAGCCCAGGGGTAAAAAGTGCACAGAGCATCTCTCACATGGCTTTGTTCTCCTTGGAGGGCTCTTTCCAGAGGGTCTCTGTAGGGTCTCTACAGCCCATGGTCAGGCTTGTGCTGCTGCTGTGGTCAGGAAGGGTTTTTTATTTGGTTGGAAGCCTTTTGAAGTTGTTATTTTCCTTTTTTCTTCTGTCTTATGGTGTTTTTCCTTTCAACTGGACATGATTTGGGTTTTTTCTCTTTCCTCTTTCTTGGTTTGTTTGAAATGACTTCATATTTGACGGGTGCTCTTGCTTTTAATATCCTGGATCCTGCTGCCACTCAGCCGCTCCAAATTCCTCTCCCAGAGAGGCTCCCAGCCTCTCCCAGATCCACACTGGCTGTGTTTGCTGTGTCCAGATCTCCGTGTAGCACTGCTGAGATGTAATTCTCATCAGCTCTTTCAGCTGCAATTCTAATTTCCTTTTGTGACTTTTTAAGTGGTGCTTTTATATGAAACCTCTCTCTAGCCATATGAGGTTATAGCACATCATGGTTTTTCTCTTACAAGGAGGTTCTTCTAAGGGCAGACTTTGAATTTGGCCTGGCTTATCTTTTCTTGTCTATCATGGGGTTGTGGCTGCCCAGTCCCTGGAAGTGTCCAAGGCCAGGTTGGACAGGGCTTGGAGCAAGTGGAAGTTGTCCCTGCCCATTGCATGATAATTTTAAGGTCTCTTACAACCCAAACCAGCCACCCTTGCTCATCCCTTGGGTGGCCAGAAATCTCATCTCTCCTTCCTTGCTTACACTGGAATTTCCACCTACAGTTGATCTTGATAATTTGTTTTGTTAACCTGATTTAGCACAATAAATTGCTCTTTTTTTTTTCTCAGGACAGGCTGTTTGGTGTGGCCTTCCTGCCTCCAGCTTCTTCTGGGCATTTCTGTCATCCCAGAGATGGCCCTGACATTCCCCTGTGCCAAAATAACCTTCCTGAGAGCTGAGACCTCCTAATTCTCCTGTTCTTCACCCTTAGACCTTTCTTGGATGTTTGTGCACATACAGGTTCTTTGTTTCTCCTGCTTCTCCAGATTTTTCTCCAAAAGGACCTTTCATTCTTCTGCCTTTTCCTGACTTTTGCCAGGTAAAGGTTAATTGTGTGGAGGTTTTGAACTCTTCCTGTCTTTGAAGAGTCCATGCCATGTGGAGCCAAAAGGACCTGCATGGCCAAACCGTTGATTTTGCTTTCCAAAGTGATGCTCACACAAAAAGCAAAATCTCAGCAGGTAACTCAAATTAGAAGTGGGTTTGGAGCAAGGAGGTCCCAGGATGGGGTCGGTTATGTGGAACCCAGGTTCAGTGAGCTCCTCCCACCTTTCCATCTGTCTGCCAGAGTGAACAAGGGGAGCACCAAACGCCTCTTTGTGTACACATGTGATTGCTTTTTGAGGGAAAATATGCTTCCTGCCTGCTCCCACTTTGCAAGCAGCACTTATGTGATATTCCCCTCATTCCTACCTTCCTCTTTTCCCAAGTAAATTAGGATGGAAAATGTGAGATGGAACAGCTTCCACTAGCAGTGTTGGCAAGGCTGGAGTGCTCCAGCATTGGCCAGAGTGATAAATCCTTCAGGGTTTTGCGAGGATGCTTTGGAAAGCTTGGTCCTGAGACTCCTGTGCAATTAGAGGCTCTCCCTGATGATCTGTGGGAATTGGGGGCAGCCTCTAGAGTAAGAAGACATCATTCACCCACCTACTACAGCAATGCCTCCAGATCTTGTCACATATGAATCCCCTTTGAGCAAGGGGAATGCAGATCCTGCACCTGGGCAGGAACAACCTCAGGCACCAGTGCAAGGTGGGGGGAACCTGCTGGAGCAGCTCTGGGGAAGGACGTGGGGGACACCGAGCTGTCCCTGAGGCAGCAGAGTGTCCTGGGGATCCCGGGGGACACCGAGCTGTCCCTGAGGCAGCAGAGTGTCCTGGGGCCAAGGAGGCCAATGGGACGCTGGGGGCAGCAGGAGGAGCATTGGCAGCAGGTCAGGGAGGGATCCTGCCCCTGTGGCCAGCCCTGGAGGCACCTCTGGAGTGCTGTGTCCAGCTCTGGATCCTCAGCACAGCGGGGACAGGAGCTCCTGGAGCGGGGCCAGCGGAGGCTGCGGCGCTGAGGAAGGGCCTGGAGCATCTCGGTGCCCAGGAAAGGCTGAGGGAGCTGGGGCTGTCCAGCCTGGAGAGGAGCCCCAGCTGAGAGGGGCCCTCAGCCCTGGGTGTCCCTGTGTGCAGGGAGGGCTCCGAGCAGGGCCCGGGCTCTGCTGCGGGGGCCCAGCAATGGCACCAGAGCCACGGGCAGGGACTGAGCCCAGCAATTCCCCCTGCACAGGAGGCACAACTTCTTCCCTGGGCACTGCCCAGCCCTGAACAGATTGCCCACAGAGGCTCTGGGCTCTCCTCCCTGGGGCTGTTCCAGAGCTGTGTGCACACAATGCTGTGCCCTGGGCTCTGGGATGGCCCTGCTGGAGCACGGACGTGACACCAGATGCCCACGGAGCTCCCTCCAGCCTGAGCCATCCTGGGATCCTGTGATTTGGAAGAGGCTGCAGAAACAGAGAAGAGAAGGCTCTGAGAAGACCTCAGAGCCCCTTCCTGTGCCTAAAGGGGCTCCCGGAGAGCTGAAGAGGGACTTGGAACAAGGGATGGAGGGACAGGACACAGGGAATGGCTTCCCACTGCCAGAGAGGAGGAATAGAGGGCATATTGGGAAGGAATTTTTCCCTGGAAGGGTGGACAGGCCCTGGCACAGGGTGCCCAGAGAAGCTGTGGCTGCCCCTGGATCCTGGAATTATCCAGAGCCAGGCTGGACTTTGGTGCTTGGAGCAGCCTGGGATTGTGGAAGGTGTCCCTGCCCATGGCAGGCGGTGGGACTGGATGGAGTCCCTTCCATCCCAAACCATTCTGTGCTTCCATGAAATGCCCATCAACAGCCCTTGGAGAAGGAGCAAAAGTTCTCTCAAGGTACAACTCTGCCTTTTAGCAGCTGCCAAGCTGGAATCCCTCTTGCAAGGGATTTTCTCCCAGAGGATTTGGACCATTGTACAAAAGAATTGAGGACAAAACACTGACAGAGCTGTCTGAAACCCCTGGGACTTGAACAAATGCACAGTAAGTGGTGAACACAGTGAGTTGGACAAATAAATGTGTCTGACATCATCAATTTATTGATCTGTTCCCCACATTCCTTAAAAAATTTAAGAGGAGAAAGCTGCAACCGGATCCTTTTAACATTAGCATCGCTGTTGCCATGGTGACCTTTCCCCAGCAGGTCCTGCCTGGAGACTGGAGGCAAAAGGGCTCCTTGGAGTTGCCATGCTCAGCTGAACCACTTTGGGGGTGCTGAGACCTAATTAGCACTTTGCAATTAGCTGGGGAGATTTCTTAGAGCACAACTGTGATTTGAGCAATTTCAAGCTGTAATTAGACCAAGCTTTCTTTGAGATCATGTCTGGCTTTCCAAGGGTGGAGTTGAGGCTCTTTCCCAATGAATCACAACAACTTTCCCTAAAATGCCTTTGGTGTTGTTCAATGGTACCTTGGAATCCAGTTTGGTAGCTGGGATTTATTACCCTTGCAGAGTTAATTTGGAATTTTTATGCAAAATTCTTCTTTTCCTGAGTATCCACAGCAGCCTGGGTTCCCCTTGGTGCTTTCCAAAGGAAAAAATCCCCAAGGGGTCTGTAGGCATTGCCTCTGAATTCAGTCAGAAAAGTGAAAGGAAAAACCCTTGATACCTTCTTTTCCAGAGATTTTATTGTCCATAGAGCCGAACTGTTGAATGTGAAGCTAATGAGGAGAAAAGGGGGAATTCAGAGAATTGTTTCCTTCCTGACCAAAATACTCCTTTTTTCCCCGTTATAAATTATGCAGGAGCATTAAAGATCACTGTGGGAGGTTTATTCCTCACTGTCTTTGTATTATTCCTTTAGGAGTTGGGGGATGAGTGCTCCTATAAAAATGCTGCTGAGTCTGGGGGTTTAAACCAAAATTTGCCCTTGGAATCCATGATTTGAGTATGAATTTATTTGGCTGTTGATAAATAACATTTTACTGCTCTTCCATTTTATATCAAATGTTCTGTTCATTGGAATGAAATGAGGTTGTTGAGGTCCGAGCACAGCACTTGAGGTGCCATGAGAGGTCTTCTGCTTTTCCTTAGGATTTTGTTCACTGAACCAGCATAGAATGTGATATGAGGCATTTCTTTAGCCTCCAGCTAAAATAATCCAGAGTTAAAACAAGAGACCAGGAAAAGGGGAGGGAAAAGAGAAGGAACAACCCCCATCCTTAAGCAATATCCTTTAATACTGCACAGAACAGGAAACACCACCAGAGGAAGGAATACTCCACATCCTCCCTCCACCCCTTTTAATTAAAATGGATTAAAATCTGGGGGGTTTAATCAGACTATTCTGCAGGGTGTCTTGTTTGAACTATTTCAGGACATTTTGGCATGAGGACTCATACAATGTTTTACCCTGAGCTGAATCCAGCACTTCCCAGTGAAGGAGGTGGGGAGAGTCCTGTTGGAAGCATGGGGCTGTTTCCTTAGGAGATCAGGATGAACATGTGCATCTGGAAAACAAATACACATTTCCATGGTGACCTCCCTGTGACTTCCAGACAATATCAGGGACTGTGCTCCCTAAAATCCCTCCTTGTGCTCTCCAGAGAGCACTTAGGCTCAGATCTCTACAGAGTTCCCATCAGCTGGCATTTTATATACTTGCTAAAAAAAGCCAAAAAGGCTCTTCCACCAAAATTGTGGATTTTTCTGGCCCATCAGCATCTTGTGGATGTGTAATGGACAATTCCACAATGTGGGTGCTGGAATCGGAGAGTGGAGGGTTGGGATTTTAGGAGTTCAGACTCCTGGGGGCTGTTGTGAGCTTTAATGGGAGTGCTGCACTTCTCTGTGTTACTAGAGGACAGGATCCCACATGAATATCTGGGGGAAAAAGGGTGAAATTTTCATTTGAAGGGGTTTTCTCTCAGATGAGGTCCCTCTGTGGGGTGGGAGGCACTGAACCCAGCAGCACAAGGTGTTTAATGAGGTATCACCAGTCTCTTGGCATGTTTAGGGCTTCCACAAAACTCAGAATTTTTTCTGGATTCAGAAAATCCAGACTTTTCAAAGAGCCTGGATGAGGAGAAGCACTTTCTGAGCTGCTTTGGCTGTATTTCAGTGTGTTCATTTACAATTCTGGGTGAGATCTGTACAATATCCAAGTCTTCAAAGCCCCATAATTCCAACAAATCTCTTTGTTTAACTGCTGAACCAACCTGGGATGAGCTCAGCTTGCTGCACAAACAATATTGTGTTTGTGGTGCTGAGCTCTCACTGAAAAGTGATTTGCTTTTAAAAAAGGGGAGGGGACAAATGAACCTGTGATTTTTTTTTTTAACCCTATATTTGTAATTTCAGATCTCCCTCCCCTTCCAGAGGAAGTTAGAGATGCCATGGCTTTAATGTCTGATTTAGCTGCCACTCAAAGCTCACTTCCTATGAGAAAATCTGGAGCAGAGGGTGTGCAATATTCTCCTGATGTGAAAGGCTATGAGTTCAGGTGCTGGGGCATCCAAGAGAAGTTCCCATCCCTGAAAACATGGACTTGAAAAGAAACCAAGCCTTTCTTTTCCATGCAATGGTCCCTGCAGCTGCATCTTCAAACCCAGCGGCACCACCGGCACATGGATTTTAAAAATCCCAAGGAAAAGGCTCTTGGTTTGGATTTTTGAAGGTGTCAGATGTGGAAGGCAGTGAGAAGAGCAGCTAAATTATGAGTTAAAGCCACCTCAGAAGGATGGGCTGGAAGGAGGACATCTGACCTAAGGAATACCTGGGTTATCATTCCCATCTGTTTGCCCTGGATCCATCCACAGATCCATCCTTCCATTCTTTCAGTGTGATTTGCATTTAAAAAGAAAATTGAGAGTAGAAGATGAGTTTGATGTTCTCCTTCTTGGTCTTCCTTGGGGCAGGGCAGCAAATCCTCATCTGGAGATAAATCTGCTCTGAGCAGCCAGGATCAGTGAGTGGCACTGTAGCATCCATCCCTCCGTGGACTGGATTTGTATTAGGGTAGCTAATCCCAGGCAGGATTATTGATGGAGTTATCCTGGAATAAATTTGGGATTTGAATTTGTGAGCGAGCTCATAAATGGCAATAATATGACAAAGCTGGGAATGAACTCAGCTGTTCTGTAATGTTTGTGATGGACAGGAAAACAGGCAAAGGGCTGGGCTCTTCTTTGAAATGCAAGCTTTTCCTGAAAGGATATCTGGGAGGTTCCCAGGTGCATTTGTGCATCCTGAGGGATGGTACACAGAGGAAGGAACACAGAGGCCCTTCCCAAACATTCAGGACATTGTAATTCCCTGCTCTCACTGCCTGCTCTTCTCAAGGGGCAAACACCTCCTTCCAGCTAATCCATGGAGATCTCTGGGTGCTCAAATCCTGGAGAAATCTGGAGTGCGGGTTTGGCCTTCCCCAGCCAGGGTTGGGTTCATGCCCCAGTTATTTTTGCCTTTCCTGCTGCAAAGATTTGTCAAGGAACATCCCCCAGAAGTCCTGACCCAATGGATTGATCTGCAGGCAGTGCTGGATAAGAAGGGTTTGCACCTGGGGTGGGGCCTCTGAGAGGATGAGTGGTGACACACCCCAAAGAAATCGGGATTTGCTCTCAGTGCCTCCCAGGAATTTGCTTCCAGGCATTCCCAGGCTCTGGATCCTGCTGGTTGTGTCCATGCCCTGTGGATGTCCCTGCTCCCCCTTTGTCTCCTGCCTGAGCCCCCTCAAACAGGGTGCAGCTGAAGCTTAGCATGTCATGTGGACAGGACATGAGGTGATTTTGTTTTCGCTTTCAGCTATTCCTAGTTTCCCCATTGCCCCAAATCCCTGGGGAAGATGTGATCCTGAGCTTTTCAGAGTCATTGGAGCCAGCAGGGAAGGGAAGCTGTGGCAGCCCTGCCACCATTTGCTGCACCTGCTCCTCCTTACATCGCTTTCAAGGATGAAGCCTCCTGATGATAGGAATTCCAGCCATGTTCCTGCCACTTCCTATTATTCACCTTCACACAGCATAAATCCAATCTAGGGAGCTTTACACTATTGCAAGGTACCAGGCAGGCAGGGTCCCATGGATAGACCAGACCAAGGTGGGTTATTTCATCCCAGTAAAAGTATGGACAGTCAGATGGAAATTAAGAATAGTCATAGAATTGAAGATGTGGAATTTTTGCTTTCTTTTACACAGATTTTTTTTAACTGCTCCATCAGCTGAAGCAACATTTAATAAGAAATAAATTGTGGCTGCCCCATCTTGGAAGTATTCAAGAAAACATTGGGAGCAACCTGGTCTAGTGGAAGGTGGTAGAAATAATGTGATCATGAACGTCCTTTCCAAGCCAAAATATTCCATGATTCTCTGACCCCTTTGGAATCTCGCTGTATCTTAAAACCATAAGGAGAGGGCTTTTAGTGGGCACAGAAATAAGGTTTCGTTTTGGGATGTATTTCCCTCTTCACCCCACCTGTGGATCTCAGACTCATTTCCCCTGTGTCTCCTTGCAGGCTGGCTCTGATCATCACCATCCAGGTGCTGCAGCTCCACTTTTCCCATTTTTTTGCAGAGATTCCATAATTTCCATCTTCAGAAATGCATTTCCTCACTGACGGATAAAGTAGTAGCCAGGTTGACCAAAAATCCAAATAAAAGGTTGCTTGTTAAACAAAGCTGGTATCTATCAGTGGGGAATGCTCCCAAATTCTGGGTTTATCCCCCAAAACTGGTGGCATTTGCTTGGATCAGGGTGGTTGGTTCCCATTTGGTTGCAATTCCTGTCTGGCTGGCAGCCTGCAGGTGGAGAGGAGCCAAGTTTTCTCTGGAAACGACAGTTTGCTAACAGATGGATGATGTTTCCCAACACGGTTAGGATGGGAATCAGCAGCTACCTCAGCAGAGCTGAGCAGTTGGGTAATTGCAAACCTTTACTCCTCACATTTTCTCATTTTTATCAGCTGCCTGGGTAACATGATTATTTCATTATTTCTGTTGTTCATAGTTTCAGGAGGCAAAGCTTGAAATACCTCTCAGAGCAATCATCATCCTCGGAGGCAGTGGCTCATTTAAACGCTGGGAAACCTCCAGCAGTGTGAGGAGTCACTCATTTCCTCTCCCCTTGGGCACAGCATTGCCCAGATGTTTGGGCTGTAGCTCCTGCACTGCCATTTCGAAGGATTGGCATACTGGAAGATGGAATTTCCTCCTGAGCCCCCTGATTACTCTGGTGTCTTGTAAGTGGTGCTTGTCCCTGCCCAAGAGGAGACTGAGGCAAGTCAGCTCCTCAGGAACAGTTATTTTATTTGGAGTCAGAGAAAGGGAGTGCTGTTCCCAAGCCCCAGCTCTTGCAGAGGAAGTTTCAGGAGGTTTCTGCCACCCAGATTCACAGGAAATCTTGGAGGAGAGCTTGGAGGCTCTGCAGTATGCTCCTGCCTCACTCTGACCTGAACATCTCCTGTGCTGCTCTCCGAGGTCCCACTCTGTTGTCAGCTTCAGGAGTGGCCTGTGAGCTCTGCAAAGGTTGGACTAGTGGCAGTAGGTGACAAAAACCTGCTTCAATAAGCAAAAAGTCCCATTAGGAACACACTGGGAGTTGATTCCTGGTGTCCCACCAGCTCCTGCAAAAAGCTCAGCCTTCATTTTGAAAGCTCTTTATTAAAGAACAGGCTGGTCATTGCTTCTGGATCACACCTTCACTGTATCTTCTCTTTTTGTGCACTTGCAGGTATGATTTTCCAGGAGTTTTGACCTGGGATGAGCAGCACAATTACCAAAATATCCAGGGAAAGGCTCTTTCTTAATTACAGCTATTTCAACTGGGGACCAACAAACCCAGAAATCCCAGTGCAGGAAGTTTAGGCCTCGTGTCTGCACAGCTCCAGTGTGGCACTGAATGTGCCTGTGATGCCACTTGTGCCTCCAAGGTGTCTTCCCAGCACTCTTCTCATCAATTAATTCAGGAATTTGAACTCTTCCAGAGGTCAGAAAAGCATTTGATTATTTGGAAAGTCTCCAAGCACTGGCATAAGGCTGGAGTTTACAATAAAATTGACTTTCTTATTAAAGAGGAATGGCATGAGGTTGTGGCATCTCCAAAGTGGAGAAAAGCACCCTGCCCCAGCACAGGTGGATTTGTACCACAAAGGGATGAGTTATTCCCACCTTATCCTGCACAAGTGGGGTCAGACTGTCCCTATTCTCATCGCACTTCAGTTCTATGGAACTGTCCAGCCCTGAACAGATTGCCCACAGAGGCTCTGGGCTCTCCTCCCTGGGGCTGTTCCAGAGCTGTGTGCACACAATGCTGTGCCCTGGGCTCTGGGATGGCCCTGCTGGAGCAAGGACGTGACACCAGATGTGGTCTTTTCCAGCCTGAGCCATCCTGTGAGTATCCCAGACATTCCTGACTGTTGCAGGTTCTTTATCCTGATCCAGAACGGAACATTTTCCTACAGAAAAATATCAATATATCAACATCTGTATTCCTTAGCACTGCTCTCCTAGTGCCTTGAAAGGGCCTCTTTACTTTGGGAGGTGATAAAACCAAACATCACAGATGTTTTTTACCATCGTTCTGACGAGTGAGGAGCTCGAGCTGCAGAACCTTGGGAGCTTCTGGTCAGGGAGCAGCACGCTCAGCTTCAGGAGTTTGGAAGGAATTCTAAACTTCATGATGAGGATCATACCCCTGGTTTCTGATTTAGTTTGGGAATAATTGTATTTTCATCTTTTTATTGAAGTTATTTATCCTCTGGCTTAGCAGGTTTGGAATGCATAAGACTTGATTTATAGGAATTTGGGGTTTGAGTGGACTTGGACTTTTGTAGCTGGGAATAAAACAGAATTTCAGTGGGACTGTTGTTAGTAGGCATGAGAAGGGCTTGTATGCTGGATTTTACCTGTGTTTTGGTTTCACTGCATATTTTTGGCATTTATTTTGGGGTTTGGAAGCTTGTTGCACTGTATTTAGGAAAAAATGCAACCAATTTGTCTCATCTGCTTTGCTGCACTTGTATATACTCACTACATCCAAGGAGTGTGGCAGAGGGAATTAGCCAAGGGATTTCCAAAAGCAATCCCAAGAATGCAGCAGGTATTTTTCTAATCAAAATAATAGATTTTTTTTACATGTTCCAATGCAAATCTGTAAGATTTCAGCTTCCTTATCCAGGAAGGGTGTCCCTGCCCATGTCAGGGAGGTTGAAATCAGATGGTCTTGAAGTTCCCTTCCAACCCAAGCCATTGTGTGACCCTGGCCCTGAAATTTTACACCTGTTTGTGTGTTGGAAGGAAATCTTCCATGCTGGGGTTTAATCTCCCTGGCAATTAGAAATCATTAAAGGTATTTAACTGCTCTGTACATTCATCATGGAAACGAGAGGCGCTCACTGCTCTGTCACCCCTGAAATGATGGCGCTGCTGTGCTTTGAAAGGGGACATTTAAATCCTTTTTTAGTGCTAGCTCAGCATTCACCTCATGATGAGCACGAAGGGATCAATGAGCAGCTGTGGCACACAAGGTTATCCCAAGTTCACAGTGGGCTCCGTGCTGATTGGCTTCCAGAGTTGGATGCATCAGGAGCAAGGTCAGTGATAGGATCTGGTGACAGCATAAAAAATAAAGCAGAGCTTGACAGCACCCCCTGGGAGAGAATTGTGCTTTATTGCCTCAGATTTGGGACTTCATGGTATGACCTTTCACGTTGCTGGACTTCTATTTGTAGGTTTCCCTTTTCACCTGGAAAATGATGGAGTTTTGCTCTCTGTCCTCCACTGGCATTGAGGTTTTAAGTAGAGCAGGGGAGGTATTTTGAAGGGAACCTGTCAGTAAATCAGTTCATGCTGTTAATGAAATAATCAGGGTCGGAATGTTCCAAAGCTGGCTATGGGAGTGGGATGGTGGCTCATCTTCCCACTGCTGTTACCCTGCCCAAGCAAAGCCTCCAGTGATTATGTCCTACTGTTAATTGCGAGCTATTCCAGCTAAAATGAAGCCCTGCACCCTCCAGGCCTCTCTCCATAATCCAGCCAACTCTTTTCCCTTAAAGTCACCCACAGCCAAAGGTCAGACACGCGCAGGGACTCTCCGGCAGCTGAATGTCACATTTTATGGAGGGGGTGGATCCTGCTCATCCATTTCCCCTCCAAGCCTTTCTAAAAATACCCTAAACTTTATCAAGGAGCTATTTTGGAGGAATTATGGTCATGGATAGGCATGGGAGGCTGATTCTGAGAGGCTTGCATGTGTTGGAGTTGCATGTTCCTTACTCGGGGGCTTGGTGTTGTGGGACAGTTGGCCGTGGGATAAACAGAGAGCATCAGGATTTTGGGACCTCCTGGCTTGGGATGACTGCTCTGAGTGGGTTTATAGGAGGAGAAAAGTGAAGATATCCTTATAGGAATGTTGATCTGTGACTGAAGTCCTTCATTTCAGGCATTTGCAGCTTGTCAGATCTGATTTCATAAAACCTGGCTGAGATTCCTTTCCAGGGACCTTTAGTGATCCTGCCACTTCCAATAAACATTTATAGAAACTTCTGCCAGCCTGTGGACATGAGAAACTCCTAGGAGAGACTTTCATCTTTCAAAAATCCTTAAAGACACCAAAATATTTAAAAGCAAACCCCACCCAGGAGAAGATGGATAGAAAGTGCCCATCTGTAGCCTTGGCAGCTGGATTGTGGTGCCAGGCGTTGGCTTTGCACCCTCAGTAGGGATGTTTGCTATTCCCCCTTGGAAAACCGTGCCCTCCAGAGTCATGCTGGGACTGGGAGCAGCAGAATGCTGAGCTAAAAGCCAATTTTGAGAGCTGAGATGGAAGTGCAGCAGGTAAAGGCTGGCCCATGCTCCCACAGCTTGGGGGCGGCGGCACGCACTGCTCAGGTTTGCACCTCTAAGAAATTTCCATTTTTTCGCCTCAAAACCTCCAGATACGAAGCTGAAGCTGCCTTCTTTGCCAACCTGAAACTGTCGGATTTCAACATCATCGACACCCTGGGAGTCGGAGGTTTCGGGAGAGTGGAGCTGGTAGGTGACCTCTTTGTGTGATGTCCTGAAACAACTGATGTGTTAAAGGCTTTATTCTCTTTGTTATTGCACCCCAATAACCCTGAGAAAAATTATCTGCTGGGATTATATAGTGAAGAAAGTTGACTTATATTTCCTGAGACATAAAAAATGTACTGATAAATGCCTTGCAGTAGTCAAGAAGAATTTATGTCCTAGGCTGAGAGAGGAGCACACATCTCATCTCTCTCTTAAGTGGTTTATAACACTGATTTATGGCCTTTTAAAAACAACATGGAGAATTGGGCAAGGGCTGGGATTGGAAGAGCAATCTAAAATCGTATTTAACCAGATCCAGAGTAACAGTAGAAAGCCTCTCCTAGACATTTTTTATTCAGGTCTAGAGTGGTTGCACTTGGTCGTCCTCAAAGAACATTCAGCACCTGACCCATGACAATGCATCCCAGAGAGGGCCTGGTTTTGTGCAGAACTGTAGAGAAAACACAAAATCCGAGCCTGCTTTTTTTTCTCTGCTTTTTTTTCTCTGCTTGTCTTTGGAGTTCTGTGGTCTCCTTTAAAGCAGAGCCTGAGCAAGGCGTGACCTGTTTGTAGCACCAAGGCAACACAAAACCTTGGAGTAGGAAGAGGGAGTAGGGTTACACCACGGAGGAGCTCCGGACACTGGACACTCGTGCAGAATGTTAGGAACTCCCGCAAGCCTGGGCAGAATGGGAACAGAGTTACTGTTGTCACCACAAAACCTCAGGGAAGCCTCCACTCTGTAGCCCTGTGGGAGCTGAAGGCAGCTGGGAATTAGAAAATGGGGCAAAACTAGGCGTTTTTGATGGTTATTTGTGATGTGAAGACTAAATCTGGTGAGCAGAGCTCAACTTGTTCTTCCCTGTAGTTTATTCCTCACTTTTCCTGGATGGATGTGAAATCCCGAGGTGAGAGCATTTGTGGGAACACTGGTCCCTTCCTGGGGTTTGGGGTTTAACTTGTGATTGTTTTGTTTATGAATATTTAATTTACGAGTATTTTGAAGGAATCACCTGCTGAGGATGCTTTAGAGCAGGAAGTTGTGCTCAACTTTTCTTTTGAAGTCCCTCCATCCTCTCCTGGCACCAGGGATTTGTCTCCTAAATTAACATCTGGCTCCTCCACCCTGTAGTGAGGGACCCACCAGTTTGGGGCTTGGTCTGAGCCTTGTGAAGGTTTGGGGTTCATTTTTAGGGGTTTTGCCAACCTCAGTGTGTTCCTGGGGAGGTGCACAGGTTTGTCTCCTTGAGGGGTGTCCGACAGGACCCTCACCAGTGGCCTGGCCATGGCCAGCTTTAAGGTGACAAAAACTCCACCCTGGTGTGATGTGTGACCCTGGCCCAGGTGAGAGGAAGAGCAGGAGGTACTCTGCCCCTTGAAGGTGTCAGCTCGAGTAAAAATACTCCATTCTGAGAGGATGTTCACACCTCAGAAGCCTCCAAGAAGCCCTGGAGCCACCAGGGGTGAGAAAAACATTCCCAGAGGGTTTTTTCAGGGGTGAGTCTCCCTCTCCTGAGCAGGAAAATGCTGGATAAGCTCAGTTTTTGCAGCTCTTAACTGATACTGAACTGCACACAGATGAAACATATTTAAAAGTGTAGCTCAGCACACCAGATTTTATTGATTTTCTTTATCACAGAAGGAAATTTAGTTATAAAGCCAAAAAAATATTACTTTCGTCAAAGCTGAGCCTGAAATTGCTGCCTCATGCTTCCACATCCTCCATTAAAAATACGGTTTATTACTTCGGGCTAAAAGTGTAAAATATATCGGAGGAATCAGCTCTTTTATTGCCTGGATATGGAAGTGCAGGAATGTTCCTGGAAAACATCCAGCTTTTGTGCTTTCCAGGAGCAAAATGGATCCAAAAAGTGAAGGACGTGGCAAGGAAAAGTGATTTTATAGCTTTGGGCAAGAAGCCTCAGAATGTCACTGCACTTGGAGAGGGCAACTGGTGATGGTTGGGGGAAACTGGAATGGCTGGGGCTGGGATTGGCCAAGAAGGAATAAAATTCCCATTGGATGTGGTTTTCCAGACACCTCTGGGAATGCTGGTGCCTTGGAGAGGTTGGCCTTTCCAGCATCCATGCATAAGGATATAGCTTTTAGGTCAGACAGCCTAAAATATAAATTATTTTCAATTCCACAGGTATTACACATAGAAATCCCCTTTTGTCTTGCTTTTCCAGGCCGTTTTTGTTTTCCATATCTCATTTAAAAAAATCCAAAGCATTAGAATGAGTGTTGTTTTTTGGTGGCTCCCTGGTGCCTCTTCCAATATCCTTATGGATACTCATCTTCATCCCAAACTGGGCTATGTAATCAACTTTTATCTAGGTTTTCCTTGAGGGATAAACCATCCAGGGTTGGATAAACCACAGCAAATGGCAGGAACAGACTTTTTGGGATGCATCCACTCCTTTTTACAGCTCAGCCTCCCAGTTTTATGTCAGCTGAGCATCTTCTGGGATGGCATCCAGGATTAACATTAGGAAAATAGGAATTTCAAGTGCCACTGGGATAGGGAATGTCACATCAGGTGTCAGGGATGGGGGGCAGGTGTCCCCCAGCCCTCAGAAATAATCTCTGCTGACCTTTATTGCTCTCAGCTTTGTTCTTTAATTTCCTTTTCACTCAAGTCCTGTGCTCCTGACCGTCTGCCCCAGGTCAGTTCTTCTGGGTTTAAATCAAGATTATTTCTGACAGCTCTGAAATAAATACATTGGAGTAGCTGAACATCTGGGATTGGAGTCATTTTCCCATGGAATCAGTTTCTGTAGGTGTTGGCTGAGCACAGAGAGACTAAAAATCACATCCTTGCCTTCTGCACTCCTGGCTTCATAGCGGCCCCAAAAAGCAAAATTCCTTTGCAATATGGAGATTTCTAAAGACACAAATTAAAACATGCACATAAAATGTTCCATCCATATATTACGGGCTCTGTACAAAGTGGACACAACAGAATTTTTCAGCTTTATTTGTGTTTTAAGAGAAATTTAGTCCCAGCTTCTGAAGTGCAATTAAGTCTCTTCCAGCCTCCAGCCTGTGTTGTAAACAAAGCCATTAGTGAATTAATTAGGTAATGAGGAAAATCCTGCTGCAATTGTCTTCTGATAGCCTGACAGATGCAGAATGCAGATATTTATTAGCAGAAATTTCCAATTGTGTCCAATTTCCAATTCCCAAGCAAGCTGCTTTTCCTAGTTATTGCAAATTTTTTTTTAGAAAGATCATTTTTCTCTTGGAAATCCCCTAATTTTGGGGCTTAATTGTCAGTGATTGCCTCGCACTGTGCCAGGGGAGGCTCAGGTTGGACAGCAGGAGGAATTTCTCCATGGAAAGGGTGCTCAGGCCTTGGCAGGGACTGCCCAGGGAGCTTTGGAGTGCCCATCCCTGGAGGTGTCCAAGGAAGGGCTGGACGTGGCACTCAGTGCTCTGGGCTGGGGACAAGGTGCGGATCCCAGCTTGGGCTCCGTGGGCTGGGAGGGCTTTTCCAGCATCAGGGATTCCTGGGGTTCTGTCAGGTTTTTTTGCTTTTGCAACAATGGATCTTTTGGTTGCTATGAAGGGGGGAAGATTTGGGGATTTCAGTGAAGGATTTGAGATCAGGCACCCAAGGAAATCCCAAACTCATCTGACAATGCCACTCTTTCTGAGCTCAGCAGAATCCTGGGGATGATCTAATCCTTTTTTTCCCATCACTTCCCAACATTTGCATATTCCCTTCCCATGCATGACCAGTTTACTTTTATCACACAGCCACATGGGCTGGACCACTACAGGGCTGTGTTTCAATTTTCTCTGGATTTTTAATTCTTGTTGAAACTAAATGCATCCTTTGTAGATGGAAAAACATCCTAGGGCTTGTCTGTTCATGGAAAGGGTCTTGGCAAAGTTTGAAAAGATGGGATGTGTTGGGAGCCATCAAATCTGGTCAGAGGCTGGATCAGGATATGAGCTGAGCCAGAGATTTCAGCTCCGGCTGGAGGTAGGAATTGAACATAAAAATAGGTTTTATATTTCCAAACTATTTATATTTATATTTTCTAAATCATTTATATTTGGCAAATCCAAACTGGGAAGCAGAGCAGGATCATATATAGGATTGTTGAAGTTTAGTTCCATTTGATATTTCCAAGACCCCACAGTAGTGAGTTTTTCCATTTCTCATATATCTTAGCCATAGAATCCTTCTTCCTCTGTTTACTTTTCCTTGGAATGATTTTATGCATGAAACCCTTTACATTCCTCACTGCTTTTTAGCCTTTTGCTTCCAGACATTTCTGCAAAATCATTTTTACCTCTGGGCTTTATAGGAATACAGAAATTGTAATATATTTTAATATATTTGCCCAGTATTTGCCCTTTGCTCATAAAAAGCTTGGTTGTGTTTGTTGTCAAGCAACAAAAATCAGTTTCCAGTGCAGGGATCAGGATGTGGAGTTAAAGGGGTTTAGCACAGTTGAGTATTTGATTAAAAATTGTTACATTTGCTTTTTTTAGTATCCTCCTAGTGTATAATTTTGCAAATTATTTTCCTGTAGAGTCCCACAGTGCTCCAATTGGGATAGGAAATTTCACGCTTTCCCAACCAGTGGAATCTGGATTAATAAAAAAATAAGTGAGGTGACTATCATGGACAGTTTCCACCCTGCAGCCCACCTTCAAAATTCAGCCTACAATGTATCTTGTAGACTTCATTTTGATTCCATTATTTTTCTTTCCATCTTCTCCTAAAATCCCAGAATCCCAGGATGGTTTGGGTTGGAAGGGACCTTAAAGATCCAAAATTCCACCCCCTGCCATGGGCAGAAACACCTTCCACTATCCCAGGCTGCTCCAAGCCCTGTCCAGCCTGGCCTTGGACATTTCCAGGGAACTGGGAGCAGACACAACCACCCTGAGCCATGTCCTAGAAGGGGTTTATTTAAGTCTTGACTTACTTTCCAGCCTAACCCAGCACAGTGTGCTCTGTAGCCAACCCTAAATCAATGTTGGGCTTGAGGTAGGGGGTGGGAATCTAATTTGGATATGCAAATGATCATTTCTCTCTAATCTTAGGTCAGGAGAGAGGCTGAATCTGGCTTTAAGGGGATGTGGAAAGTCCCCTAAAAATCCTTATGGATGATTTGGGCTGGAAAAGCCCTCCCAGCCCACGGAGCCCAAGCTGGGATCCGCACCTTGTCCCCAGCCCAGAGCACTGAGTGCCACGTCCAGCCCTTCCTTGGACACCTCCAGGGATGGGCACTCCAAAGCTCCCTGGGCAGCCTCTGCCAAGGCCTGAGCACCCTTTCCATGGAGAAATTCCTCCTGCTGTCCAACCTGAGCCTCCCCTGGCACAGCTTGAGGCCGTTTCCCCTTGTCCTGTCCCTGTTCCCTGGAGCACAGCCCGACCTGCCCTGGCTGGTTATGGGGAATTCTCTTCCATCCTGGGAGAAGAGGGATCCTTTCAGTAGGAAAAGCAGGCTGTCCCCTTTTGCTGGGACAGGAGCAGTCAGCACTCTGTGCATGCAGCAGTTCAGCTGTCAGGATCAGGAGAGCTCAGCTTGCAAACCCTGCTCTCAGCAGCAGCTGCTGCTATTTTTGTTGGTTCCAACAGACCGAGTTGGGAAACAGGGAAAATGCAGGACCTTGGGAATGCCCAGCAAGCAGGAGTACTTGGAATTCAGCTCCCAAAGTGCTGCTGTTGAGTCAGTTTTGACTTTGGGTAATAGCCACATTTCAGCAGAGCATGGATTTGTGGCTCCTGTCTATTGGAAGAATTCCATAGGAAGCAAAATTCCCTTGGAAAAACATCTTTGTTGTTGTGGAGGTTCAGAGAGACAGAGGGAAACTGGTGAGTGGACTCTTCAAAGCCCATCCAGTGCCACCCCTGCCATGGGCAGGGACACCTTCCACACCTTGGACACTGCCAGGGATCCAGGGGCAGCCACAGCTTCTCTGGGCACCCTGTGCCAGGGCCTCCCCCCACCCCAGGAACAATTCCTCCCCAATATCCCATCCATCCCTGCCCTCTGGCAGTGGGATGCCATCCCCTGTGTCATGTCCCTCTACCCCTTGGAAATACCCTGCAATGTTCAGTCAGGGAAATAAATCCTTCTCTGGGGGCTTGTTCTGCATCCTGGTAAATATTTATGAAAGTTTCCACTTTCCCAAGGTCAGCTGGGATTGGATCAACATGGGAATTGCTGAAGTTGCAGACTGTGTATAACGCACATAGGGATGATTTATAGGGAATGCAGGAAGGGAAGAGGAAGGAGAAGAAACACAGATCTCTTTTTTCCCCCTTTTCCATTTAGCTCTGGATTTCATCTCATCAATATGCATTTTCCCAACCAGCCTGAGAAAGCACCAAGGTGTAAAACCATATTTATTTCTGTATAAGTGTTAAAAGCCAGACAAGAATCAGGCCTGGAGTGATCTGGAAACTGCAGAAGTTTAAAACCATAAAGCAAAGGAAGGATTTTGGAGCTGTTCCAACAGGAGGAGCCAGCTGTGATCCTATGAAACAAGGACATGGAAAAGCCAGAGAGGCTGCATCTCTCCTTTTTCCCTGCCTTTCTTTGCCCATAGAATTCCAGATGGTTTGGGTTGGAAGGGACCTTAAAGCCCATCCCATTCCACCCCCTGCCATGGGTAGGGACACCTTCCACTGTATTTATACTTGTATATATTCTATATTTCTATCAGCTGTGCACATATATATATGCACCATATATATAATGCACTTTTTATACCTTTAAGCAAAATAAAAACATTTTTATTCATTTTTTCTTCCACCTTCTGAGCTCAAACCCAAAGTCCTCGTGGTTCCTGTGGGTCCTTGGGCTGGTTTTCCCATCAGGATTGAAGGACAGGATGTCCTTAGCAGCCCCTTCTCATCTTCTCTGGATTAATCCTGTTTGGTGTTTTTAAAATAAAAAAATTCAGGTGACTCCTAGTTGGTTTTTTTTTCAACTTTTGGAATGAGGTTAGGATTGGACATGGGGATATTTTTTGTATTAATTAACACAAGATTAATACTAAAAATTATTATTGGTAAAAGTAATAGAAGTGACCTGGTGTTTCCCACCTTTGCATCATAATATGGTCCTCAAAGTCCCCTCATTTGGCAGAGATCAGAGCAAGGAGAGGGCTCAGGCAGGCTGGAAAAGACAGAAAAACCTCCAGGGCTCATTTTCCAGGTGATCCAAAAAATAGCCCTTAGATTCAGTACCTGGATAGCTCTGGTGCATCAGCACTTTTAATGCAATTTAATCCCTCTGTGGTTTCAAATTCCCACACATCCTCTGCTTTCCAAAGGACCAGGAAAGGAAAATGGATCTGAATTCTCTGAGCCTTGCCTCAATTAATTGCAGCTGTCTGTTCTATATTTAATAAAATAATAATTTAATATATTAATATTAATTGTTTAAATATATTAATATATCTAATATAATAATAATTGCAGCTGCTTTTTCTATATTTAGTATTTGCAGCAGTGAGGAGGTCCTCAAACACCAAATAAACTCCCTGACTTCTTTCTCCTGGAAATTTCCTTCCTTGGACTTACTTGAAAGTGTAGAAAAGCAAGCAACTTCTCCAGGCTCTCCATCCCTGACAAAATAGTAATTTTTTTTTTTTAAAGAGCCTTTTTCATGGGAGACACAAAAATTAGGAGGTCAAAATCCATGGTTTTAAATAAGGGGACACACTGGGGTTTATTCCCAGCACACTTTGTTCTGTGAAATTGGAATTTATTCTCCTGAGCCTCCACCAGGGTTTATTTTCATACTGATGCCTGGTACAGATTAATGTTAGGAAATTAGGAATTTCAAGTGAATTTAGAGTGCAAAATTTTATAATTTTTTTTAATTGTTTGATGCCAAAATCAACCAAGAAATGCTCAATTTTGCTGCTTGGAGCTGCTTTCTTGATTATTTTTATATGTGGACAACGTAACATTAAAAAATACAGGCTGAAAGAGAACAGATGTGATCTGGAGAATCTGATGGGGATTTGCAAAGACTTTGGTGTGAAATAATTTGGGGTGGCAGTGGCAGTCCTTGTCTGTCACTGCATGGACTGGTCCAGTGAGAAGCCAAGAAATCTGGATTCCCACCAAAAAGAAGGAGGGATAAGTTCTCCAAAAGCTTATCCTTAAAATCCAAATTTTAATTATTACTGGTTTTTAAGTTTTGGTAAATTCTGCTCAGCCCAGATTTCACCTTGATTTTCATCAGGTCTTTGATCCCTGTGTGCCACCTCCCTGCTTCCCTGGCTTGATTCAGATGGGGTAATATCCAATATTTCATCCAAACAGTTAAACTGAAGCCATTTATTCAAAATGGGACTTAAAAAAAAAACCAGAAACCAAAACCAAACACCAACCCAAAAGTTCTTTTACCACTTGTAGTTGGCCAAAAATGAAGAATTTCTTTGTACTTTGAGCTATGGTCAAACCAGGATAAGGAATGATGGGGCAGCAGGGATGGGGGAAAATGTTCTGCTTTACTTTATGGGCATTGTTTTGGTCTTTGTGATGTGTTTCTCTGAAAATAAAATGGCAAACACAGAATTCCAGCAAAGATAATAATTAGATGGGTGAATCTCAGTGTGAAAAACAGGATAGCAGGAGCTTTGTAAAAACAAAAGTTTTTATGTGGGCTTGGAAATACTTGTGGCTGTGGGAAAACTGGCATATACATATATATATGTATGTGTAGGTATACGTATATTTTAAAATAGTTTAATGATGAAAACTTTGGGCACAGATGGGTGGCCTCTCATTTATTAGACTTTAAATAATTTGTGCTGGTGGTGTTTGAAACCTCTCTGCCAGCTGAAGACCAACCTGTTGGGATTGATTTCCTTAAGGTCTGTATGTCCTTTGGACCTGAGGCTCCCAGTTTGATTCCTGGGGAGGCTGGGGATACCATCCCTCCTGGTGTTTCCATAGGGATACCACCCCTCCTGGTGTTTCCATGGGGATACCATCCCTCCTGGTGTTTCCATAGGGATACCATCCCTCCTGGTGTTTCCATGGGGATACCATCCCTCCTGGTGTTTCCATGGGGATACCATCCCTCCTGGTGTTTGTTTCCATGGGGATACCATCCCTCCTGGTGTTTGTTTCCATGGGGATACCATCCCTCCTGGTGTTTCCATAGGGATACCACCCCTCCTGGTGTTTCCATGGGGATACCATCCCTCCTGGTGTTTCCATGGGGATACCATCCCTCCTGGTGTTTGTTTCCATGGGGATACCATCCCTCCTGGTGTTTCCATAGGGATACCACCCCTCCTGGTGTTTCCATGGGGATACCATCCCTCCTGGTGTTTCCATGGGGATACCATCCCTCCTGGTGTTTGTTTCCATGGGGATACCATCCCTCCTGGTGTTTCCATAGGGATACCACCCCTCCTGGTGTTTCCATGGGGATACCATCCCTCCTGGTGTTTGTTTCCATGGGGATACCATCCCTCCTGGTGTTTCCATAGGGATACCACCCCTCCTGGTGTTTCCATGGGGATACCATCCCTCCTGGTGTTTCCATGGGGATACCATCCCTCCTGGTGTTTGTTTCCATGGGGATACCATCCCTCCTGGTGTTTCCATGGGGATACCATCCCTCCTGGTGTTTGTTTCCATGGGGATACCATCCCTCCTGGTGTTTCCATAGGGATACCACCCCTCCTGGTGTTTCCATGGGGATACCATCCCTCCTGGTGTTTGTTTCCATGGGGATACCATCCCTCCTGGTGTTTGTTTCCATGGGGATACCATCCCTCCTGGTGTTTCCCTTATCCCTGAACCATGACAGAACAAAGCAGGTGGAGAAGAAACTGTTCAAGTTCAGCATACGGGGCGAAAGTTTGGATAACACTCTTGGGAACATGGTGGGATTATTGAGGTGTCTGTGCAGGGCCAGGAGTTGGACTGAATCATCCTTGAGGGGCTCTTCCAGCTCAGCACATTCCATGGTTCTACAAAGGTGCCATGTCTCATATCCACCCACATTCTTGTCAGCAAAGCAATACAAAACCAGATCTGACACTAAAGAAATTCCGATTGCGTGAGTGCTGCCTCCTAATCATAAAGGCAGGCTGGGTTTCTGACCGGGCTCACTGGCAGCCAAGCTGCTTCCCTCTGGCAGAAGCCAAATTCCTGCAAGGACGCCAAAACAGAAGTTGCAAGATGGCACCTCGTGCCCGACAGGGGAAAGCACCTCACTGGAATATTGTTGCGAGCAGCTGCCAGGGGAATTTAGCAGACTTGGAGGCCTGGGAGGTCAACAACGGGGTTCCTTTGAGAGGGTTGGCCAGCATGGGAAGAGTTGCTGCCTTCCAGCTGGCTTTGGGATAGGGAGCTGTCCCTCGGGATGGCTCAGGGTTCAGAAGTTGCCAGGGTTACCCAGAGAGCAAGCAAACAACTCCTGTCAGCCTCAGCTCAGGGAACCAGGCTAAAAATAGGGGCCAGAGGCTTAAGGTGAAAAGCAAAGCTGTGAGTGGGCAGTGCTGCTGGGAAGCCAGATCTGCTCATCCTCTGCAGGCATCCCAGCTCTGCAATTCCCAGCCAGAGCCAGCACAGTTGGGGTGAGCTGGAGGAAAGGAGTTTGAGGGAGCTGGATGTTAAGTGGCAACATCTCCTGACCCGAGAGCAACACACACATTTGGCTTTTCCCTAAAAATCGTGGCGGTTACACAACTTTTTTAGCAGTGAGCCAAGTAGTTAGAAACCTGGAGAGGCGGGAGGAATTGCTGGAAGGCAGGCAGGTGGGATTGCTGGCAGGGAGGTGGGATTCCAGCGGGCTGTGCCCGGTGTGTAAGCCTGGCCTCTCGTGCCGTGCCCAGGTGCAGCTGAAGAGCGAGGAGGCCAAGACGTTCGCCATGAAGATCCTGAAGAAGCGGCACATCGTGGACACGCGGCAGCAGGAGCACATCCGCTCCGAGAAGCAGATCATGCAGAGCGCCCACTCCGACTTCATCGTCAGGTACCTCCTCCTCCTCCTCCTCCCTCTGCCCTGGGCCCTCGGCATTCCAGGGATCCACACGGGGATCAGCCAGCCAGCATGGAAAAGCCTTCAGCTCTGCTCCTGCAAGGGAATGGAGATGTGGAGCAGGAGGAACGTGCTGGGCAGAGCTCGCTGATGCTGCCGGACAATCCACGTGGAATCCCAGAATGGTTTGGGTTGGAAGGGACCTTAAAGCCCATTCCCATCCCCTGCCATGGGCAGGGACACCTTCTACTGTCCCAGGCTGCTCAAATCCAGCCTGGCCTTGGACACTTCCAGGGATCCAGGGGCAGCCACAGCTTCTCTGGGCACCCTGTGCCAGGGCCTGCCCACCCTCCCAGGGAACAATTCCTTCCCAATATCCCATCTGATCCTGCCCTCTGGCAGTGGGAAGCCATTCCCTGTGTCCCCTGACCCAAGTCCTTTCCAGCTCTCTTGGAGCTCCTTTAGGCACTGGACTCACCATCTAGAATTTATACATACATGTATATACAAATATATATATATATATATATATATATTTATTTATTTATCATGACTTGGCTTTGCCCCTGTTTAATTTTCCTTTTCCTTTTGAATTTCTGAGTTTTCCTTCTCACTAGGGGAAGCTGGAAAGCAGGACTTCATCCTTTGAAATGACACAGGGCCATGACAATGACCAGCTATGTCCAGCATTTCTCTTCATGGAATATTTGACAATTTGAGTTCAGCATCCCTGGATGCTTCATGGGAAAACACATTAAAACCATCTCCCTGCCCCAAACCTAAGCACATCTCCAGGGAATAAAAGGAGTGCCAGGCATTTTTGCTTGTTTCCACCCTAATAACAACATTCCCTGGCTTTTCAAGGACCGTGAGGACAGAAAGGGGGTTCTTTCAATGCCATAGGTCAGCATGGAGCAGTGGATGCTGAGGATCCCTGGAGCCACCTTGAAGGGCATCTAAGCCAAGGCTGCCTCATCCCACCCTCAGAGCTGCCTGGAAAACTTTTCTGCCTTAGGAGATCAGCCCTGCTCCCAGAAATTGCTCAGGAGACAAAACAAACCCGGGGTGAAACCAAACCCCTGGGATGAATCCAAAGGGAAGCACGTGGCCAGGCTGGAGCACTCGGGGTGTTTCCTTCCCAGGCTCATCCCTGGGATTCCTCTGGAGCCCATGGCTTCTCCTGTGATTCATGGGTGACAGCTGGAGCCCAACACTGCCCGGCTGCCATTCCCTTCAGGATGTGCTGTTGGATCCATAAACATTCCTTGTTACCCAGGCTGGAGCCAAATATTCCCTGTGGGCTATTCCAGCCTCTGGATTTTTGGAAGGCTGAGCTGGATGAGAGGGGAAGTGTAGGTCCTGCCAAGTCACCACTCCCAGAAATACCCACTCCTAAAAAAACCCTGAGCCTCTAAACATTTCTTAATGGAGCCACTGATGCTGATGGCTGATAAATGAAATCCTGCTTCATTTCCACTCCTCATCCTTCAGCAGGGAAGCAGAGCAAGGATATTTTACCTGTACATCTTCTCCTTCCATATCCTTCAGTATTTCCCAGCTTTTGCAACAACAACCATCCCTGAACCATATTTACTATCCCATGGAAATACTGCTCTGGGAAGGGACTTTCCAAGTCACAAAACCCAACCTATTACTGGAAAATATTTGATTTATCAAACTTGGTTTCTGCTTTTTCCCCTCTTCTCCTCTTGCCCATCCACAGAGATTTGAAGTTTTCCTATAGTTTCTATCCTGAAATTATTCAACTTGTTTATTGTTTATTCAAAACCTTGTTTATTCAATTTGTTGGACCAGCTGGGAACCTTTTTTTTTTTTTTTTTAGGTGGGGTGCAATGGGCAGAAATTTGAATATTTCAGTGGATTAACTCAGTTTTGAGCTAATGGATGAAAGGTGGGCTTAAAATAATCTTGGAGCAAGGACACAACTTCTGGGATATTAGAATGGGAAAGACAAAATTCCAGAAGAACTTGGTTGTTTTCTTAATTCATTGTGTTTGTTAAAAAGTTTCAGAAGGATAATTAGGTTTGGTTATTAAAATTAATTGAACCAGGCAAAAGGAGCAGGAAAAGCCAAGTGGCACTAAATAAAACTGACTTTTAGATAAACTAAAACTCAAACAGAACAAAATCCTCTGGATTGGATCAGGGGACAAACAAGTACAAGTATTTCAAGGAATAAGGAAATAAGAAGTTATTTAAATATTATGTCATTTAAACTTAATTCTGAAATAATGCCCTTTCATCTGTCTAAACTTTGTTCTTCCATCATAGCTGATAAATGATATTTTTTTTTTAACTGTGCATTTTAGGCCTGATTAAATGGCCACAAAATTTTCAGCGGGGCTGCCTTAATTAAGGAAAGTATTTCAGTAGTATTTAAATTACCAAGCAATTAAAAACATGAAATTATATTTTGGATTCTCAAAGTTTTCTGTAAACTTTAATAGAGATTAAATGTGTATTAAGATAAATATTTTGTCCAAGCAGAAGCAATAAGTAGGGGGATTTTTGTTAAAACCATCAATTTTAGCATTATTTAATGTTCAGTAATAACTGACCATTGGTTTTATACAAATAGAAATTGGTGTCTTCCAAAGGAACCAAATCCTGCAGTGTTTTCCCACTGATCCATCCCACAGCTCTGTCAAAATAATAACTGGGATTAGCAGGGAAGAGCTGGAATCTGCAAAATCCACCTGGTTCCCTTTCCATTGTATGGTGGCATCTCTTGAATTTTTAACTCCTGGAATTTTTAACTCCTGGAATTTTTAACTCCTGGAAACTGCCAGGAATTCAGGAATTGCACCAGGAGTCGCCCTCAGAATTCCTTTCTGCTGCAGAAATTGTTAAAATTATTATCCAAACAGCTGCAAAGAAACCTTCCCTGTGTCCTGCTGGAAGCCTGCATGGATAAAGCCACATGTGGAATAGGAAGTACAAAAGCAGCTGAACATTAAAATCAAGTAAAAAGAAAAATCTCTGTGTTTTTTCACTGTAGTTATTAATTATTAAACACATCTATAAATCCAGTTAATGCAATATCATTGAAAAATCCTGTTGAGCACAGAGCATGGATTTTAAAGTGCAGTTCAGAACTCCAGGATGGGTTCACAAAATCTGGCCCATCCCTTGAAGCAGTTTTGCCTCCACATTTTTTCCTGAGAGGAAGAGGAAGAGCATTTCAGCTTCTTTAAACTCTGTCAGACCAGCAAGTTTAGTGCTTTGATAATGGATTTATTTGTGATTTCCTGGTTGCCACCTGCAGGCTCTACAGAACGTTCAAGGACAGCAAGTACCTGTACATGCTGATGGAGGCCTGCCTGGGGGGAGAGCTCTGGACAATTCTCAGGGACAGGTGAGATGGGACTTGTCCTACAAAGTTGGGTGTTTTAAATGGCAGAATTCCAGCTGGAAGGGTTGGAAAGATCTCAAAGCCCATCCAGTGCCACCCCTGCCATGGGCAGGGACACCTTCCACTACCCCAGGCTGCTCCAAGCCCCATCCAACCTGGCCTTGGACACTTCCAGGGAACCAGGGGCAGCCACAGCTTCTCTGGGCACCCTGTGCCAGGGCCTGCCCACCCTCCCAGGGAACAATCCCATCCCAATATCCCATCCATCCCTGCCCTCTGGCAGTGGGAAGCCATTCCCTGTGTCCTGTCCCTCCATCCCTTGTCCCCAGTCCCTCTCCAGCTCTCTTGGAGCCCCTTTAGGCTCTGGAAGGGGCTCTGAGGTGTCCCTGGAGCCTTCTCTTCTCCAGGAGAACACCCCCAGCTCTCCCAGCCTGGCTTCAAGCAGAGGGGCTCCAGCCCTCAGACCATCTCCATGGCTTCCTCTGGATTTGCTTCAGCAGCTCCAGGTCCTTTTGTTGTCACAATTTTTAAATCACAATTTCCCATCTAGAGCTTTTCCCACCCCTCTGTTTGCAGCCCTCCCTCTGTGAATGTGTGTATCAACTTTCAGCTCTGCCACACTGATAAATAATATCCATTAATATTTCCTGGTGTTTATAGCCCAGCCAAGACCAAGAGCAATGAGCAGGAGGAAATCAAGAGCTGTGCAGGGTCTGTTGGCCCAGATATCCCATATTACACCAGGGCTGCTGATTCCAGTGGGAGGTCAAAATCCACACCTTGCCAGAAGCACTGTTCCATCAGGATGCAGCAGTGACATGGAAAAAAAAATCAGTTAGGAAAGCATGTGATGCCCAAAACCCCACAGTCCCTGCCTGGGTTGGGGGGGGGGGGGGGGTTGACCTTGGAGTGTTTGGGGTTGCTGGGTGCATGTGGGATGTGCCCACAGAGCAGGAAAAGATGCAGGGAATTGTAACTCTGGAATAGGCTAATCACTGGAACAGAATTCCATTAAATTTGGAAAGATTGATCAGAAAGCCAAGATTAAATTGTCTTTAAATCCCCCAGAACAAGTTTTTTCTGTAGTTCTTCCTTTTCCCAGCAGCTTTTTTTTTTCACTGAAACAGGAACTGGAGCAAAGTTAAAAGTTGCTGGGTGGGATTTTTCCTGATCTTGTGTCAGAGCCTGGTAATTCCATCTTTAGTTCTTGGGGACTTAAACTGAGGTTCTGCTGCCATCTAGCTTAGACATCCTTCTGGTCTCAGCCAGCCCCCACAGGCAGGGGGTTGTGGTTTGCTTTGGAAAATTTTGGAAACAAGGATCCAAAGGTGAAATTTGAAATTTGTATTAACTCTTCAAGTCCCAGCAGCTGTGATTTTTCTGCCTTTTGTCTCAGTTAGAAACATTAATACAGAACTTATCTGCACACCTCAAAGGAATTTGAACTCTCAAAACCCAAAGTTGTAATTAGAAAAAAAATACCTTTTTGCTTACAAGACAAGGATTTCAAAGTCTTATTTCTAAATTATAGAATAAACCTTAAAATAGTTTCACATATTGGAGGCAAAGAGGCTTCTTCAAAAATGGAAACTTAGATTGAGATACAAAGGTGAGTTTAACAACAGGAACTCTCCAGGTGTTAAAAAGTAATTTTACTGCCGTGATAAAAGTTTTAACAGCAGAATGAATTCCATGAAGAAGGAAACCACTTCCTAGGGATTCATCTAATGGCTTTGTCCCCTTTTCCCTCCCTCCTTCTCACAGGGGTTCATTCGAGGATTCCACGACCAGGTTTTACACGGCATGCGTCGTGGAAGCCTTTGCCTACTTGCATTCCAAAGGGATCATTTATAGGGACCTCAAGCCAGAGAACCTCATTCTGGATCACCGAGGTTATGCCAAGCTGGTGAGTGCCAAAAAAAATCCACCCAGCTCCCACACAGGTTTTGCCAGAGAGGGTCAGGAGCAAAGTCCCCCCACAGGGTCCATCAGGGGATGCTGAGAGGAGATCAGGGCAAGTTGTTGTCATCACCACCAGGATGTTTTTCTGCCTTCCAGCAGGGCTCAGGGTGTATGGCTAAGCTGAGAAATGCTGATTCTGGCTTGGGATTCAGATCCGTGCTCCTGGAATTCTGAGAAAAGAGCATCAGGAGAAAGCCATCTGGCTGTCTTGGGCAAAAATGACCCCTTTGCCCCAGAACTCATGACAGGCATCCTGCTTTTTAGGGGTACCCCAAATGGCCTGGTGAGAGCATGGAGAGGGGCAGGAGAGAAGAAAGAGTTCCCTTGGTGGGAGATGCTGCAGCACAGGGAGGTGCTGTGGGCCCTTGGGAAGCCACCAGTGAAGAACAGGAGCCCTCAAAGGAGCTGGTCCAGGAGGGGCTGATGGGTCCTGCGAGTCATGGGGGCCAAGAGCTCTGTGTCTTGGTTTGGAGGGTCTTTGGGGTGGGAGCAGCTGGGGACAGTAACTCAGCCCATCATCACAGCCTCGTGGCAGCCTCCACGTGTCACCTACTGAATGACACCAGGATTTGCCCTCTGCAGCATTTCCCTGAGGCTGGGGCTCCTCTGAGGTGGAGGGTGGTAGACGAGGATAGGTGCAGGACTCCCCTTGTCCCATCCCAGGAGCATCTGGGACTGGGTCCCTCACCAGCCCCCAGCTCCTCAGGCACATCTCTGAGCACAGGTGTCCCAGATTCCCCGTGGGCTATGACCGTGTGGGATCCTGACCAGCCCCAGAGGACTCTACTTCCCAGGATAATCTGATTTTCTGTGCTTGCCACTGCTGTGAGGATGCTGCTATAGGGTCACAGGGAGGCTGGTGAGCCCAGCACATCCCAACAGCCAAACTGGGAGGACACTTGTACTGCTTCACTCCTTATGGTGGGAGAGAAAACAAAACTTGGCAGCAGGTGCCTCAATCACAGAATCCCAGATTGGATTGGGTGGGAAGGGATTTAAAGCCCATCCCATTCTACCCCTTCCATGGTCAGGGACACCTTCCCCTATCCCAGGCTGCTCCTGTCCAACCTGGCCTTGGACACTTCCAGGGATCCAGGGACAGCCCCAGCTTCTCTGGGCACCCTGTGCCAGGGCCTGCCCACCCTCCCAGGGAACAATTCCTTCCCAATATCCCATCTATCCCTGCCCTCTCACAGCTTAAAACCATTCCTTGTCCATGTTAATTTAAATTTAAAAGAAAAAAAAAGCAACCTGTGCTGGGAGTGATAGAAAGTTCCAACCCCCAAGAAGCCCTTGGTGCTGGTGTTTGCTTCCCTCGTGGGAATTTTCCCAAGGATAAATCAGCAAAAAAATCACTGTGGTTCCCTGGTCCTGGAACGACCCTTGGTGCTTTAATTAGGAGAAAATTCCCATGAGGAATCCTCCTTTCTGCCTTGCTTCACTTCAAGAGGAGCAGAGCCCACGGCTGACATTCCCTCTGATGCCCTGCCCTGATGCTCTCCTGCCCCTTCCCCCAGGTCGATTTTGGCTTTGCAAAGAAAATAGGATTTGGAAAGAAAACATGGACTTTTTGTGGCACCCCAGAGTACGTAGCCCCCGAGATCATCCTGAACAAAGGTCACGACATTTCGGCAGATTACTGGTCCCTGGGAATCCTGATGTATGAGCTCCTGACTGGCAGGTATGGGCATCGAAATTCATCCCAAGATTTCTGCCCTTGTCACCCTGATGAGGCCAGGGCTGGGGCAGGGCTGGGCCAGGGAGCTCCACGGTGGTTTTTCCACTCAAATTATCTCTTTTTTGGGTCTGAGTGGGATGAACACTATGGGAAAAGATGAGGAGTTTGGCCCTGAATGGTCTGGAAATGATGGGAAAATGGGAAAGGTTTGCACTCAGCTGGGGAGGTTTGGTCCTGAACGGGCTGAACATGGTGGGGAAAGGGGAAGGGTTTGGCCCTGAATGGTCCAGGAAGGATGGGAAAAGGGGAAGGGCTTGCACTCAGCTGGGGAAGTTCCTCACTGCTGGAAAGGAGGAGAGAGATTGGGCACCATCCATCCCTTCCCGTGTTTAATTTGGGATATCACTGCTGCTCTTGACAGTGGTGGTTTCCTGGAGCTTCCTCACCTCATCCCCCAGCACTCACCCCCAGGAGCTGGGGAAGGATCCATCCCCTCCACCTGCCCATCCTTCAGGGCTGGACACACACAACCCCCCATCCATGGAATGCCAATTAATCCCCACTGGAATCAAGTCCCATCACACAAAAATAAACCAGGGAACGATGCTCAGAGCTCCTGCCTTGGGCTGTTGGGATGAAGCTGCCATGGGTAGAAGAGGTATAGCATGGGAAAGTTCTTTTTGGTACTTCCCTGCAGCCAACATCCCTGAATTCCAGAGCTCCTTGAGAAATGGTTAGGATCATGGGATGGGAAGCGAAGCATTCCTGATTGACATCTACCTTTTTTCATCTAGGTATATTTTATCAGACTTCAATGCTGTTTTAAAGACAAAGTTTTTAATCTTTTGTCCTTCCCTGCTCCCTTTGAAGTCCCCCTTTCTCAGGCCCAGACCCCATGAAGACCTATAACATCATATTAAGGGGCATAGACATGATCGAATTTCCAAAGAAGATTGCCAAAAATGCTGCTAATTTAATTAAAAAACTATGCAGGTGAGTGGGTGAAATAATAAAATGAAAAGCCTTGATGTTGTTCACAAAGAAATGATCTGGTCAGAGGGATTTAGGATTTGTTCTTCCTTTTACAGGGACAATCCATCAGAAAGGTTAGGGAATTTGAAAAATGGAGTGAAAGATATCCAAAAGCACAAGTAAGTGTCTTCTCCGGCAGCCATCAGCTCCAACCCCCAGAAAGAGGCATTTCAAACACCTCAGTTGTCTCCTAAAAAAACACTTCCTATCCATAATGTAAATTCCTCCTCCCTTTTGGTCCCATGGGAGTGGTTACATGATGTCTTAGGAGTTTACTGGGATAAGAACACATAAGAGACCCATTCCAGGAACAATTTCTCTCATCCATCTGTGCTGGATCTTTTTTCCCATCCCTAGAGCAGCAGAAATGGATTGGATGGATATTTTTGTGGGAAGGCTCAGGGGTCATTTACCCACCTTGAGCAAACTTGAGGAAAACCACAAGTGGGACATCCTTGAGCATGAAGTTGGGAGTTAACCCAATTCCATAGGGATGAAAGGGCATTATGGATGTCCTGTGGGAGGGATCCACCTTCTGGAAGGGAAAGAGCAGCTTCCATGACACCTGCAGCAAGGAACGGTTCCCATCTGAGTGTTGGCAATTTCAACTTGTATGGTGTCACCATGGGGTTGCTGCACACTCCTCCTTCTTGGTCCCCAAAAAAGATGACAGGAAAAATTCCAAAGGGGTTTGAAGGCAAAGTCTGTGGGAGATAAAACCTGTTTTTTAAGCAATTTTCTTTTCTTTTTTTGCTGCACCTGTCTAACTGTTGGGTTCTTCCCTCCCTTCAGATGGTTTGAAGGCTTTAACTGGGAAGGGTTACGGAAAGGGACACTGACACCTCCCATCATCCCAAGTGTAAGTTTTCCTATCGTTATCTTCTCTTCCATGGCCAATTCCTCAGGGATACTGTGAGCTTTGGGCAGTGGTACATTGGGTTAAGTGGGAATAAAGTGCTTTGTTTCTTCTGGGGATGCTTGAAAAAGTCACTTTAGGCACATTCCCAGCTAAGCCTGCTCTCCAGGCAGGCTCTTCCTTGGAAGGCAGTTTGAGGAGGGCAGAGCCAGGGAGAAATCTGCTCTGTAGCCGGGGATCGAGGCAGGATCACTCACTCCAGCACATTTTCCTCTCTCTCACCTGCTCCACTTGTTTCTGCATCTCCTTTTCCCATTTCTGTGGAAAGCTGCCACTTCCACCCCTTCTCTCAGCTGTGTCCCCTTCCCTCCTTTATTCTCATTTCCTTTGGAAAGGCAAGTGCGATTTGGATGCCATCTTCCTTTTCTTTCACATTAACCTTCCCTTCTGTGTTGTCTTTTGTGCCTGTGCCCCTCTTTCCCCCGCATCCATGTCCTACATGAAAGCAGTGTTGATGTTTAACCGGAGCGGGCGCAGAGGGACAGCTCCGCTCATTTTCCTTTGGAGCAAAGCCCTTCCTTTGATGTCTTTGTGAGCTCTCTGCCCTCAAAGCCCCGCTGCAAAGGGAAACCAAACAGGATTAGCTGGCAGAAATTACCTCGGCCCCTTCTGTCCTGCAGCCTCCCCTCCTTGTTCCAGCTTAATCCCTTGGGATCACCAAGAGAATGCCATTAATGGGGGTTTAATTGCACCCCATTGCTCCGTCCTGCAGCTCCTGCAGCAGGGGCAGGCCCAGCTCCAGGGCTCAATCTGCCATCCCAGAGTTTGCTTAGGGAAAGAGCAGGAGGGTTTCCTATCCCTGCTTTTGCCTTTTGGGATGCAGGAGCTCCTGGAGTCAGTGGGAGAAAGCAGGACTTTGTAAATCTCTCACGTAACAACTCAGAAGTGTTTTAGAGATCAAAGCTGGGTTTGGTTGGGGCTTTTTTCTGTTAACTTCAAGCTACTGGGATGGTTTGGGTTGAAAAGGACCTTTAAGCTCATCCAGTTCCAGCACCTTCCGTAAGCAGGGACATCTTCCACTATCCCAGGTTGCTCCAAGCTCTGTCCCACCCAGCCTTGGCCTATTTTTAATGCCTATTCATTCATCAGCAGAACCACAGTTCAAGTCAGGCAATAAAGTCAAGTTTGCTCCTTCACATCCATTTGCAATTCATGCTTCAGGAATGCAGGATGTCCGTGTAGCCTGAAAAAAAACCCAAAAAACCAGGATGTCTATCTAACTGGTTTTGGTGGATTTTTAGTTTGGTAGGAGCATTTCCAGTACTGCTCTTACCCCACATAGCAAGGCTGACTGGAATAGATGGGAGCATCCTTTGCTCTTCCAGGACAGGTCCAAGTCTGGCCCGAATCCCAAGGTTCAATCCAGCTCATCATGAGCTGTGAATTTTGTCAACCCCAGAGCTGTCAATCCTACTCCAGCTTGTTTTCCACAAGTTTTTTTTGGCCAAGTCTCAACTGCCACTCTGAAAAGGGACCCAAAATACAGCTCTGGCAGCAGACATCCATTTCTCCTTCAATACACCTCTCCTTGTTAGCTGGGAAAGAGCCAGCAGGACCAAACATACAGAATAGTTCCTTTTTCTTTGAAGAAAAAAGGCTTTTCCCAGCTCTTTAACTTTCATTTCTTAGGTGGCACTGCCAGTGAGGCAATAAAAGAACTTTTATTCCACTGGATTTTTGGAAAGATCCCCATTTACAACCTGCTGCTGGGACACTGCTGAGTGTTGATACCACAGCTGGAATCTGTGATTTTACCTCTCCTTAAAAGCTCAGGACTCTTCGAAAGAAGAGCTGAGGAAGCAAAGGGTGAAGGAGCCCCAACAAAGTCAACAGATCCAGATAATCCAAAAGAAACTTAAACCACTAAGATTTTGTAGGGTGGGTTTATTTTTCCAAAATCAGTCCGGTATTCCATAATCCTGTATTTCCTCCAAAATGTGTTCAGCAGCAGGAAAATGCTGATGCAGTTGGGCAGCACATTAAAAGTAGAGCTGGAGCTGGAACTCCTGTCTTTTCCTATGGCTTGCAGCAGCATCCAACATCAAATGTGAATCTCAGGAGGGTTAATAAGGCTGAGTGGGTTGGGGCAACCCCTGAGATCAATCCAGGCTGGATACTGGAAAAAAATATTCCTGTGAGGGGAGGCCCTGGCACAGGGTGCCCAGAGAAGCTGTGGCTGCCCCTGGATCCCTGGAAGTGTCCAAAGCAACGCTGGATGGTGCTTGGAGCAGCCTGGGATAGTGGAAGGTGTCCCTGGCCATGGGAGGGGGTGGAATGGGATGGGCTTTAATGTCCCTTCCCGCTCAAACCATTCCAGAATTCTGGGATTAAATGACTGTCAGTTGGCCCCTGGCTAGGCTCTTCCCAAATGAAAGGACTGAAAACTGCAGCAAGTGTTTTCCTGCTCTGGGTAAAGCTTAAATTGCTAGTAAAGCTTGAATTGCTAGTATGACACTTCTTGTTTTGGGCTGGAGAGTTGCTGGTTTCCTCTTATATTGTTTTTGCTTTTGCTTTTGTTTTATTGTCTTGACTTTATCAAGTTCTCACTGTAAGAAAGTTTCCCTCATGTCACAAAGCAGAAAAACCATAAATTCTATAGCCAGGGCATATTTCAAATGCCCAAAAGAAATGGGCTTGGCCTTCATCCTGGGAAGATGAGTTTCTCTGGAAGGATCCTGAGACTGAGCAATGTCAGGAAACTTAAAGTCAGCAGGGCTCAGCTGAGGATCCTGGAGCCATGGACAGGAAATCCTGGTCTCTGAGGTGGCTTTTTCCAAATCTGTTATGATAACCTTGTGGCAGCGGTAGGAAAACTCAGGAGAGTAGGGGAGCTGGGGGAAATTCCCTAGCAAGAAGCTATGGATGCAGCACTTCCCTGGCTTGATGGAGATTCTCTGGGATGCCCATGGCTGTGGGATGAAGGGGGAATGTCAGCACTGGGATGAACATTCCCTTCTTGTTGCTCTTCCCCCCGCAGGTCGCATCTCCCACGGACACAAGCAACTTCGACAGCTTCCCAGAGGACAGTGATGAGCCACCCCCTGACGACAACTCAGGATGGGACATAGACTTTTAATGTTATTTCTCTTACCTGCTTCTGCCTTGCTGAGGACAGCTTTTCCTGGGACGTGGCTGCCAGCGGAACGGGAAGACCGGAATTGGGGAGGATTCGTGCTCGGGGTCACCATGATGCCTTGATTGATGCTGCTCCAGTAACTCCAGTGGCATTAGGACTTCTTGCTTAGTGACAATAGTGCTCTCCATGTTTTCTGTTGGAACGTGACCTGGCGTGGGCATGGTGGTCCTGACACAGAGCCTTTCTTCGGCACAGGACTCCTCCTCTGTCACCGCAGAGATCCTGGCACACTCTTGATTAGCAGAGTGAGAGATGCGTAGAGTAAGAGGCACTTAATTCCAGCTGCTTTTTCCGTAGGATCAGTAGTAACTTACGAAGTTCTGCAGCTACTCCAGTGCAGGATTTGGGCTATTCCCACCCTCCGAGCTCCGCAGGGCAGTGCCGGAGCCCAGGAGGAGCACGGGCAAAGCACTCCCGTCAAAGCAGTGGGGAATGTGTCCTTTTCCTTTCCTAGCAGTATTCCTGATGAGACTGAATGTTCCCTTTCCTCTTTGTTTTGGAAACATTTTGGCTCAGCCTGGTCAAACAAAAGCACAACTGCTGCAGATGCTGTCAAGGCAGAGTTGGGTCGCTTCCCTCACATGGCAGCACCACCTTTGGGCTTCAGTTCTCCTTTTCCTTGGTACCAATACATGCATGGAAAGAGAAAATCATGGAGTTAATCCATTGCACATCTATTGATCCATTTCACAGTTCCCCAATCACAGTCCTGAGCAAAACAACAGCAGCCCACCAGTCTGATTAGGTATGAAATTAAGGATAACTTTGACCTTTTTAGGCCCAAAGGGAAAAACATGTGATGTCCTTTTGAGATGCTACATCCATTCCTCACCTGGGAAGAAACCTGTCCCTGAACCATGGCAGGAATATGTAGCAGGCTCCGTTCTCCCTGTTCACGATTCCGGGTCTCCATGTCTGCATCTCTTCCATGTTTAAAGAATCTCATTAAAATAGGAATGCTGGGACAGTGTGCTGGCTCTGGTGGAACGTTGTCAGTAATCCTGATGCCTCTCCAGGCTAAAGAGCTCCACAGGAAAGTCAGTGGAATTCAATGGGAAATGGATATTTGAAGATTCCTGTGAGGTCTCCAGCGTGCCAGGTCCATGTGATTGTGATTAACACAGGGATGGCCAAATCCCTATGGAAAAAAATAATTGGGGAAAACAATATCATCAGGATATGCTTTTCCTTTACTTCTAGTCCTTTTCCTTTGCTTTAATTTCCTCCTCTGGTTTATAGGATGCAGCAGAGGGATCCCATCCTGGGTACCCATTTGTTGCATATGCCAAGGACTAAAAGTTTATCCCATTATCCAACAGGAAGCATCAGCTTTAGGTCTCTCTGAGAGACCTTGCCCCCAAAAAAATCACAGAATCAAGGAATGATGGAATGGTTTGGCTTGGAAGGGACCTTAAAGGTCCTCTCATTCCAGCCCCTGCCGTGGGTGAGCAGGTGCTGCCTCCTTTGATCTCAGCTGCCAAGAGCTGACTGTGGAAAGATCAAGTCTTGCTGATGAGAACTTTACCCACATATGACATGGCAATGGTCTGGTTGAGCAGTAAAAATTCCTTCTGTTTGAGCAGTAAAAAGTTCCTTCCCTGGTGCTAAGTCCCATCTCTTTTGCATGCTTTTCATTAAAGGATGTAATCAAAAGGGTATTTTGACAGTGTGGGCCATATCTGCTGTTTAAAGTGAGCTGGGTCGCGTGACACTTTTGAAACCAGTCTGTGGCTCTGGAATTCCCTGTGTTTTCCAAAGGGTGAGACCACATCTCTGGCAGTCACTTCTGCTGTTCTTTAACCATTAAAAATTCATTTGCCTTCAAAATCACAGGGAAAAGGTAGCACCCGCTGGCTTTTCCACCTTTCTCCAAGGGATGGACAGCACTGAGAGCCAAGGCTGAGCACGAGGGCTAAAACATTCACCAGGCATCTTAAACAGGCCTAACAGCCAAATGCTTCCCTCACATCCCCCTGGGTTTTCACTCCACGGGGACAGCTTTCTGTAGGAGTTTGTCCCAGGATGATGACACCTGATGCAATTGGCAGGCAAGGAGGAGAAAGCACCACAAGGATTTGGGTATCCACCTGAAAACATGGCAGGAAGGAGGGACTAGAATGGGCTGAGGAGTTTGGTTTCTTTTTTCCTGTCCCTTTTTCCCTTGTGCCAGGCATGGGAACTGACACCTGCAGCGTGCACTGTGCTGAATCTGAGTTTATTTTGATATCAAACACCTCACTCGACTTCATGGCCTCTCCTGAGCATTAACACTTCGCATATGTAGATGATAAGCCTTCAGTTATAATAATATATTTAAGTTGTTTTATATATATATATCTATATATCTTCAACAAGGGATTGCCTCTGTGTTTCCACCTCCTGTCCTTATTTCTTTGTCTCCTTTCCTGATCTATGGGACAACAGCGTTTTTAGGGAAGGGGGAATTGGCTCCCGTGTTTCCAGAGGGGGCTTTGATTGGTGTTGTAGCTTCTCCTGGAGCTGCAATGCCCACAGCAAACTCTTCTTCAACAACAGGACCACGAGCAGATATTTCTGTAAATAGGTATTTTCGTGTCGATGTTTTGTGGGTCACACAGAACTTTCCGTTCTTTTCCAGTTCCATGGCATTATTCTTTCATATCCTTATTTGTAATGTAATGTTTTTAGGTCGAGGTAGACTTGAATTAATGTCATATTTGTCAGTATGATTAAACTTTCTGTCAGCTGTCCTGTTCACTCACCTGTCCCATAGTTCTAGAACGTCACTGGCTATCTGGCATTGTTGCAAGTGCCTTAAATCCATGGCATCTTATTAAAAAAATAAAAAAAGACAAATTTGGTGTTATGCTGCATGACAAAGACAAACACACCTCAAACTGTCGTCCTTTCTTAGCTTGCTGCGTTTTACAGTTCTTTCTGCTACTGATTTCTAAGCCTTTATTATCTGATCTTGATGAATTACAGAAATGATGACGTCGTTCTCTGATTTCTGTTCAATGTACCAGAGCTGTGTATCTGTTAATGAGATACAGAGTCATTTCTGTGAAATGTATAAATGTGATGTGCGGGTCAAATTAATCTCTGACATCCTAGCAGTCTGTAGACAGGTATTCCTGTTTTGCTAAGCTCTGCAGATCCCACCCATCTTTGCTGTCCCACACAGCCCCCCTTGGGAATCTCCCACCTGGGAAAAATCCACCCTGCCGGTGTTTTCCTCACCTAAAGCCCCGGTGCAAAAATGAGGCTCATTTGCATCACTCAACCAAGCAGGAGCTGTGCTTTTCCCTGCCTCATTCCCTGCATCCACAGGGGTGAGCCCTGGAAGCTCCTCCACGGCTCCCCAGCCCTGACACCGAGACTTGGGCGCTTCTAGGGCTTTCTCAGAAAAAGGGGAAATTCCCATTTGGAGCTGCCTCTCCCGCCAAGTCCCGATTTACGCTGGTTTTACCCTAGCCCTTCGTTTTATACTCTTGATTTTCTCTCCTTCCATGGCAGAGGTTTTGTTTGTTGGGCAGATGTCGGTCATGCCCCGGCCGTCGGCCCTCTTGCACTCTTTGGATGTTGTCTGAGGAGCTTGGGGTATTTTTTTCATAAACTTCCATGGCTTTTGTTTCGCTCTGTACTCCCCCTGCAGCTGTAATTGCCGAGTGCCTGTTGTATACTTTATAGAGTTGAAATAAAAATAATTACTTTTGAACGGCTGTCAGTGGGTTTCTATCAGAACAGGAGCTGAGTTTGGGAGAGATCTTCTGGATGGTGATGAAATGTGGGGCTGCAGGGGTTCTGCTCCCAGAACTGGTTGCCCAGAGCAGCTGTGGCTGCCCCTGGATCCCTGGAAGCATCCAAGGCCAGGCTGGACAGGGCTTGGAGCACTCTGGGATAGTGGAAGGTGTCCCTGCCCATGGCAGGGGTGGCACCGGATGGGCTTTAAGGTCCCTTCCACCTCAAAATCATTCTGTGATTTGATGATGACACGGAGGTGAGCAAAAGCTGGGGGAAAGGAGCAACAAAACCTCCTCTCAGGAGGGAAATAAATGTGATTTATTTCACATTTATTCACAAGGAGGAGCTGGGAATCGTCACCAATCATTTTGCGGGATGCAGCAATGGCAGGTCGAAGTTAATAATGCAGTAAAAAACCCAGGGTGACGTGGCCCTCACCTGAAACTGCCGGGGGAGCACCGAGATTTCGGGGCGAGGCGTGGCGCTCATTATTCCGGGCTAAAAATAGGGAAGGCAGGAGGGGTGGCCGGGCTGTGCCAGGGATGTCTCCCGGCCGTGACTCAGCCGCTGCTGACGGCACCTGCCCGCCGTGCTCCCGAAACCTTCCCAGGCAATTATTAGCCCGGCTTAAGCCATTCGGGGCTGGAACAGCTGATAGTGGATACCGGGATAGCGATACCGGGACAGGGGGGGCGGGAATTGCAGGAATTGCGGCATCCCGAATCCCTCACCCTGGAGATTTTGGGGGAGTTGTTCCGGCTCTTCGTATTCTCATTTAAACCAAGGTGAGAGAAGAAATAAACGGGAGCACGGTGCCGCCGTCGGGAAAAAGCCGGGTTAATTAACGGGGGTTAATTAACGAGAGTTAATTACGGGACAGGGGAGGGGGAGAAGGGCGCGATGGCGTGTTGGGACCGCCAGGGGGCGCCCTAGGGCTGTGCTGCCCCGACGGGGGAGAATGGAATGGGAATGGAATGGGAATGGAATGGAAATGGGAATGGAAATGGGAATGGAATGGAAATGGAATGGAATGGAATGGAATGGAATGGAATGGAATGGAATGGAATGGAATGGAATGGAAATGGGAATGGAAATGGAAATGGGAATGGAATGGAATGGAAATGGGAATGGAATGGAAATGGGAATGGAAATGGGAATGGAATGGAATGGAAATGGGAATGGAAATCAGAATGGAATGGAATGGAATGGAATGGAATGGAAATGGGAATGGAAATGGAAATGGGAATGGAATGGAATGGAAATGGGAATGGAAATGGGAATGGAATGGAATGGAAATGGGAATGGAAATCAGAATGGAATGGAATGGAATGGAATGGAATGGAATGGAATGGAATGGAATGGAATGGAATGGGGGAAATGGAATGGGAATGGGGGAAATGGAATGGGAGTGGAATGGGAATGGGGGCGATGGGGGATGAGGGGGAGAATGGAGGGATGGAGGCAATGGAGGGGAATGAGGGGGGATGGAGGGAGTAGGGGAGGATGGAGGGAATGGGAGGGAATGGGGGAAATGGAGGGGAATGGAATGGGAATGTGGAGAATGGAGGGGATGGAGGGAATGAGGGAGAATGGGGGAGAATGGAGGGATGGAGGGAATGGGGGGCAATGAGGAGAATGGAGGGGAATGGGGGAGAATTGAGAGGAATGGAGGGGAATGGGGGAATGGAGAGGATGGAGGGAATGGGGGAGAAACGAGAGGAATGGGGGGGATTGGGGGAGAATTGGGAGGAATGGAGGAGGGGAAGGGAGGGAATAGAGGGGATGGGAGGGAATGGGGGGCATAGAAAGGGAATTGCGGGGGTACTGGGAAAGGAATGGGGGGGGCGACGCCTTTGATGTCCCCGCATCAAAGGGCCCGGAGCCTCCCCCCACCGACGCTGTCCCCCCCGCCCCGGCTGGGGTCAGGGGAGTAGGGGGAGGACACCGAGAGTCCCGTCGTGTTTCCCCCCCCCGTGTCCCCGCACACCGCCCGGAGCGGGGGGATGCGGAGCAGCCCCTCTCCTTTCCTGCAAGGCTGCGCTGGCGCCAGGAAGGACGCGGGGGAGGCGGCGGGGGGAGACTTAGAGACCAAAGGACCGACTCTGCCATGGGGGGAGGGCGGGGGGGACTCTCTGCACCCACAGCGGCTCCCACCCACTTTGGGGGGTTGCACAAGGAGGAGTGTCCCCCCTTCCCTCTTCCCCGTCCCCTCCGTCGGGCGCGGCCGGCTGGAGACAGCGGCGGCGTCGGGGAGTGCGGAGCATCTGGCCGGGAACCGGGGCGGGGGATGGGGTGGGGGTCTGCCCCGGCCCTTGCGAAACCCCCTCCCGACCAATGCGGGAGCCCTCGGGGCGGGGTGGGGGCGGTTTTGGGGGCTCACGGGCACAGCCCCCCCGGGGAACGCTTTGAAATCCCAGCCGGCGGCCCCCCCGCCCCGAGGGGGCGGGCAGGAGGCAGCCCCGGGGGTATAAAGGCGGCGGAGGAGCGCAGGAGCCGCTGCTCGCGGCTCGGTGCTGCTGCTCGGGGACACAGCGGACACGGGAGGGCACGGGAGGCACCAGGATGCGGGGGCTGGTGGCGCTGCTGGCGGCGCTGAGCTGCGCGGCCCCGGCGGGGCGGGCGGCGGCTCCCGGGGGTGCCCTCAGCTCCAACGCCATCAAGGGACCCCCCCCGGGGGGGGCGGCCGAGGCCAGCGCCGCCCCCGCACCCCCTTTCGACGGCAGCAACAAGGCCCCGCCGGCCGCCACCCGGCAGGTAGGAGACAGCGCGGATGGAGCGGCGGGACACCGGGAATGGTGGGGGGGGGCACACACCGGGAGCGGAGTGGAGCACACACACAGCGGGAATGGAGGGGGCCCATCGGGGATGGAGTTGAGGGACGCCTTTGGGATGTAGGGTGGGACGTCGGGAATGAGGACGCGCTCACCGGGAGATGGAACAGGGGGACACGACCGATGGAGGGGACACCGGGGATAGAAGGGATAGAACAGGAGGGACAGAGCGCAGATGGATGGAGGGGCTGCCCAGGGATAGGGGGACAGCGGGGATAGAGGAGAGCGACGCACCGGGTGATGGGGACACCTCGGGGATGGAGGGTACACCGGGAAAGGGAGGACGTCCCGGGGGTGGAGGCGGGGAAGGACACACGGGAGACGGATGGAGCGGACTCAGCGGGGACGGAGGAAGGGGGACACTCGGGGATGGGAGCGTGGGCCCCTCTGATCCACCCGCCTGCTCTGCTCCCCCCCAGCCTTTCCCGTGCGCCGAGGACGAGGACTGCGGCCCCGAGGAGTTCTGCGGGGGTGCGGCCCGAGGCGGGGGGGCCCCGCTGTGCCTCGGCTGCCGGCGGCGCCGCAAGCGCTGCCTGCGCGATGCCATGTGCTGCCCCGGCATGACCTGCAGCAACGGTGAGGGCAGGGCACGCCTGGGGCTGGGGGCATCGGGAGGGCTCGGGGTCCCACGCGTGCCTGACAGCCGCCCCGCTCCCCCCGCAGGTCTTTGCACGCCCCTGGAGCCGCCCCACGGAGCGGCCGAGCTGGAGGAGACGGGCACTGAGGCGCTGCCCCGACGGACGCCCGCTCCCGCCTGGCTCCCCACGGCCAAAGGTGAGGAGTCCCGGCTGCTGCCGCCCCGCTGTCCCGCTTCAGGCTGCCATCCTTCCCTGCTGTCCCCCGGGCATCAGTCCAGGCCGTCCCCTGGCATCTCTCCGCGATGCCCATCCTTCCCTGCCGTCCCCCGTGGGATCAGTCGGGATGTCCACAGTGTCGGTGTCCCGCACGGGATCAGTCCGGGACGCCCTTTCTGCTCCACCATCTCCCGTGGGGCGGGTCCGGGACGCCTCCCTTTCCCTCCCGTGCCCCGTGGGATCGGCCCGGGATGCGTCCCCAGCCCCACTGACTCCAGAGGATAAACGCGGGATGCCCGGCCTGTCCGTGGGGTGGTTCGGGATGCCCAGCCTGTCCCCGTGTCCCATTAAGAGCGATGCCCGCCGCCCGGCTGAGCATCCCCCGCTGTCCCCACGCAGGCCAGGAGGGTGACATCTGCCTGCGCTCGTCGGACTGCGCGGCCGGGCTGTGCTGCGCCCGCCACTTCTGGTCCAAGATCTGCAAGCCGGTGCTGCGGGAGGGGCAGGTGTGCACCCGGCACCGGCGGAAAGGCACCCACGGCCTGGAGATCTTCCAGCGCTGCCCGTGTGCCGAGGGGCTGGCGTGTCGCCTGCAGCGAGAGCACGGCCCCGCCGACGCGTCCCGCCTGCACACGTGCCAGCGGCACTGAGCGACAGACGGACGGGACGGACAGACTCCGGCCCCGCCGGAGCGAAGGTTGTTTCTCAAGGGAACTACTCCTAAGCGACTTCTTGCAGTACGTTACTGTGTTGTGAATACTCGAGCTGGCACTTAGCTGTACATAACGCCGGGACTTTCAGTGACTTTTCGTGAGTTGTTTTGTGTTTCTCTGAGGGTGCCGCCTGGCGCTCTTCAAGCCGTGACTGTGACTTTGTACACACTGGGTTTTTCACTCTGGCTCGAAGGGATGCCGCCGTCTGCGTGCGAGCGAATAAAAACTCTTTAAATTCACCCTGCGCTGCCTCCACGTCCCTGGGAGGGAGGATGTGCCCGGGGGGAAGAGAGGCAGGGGCGGGGGGTTCATCCCCGGAGTCCCATGGGAAAGGCTGCTGGGTTGGCGCAGTTTATCCAGCCGCTTTTTAGGAACTGTGGTCGTCACTGATGCCCTCTGGCCACCAAACCGAGGAGAGGGAGCGCGGCTGGGGCTCTGGGAAGAGCGCCTGGCAGCAGGATCCCTCTCGCTGGTTTTGGGAGGGAGTGAGGGATCACCGGAGGGGCTGCGCTGGACCAACCACGGGTGCTGCCGATCTCCTTGCTCCACGCACAATAAAGATCTATTTTTTCCCCTTCACTTTGAGGCTTGTTTCTGCGGCTCTTCAGCCTTTTGGGACGGCTTGGAGGGAGGGAAAGCTGCGAGCACGCATTTCCCCCCACCCCTTTAGCTGCCCCCCTGTATCAGGTGGTTGGTTGTGAGTGGGGAGCGTGGGGCTGCTGGGATGCAGGTGCAGTGCTGGCTCTTGCCAGGCTGCCCTCAGCCTCCCTACAACCTAGGGAAGGGGTTTAGGGTGCAAAATCACGGTGGAGCCCTCCCCGAACACCCCAAAAGGGCTTTGCACCCCTGCCTAAATCCAGCACATCCCTCGGGGGCCCTGAGGCCACCGTGTAGGGGAGCATCCCTTAAGTGCTGCCTGCTCGTGGGTGTTTGGTGCTTCCTCTTTAGGGCGTTTAATCCCCTGGAGAACATGGGATTGGGGAATACCAGCCCCACTGCAGCTCTGCCAGGAGCCCGGCAGTGCCGGGAGGTGCTGAACCAAGGCCCCGGGCACAGAAAACGTAAAGCAGGGAGAACAGCCCCAGGGAGAAGCAAATGATCGAAGGATCATTCCCAGCTTTCTTCCAGTTCTGAAACTGGCTGAGAGCAGCCAAAACTCCCCCAAACTGGGCTATAAAACATTGATGGGTTTTAAACCATCTGAACCCGTCCTTTAAGTCTCTCTGGAGCAGCTTCTACTGGAGTCACAGCACCAACTGGGTGTTGAACCAGCTCTGGAAAGAGTTCCTGACCCAGAGGCTGGAGTTTAATGCTTGAAGCATCATTTAAGGCTGTGAAAATTAAAAAAAAAAAATAGAAGTACTTTTAAATGCCATACTAAAAAATTTGGCATGATGTACATAATAATATAATTATTTTATTATCATAATAATGTTATGCCCACTAAGAGTCAATGGCACTGGGTCAATGAAGGGACCTGGCTAAGAAAAGCATCAGGAACTATTTAAAGGGGTTCAGATCTGTCATGAACAGCATCATATTTTATCCCTAAGACATTTAAACCACTGTCATTAGGGTCAGGACTTTTTCTCCAGAGAGTGAGAGGGACCCAAAGAGAGTTTTGACACCTCTGAGGGCAGGGAAAAATACACTTGTGTGGCATTAAACACAATTTCTCATCCTCTTTGGTACAACTTTGTCCTCCACCTTCTTATGTTTTGTTCAGGTTGGCCATCTCCACGCCTGTCCTTGCATGGACCAAAAGTGTTTTGTATGCCTTGACGTTCTTCACTTTCCCAGCCTGGAGAAAGAAAAAAGAGCATTTTTTTAGTAGCCATTCTGAAGCAAGATGAGCTCAGGTCAGCTCTGGTTGCATCTGTGTCCTGTGGTCTGTGCCCAGCAGGATGGATGATACCATAGACATCTCCAGAGTAATTAATGTCGTGGATAGATTCCACAAAAAGAGTGGGTTTGATGGGTTTTATTTGCTCCTCTCCCCCCTTACCACATCTGCAGTCAGGAACTCTTCCCATTTCTGCCCCTTTTGGACTTTCAGGGTTTGTTCTGTAGGTAAATCCAAGAAGCTGCATTTAGTAAATCTAAGAAATTTGATTTAGTAACATCCCTATGGGGGAAAAAAAATCATGAGGATATGACCCCGTGTCTGTTAAGATTAAACAAAAGTTGTTCTTGAAGGGAGGTTATTTTAGTCTTTCCTTAGCCTTGAGCATCCTTTTGTCCCAAAAACCTGAACCCACTTTAGGTCTGCATCATCCTGGGAAGTCAAAATACTCCTGTAGCAGCTCAGGAATAGAGATAAACAGCCCCTGAGCCCTGGAAATGTGGTCACAGGGAGGCAGAAGCCAAGGCTGCTCGTGTGCCCCTTTCCCAGGGGAAAGGCACTGGAAGGTGGGTGGGAGGCAGTGGGAATCCTTGAGGAATAAGGAGGTGGCATCACCACGGTCCCTCCTGGATCCTTCCCCACAGTGACAGATTCTCCTTATCAGAAATGCCTGAATTAATTCCTTGCACACCCCAAACCAACCCAGTAAAAACAACAACAACAAAAAAAGGCTTGTGGGAAGTAGAAAATATAAAACCTGGGGAAAAAATGGAATGTGTGGAGCCTCTCAGTCTGGGCTGGTTGGTGTGTCCAGTCTGGATCTCCTGCTCTGATCCAGAGGGAAGACAGGGAGAAAACTCAGCCTTCAGCTCCTGACACACAAAGTGCATCTCAGGATGCACTTCCTCACCATTCTCCTCCTCTCTAAGGAAATTTTTCCCTCCAAAAAATCAGGAAAAGCCCCTCTATCTTAAGCAAGAGGAGAGTCGATAAAAGAAACAGGTTTTGGTGGGTGAAGAACTTTGGTACCTCTGCTGTACTCGCTGCTCCAGCTGGTAGGGCTGGAAGAGCTTCAGCAAGGTTCTGTGAAGCTCAATGTTAATATTTATAATAATATAAGTATTTATAAATTTAATTTATAATAGTTATAATCATATAAATCTGCAAAACAGTCTCCCATAATGGCTTCTGCTAGAAAAAGACACCTTCCACTGTCCCAGGCTGCTCCAAGCCCCAGTGTCCAACCTGGCCTTGGACACTTCCAGGGATCCAGGGGCAGCCACAGCTTCTCTGGGCACCCTGTGCCAGGGCCTGCCCACCCTCCCAGGGAACAATTCCTTCCCAAAATCCCATCCATCCCTGCCCTCTGGCAGTGGGAAGCCATTCCCACTTGTGCTGTCACTCCCAAATCCCTCTCCATGTCTCCTAGAGCCCCTTTAGGAATTAGAAGGGGCTCTGGGGTCTTTCAGCCCTTTCTGGACTCTTCCTCTGCACCTCTCAGCTAAAAATGCTAAAGCATCATCCCAGACCTCTGAGCCCCGGGATTCCAGTGGCTGGATAAACGCGGATGGTTTGAAGGGAAAACTGAATCCCTCCATGGCTTTCCTGCACTGTGGATGCAGATTCCGAGGAGGTGGATCATCAGACAGCCCCACTCTGCTGCCCTCGGGAACACTCGTGGCACAAAGGAATTAAACTTCCAAGGAGGGAGGATGGGACACAGCACAGTTTTTGTTGTCATCTGGGGAGATTTCAGGGAAGCAAATCCTATTTTCTTCTCATTTCCTTCCTATGTTCTTTCAGAAATCACCTCTCCAAGCTGTTGCACAGAAGCACCCCTTTTGTTTTTGAATAACTGTTTAAAGCCGCAGCTCACACCCTCTCTTCCATCGATATTCACGTCACATTTAAAAGTAAATGCCCCTAAAAAACGCTCGTGTGAGGATTAAAACCTCACACAGTGCAAGAAAGGGTTAGAAAACCCCTCAAATCTACCCGCAGGCATTAAAAGGGAAAAATCCCTCTTTTTTTCTTTTATTTAAATTTTTAATTTTTTTTTTTTTTTTCTCCTCACCTCTCCTAACACAGAGCAGAATCCCGCCCCTTTCTGCTCGGGAAGATGAAAGAGAGGGAGCAGGTGAAAACCTTTGTGGCTGTAAGGCAACACGCGAAACTCCGGGGTGGTTTTGGGGTTTGTTTTCGCGTTTATTTGGGACCGCCTTTTTCTGGGGTGGGGTAGGGTGGGGTGGGATGTTCACCCACCTGCTGGAGCCGCTCTTTGTCCCGAGCCTTTCAACTGCGGGCTCGGCGGAGGGAACCTTGATCTCCCTCGGGAGGGGAAGCGGAGCATCCAGGTGGTCCAGGTGGAAGGTGTGGGGCTGCCCTGCGCTCCTTCAAACGCATCCCCGCTAATCCAAAGGGATGTTTATTCAACACCCCCCCCCTTTTTTTTTTTTTCCTTCCCCCCCCTTAAGTAGCTTTGTTTCCCCTCCCTCGGTGCCTGACTTGTGTCCCTAATTAGCACCTTAAGAGGAGCGAGGATAACCGGGATGCTTAAGGTTCTGGGCAGAGCTTCTAATCCAGTTGGGGCGGAGGGAGGGGATCCATTAGCAGATGATTTTAGGGAGAATGAAGACCATCAGCATTTAAATGGGCACGGGCTGATGAAAGCCTTGGCTTGGCTGCTAGGGCGCGTTAAGCTCCGCTGGGGCTTTTCCCCAAAAATCCCAGGTGTGGGATAAGGGGAGGGAAGCAGCCGGAGGGGAATGGAAGGGTATTGTGGGGTGGGCAGAGTCCGCGTGGGTTTTCCGTGAGGAAGGGGCGCTGTGCCAGTCCGGAAGGGATTTAAGAATTCCACAAGGAGATGGGCGCAGCAAAGGGGTGAAGCTGCTGCAAACCCCAAAACTTTTTTTTTTTTTTTTTTTTAATATATGTTTGGGAGCAAGCCGTGGGAATAGAAGGGTTGTTGCTGTGATGGAAGGAGGGAATGATGCTTCCTATTGGGGCTTTGCAGCTTAGTCACCTTTTATTTTAGTTTTTAATATTGAACCTGTAGTTGACACGTAGTTGGGAATAGATAAATCCGGTGGGGGAAAAAAATGATCACGGAGTTGTTGAAGTTGGCAAAACCTCTAAGAACATCCAATCAAAATCAAAAACAACTCAGAAAATATTGCAGCTCCAGAAGCACAGAACTGTGGAAAACAGGGGATGAGGAGGTGGGAGCACGTTCCCAGGAAAATTTGGCAGCTCCCAGGTGCCAAAGGGAGGGCAGGAGAGGTCTGGGAGGTTGTAAACAATGCTCAGGACATGGCTGAGGGTTATTTTTGTTCTTCCCAATGCAAGGAGGAGCTGGAGTGTGCAGCTCAGAACAAACCCAGTACTCTCCAGGTTGGGCAGCTGGAAATAAATCTCCTGACTGGAGTCACTTGGGGACAAGAGGAATTCATGGAAGATGGAGACTGGAGTGAAGCAACTGGCTAGAAATTTTCTAAATGCTGATTATGGGCACTGGGGAGGATCATCCTGGAAGTGTCTGGAGTTGTGGGATGGTTTATTTAATTATTAATTTAGTTTTTCTTGGATGCTGGCTCCCTAAGGCCTTGTTGAGAAAGTGATCCAGGGGCTGCTGTCAGATCCACAGGGAAGTGTTGGTCTTTATTTATTTCTTCATAATTTTAAACTAAACCCTCCTCTGAAACACATCATTGCTTGAAGATACTCATTTTGAGAGGAAAAAGGATTTTTCTGGTGGGAAGAGTCCGTGTTCATGGCAGGGGCTGGGATGAGGAGATCTCTGAGATCCAACTTCCTTCCTGTGGCAGGACTGGTTCTCCAGCCACTCTTGATAAAAATATTTGATAAAAAAAATACAATTTAAAATTGAAATATCAGTTTTTATTCTGCCTGGCTTAATATTTCTGGGGCTTATGGGATTGGATTTAAGATACACCAATGCCACTACCAAGTAGAGAATTAGATTATTTTTAAGCTTTTCTCCATCCCAAAGCATGGATTTTTATGGCATTAACAGAAGGGCAAAGTGTTAGCAGACACATGCCAATATTGGTTCCCTTTCTCTATTTTGTTTTTGTAATTAATCCTGGGACCCACAAATGAAAGTATTTCCATACAGTATAGATCTTATTTTACTTCTCCATTTTCCATTAATTTATTGGGGGGTGGGAGGAGGTTGTAGCTTCACTGCTAGTCCAGGTTGCTCTTGAAAATGCCAGTTTCCCAATTTGGGAAGAAATGGGACAATCCTGGATGTCTTAGACCTCACCCTTCCATTTCTGAACTTTTAGATTCACACAAAGAACAAGAAATCCGAAGTGTAATGATTTTTATTTAATTTATTTTATCATCTCTCCATTGAGTGGGTTTCCCCAAGGTATGTAAGGATGTCCCTGGTAACTTGTAGTGTCCCCAAGGTGTATTTTGGGGTAGCTCCAATGGGTGGGAGCAGCTCCCTGCAAGTTTGGAGTGGCCCCAAGCTGTGTGAGCAGGTCCCTGATAATTTGGGATGACCCCAAAAGGTGTGAGCAGGTCCCTGCAGGTTTTGGGGTGGCCCCAAGGTGTGTGAGCAGGTCCCTGCAGGTTTGGGGTGGCCCCAAGGTGTGTGAGCAGGTCCCTGCAGGTTTGGGGTGGCCCCAAGGTGTGTGAGCAGGTCCCTGGGGTTTGGGGTGGCCCCAAGCTGCCCATCCCCCTGAGGATGAGCCCATCCTTCCCTATCTCAGTGGCTTTGCCATCCCAGCCCTCTCCTGTTAGGGGGTTTGGGGCCACGCCAGCAGTGCTGCCTGCCCATAAATGACCATCCCAGGAATGCAGCTCCTGCTGGCTGCAGCCCAGCCTGGGCAGGGATGAGTGATGGCAGCAGCCAGCCCAGATCTTGCCCCTATTTGGAGCCCTGCTCCTTGCACCCCACAGCCCAGGGGATGCTCTCGGAGAGGAGGAAAGGGAAGAGCCTGGAGCTGTTTCCTGCCAGAGCTTTATTTCACTCCCACCCACAGGCACCACTTGAGCTCATGGACTTTGAGTTTTCAGCTTACACCACAGAACCTTTCTGCAGAAAACAGCTTTTCAGTTTTAAACCTGTCAGGATTTTTGGGGTGCACCCTGCTTTTGTTGAATAAGAATTCTTTCCTGGAAAGGGTGGTCAGTCCTTGGAAGGGATGTTGTGGAGTGCCCATCCCTGGCGGTGTCCAAGGAAGGGCTGGACGTGGCACTCAGTGCTCTGGGCTGGGGAACAGGGTGGGCATCGGGCACAGCTTGGACTGGATGATCCTGGAAGTCTTTTCCAGCATGATTTTAATGATTCTGACTGAACCCAATGATGATCTCTGGGACCAACACCTTCATTCCTGGGCAATGCTCCTGCTCAACCCCAGCATTGCCCCAGAGCATTTATGGGGATTTTAGGGGAGGTTTGTTCATGCAAGATGGCTCTCCCCTGTTAAGGCAAGGCACTATTACGGGCAATATTGAAATATTTTGTCCGATCATGATATCTTCTAGCTCATCCTTGGCAAGTCAGATGAGGATTTGGGACACCATGAAAACTGTCCCTGTGCCAGTGATCTCCTCTTCTCCCAGGTAATGCCATTCCAGAGCTGGATCTTTTGCCCCAGCAAACATGAATTCCCTCAGAAAGCTGGCAGTGCTCACTGGCCTGTCTGAGTCACCAGGAAGCAGCAGGAAGGGAAGCCTTTGTACCCAGATAATTGCTGTATTTTAACCCCTGCTGTAGGATTTTCTGCTGTCCCAGGAACTTGGGAGCTGGGGACAGCGCAAGTTCCAAGCCACTGAAAGCTGGTAGGGGCTGCAGGGGTCCCACCATGATGAGAGGAGACACTGGCATGGAGAGGTGGGATGGGTTCCTTGAAAAGCCTATTCAGCAATTCCCTGGTTTTGAAACCAAAACCAGCCAGAGTGATCAACAGTGGGGTAAATACCTTTTTTCAGTTCGTGTTTAAATTTTTCTCTCATAATAATTTTGGTTTAGAGATCACATTCTTAAGAAAAACCCAAAACCATTTAACTGTTGGCCAAAGCATTGCATTGGGAACAAAGGCTTCCAGCTGACTTTTTTTTATACATTTAAAAATCTATCAAGGTGGTTCTGGGTTTAGTTTTGGGGGGTTTCTGTCAACTGGGAGCAAGGAACCATCATGGAAGAGTTTGGGTTGGAAGTGACCTCAAATGAGGTCACTCATTTGATCCAGTGCCACCCCTGCCATGGGCAGGAACATCTGTCCCAGATTGCTCCAAATGCCATCCAGCCTGGCCTTGGACACTTCCAGGGGTCCAGGGAAGGAATTCTAGTAGGGCTCCTATTATCCTGCTGCCACCTGCATGGATTTATTTATATCCTGCTGGGTTTATGAATCCTCCTGGTACCACAGCCTTATTTTGAAATGCCCCAAGAGCACTGGGCTGTGCTGAAGAATATCAGTTCCCTCTGAATATCAGTTCTCCCAGGTTTCACTGCTCCTCAAAAGCTGACTTCCATGTGGAATATGCAGCCAGGTGCTGCCCTGGAGGTCACTGTTTGTGACTCAAGTAGCAGCAAAGAAGCAGTGACCAGCCCAAATGCAGGAGCTGCCTGGCACTGGATTTTGTGCTGTTGACAACCCCAGGTCCTGACTGGATTTATTTTTTCCCCCATTTTTGCTGCCTACAGTTCATGTCTCTGCACTGCTGAACTTCCTGGCCTTGGGAAAAGGCCAAGTTCTGCCCTGAGAAGCTCCTGATGGAGCACAGAGTACTGCTCACGTGGCCTTGGGGTGGTGATGCCCCTTGGTGCCAGCCTGGCTGGGCAGCATCCCCCAGATCCCAGGAGGGCTTTGATACCCCCTGGAGTTGGGATCATGCTCCTGATGGTGGATTCCAACTTCTTGTGCCAGAAAAGGCTGAGAAAAACAGGCCTTTTTTACCTGGGCATCTCACTATTTCCTTAGATCTGACTCTCTTCAGTTGTGGATGTAATAAAATAAAAAATTAGTAAAGCAAGAGTCTTTCAAAGCTGGAGTTTTCAGTTTGAACCCTTAGACCTGAGCAAATTTTCCAGCCTAATTCAGAACCTTCACTGTCATTAAAATAGAAAAACTGCAGTCTACATTTGCTTTGATAAGATAAATGTATTTTCCAGGAGTGTGTGGGTAACTCAACCCCAATTTTTCAGTTTATCCCTTAAATCCTGTTGAGCCTCAGACCATCACTTTTGCACATATTTCAGTCTCAATTTCCTCCTTGTCAATGCAGTTTTAATTACTTACCATTCAACACTAGGCACTTCACATCTTCCCCTGTGAAACAAGATAAGGACCATGTGTTTTTCCATTCAGGAGAAGTTCTGAGGTGGATCTTTCCAGGTCTGTATTTTAGGAAGGGCTCTGGTTTGGTTTAGTACTGACTTTGTTTTGCTGCTGAAATAGGATAAATCAGTGTGGGAATTTTTAAACTAAAATTTATGGCTTCTCACTGATGCAAACTCAAATCCCTTCTGGAGTGAGAAGCAAAATTCCTGAAGGAAAATAAAAACCCCACTGTTTTCTTCCCAGCATGACTTGGTGTGCTCGTGAGCTCTTCCCCAGGTTTAGATAAAACAGAGACAAATAGGAAAAATCAGATTTTGCCAAGAACAAGGAGAGCACGGGTTCCTGCTGGGCCTTTGTTTTTGTTTACTTCTTAGGGGTGTTTGAGGGACAGGAGATGATGAGGTCACCGGGAGCACTGGTGGTACAGACAGAACTTTTTAAGGCAGAAGTTGGCACCCTTATCTCCCTCCTTATCTTTACTAGGATGGCTGGGGTGGGGTTTAGTCAGAGCCAGAGCTTCTGTTGCAACCTCGGAGCTCTTGGGCTTCTCCCTCCTTCATCCCTCAGGCTGAGCTGCGTGTTTGGAATCTGCTCCTGTCCGCTCTGGGTTCCAGCACGCATCCATGGGGTTGTGACATTCCCTGCTCTGCCCCGCTGCCCTGTCTCCACCCTTGTGCAGTCACAGACCCAAGGAAGGGACCCACGGGGATCATCCAGCACAGACACCCCAACAATCCCACCCTGTGCATCCCTGGCAGCGCTGTCCAAACCCTCCTGGAGCTCTGGCAGCCTCGGGGCTGTGCCCATTCCCTGGGGAGCCCGGGCAGTGCTCAGCACCCTCTGGGAGAGGGAAGAACCTTGCCCTGATCTCCAACCTAAACCCTCCTGGCCCAGCTCCAGCCATTCCCTGCGTCCTGTCCCTGTCCCAGAGAGCAGAGTTTGGAGCTGCCCACGGGAGGATGTTGAAGACCCCAGAGAGGTCTCTCCTCAGTCTCCCCATCTTCAGCCTGAACAAACCAAGTGACCGCTTGGAAAGCAGTTGGAAAATTTCTTTTCTTGTATTATTGATGGAATTCTGTTCCTTGTTCTTCTTTTTACTTCAACCTTTCTTGGCCCATCAAGCATAGACAAAAATTTCTTCACTTTCAGTATTCTGAGACTGCCTCATCCCAGTCCCACCAGTATTTAGAGTCCAGACATTGAAAACTCCTGACAAATAACCGTTTTCTCTCCTTCCCCTTGCTGGAAGCCTTTCAGAAACTCCAACCTCATGACTTCGTTGTTGTCCTTGGAATCACTTCTTAAATTCCTAGGATCATTCCCATTTCCCCTCACCACTTCTCCCCTAAACTGCCCAGAGAAGAGAGGAGGCTGCTCAGCACCTCATAACCTTCTCTAGTATATTTTATTTTCTGCTACCCCTTTATATGCTCCAGCACAACCAGAATCTCTTGTCACTGCTCTGTATGTAGCAGAGGATGAAGAAAATGTCAGAGGTGACAATAAATGACAATAAAAAGCAGGGGAAATGCATTTCAAGTTGAATGAACACAATTCAGACATGATTTTGGGGTGAAAAGAATGTGTCCTGGTGGTAGAGGGGGACAGCAAGAGACACAGAGTTGTCTAGACCTGACCTCTACCACCCACCCATGTATATTTGGTAAAAAAAATAGCTCTGCCTGCTGCATTTTATTTTTCTCACTGAGGTACACATGGCTCTTAAATAAACATGATTATACCCTACGTGGAGCTGCAGCTCGGGCCAAGCACTAAAAATAGTGGGCAGAAGGGAGAGACTTCAATTAGATGCAGAGTGCTCAACAATTTAACTTCTAATTGGCTTGTGGTTATCCCCCAACTAGGAACCAGCCCTGGTGTGCTGAAAGGATTCGCAGTCTGGCAAAACACGCACTCAAATTGAGTATTTTTTAAAGGGGATTGACCTAAAAAAGAGGTCTGGGTGTTGCACATCGAGGAACTTGTGTGTTCGTGTGCACATTTACCTTCAGCTCAGGGGTAAGGTCTCATCTTGGGTGGGTTGAGCTCCACGTCCTCTCCTCAACTCCAGCCTGGTGGCCCCAACAAAGGTTTTTGGGTTGGATCTGGTTCCTGATTCAGCTCATGGTGCAGAACATCAGGACCAGTGATCAGAGGCTTCTCAAGAACTCCTTGATTTCCACCCTCTGCTCCAGTCCAAGCTCTATTTTCCTTCCAGTTCCCAGCAAGTCTCTTCCATCATCATTCCCTTAATTTTTGCATGCATTTAACTGTTCCTGCTGCCTTAGCCTGGAAGCAGCAGCACACAGTGGCCTCCTCAACATCATGGAGATCATCCATCAGCCTCTGGTATGATCTCCCATTCCCTGTAGCCGGGTGTGGAGTGGGAGGAGGGTGGAAACCCCCTTGAGGGGCTCGATTTTTGGGAGAACAGCAACCCCCAGCTACTGCCCACATGCCATTCCAAGCTTCCAATCCAATTCTGCTCTGGCACACAGCAGGCAAAGCTTTTCCAATGGCTTTGATGGAATAGGAAGGTGGATTACAAGGATTCAAAACTGTACAGAGCTGTCTAGCAAGTAAAGTTCCCTCTGTCTGCATCCATTCCTTTTTTTTTCCTCAGGATATGGGACTAGGATATGGGAATGTGGGAATCCTGCCCTCATTTCCAAGCTACCTGTTCCTTCCCAACTCAAGACCCCCAGAAAAGATCTGCTGTAGTCCCATGATGACCAAGGCTTGGTCTTGTACTTGCGGCTGTGACTTAACAGGAGGAGCATGTGGCAATTTAGGGGAATAAATCTCAATATTTTTAAGTAAAAGTAGCAAGTGTATTCCAGTATAATCCGTGCATTGTTGGAAGGGACATCCCAGGTGTTTTTCCTCATTTCTGCACCTCAGGAGCTGTCTGGGAAAGCTTTCCCAGCCTTTCACTGGGGAAGAGCCCACACAAACTGCAGCGTGTTTTGTGTGCCGAGGCTGAAATGAAATCCATCTCTTGTTCCCAAAGCCAGGTCCCCGCATCCAGCCATTCCTCATTTCCCTGCAGCCAGGAGCATCCCAGAAACCCCTGTGGCCTGAATGGTTTCAACCCTGAATTTTTCAGTGGAATTGGCTCCTGTAATGACCTTGGAATTGGTCCTGTAATGACCTTATCTTCCATATCCACCTGTCCGAGGCTCTCCCACAGTGACAGCAGTGGGGTTTTGGCCATATTTGAACACCAAAAGTGAAACCTAGTCCTGTGGCTTGTGGAGAGGAAAGGGAAGGGTTTGGAATTGTGCTTGAGTTTAGCCAAGGGCTGCTCCCAAACTGAGTAGCGGTGGAGTTCCTGTGAGAAGAAGAAAGAGGAGAATCCTCCTGTGAAGAACAGCTCACGCCTCTGACAGCTCCGGGTGAGGAGGAGGATGATGGTCAAGGATTCAAGGCAGAATTTCAGTCATAAAGTCATGGAAAGCTTTGAGTTGGAAGGGATCTTAAAACTCATTCCAACCCCCCCACTATCCCAGGTTGCTCCAAGTCCTATCCCACCTGGCCTTGGACACTTCCAGGGATCCAGGGGCAGCCACAGCTTCTCTGGGCACCCTGTGCCAGGGCCTGCCCACCTTCCCAGGGAACAATTCCTTCCCAATATCCAACCTAGATTTCCCCTGTGTCAGTCTGAAGCCATTCTCCCTTGCCCTGGCACTCCAGTTCCTGATGATTTGTCCCTCTCCATCGTCCCTGCGTCCCTTCAGGCCCTGGAAGGAGCTGTGAGTTCTCCTCCCAACCTTCTCTTCTCCAGACTGAAGAGCCTCAATTTTATTTATTATATAATTTATTTATTCCAAATAAAACCCCATTTTTAATAACATAGGGTGTGTTTTTTCACTCCAAGTCCAGCTCTTGCTTCATTTACTGTGTCAGGTGTTCCATCACAATTAAATTAAAAAAAAATCCTACCCCCAAAATTAAAAGTTTTTTTCTTTTCTTTTCTTTTCTTTTCTTTTCTTTTCTTTTCTTTTCTTTTCTTTTCTTTTCTTTTCTTTTCTTTTCTTTTCTTTTCTTTTCTTTTCTTTTCTTTTCTTTTCTTTTCTTTTCTTTTCTTTTCTTTTCTTTTCTTTTCTTTTCTTTCCATTCCTTTTCTTTCTCCTTTTCTTTCTCCTTTTCTTTTTCTTTTTCCTTTTCTTTTTCTTTTTCCTTTTCTTTTTCCTTTTCTTTTTCTTTTTCCTTTCCTTTTCTTTTTCCTTTCCTTTCCTTTCCTTTCCTTTCCTTTCCTTTCCTTTCCTTTCCTTTCCTTTCCTTTCCTTTCCTTTCCTTTCCTTTCCTTTCCTTTCCTTTCCTTTCCTTTCCTTTCCTTTCCTTTCCTTTCCTTTCCTTTCCTTTCCTTTCCTTTCCTTTCCTTTCCTTTCCTTTCCTTTCCTTTCCTTTCCTTTCCTTTCCTTTCCTTTCCTTTCCTTTCCTTTCCTTTCCTCTTCAAGAAGAAAACTGACTTAAAGCATAGAAGTGAAATGATGATTACATTAAATCCACCTTGATGAACAGCCAAGGAATGCTTTGAGTCCCAAAAGGTGAGACTGTGGCATCATCAAGCAGCAGGGCCAACACCTTGGGAGCCTCCCATGGGAAATCCTGCTCTTGCCCAGTCTTGCATGTCTGGGCTTGTTGGTTTGTCTCCAACTCCTGGAATTTTAGGAAATAAATGTCCTCTGTTCCACCAATCTATCCTTGCATCACTGCCCAGCATTCAGGAAAAAATTCTACATGGAAAGAGAGGTCAAACAATGGAACTGGGTTGCCCAGGGAAGAGGTGGATTCATTATCCTTGGAAGTGTTCCTGAAATGAATAGAGGTGCTCCTTCATGGTTTAGTTGCCGTGGGGGTGATTTATCAGAGCTTGGGTTGATGGTCTTGGAGTTATTTTCCAACCTTACTGACTCCATAAGTCCCTGATCACCCCTTTTTTTTTTTTTTTGGCAAGTTGAGAAAAGCAAAATATTTCGTTGCACACAACAGGGGCAAGATTGATGTTGAGAAATGTAGATGACCATTCATATTTTGGGGAGGAAATAGTGGAAAACAAAGCTTTTGCTCCATCTGATATGGATTGGATGCCCAAGGGAAGGACTGAAAAACTCTAATCCCAATCCCAATCCTGAGCACCAGCACGGGCCCATCCATCATTCTCCTGGAGTTCCCAGCAGCAGCAGGGCACAGCATGGATCCTCATCCTGTTCTCTGGCAGAATTTCCAGCCCAAAAGGAATTCCTACTGAAATCCTGCTGCATTAACTCCTCTGACAAATGGCCAAGTAGCTGGATAAAAGGAACAGGAAATCCCTACCTGAGCTTTGCCAGCCAAGCTCCAATCTGCTCCAATCATTCTCAATCCCAATTTACAAAAAAACTGGGAGCTGGAGTTAAACACAGCAGGAGGCAAATAGCACAGGGCAGGAGCTGTTGTGGTTTGGAACAACTTTCCCTGTTTATTAGGGAATTGTGGGAGGACTTCTGGGTATTGTGTGTGCCTGGCAGCTCCTGGGAATATTTGTTCAACATTTTTCAGGATCAGCTCCCTGGTAGTGGGTTCCCAGTTCTGCCGGGTACACATGGAATATTTAGGGATGCATGGAAATGAGAGGTTGTGGACGAGCAGATTTCCCCCAGGATCCTTTCATTAAAGCCTGGATGGGCACACACCCAGACTGAATCCCATCATGGAATTTGAGGTATCTGGATCCCAACCCTATCACTGGGGATCCCAAAGACTTGGCCAGCACCCCCAACATTTCAGTCCTGCCTGGATGGGTCATGGAGCATCCCAAAAACTCATCCTGTGTTGTCTCCTTGTGCTTTCCTAGGTGAGTTTGGAGGTGTAAGGAGGAGATTTGGGCTTCCCAGAGTGAATCCCAAAATCACGGAGTAGTTTAGGTGGGAAGGCACCTTAAAGCTCATCCCATTCCCACTCCCTGCCATGGGCAGGGACACCTTCCACTATCCCAGGTTGCTCCAAACCCCAGTGTCCAGCCTGGCCTTGGACTGCCAGGGATCCAGGGGCCACAACAGCCTCGCTGGGCAATGATGGTTGGGGTTTCAGCTATGAAATTCTCTGGATTTAGGCTTTTTTTGTCCTCCACAAATTTCTCCCATGCTGAACCACTACCTGGCACAGGTAATTTTCCTTAAGAGATACCATCCAAGCCCATTTTGGTTTGGGACACATGGAGGTGGGAGGGAGGGGTGGCCATTCCAAGATGGGGTGTGGGATATCTGGCCATGCCCATGGATCTGTGATTTCATGTACTTTCCAAACTAGGGATAGGGGAGAAAGGCTTTTTAAAGAAGATTCTAAGGAGTAGAGTAGGGCACAACACCCCAAGTGTCCTTGGACAATGAACCCCATGGATTTGATCAAATTCCCAACTCAAAATGCAGGTTCCCTGGTATTGAACAGTGAAGGTGGGATGCTGCCTCAGGTACAGAAAAATCCACGATCTGCGGTCAGAAATACAAATTAAATTCCCAAAGGAGATGGTAAACCCTGAGATCAGTCCCAAGCTCCAAATATTTATCGAGAGGAGCTTAAATGTTCCACCACAAGCACCAAAACATCATTCCCCACAAGATGCCTACTTCTTTATTTATTATTTTATTGTGTGATGTGGCCTGAGACATTCATTGCCCTAATATTTCAGGTAGTGCCTTTTTTTCTGACTATTCCAGGATTTTTCCCAAGACCCAGCAGCCAGCAAAATATGTTTGGGTTTTTTTTTTTTTTTTGGGTTCTTACCATAAATATCCTCAGTGCATGGCTCCTGATGTCATGAAGTGATGGATGTGAAACTCGTTGGCATTTCCAAAGTCACGCTCCAGATTCCTGCTTCAATCTGACCCCAAACAGATCGTGGGGATGAGCTGAGCTCTTCCCTTAAGCCTCACTCAACTGCTGTTTGAGATGCTGAACTCATTTATAAATTTGTCAGCAATTTCTAAAACTGGAGGAATCAGAAAATGATGGACAGCTTTGAGGAAGACAGGGAGAGAAACCAATCTGGGGCTATTTTATGCCCGAATTCCCATCACAGCTGCTGCAATTTGATTGTTCCCAGGGCAAAAAGCACCTGGAAATTTCTTTGTAGAGAATAAAAGATGAAAAAATAATGTAGGCAGTCTCCTGGCTGTAATTTGGGCAGCAATCAGTACAAATAAAAGTTATATTTGAGTAAAGGAAGCTGGAAGGGGGAACATGCAGTGGGTCAGGACAGTGCTGGGTGCTGTGAATAGAAATAAAATGATGTTAATAATAAACAGCTCCACTGCTCTTTTAAAGGACTTATTTCTTCAACACATGCAGAAAGTTAAAGTTACAACTCCGTGAAATTTCTGCTGGCTGCATCATCTGTTTATCATTGACTCCCTGGATGCTCGTGGTAAGAATTCCGGCTTTAGGAATAATGTTTGTGGTAGGTGGTCCCTTCAAAGCTGCTCCCTCTCACTGAGACAGTTTGATTTGCTGGGAGAGACTTTGCTCATGCAAAGTTTTCCTTCAACTGCATCCAGTGCCGTGATGAGCCACGGCAAGAGAAACTACTGTGCTGTGATTTCCCTCTCCAGCCACTCAGACACTTTGAAGTGGATTTTTATCTTGATTTTTGGGGCCAGAGAAATTGTTGGGGTTTTTCCTCCCCTCCCCTTTCCTCCATTCCCAAGGGAAAAATAAAACATTTATACACATGCTGATGCTCTATATTTATCAACATAAAAATCTAAATATAGCATTGTTTTCACACCCATTGCTGGGCCTAACCCAGCAGTGAAATAAACACACTTTCTGGTTTCCAAAATTCCATTAAAAAAAAAAGGTTTACAGTTATTATGGCCATTATTATGGTATTAAGGAAGTAATGGAAGTGCTTTCCCTCTGTGTGTTCATCTAAAGGAGGGAGCCTCACATTCTCTTCAATAAACTGCATGGACACTTTCCATCAGGAAGGGATAGAATTAAAAAAGAAAACCAAGGCTGCAAAACAAGAATTTACTCTTATTTTATAAAGATTAACGCCATAAATCAGCATAGCCACTGTCACACAAGCAGACACTTATTTGAGGTGTAGCTGAGCTCACACTGTGGAAGAGATGAGTACAAGCACAAAATGTCAGACAAAATCTTTGAAAAATTACTCAGTTTTGAAACCTTTTTTTCCCCAGTAGTAAAATAAAAAGGGAAAAACAACAGGTTTTTTTGGGTTAATGTTGCACTGCTCTCGAGGCAAAAAATGCTCACAAATAAAACACACGTGGGAACCACTGTGTTTATTCAGCTTCTGCTAAATTCTAGAAATCCATAAGATTCCAAAAGTCCATGAGACTCCAGGCAGTGATTATTCCAAGAGAGGCTAAGAAAGAAGAAGATGGGAAGGAAAAATTCCAGGAAATTGGAAATGGGCAGAAAAAATGGAAATGCCAGGGGAAAATCTGGGATAAAAACATGGACAGGATTTCCCTTGAAATCCATTGCTTCCCACAATTGATGAGCAACTGGAAGAGGCATCACTGGAGAGCAGTGAACTCTCTAACTACAAATCAATGGATGCCATAGGAGATGGATCCAATGTTTTAAATGCCAATTTAAAAAAAAATATTGCTTCTACATTGATTTCTAAATTCTTTTAAAATTGTTTTCCCTTGTCTTTGGTTAAACCACCCTGGAGCTGGTAGGAGAGCTTCAACCTCCTTGGAGAGAGTTTGTGTGCTTCAGAGAGCCCAGAGATGGAGCCCCTAAGTCCGGCCCTAAATCAACCCCAAATCAGCCTCCAAATCAAGCTTAAATCAGCCTCTAAATCAGCCTCTAAATCAACCCTAAATCAGCCTCTAAATCAACCCTAAATCAGCCTCTAAACCGACCCTAAATCAACCTCTAAATCAACCCTAAATCAATCCTAAATCAGCCTCTAAATCAACCCTAAATCAACCTCCAAATCAGCCTCTAAATCAACCCTAAATCAACCTCTAAATCAATCCTAAATCAGCCTCTAAATCAACCCTAAATCAACCTCCAAATCAGCCTCTAAATCAACCCTAAATCAACCTCTAAATCAATCCTAAATCAGCTTCTAAATCAAGTCTAAATCGGCCTCTAAATCAACCCTAAATGAACCCTAAATCATCTTCTAAATCAACCCTAAATGAACCCTAAATCATCCTCTAAACCAACCCTAAATCGGCCTCTAAATCAACCCTAAATCCACCTCTAAATCACCCTCTAAATCAACCCTCAATCAGCCTCTGAATCAGGCCCTAAATCAAGCCCTAAATCCCCCCTTTCCCTGTGTGACCTCCTGACATGAGCAGCACACAGGAAGATGTGGGGTGTGAGCGACAGTCCCGCTCAGCGGTTCCCCGTGGAGATGGGATTTAAGGGCTTGCCCCCCAAAAAATGACATTCAGGATGTCACAGACAAAAAAAGTGAGACACTGCCCTTCATAGCGTCCTTGCCAGGGGGATAAGAGAGCATTGGGATTATCTGCCCATGGCACAGGGTTGGAATGGGATGAGTTTTAAGGTTCATTCCAGCCCAAACCATTCTGTGATTCTGTATTTACAGAATCCTCTGTGATTCTATGATTTTGAAATTCTATATTATTCTAATTTAATCTTATTATTCTCGAGGTTTTAATTTCACATTCACTGCTCCCTGCAGTTGGAATCCACGCGGATTTTCTTGTCCTTCAGCTGGCAGCAGATGGAGAATTCCTTGAGAGCAGCACTCGATGATGGGCAAGGCTGGGAGCAATTCTGGGGTTGTGTGGCCACTCCAAATATTTGGAATTTTACTTCTTTCCCTTTTAAAACCTTGTTGCTTTCTCCCCTGCTGCAGCCCCCACATCCCTCCTCCCTGGAACCCAAGTTTGTGAGCTCTTTCCCAGCAATTTTGGTCTGGAAGGAAGGCAGGAGAAGGAGAATAAATTAGGCAATTCTTCCCTATAGAGCCATTGCCTATGGAAAAGCTGCTCTGTGTCCTGGGATTGCTTTCAGCTGAACCACAGGCTGAAATTACATTGTTCAGAAAAGCAATAGAAAAACAAACCTCAGTTTCTTGGTGGATCTGTTTAATCTTTGGCTGTGCTTCCACTGGGCAGCTATGGGTGAAAAAAAAACTTTTTTTTTTTTTTTAAATGAGAAAAGTCCTGTTTAAAACCAGCAGTGGGCAGAAAACTCTTCTGGGTTGTGGGTGAACATGCACATGGACACACAGCTCCCATTTCCAGCAAAACCCCTGGGGGAGGATCCACTTTATCCCTTGGGAATGGTTTCTCAAGGCCAGGTATGTGCCTCTGAATTTTCCCAGGAAATTCCTGTCAAAGCAGCATCCTTTTCAGCATCCTTTTCCCATCTGGAGCCCCTGAGTGGGGTGGGCTTTTCCTGGTCCTGGGCACGGGGAATTGGCATATTTGGGGTGGATGTTCCCCCCAGCCAGCTCCCAGCGGCGCTTGCTCCCACCCCAGTGCCCACTGCCGGCCTTTCCCGCTCGGATGTTAATGGGATAACGCTGCCAAGGGCTTTGAAGATGAAGGAGAAGCCTGGACAAACAGGGCCAGATAAACACAGCGCTTCATCTCCGAGCAGCACCGAGCCCGGAGCGCTCCCAGCTCTTTTTCCCAGTGTCTCCACACACTGGAGGAAGCCCAGGTCACCGCTGAGCTCTCCTTCCCCCCTTCCCAAGGCAATCCATCCCATTTGATCCGTCCCTGCAGGACGCTGCTGGGAGCACACATGGGCTAATTGAGCAGCATTAACCCAAGTCAAACTATAACCCGCTGGGTAAACATTTCCCTATTGTTCCTGGGGATTAACGTGCTGGGAAGTCATTAATAACCTGGAAGTACATTCCATTTATCTTTGTTTATTAGCTGCTTTTGGCAGACTCCAGGAGCTTCCCCCTGCTCCTGGAGTGTCCTGCTCCGACATCAGCCCAGCTCCAGCCCCTGTAAAGTCAACAATCTGATTTGGTCATTAATCTCCCACTTCAAAAGGGCAGGCAGGAGGTGCAGGAGGAACATCTCACATCTGCTCTTCCACTTGCTGCTTGCTGGGGCTGGCTCCAAATAAAAGCCCGGTCTAGGATCCCCCTGCACTACCTGACCTCGCCAGCATCCCCAAAAACCCTTCAGGAATGTATTTCACCCCTCATTTACTTCCAGGTAACGGGGACTTGAACCCTGAGGAACAGGACTTGGAGATGTTCCACACCTCAAGGAACTACATGAGGTGACCAAATTCCACCCCTACTACCCTAGTCCAGCTCAGGTTTGAGCTAAAGACAATGAACCTCGCTCCAAATTTCAGGTTCCTGGTGGCTCCAGACCCCACCATTGAGTCTGTGGCTGCAGAGGAAGCCCAAGCTCACTGCAGACCTGCCAGGACCTCAGAGGGGAAGGTCCATCAGCACAAAAGCATCACCTCCTCCAACTTGGTGTGGAGTCATTTCTACATTCCTTATGCTGCCTTTTGAACAGATCAGAATCAAAAATTCCACTAGATTTGCAGGAGGAACAAATCGGAATTAGAAAACCCACCGGACTTGCTGGAGGAGCAATTTGCCATGTTGGAAATGCTTAACCCTCTTATTTTTGAGGGACAGTGGACTGAAAACACTGCTGAAATGATTTATTCTTCACTAATTGCATTTTTTTTCCCTGCTGCCGCACATCCAGGACAGGAGTTACTGCAAGGAGGGAAGCAGGAGAAGGCCATGACTGAAGAATTCCTTGTGGTTAAAGACACCTTGGAGCCACCACTGCCAAAGCAAACCCAGCATTGTTTTTCCTGGGCAGGGTTTGCTCTTCATGTTCCAAATATTTGCTACCCAAATAATTTCTTCAAACCACAAATGTAAAATTTTTCCTTCCATGTCCAGAGCCTTTCATTTGCCCTGGGAAAGTCCCCAGCTGCTCTTCTGTGAGAAAACCTTCATTAAAGTGAAAGTTTTGTTAAACTTCATTAAAATTTCAAGAAATTTCCTGGCTTCACCAGGGTATTATTTTGTTTTACCTCTGGGGCTAAAAAGGAAGATACCAATCTGTCTTCTATATCACCTACAAGGACACTTGATTTCGTTGGCCATTTTAAAGAGAGGGGTTATTTTCTTTTATTTCATTTTATATTTTATTTTATTTTATTTTATTTTATTTTATTTTATTTTATTTTATTTTATTTTATTTTTCATTACTTTATGCACCCCAGCTCTTCAGGAGAGGTGATGTGGGGATAGGTGGGTGGGATAAGATCTCTCCTCCTTCCTTTCCTCCTGTTTCTGCTCTTGGCCTGGATGCTTTCCTGATATGGGAGATTAGGTCCCAACCCCTCCAGGCAAGGAGGAACTTCCATGTGCATCTCCCACATCCTAAAAGGATGCTTTAATCAGTGGGATATTGCATAAGGAGAGGGAGGGAGGGAGAGGGAAGATAGAACCTTTTATTTTGCTCTCTTTAGGGCAAAACAAAGCAGCAGTTTCAAGAATTTCAAGCCTTCCTGAGTCCTCCATGTGATGAAACTGCCTGAAAAGACACCTTGATTTCCCTGGACTTTGTAAAACTTTCTGACTTCCATGAATCTTCATCTATTCCTCTCCACATCCCCTGTCTTGGACCTGGCTGCCTGGTTGAGGAAGATCCAACTCCCCAAACATCCCTGGCAGTGTCCAAGGCCAGGTTGGACACTGGGGCTTGGAGCAGCCTGGGATAATGGAAGGTGTCCCTGCCCATGGCAGGGGGTGGGAATGGGATGGGATTTAAGGTCCCTTCCAACCCAAACCATTCTGGGATTCTATGATCAACTCCTTTAATGTATAACTATAAATAAATGTATAGAAATAGGTTTATAATATGTCACACTCTGTGTGTGATTTCCGATGTCACCTTGCATTATCTGAAGTTGTTGCATGTGATGCAGTGCTCACCCACAGTGATGCTGCTCACAGGGATGCGCTCCACTGCGTGTCCAAGGAGAAATTAAAACAGCATTTTAATTAAAAATGATCTAATTTGCTTGTGTAAATGCTCTGTGTGTGTCCACTGCACACAGACCTACCCAATTTTTTGGGGATACCCAAGGAATATCCCTTCCATCGTGGTCAGTATTGCAGTTCAGTTTTAAATATTCTTAAAAATGATGAACGCACTTGTATTTACATGCCTTGGGATGATTTTCCTGTTTTTATTATAAACTCAGGCGGGCGATGGAAAATACAATAAAATACAATAAAATACAATAAAATACAATAAAATACAATAAAATACAATAAAATAAAATAAAATAAAATAAAATAAAATAAAATTGCTGCGTGTCATCTCCATCCTGTCAGAGAAAGCATTCCCTGTCCCGGATGATTTTTTGGGAAATGCCTGTGGGCAGGCACACGGAGCCTCCCATGGCGGTAGTTTAACCATTAAGCTGAGCTCAAGGTGGAGCGGGCTCGGTGCCTAAGGTGAGGGCACCAAGAAAGGAACGCCAGAGCTTTGATCTGGACCAGGTGTTAATTTGGGAGATTTGGGAGCTGTTAGGAAACCAGGGCAGCGCATCCCGCGGGTTTATCAGGGCCGGGATTACCTAGGCTGAGGACAAACAACCTCTGCCGGGACAAACAGGCACATGAAAGTGCCACCCCTTAATGGGGACGCTGGTTTTAATGGGGACTTTCATCTCGGCGGTCCTGAAAGCAACGGGGGATGGAAAAAAAAAAAAAAAAAAAAAAAAAAAAAAAAAAAAAAAAGAAAAGAAAAAAAAATTAGGAAAAAGCGGATTTGGAGCCGGGAGGGAGAAACCACCTGGTGCTCGGGCAAACACCAGGGATGGGTCCTCGAGGTTGTGCTGGGGGATAAAATACAGCGTTTATTTCCAAAGAGTGGGAGGAGAGACGGAGCAAGAGAAGGAAAAGAAAAAATACGAGAAGTAGAGGCAATTTTCCCAGTATCTAATTATCCAAATCCCAGATTTTCCAATGGATGCTCTTCCTTCTCCAACACACCTGACTCCCGCCCTTGAAGACCTCTGTGGTTGCATCCACCACTACTAAACCTTGAAAATGTCACTACGTAAAAGCTGCATTCAAAAACTTCACTTTTAAATAAATGCCCTGTTTGTTTAAGAGGTTGTGGGATGTCATTTTCACAATGAAGGAAAATGCTGGTCCCCGAGGGTAGGATTAATATTGGAATCTGTGAGTTTAACACCTCATGGTTTGCCTTCCTGGCGTGATTTTAAACAACAGACCTTCAATTAAAGGAAAAAAGATGACTTGAATATCCTTTAAAAATAAGCATAACCCATATGTCACCTTTCTTGTGTTGAGGACAAATGTAAAGACCAACAGAATCACTTCTGCTTGCACATTTTCCATCAAACAGCATCTGCTGAGGAGGAAATCCCTCAGCAACCATTTTTTAAGAAGTCACCACTAAAGACCTGACATAGACCTTTTGTTGTTTATGGCACACCACGAGCACACCCATAAGACACAAAATTTCTGGCAGCCCAAAGATTTCTCCAGCTAAACCCCTACTATTTTAGTTTTCCTTCGCTGCCAATCATTTTATCTCCATCCCACACCGCTGGATTGCGACAGGCTGGGAGTGGGAGAAGCAGTCCCGTGAATGTGACACTTCCCAAACGTGCCAGATAAGGTGGGGGGTGCTGGTAGCCCCCGAGGCCACCTCAGTGCCACACTGGGTGGGAAGGAGCACCTCTGCCCTCTCCTGGGGCAGCGCAGCCTTGACGTGGGCTCCATCAGGGTTCCAACCTGGACGTTCAAAACCCTCTTGAAACAGTACAGAAGTTACAAAGATGTGGAAATGTGATCGTGCGGCTCCAAGCTTGGGCACTGAACCTCACCGGGGCTTGGGACTTGCTGCCTTTATCAGGGGGAAATCCAAGAAGGGAATTCGGCACAATTTGGAAGCCCCTCTAAGCCAGCACATTCATCCTTCCCTTTGGATCACCCTGCCCTTTGGCTCATCATCATCCCGCTCTCACTTGTGGTCCAGGCTCCCTTCTTTTATTTTTTTGGCTGCCTCTAATTTGTGGCCATCCAGCAACCACTGATCGAGGCCTGCTGGGCTCAGCCCCCTTGACAGAAGCTGTTCCCTGCCACCACAACCATCCTGGGAAAATCGGGATGGGGATGGAATATTTGCCCTTTGATTGCTTAACAGCATCTGAGAATTCCAGTAATTCCCATAAGACCCCAAGGAATGCAGAGCCAGAGGAGGAAGAGCCGTGCCAGAACCAACTCCTTTTCATTTCTTTGGGGCTGTGGAAAGTGGAGCCAAGGAAAAGCCAGGATAAAGAAGCCCATGGTGTTTTTAATTAGCTGCAAGCCTGGAATGTGGGGGATGATTGTATTTGTTTAATGATGGATAAATATGGAATGGTGTGGGTGGGTGGGTGGGTGCAGGAGATGATCCAGGAGCCTCTAATACACAGGGAATAAAAGGAATGTGTCTGCAGCACGGCCACATCCTTGCTGAGCTCTTCCCAAGGGACACCTCTCTGTGGAAGGCTTGGGACTGGCTCCTTGGGCTTGTTCCAAGCGTGCCAGGGAAGGAGATTTCTTGGAAGACAGCCCTGGCTGTGTCTGTGCTCGCAGAGGGTCACATCTGGAGCAGGATCAGGTGCTTTGCCTGGAGAGATGCCACACAAAGCTCCCATCCCAAGCAAGAATGGGATAAACATGGCACAAGCAGCCCTCGTGGTCAACATCCCTCAGAGAAAGAAATTTGTCCTGGGAACACCTTCCTTCCATATCCCAGCTGCTCCCTGCTGGTCAGTAAAAGGCTCTTAACTCAAAGGACCATAAATCATGGCTTTTTGGTGGTGTTTTGTTCCCAAATTAGTGTGAGCAGGAAGGGTCCTGCCCATCTCTCACTGTGGCTACAGAGGATGGCAAAGCCCAAGCAACCAAGGGCAAAGGATGGGATCTTCTGGGGTCAGTCCATATCTGTTTTCAGATATCTGGAGTGTGAGTAGCAATAATCAAACCTGCTTTTGAACTGTCCTGGGGGACCATTCCCTCCCTCCCGTGGAGCACAGTTGTGTCTCTTTCTCCCAGACCACCATGGAGAGTGGATAATTGGTTTATCCAGAGCTGGGATTCTGCCCTAGGGTGTTTCTAGGGTCTGCTGGAGGCAGAGGAAGCTTTCTGTGTGATTGCAGTGCAGTTAATGAGTGGTTGGTCAGTGGGGGAATACAGCCAGGGTGGAATCCTACACCTGGAATTTCAGCGGGACAGCAGCAGGAGTCTTGCTGGTCATGCTGCCCTCTCTGCCCAGCTGCTCTGGCCTTGAAACATCTCAAACCCCCTGGACGCATCAGTGGGGATGCAGGGTTTGCATGACTTGACTGGGAGCCACCCCCAAAGTATGCCTGGTACAGCTCTGATGCAAAGATGCATGATGAAGAGTCATGAAAATACACTGGAAAACATGCTATTTGGGAATTGAAGTACAGAAGCACTTTGAACTGGAATAAAATATGCTGAAATATGTCCAGAGAAGGGAACGGAGCTGGGGAAGGGGCTGGAGCCCCAGGAGGGGCTGAGGGAGCTGGGAAAGGGGCTCAGCCTGGAGAAAAGGAGTCTCAGGGGGGACCTTGTGGCTCTGCACAACTCCCTGACAGGAACTGTAGTGAGGCAGGGATCAGTCTCTTCTCCCAGGGAGCAAACAGAGAGGAAACAGCCTCAAGTAGTGCCCATGGAATTCAGATGAGATATTAGGGGAAATTTCCTCACCAAAATGATTGTCAAGCACTGGAATGGGCTGCTCATGGCAGTGCTGGTGTCACCATCCCTGGAAGTGTTCAAAAGGGGTGTGGGTGTGGCACCTGGGGACACGGTTCAGTGGTGCTGAGTGAGCAACTGGACTTGATGGTCTCCGGGGCCTTTTCCAACACTAAATGTTGTGTGAAAATGTTTTTCACACACAAATGCATACCAGGTTTAGGGCAGGTTTCTAAAGCTTGGTTACTGATGGGAGGTTCTTTTACCCCTCATAGGACACAGCTACAGTCCGCATAAACTCCACCTAAAACCCTGACCTCCCTCTTCTCACCCCAGCCTGTTTTATCTCCCAACCTGCAGGGCGTCCACACTGAGAAACTGCAGCTCCTGTGACCAGGAATGGTCCAAGCTCCCTATCAGGGCTCCCTGCTATCATCAGCAGGCGGGATGGGAGCCTGGAGCACCAGACAGGCCCTGGGAGCTGCAAATCCCCACCGTGCCTCAGCCTTGCCGAGGTGACCCCGTGGATTTCACCCAGCGCTGCGGATCAAGGAGCTCAGAGCAGCCAAAGGTCCCATCTTGCTGGAAGATGCAACAACTGTGGTTGCAACTCCAGCATCACTTCCCTGCCTCGCTCTGGGCTGATCTAAGCCCCCAGGCTGCAGCCCCAGCCGGGGGGGAGCTGCTCCTTTATTACCCTTTTCCTTTCTGGCGCAGCAGCCAAGGACAAGCCGGAGTGGCGTCCACCGCTGGGGCTCTCTGGAAGCCCCAGCATCTGGAGCTGCAGCTCGTGGCGTCCTTTCAAGAGCGCAGCCAGGCAGCTGCCGAGCACATGTGGGGAGGGAAGGCGCAACCTCTCGCTTCCAGGGATGCTCTAATGAAGCTTCTCGCCCTCGGCAGCTCCCTCCTGGCTGGGGCGGCTTCCTGGAGCCTCTGAGAGCTGCAAGGTCAGGGCTCAGAGAGGAGGCAGCTCCCAGACCAAGGGAGGATTTTATTCTCTTTAAAGGTCACTGAAAGATGGGGATGTTTAGATCTGGGGGTTGTGTTCCAAAGAGTTCAAGCATTGGAGCACAGAATCACGGAGCCAAAGCACGGTTTGGGAGGGAAGTGTCCATCCAGTGCCACCCCCTTCCACTGTCCCAGGCTGCTCCAAGCCCCAAAGTCCAGCCTGGCCTTGGACACTGCCAGGGATCCTGGGGCAGCCACAGCTTCTCTGGGCACCCTGTGCCAGGACCTGCCCACCCTCCCAGGGAACAATTCCTTCCCAATATCCCATCTGACTCTGCCCTTTGTCAGTCTGAACTCATTCCCCCTTGTCCTGGCACTATATTCCTTTATAAAAAGTCCCTCTCAATCTCTCTTCTAGGCCTCCATCAGGTACATTGAAAGCCTGCAAAAATGCTTTGGAGGCCCACAAAAAGTCAAGACTGAACTTTCCTAGCAAGGATTCCACTCTCAGCCTCCTAGGAAATAATTTAGCAGCTTCTGATAGTTTGCTGCCAGCTGGGAAACTCACACAAGTGAACCTACCTGCACAAGTGAGCCTCCATTTGCTGGGTGGGCACAATATTTTTATTTCTTCAACCCACACATTTTCTCCTTACAGCATGGGACATTTTTTAGCCACATAAAGAGTTTGGTCCCAAACAAAAGTTAAGATCTTTCTGGAGATGGAATTATGATGCAGCATAAAAATGATCTCTTCCTATCATTACTGATTTAGGGCAGGAGGTCACCCCTGTCCCCCACAACAGCATCCAGAGATGTGTCACATCCTACATCCACTCCCTCTCACCAGGCATAAATTAAATTCTGCCTCTGGGAGAAGCTCTAGAGTGAGGAATTCTGGTGGAAAAGCAAGGTGCACTTCAGAGGGAGGTTTGGATTTGCTGAGGTTTGAGTTTTTCATGTTTATTGGGCCTGGGAACACATCACTCTTCATTTTCCCCTTTCCTTGGTCATTTTTCCCTGCATCCTGCTTTCCCTCTTCCCCAGCCCTGGAAGGGCAGACCCTGGTGTGGGAAGTGGAGCAGGAGGTGAGCAGTTGCCCTACGGACAGAAATTCCCTGTTTATCTCCCATGCTCGTAGGTCATTCCCCAGAAATAATATCCAACTTCCAAACCTGCACAGGGCCAAGATGGCCCAGCTTTGGGGTGATGGAGAAAACACTGCCTCTGGCTCTGCATCCTGCCAAGGGAGAGGTGGAATTAATCCGTGTTTTCCCTGGAGCAAAGCTGTGTTTTCCCTGGGGAAAATGCCATATTTTCCCTGAGAGCAGTGGGGAAATTTTGCAGAACACAGCTAAGCCTGCGCGGCAGCCGCTGCAGGACGTGGGGTTTGCTCTGCCAAGAAAAATTAAATAATAAATGGGAGGAGGGAAAGCCTGCAGCCTGCTCTCACTTTCACTGATTTAATTCCAACGGTGCTAATTTTGGGAACACCAGCCCTGCCTTGCACGAGTTCCTCCCTGGATCCCCATCCCTCACTGACTGGCTTACAACTCTCTGTTCTCCTGCCCTTCTACCTTCCATGGAAAGGGGGAAAAACAACACCCCCATTCCCAAATTTTTTAACACCCCAAGCCAGCAGAGTTTGGGAGAAGTGCTAGAATGGATGTAAACAGGGAATTACACCCTTCCAGCTGCACGTGGGGTTATAATTACCCGGGAATGCAGCTCGGCCACTGGTGCATCAGATGCGCCACGCTGTCGCCAAATTTGCAGATGTTCAGCCTTACTTTTATTAAGCATGACAATGCCCAGCAGGATCTATTTTCCCTGATTATCCTCAAATGGAGAGGAATATTAAAAGGCAGGATAATTAAAAATAGATGCCTAAACAAAAGGATGTGTCTACAATTCTTTTTCCTAGCGCTTTGAAATAGTTTGAATTTCTCGGCTGGCTCATGTGTACAGGGAAGCCAAAGGATGTCTTAAATTCAGACATATGTCTTCATTCTGTTTAATGTGCCAGAACAAAAACAGAGCTTGAGACCACCATGAATTGATTTGGAAGCGACGGCTCCTCGTTCCACTCTGCCAGACTCCAGGGCAAATTTTGCAGTGAGGATATAATAGCTTCCTACAAGATAAGGGGGGGAGAGGAAAGAGGGATATGGAGCCTATCTGCTGAATTTGGTGTTGTGGATGCTGCATGGGGAGTGTCCCCAGAAATAAACTCTGTATTATTTTTTAAAGCCCACGTGCAGGGGTGTTTTCCAGGAAGGCTTTGCAAGAGGAATTTCCTTAAATCCGCCTGACATTTAAGGCAGGCTCTGAAATAAGCATCCTGCCTTGGGTTTCTTTGGAGGATGAGGATTCAAGGAGAGCAAACAAGCTGATTTGGAGGAGATACAGGCAGTCAGATGGCAAATTAAGGGCCCTGGCACAGGTTGTCCAGAGCAGCTGTGGCTGCCCCATTCCCTGGAAGTGTCCAAGGACAGGGTGGATGGGACCTGGAGCGACCTGGGATAGTGGAAGGGGGTGGAACGGGATGAGCTTTAAGGTCTCAAATCCAAACTCTGCCATGATTCTGTGATTCTAACATAGCACAATTGAGAGCTGGAAAATTCAGGAATTAGTCATGGGAAAAGGGAAACTCAGGCCGTGAAATGGATCTTATGCACAAAAAAGGGCAAAAGGCACAGGTTATCCTTTGCAAACGTGCACAGCTTCAGGATGAAGTAAAGAGAGGCACAGGGTAAGGGGCTGGGAGTGAGCAGTGTCGGGGGAGTGGTGCCTTCAGACCCAGAGACATGGCAGGGATAGCTGGGAAGATGAGGAATGAGGCTCCAGAGGATGGGATTTGGGATAGCTGTGGCTCAGTGGGTGGTGCTGGATGCTGCCTGTGGAGGGAAAGGCAAAGCTCTGACTTGTGTGAATCCACCTCTGACCTGACAATGGCCACCCCCATCCAAATCCAAAGCTAACCCCAAGCCCAAAGCCAAGAATTCAACCTTTGCTCTGTATCTACACACTCCCCAATGTCTGGGCACCACAACTTCTTATTGGATATTTTGGGGCAAGCGAGGAAGGAAAGTTGAGAGAGTGAAGAGGAAAAACCCCAATCCCAAAGCCATCGATCCAGCACAGCCTTGCAGGGACTGGGGTGCCTGGCAGCATCCAGAAGGTCAGGATGGAATGGGCCAAGCTCAGCATGGAGAAGGTTCAGCCATCATTTCCTGAGCTGTAGGATAGGATGGTTTCCTGGGAAGAGATGGGAACTGTGATTTTCCCCCCACATGCAGCTCTGCAAAACCAGACCAAGATTTTCAAATCCTCGCTCATTCAAGTTTCAGATTCTTTTTTTCATCCAACTTCGTGTGGATGAGCTGACGTATCCCACAGTTCCTCCACCCCAGGGAAGCTGAGGGATGTAGCACCAGCTGCAAAAAGTTAAAACCAGCTCAAAAATGCATCTTGATGCCTAAAGCTGAACCCCAAACACTGATCAGGAAAATCCCAAGCCTCCTGCCTGATCTAAAGGGATCAAAATCTTCCAGGCACCTTGGATGTGGTCTGAAATCCCTCCAGACACCGGGACTTAGGCTCAGGGTCTGTATTGCATCTGGAAACTGATGGCAAACGTTCCAGGAGCCCCAGGGAAGGAACTAAGATGGTCCTGTCCCCCAAAACTACCCCAGAATTGTCAAATTTAGCCAAGCACTTGACTTGCTTTTCACTCTTATCTGCAAAGTAGGTTTTATGTGGTAGGTTTCAGGCAGGGCAGTTTCCCATGGAGACAAAACTTGGGCAAGTGGTGGCAGAGGCAGCAGTACAGCCTCAAATCCCAGTTTTTCCTATGGAAGTGCCCAGTGCTGTCATTCCTGGAGGACACCAGTGCCTGTGGGCCCAGTTTTCTGGCTGTGTTTCAATCTGGAGGAGTGCAGCAGCTCCCATATCAGTGGGGTTGCATTAATCTCAGTTTGTGGTTGCCAGTGTTTTCAAGAATCCTACAAAACATCCCAGCAGCACTAGGATTTAAAAGCAGTTTAATGACTTCCCGCTGGCTGGGAATGTCCAGACTCCTGCTGGCTCCTTGGGCTGGGGATGCCCAAAAATGGATTTGTAAATGCATCTACTGTTTGTTTTCTTTCTTCTCCCCACATGGAAATAACCACTGCTCTCCTTTACAGATGCTTTGGGACAATTGGAGGATCCTGTAAAAGCAGAGAGGCTTGGGAAGCAGGGAAATGACCAGCAAGGTGCTGCTGCTCCTGAGAGGAGTCAGATGGTGTCCTGAGCTCCAGCAGCACCAACTGGAAATGTTCCTGCTTCTCCCATGGCAGCGCTGTGTGGGATGATGAGGGGCCTTTCTGCCCCAGGAATAGAGGAAGTGAGGAGAACAAAAAATTAGTTATTCCAGGAGAAAATATAGATCAAGAAGTCAGATTTCCTTGTCGTAAGTCTTATTAAAACACAAGTTTAGTCTTCCTGACACTGCTCTCACTCCAAGCATTTTCCTGGGATCATAAGGGGCTTCTCCAAAATGCTCCCAGGCCTTTCTGGATGGAGGTGTTGGGCTTCAGGGAATTATCCTTGCCCTTTCCTGTGTCTGGGTGTTCAGCAACTCTCCTGGCTTGACCTGCTGGTGAAGCCCTGGGAGTGCAGGGGTGGGTTCAGACTCTCAATTCACAAATAGTCCCTGACCCTCTGGGACACCTTGGTCCCAAAGATGTCCCTGAAGGACCACTTGAGCACAAAGTACTCTTTAAAAAACCCTGGTTGAAGTTCTAAAACTCAGTTTTCAAATCTCCTTTTAAGATCTCTGCCACCTCAAGGTTTGGAGACTTGTTCTCTCCACCTTCCCCTTGTACTTCTTGCAACCTACATGTAAATTAATTGGGTAAGATGTGACTGTCCCAAAGTGTCAGGGATGGGGATGGGGGGGGGGGGGGGGTCGGGGTCATCCTCCCACCCCCACCTTCACCCCACAGGACCCCTCAGTCCAGTCCTATTTGGCACAAAGAAAAATCCATGGATTTACTGTATATTTTTAGTCAATCTGTTGGTACAATCTCTCTCAATTAAAGAGATCAAGGAGGGAAAATAATCCCCAACCCAAACCAAACACAGCCCTTCAAGTTTTGCTTTCTCCCACACTCATTAACTGCTAAACCAACATCTGGATGCTCTACAAATGTGTTATTTAAGGAGAGAGAGTTCCCCAGAAGCATTTATTTGCAGTGTCCTCGTCCCTGTCGCAGAGGGGCTTTGTGACGTGGACTCAGTGGCAGCTCCTTGCATTGAAGTGACTCTTTTGTAGTCCTGGTGTCTGTGCCACGGCCAGGGCCAGCAATTACCACATTAAAAATACTTGTCAGCCTCATTAAGGCACTCTGTCTTGCAACATCCGGCGGGGAGCTCGCTTGGAGCCTGATTTAAAGGAAGGATTGCCTTGCTCAGACAAGGAGGGAGCCTGTGGGATCACCAACACCGTTATCCCTCTCCCTTTCCCTTCGGTGGCCAGGATGGATTTGCTCCAGGAGGAGGGAGGGATGTCTGAGACATCTCTGACTCTGCTGCTGGCACAGCTGAGGTGACGGGGGGTGAAATGCTGTGGCTACTCCAGGGGTGGCCGGCATGCTGCAGGGTTGGGCTTTGGATGCTTTGTCACAACGTGGTGGCATCTCTTTGGGGACCATCACGTCTCACCACCATCACAGCACCAGTGTGGGATGAGGAGATGCAGGGCACGGCCAGCAGGAAGGATGTGAGTTTATGTCCACCAAAAATTACTGGAAAGACCCTGGAGTAGCTCTGGTTGGTGCCTGGGACCTTCCAGACCCGCCTTATGTAAATGTCCATTCCCATGGCAGCCATGAAAACTCCCGAAGGATCTCCAAGCTGAAGGCTGAGTGATGGGATCCATGGAGACATTTGTAGAAGCCTGGGCAGTAAGGAGTTAATCCTAGAATCCCAGGATAGTTTAGGTTGGATGGGACCTTAAAGCTCATCCAATGCCACCCCTGCCATGGGCAGGGACATCTTTCCCTACCCCAGGCTTCTCCAAGCCCTAAAGTCCAACCTGGCCTTGGACACTGCCAGGGATCCAGGGGCAGCCACAGCTGCTCTGGGCATCCACCTCAAAGGCCCCCAACCCATCTCCAGAAAAGTCCAGAAGAATGGACTACAAGTGCTCATTTATTTCCAGGAAGAGCAGGAAACCCAATCCCAGGGTGGGGAGAACATCTGTAAGAAGGTACCCCCCAAAGGTGGGGTGGTAGCCCAGGACCCTGAACACCTGGATCGATGACAGATCCAGGATGGGTGATCTCCTTTCCTCTCCTATCTGGTATCTGCTTTTTCCTCTTCCCGCTTTTCTTTTACTTTTTTGTCCTAGCTATTTTCAGAAAATATGGACAAAAATGACTCCAATTTCCATGCTGAGCGTGCAGTCTGTCAATAAAGCTTAGTGACTTCACTTTCTGCACCCTCTTGGCTTTTGCTGTGCTTTTTCAACCATAGGCACCTACAAATCTTCCCTGTGGGAGTGGGACCTCACAGCCATTAGATAGGTTGTAATCTAAGAGCTTCACTTCCATGTCCTGATCTCCTTCATCACCTCTTGGAGGAGGGTAAAGCAAATCTGGGAAATGGAAATTTGGGGAAATTTGAGGCTCTTAAGAGAGTTCATTACAGAGAAAGCAACAGTGATTTGCAAGACAAGAATTCTCCTGGACATCTTACAAAATGCACCAACAAGCTCAAGGAAACAGTGAGAAAACATTCCATTTCTCCTGGAATGCTGGACCGACATCGTTCTTCAGGGAACACCAGGACAGACAGCTGAGAGGACAGGAGATAATTTACATGGATCAAACCTAACCCAATCCCATGGCTGGGAACACAGCTCCAGCTTGGATTTTACATGGAAATGGAAATACGTGGCTACATCTTCTAATAGGGAGTTTCAAACTAATTAAAACCATGTCAGCTTTGTTATGCTGGAGTTGGGTGGCAGAGGAAAGTCTGGATGGAAACACTGCTGAGAGACTGTGGGAGATGCTGTTGTTCCTGGTTGGTGATATTCTGTTGAAAACCCTGCTGGGGAAGGAAGCAAAGCAATGACCAGACTACAAAATCATGAAAGAGTTTGTAAAGAGTCGTTTATTGAGGAAAAGAGTTGGGAAGAAGAGTTGAAAGCACCAGGGTTTTTTTTCTGGCTTTTCATGTAAAGATGCCACTTGTACAATAAGCACAATTTGTCCAGTAAATAACAGTAATGATGAACAGCAACTCCTCTTTAATTAGTCCTAGGCCACGGGAAGATGTTGCACAGCCTCATGGCCTCATGCTTTCAATTATCTCCGGCCTATGCCATCTCCAGTCAAGCTCTGGTGAGAAATTAGGAAAAGTATGAATGTTGTGTGATTGGATTTTTACTTTCCTTGTTTACCTTTCATTTTGCACACTCCCCCCTCCCCCCCCAACATAAGGGGAAGAACAGAATTCTGCAATACCACTCTCAGGTATTAGGAGAGGTCTGGCTACAGCCAGATGTGCTGCAGGAAGGGATTCCAGTGCTCTTCTTCCTTGATTGAGAATTGGGATTGATCACTCTGGAAAAGAGAAGCTTTGGGATGACCTCACCATGGCCTTCCAAGGCCTGAAAGAGCTGCAAGAAACATGGAGAGAGACTCTTTCCAAGGGATGGAGGGACAGGATGCAGGGAATGGATTCCCAGTGCCAGAAGACAGGGTCAGATGGGATATTGGGAAGGAATTCTTCCCTGGGAGGGTGGGCAGGCCCTGGCACAGGGTGCCCAGAGAAGCTGTGGCTGCCCCTGGATCCCTGGCAGTGTCCAAGGCCAGGTTGGACTTTGGGGCTTGGAGCAGCCTGGGATTGTGGAAAGTGTCCATGCCCATGGCAGGGGTGGCACTGGATGGGCTTTAAGGTCTCTCCAAACCCAAACCATTCCATGATCCCATGATAATCCTGACTGCCAAGTATCCATCCCCCTGTCACTCCCCTTGGAAGCAGCTCTTGGCTCATCTGCAGAGCCAGCACTGAAATCCCAGGGAATGTGAGCTTAGGCAAGGAGATGGTGAGGTTTGAGCATAGCTGCTAAAGCAGAAATTTAACCAATCAATTAATTAATTAAATTTATGAATTTGGGAGCTGCAGTGATGTCACATCCACATCTCCCTGTGTGTCCCTCACAGCGTGGTGTAGCTGCTCCCAATCTGAATCCTGAGTTGCAGTTTTCCTTCTCTTCCCAGCAGCCGCTCCAAGGTCTGCTCCTGATTATCCCCTGAAGGAAGGGTACAGGTTCCTGGAGCAGCTCCAGCCACTGTCAGTGGTCAGCTCGGCAAGACAAAGTACCTTGGAGAGGAAAATGAGCTGTGGGTTAATTATTTTCTGCTCCCATCCCCGGGCTGGGGTTTGGCAGGCAGGACACGAGGGAAGGGAGACGCTCCCAGGAGAGGATCCGTGTCCCCAGGGATCAGGGATGATAAATGGCTTGCAGAGCTGCCTGGGAAAGAAGCGGCGCCTCAGGAAAGCTGTGAATCATCCCCCTGTCTCACTCTGCTTCCACTGGAGTGGCTTCCTCTCTGGAAAAACGTGGCAATTCCTTTGATTTGAGGCGCTGCAAAGAAATGTGTCAGTCCTGGCAGCTCCTGGGACGGGATGGAAGTGGGGATGTGTCCCCCACCCTGCCAGGGTGGCTGCTCCTTGCAGTGGGGCAGGGTGGGATCATCTCCACTGCTGAATTCCAGGGAAAAAAATGTCTTGATCCGTAGTCCAGTTCTGCTGCCTCCCAGATCCTGAAATCACTGATCTTTTTCTGAGCAGGAATGAAAAAAAAAAAAAAAAAAAAAGCCAGGCTGGGCAGGGCTTGGAGAAACCTGGGATAGCAGAACATTTCCCATGGCAGGGGTGGCACTGGATGAGCTTTAAGGTCCCTTCCACGCCAAACCATTCTGGGATTCTGTTATTCTGTCACATTTACCTTGACTATTGCTTGATCCTGAATATGCTTGGTGCCAGTGCTGTGACCAGGGACAGGTTTTAGACTTACTCCAGTTGTCTCCAGGGCTTGGGGAGGAGAAATCCCTGAAAGAAAACCCCTAAGGGTAACTAAGGCAGCCCTGACTGCACCAGGGGAACCTGATGTGCTGTGAATCTTCAGTGGAATCATGAAATCACAGAATCCCAGAATGTTTTGGGTTGGAAAGGATATTGAAGCTCATGCAGTGTCACCCCTGCCATGGGCAGGGAGACGTCCCACAATCCCAGGGTGCTCCAACCTGGCCTTGTGCACTTCCAGGAATCCAGGGACAGCTACTGTCAGTGGATGCACTAAGTAAAAAATATATCCCTAATGGCTTATAGGTATTTATTTTTTTCCAATTTTCTCTGTAAGATGCAACTTTCAGGTACCTGAGCTCCATTCAATTCCATTTAATTCAGTTGGAATGTCTGGGGGACTAAACAGGATAGTGGATGTACTCCATTAGCTCAGTTTTACTTAGTTATGGAAATCAAAACACAGATCACTTAGAGTTTCACTTAAATTCTGACAAACAAGAGGGAGGGAATGTGAGGAATAAACCTGGAGAGAGGATGGAGTGAAAAACACGCCCTTGAGAAGGTGGGGGGGAACTATATATACAGAGGTCAATAAATAGAGCTCCTGTTTGGGCTCTGTCAGAGGTGTCCTGAGCTCCCCAGGGCAGCAAAATATGTTTGTTTTGTGTAACCCCTTGGACAAAAACAATATGATCTGAAATGGTGGTGAAATGCACTTTTCTGCCTTAAATTAGCAGGCAAACTCTGAGAACCGAAACCAGGCTTTTCCAAAGTCACAAAACCTCAAACACCTCAGACCTGAGCTGCAGGACCACTGAAGGGGCTCTTTGATGGTGCAGCCTAAGCTCAGGGTCTTGGGAGGGTGTTAGAAAGGTGAATTTTCATTGAATACATCAGAGGGAGAGAATCAGTGGAAATTTTTGGTGTTCTCCATTGACCATGAAGTTTCAAAAAGAGTCCAGCAGAGCACTGGGCTGTTGAGAGAATTTTGGCTGAGCTTTCTGGCTCTGGAAGTGTAAAAATCCTAGAAGCCCCTTAGGAACAGAGTTTAGGTTTAGACCTATAAACATCTAGCTCAGGCTTAAGCAAACCCCAGCCTTAGCAGGACACATGTAAAACACACCAAGCCCTGAACCAAACCGAAAGAAAACTGCAGACACTGCAAATCATGATAACTGCAAATATAGAATTAGTTGTAACTGCAAGTAGTTGTAATTCTCTCTCATACTTGGTGAGGGTCCAGTCACACTCCATGCAAGAGAGAGTAAATCCCAATTTCCTCTCTCTCCCAGCACTTTTTTCCTTCTTGTTTGCTCATGACACAGTGAAAAGTGAAGGACTTTTTGATATTCTGTGAATTCATTGTGGAAGTAAATCCAGGTTTTATTTCTCTCTTCGTTTCTCTTGAGGAAGATCCAAAAGGACTGGAAAAATTTGCTCATCTCAGACTGAGCCCCCTGCAGTTTTACATGGCTGAAGGAGCTGAATTTGATGGTTTGGAATGAATGAGAGGCTGGGTTTGGGTTGATTGAAAACAAATTGATGGGAATGGGAATTCTAGCTCAGGAGTCACTATTTAACGTTATCTTTAAAATCATGGAATCATGGAAATGGTTTGGCTTGGTAGAAACCTTGAAGATCATCTAATCCACCCCCTGCCACAGGCAGGGACACCTTCCACCATCCCAGGGTGCTCCAAGCCCCAAAGTCCAACCTGGCCTTGGACACTTCCAGTGATCCAGGGGCAGCCACAGCTTCTCTGGGCACCCTGTGCCAGGGCCTGCCCACCCTCCCAGGGAACAATTCCTTCCCAATATCCCATCCATCCCTGCCCTCTGGCAGTGGGAATCCATTCCCCCTTGTCCCATCCCTTGTAATTAGTCTCTATCCACCTGTCTTGTAGCTCTCTTAATGTCTGCTGTAACTTGTCTTTGGAGCTGGCATTTGGTAAAAAACCCATTTTGGAATAAAAAGTGAAGCATTAAAAAAAAAAGGAAAATGTGGGAGAGATCTTGCATTTTCCTGTCCTGTTCAATGACCATAGATTGTTTGGATAAAGTAAAAAATATATTTCTGATGGGATAAAAGGTTCCCACCACAGTATTATGTTTTGTTTTTTTTAAAGTTTATAATGCTTCTTCCAGCATTCCATTAAGCTCTTCTTGCCTGCCTGCTGCTGAAGGTAGGGATTTTCCTCTGGATAGGACATCTTTCCTGAGCCAGCCTAAAAGTGTACTGATAAAATGTCTGTGAAGTCACTGAGCCATTCTCTAAAATCAGTGAAGGAAGTCTACAAGTATTTAAACTATAGTCCAAGCTGCAAAATTATTATTCCTACAAGAAAAGAGAATTATTACTGGAGAGCTTAATGGAACAAACACCCATTTCAGCCATGTGATAAGAAAGTATCTTTTCTCCTTAGAAAAGTTCTGTGGACAAGAGCCACGGGCAGGGACTGAGCCCAGCAATTCCCCCTGCACAGGAGGCACAACTTCTTCCCTGGGCACTGCCCAGCCCTGAACAGATTGCCCACAGAGGCTCTGGGCTCTCCTCCCTGGGGCTGTTCCAGAGCTGTGTGCACACAATGCTGTGCCCTGGGCTCTGGGATGGCCCTGCTGGAGCACGGACGTGACACCAGATGCCCACGGAGCTCCCTCCAGCCTGAGCCATCCTAGGATGCCACCAGATTTCCCAGTAGGAAGAGATGGAAGGCTGGGTGAGGATTTTTCTCCTACTCTGAACATAAAAGTGAGTCACTGCTGGATTCCAGTGATTCCCTTACCTCTTCCATGGAGAATGGGGCCCTCTCACCAGGACACTCTTTAGCTGTTTCCCAGAAGTATTCCTGAAGTTTTGACTCTTCCAGTGAGACAGAACCAGTGCTGGAGGAGGTAGGAGGGAGGCACAAAACTCCCCACAGCAAGGCACGCAAAATCTAACTTGACTTTAACAGGAATAAACCCCGACACTAATTTTGCTGCTTCAGTAGAAATTTAAGTTTGTCCTATAATCCAAGGCTCCTCTCCTGGAGCTGTAATTACCCAAATCATGGTTCATTAATATCCAATAGCAGCACAATTACAGCTGAGGACCTCAGCCTGCTTCCTTAACAGGAGCTTTTGCATTGCAGGCTGAGAATGAGTCAGGTGAAAGCTTTCTTTCTTATGACCTGTCATAAATAAGAGAGCCTTACAATCCATCCCGCAGCCTGGATTTCCACAGACTGCCAGGATCGAGCCCCTTTGATTCCTATTGATGCCAAGGGATTTTTGTGGAAGTCTAATCAAAGGATTGCTGCTTCTAATAAGCTTTAGAAAAGCAGCAAGAAACAAAAACAACCCTGCCTAAGTAGATTTCTCCTACTCTTCATGTTTGCCCCAGCCTTGGATTATTAATTGCTGTGACTGCGATATGCTTTGATTTATTTAAATCAAAGCAGGCTTCTTTGACTCTCAGTTTAACTTTAAATAGACATTGATACAAGACTTAGTGATATAAAGAGCAGCTGGTTTTGATAAATGACATCCGGAGATGCAAGGGACTACTGAACACAGAAATTCCCAAATCTCTGCAGGTTACTGTGCATCATAACACACACATTTATTCTACTCACAACACCCAGAGCAAAATGGAAAAATTCAGGAAAATTTCCTGGACATTGTCAGGAAGTTCCTTGTAATGGTTTATTAAACCTGGGAAATTGAGTCTCACACCTACAAAGCTGCCAGATACTGTTCTGACCCTGAAAAAAATTGTTAATTAATTAATTATGACTAGTCTGTTGAGTCTTCATCCTGAATTTGCTATGGTTAAATGCAAACCCCAAAGGCACAACACTGTGCTTTATTTTAGCCTTGAGCTGCATCAGGGGAGGCTCAGGTTGGACACCAGGAGGAATTTCTCCATGGAAGGGCTGGGGCTGAACTGTGACAGACAGTGAGAGGCCGATGAGCCAGGACAGGTTGTTTTGAAGGCAGGACTACGGTTGAGATTTTGGTGCTGCCTTAATCCACTTGGCTGTTTTGCTGGTGATACTGGGGGGGAAGCTGGGCTAAATGTGGTCTCCTGGCCATACACACAAAAATACAGGATCATTAAGCTGGGGAAAGGCCTCCAAGATGATTGAGTCCAACCACTAACCCATATCCACAAGCACCACATTTCCATGTTTTTCTGCTATTTCCAGGGATAAGGATTCCACAAGGATAGTGATTCTACTGCTGACTCCAGTTCCATTGTTAGTCTTATATTTGCATGTTGAAAAATACTAACCAAACTCACTAAACTTTGATGAAATAAAGACATAAAATTTATACTTCATACACCCAATGTTCCTCTCAACTCCATCTGTTGTTTCTTATATCAAGCCACAGGCTCCCCAGGGAATGGTCACAGCTCCAGGACTGCCAGAGCTCCAGGAGTGTTTGGACAATGCTCTCAGGGACAGGGTGGATTTGTTGGGGTATCTGGGCAGGCCAGGACTTGAAATTGAAGAACCTTGGGGGTCTCTTTCAGCTCAAGATATTCCATGATTCCAAGCAACTGGTTTAAAGGAAAATCATCCAGCAGCCCAGTGAGTGTTTTTGTGAGACGGGCTTGAGACACTTCAGAAGGTGGTGGTAGAAAAGTAGAATGTGGCACCATGATAATGTAATCCCAGGATCCCTGAGGCTGGAAAAGCCCTCCCAGCCCATGGAGCTCAAGCTGGGATCCCCACCTTGTCCCCAGCCCAGAGCACTGAGTGCCACGTCCAGCCCTTCCTTGGACACCTCCAGGGATGGGCACTCCAAAGCTCCCTGGGCAGCCCCTGCCAAGGCCTGAGCACCCTTTCCATGGAGAAATTCCTCCTGCTGTCCAACCTGAGCCTCCCCTGGCACAGCTTGAGGCCGTTTCCCCTTGTCCTGTCCCTGTTCCCTGGAGCACAGCCCGACCCCCCCTGGCTGTCCCCTCCTGTCAGGGAGTTGTGCAGAGCCACAAGGTCCCCCCTGAGCCTCCTTTTCTCCAGCCTGAGCCCCTTTCCCAGCTCCCTCAGCCCCTCCCTGGGGCTCCAGCCCCTTCCCCAGCTCCGTTCCCTTCCCTGGACACGCTCCAGCCCCTCCAGGGCTCTGTGGCCAGGAGGGCCCAGAGCTGGGCACGGCCCTCGAGGTCCCTCAGCAGGGCCAGCCCAGGGACTTGGGCACTTCCCTGGCCAAGCCAGGATGCTGCACTGGGTGTCCATGGTGCTCCCTTCACCTCAGGCAATCACAGCTCCCTGGAGTAAAGGAGCAGTGTCCATCACACAGTGGGCTCCAGCTGGGAGCCCCAACTTCCCAGGAGCTATGGGATCATGGACTGGCCGCAGGGCAGGGATCTCAGAGTGCTCAGAGGAGCTGGACTGTGCCCAAGAGGCCCCAGCACACAATGAGTTACCAGAAGGAGAAAGGCCCTGTGCTCTCCTTATCGACAGAACTTGCTTGTTTTAGGAAACCACGGGAAGTGGAAATCAAATCCAAGATGCCAAAGCAGGCAGAGAGGGACCGGAAAAATTTAGGTGGACTCATGATCAAGGGACACACCTGATGATTGAGGTGTGCCATTGTACTGAGTGGTAAAAGCTCATGGAAGGAAGGAGAAAGGAGGTGGGACACATCCACGGTTATGGACTTTGGCTTTCTAAGCAACCACTGCTCATGCTGAGGATGTGCAAGTGCCTGAAAAGCCAACTCTGGATGGACAGAGGGAATGAATTCCTCCTCTTGGTCTGCCTGCATGCACAGCTGGTGCTTGTCTTATTAAATTGTCATTATCCAAACCCATAGATCTTTCCCCCTTCCATTGTCTTCCCCATATCCTGGGAGTGAGTGAAGAGGAGGGTGGTGGTTGGTCACTGGCCTGGGACAATGCCAGCCTGGCCCCTGACGGCCCCTGTGCCACGCCTCTGTCTCCACAGGAGAGCCCCATGTCCCCAGGACTGTCCCCAGCCACACTGGCCCTGCTGGCTCTACTGCAGTGAGTCCCTGGGCTGAGTTTGAGGTTGGAGTAGGGATAAGGAAGCTCCAGGAACCAGTGAAGCCAGGAAAAAACTTCCAGCTGCTCCTGTTATCCCAATCACTCTGTCCAACATGTGTAGTCACCCAAATCTGTGCCTTGGCTGTAAATATTTGGGATAAGCCATCAGTGCTCATCCAACCTGTGCACTTCCCAGCAGTACTCAGCACTGCCCAAAAGTGTGGGTTTTGCCCAAAACTGTCCCATGGGTAAACACCACAGCAGCTGTATTTCCACAGGGAAAATCCCCTATGGGAAAAAAGAGGCAGAGGAAAGTGGATCTTAACATTAAGAGTGAATTATGATTGTACCTTTTATTTGATCTTTATTTCTTTTAAGCACAACATCTTTTGTTTTTCTTGCTTTCAGGCTCTGACCTGTCCCTCTAAGCAGGTGTCAAGCAGGTGCTCTTCAACCTCACAGCAGGTTTGCAGTCCTGACACCCTACAGCTCCATCCTAATATTGGATATGGAGCCTACAGAAATCCTGACAGTTCCCAGGCAGAGAAACTCAGGGAAAAGGTGGGGATGAGCACCTGTGTCTGTGTTGGTTAGCCCAGGGCATTATGTATTATCAGACAGGCAAGTGTCTGACAACTCCTGTAGCTCATTTTGAGAAGATCTGAAAGCCATGGGATGGGAGATGGATCTGTGTCAGGGAATGCAGGGATGGGTGTAACTCTGTATATCCTTCATTCCTAAAAATGCTCTGGAGATGCAGCATCTGCACAGGCACCCTAAAACTGATGGTCACCTCTTCTGCTGTGATAAACCCAGGGTGGGGGTCTGGTTTGGCTGCACATTTATTAAATGATGGCAAAAATATGGTTTTCTTGCCATATGGCAGCATCCATCTGGAGCAGCCCTCAGGATCCAGCAGGAATCAGGTGAATTCTGGTGGTTCATGGCTCCCTCTGACTGAAATTTAGGGTTGGGGAGGTCCCTGGGGCTCTCAGGCAGCTCCTGATGAAATGCTGGGCTGGGATGGAATGAGGAGAGGAAATGAGCCCCGTTCCACCTAGGAAAAGGCAGGCTGGAGGAAGGGAATGGCTCCTTCAGGTGAGGAATATTGGGATCACTGTGGAATCCCTGAGGGTGGCTGGGACTCAGGTCAGGGGAGCAGATGGAAAGAGCCAGGTGAATTTGCTGGATATTCCATTAGAATCTGGGTGAAGGCTGTGCCATGGGATGCCTTCATCCTGCATGAATTAAGTGACTTCCTTTGACCCAGGATCCCAAAGAGCAACTTCTTCTGACTCAGGAGAGGATAAAAGGGTGGAATCTCCCCAAAACAGAGGCTCTTTGTACCAGTTTGGGCTGAAGGTTTGCACTGGTGGGTGACAGGGTAAAACAGAGAGGGAAGAGGCTCAGTGTGGAGAACATCAGCAATGGACTCAAGTAGAGCAGCACCAGCAGGTCCAAGAAGGGGCAGATACATTTGGGATCAAGTGATCTCCCTGGATCCCAGGGATGGACTCCAGACATGGCCAGGCTCCTGTTCTGGCCCTAAAGAGGATCCCCAGTGGCAGCACCCTGGGTGTGAGCACAGCATTTTCTCCTGTCTCAAAGGGCATCACTCCTTAAGGCTCCCTCATCCTTGGGAATCAGGGATGATTTTTAGTGTCCTTAAATCAAACGTCAATTAATTTGTCTTTTTCTGATCACAGAAAAGATTAACCAGACAATGCTTCTGAAAAAAAAAAAAATGGAGTTTCCTCGTGTGCTTCAAATTCTCTGAGTTTGGAGAAACTTGGAGAAGGGTTTCCTCCTTAGATCCTCTAATTCTTTGTTTCTTATTCATGATGTGTGCACAATAACAGAACACAGACATGAGGCATCAGTTTAACACTAAGCAACATTGTAAGGCCCTTATCAGCCATATATAACCCATTTTACAGGTTATTATATATATATGTATAATATACATATAAAAGTAATGGCAGCTAGAACAGCAGTGAATTAGCTTATGAACCCTAATTATTAATGAAGAACTATAATTATAAATTCTTCTTCTCTGCTTTCACCCTTTTGTACCAAACTTTTTAGCAATAACCCCCCAATTAAATAGAAGGAAATATTTTTTTTTTAAACAGGATTATTGTAACAAGGCTGGTCTTCTGGACACCTTGCAGCATCCAAAACCCTTTAAAAGGGAGAAGTTTCCTACAACAGCAGGATCAGTTTCTTAATGCACATGGCTTTACCCAAGTTCAGCCTGGGGCTGTGAGGGTGTCCCAGCTTGCTAAAACCAAGGGAGGAATAATGGGATCCAAGTCAAACTGTCCTGCAGGGCTCTGTAAACTCGTGTTTATGCAAACACATAAGCAGGTCCTTGCTTTGAGGGTAGAGTTTCTCCAGCTTCATGGCTTTAGATTTCCACACGTTCAAACAAAGAGTAAAAAATCAAACATTTGGCACAGGGCTTTTCCTCAGTGGCTCATGAACAGTGCTTCATGCTGCTTAATCAACAAAAAACAATTAACTCTTCAAGGGCGAGCACGGACTTACTCCTGCTGCCATTTGTATCAGAAGCAACATTTCTCTTTCTCCCAACTTCCATGGAAGCCACAATGGTTCCTCAGTCGTTGAATTACACTGAGGAAGAAAGAGTTCAGAGAATGGTTTCATGGAATGATTTCATGGAACGATTTCATGGAATCATTTTACGGAATGATGTCACAGAATCATTTCACGGAATCATTTCATAGAATCATTAAGACTGGAAAAGATCTTCAAGATCATCAACTCCAGCCATCAGCTCAGCACCACCACCGTATTTTTTGTGTATTTTCTGGTGCTGGTGTTGATGGCAGTGGAATCAACCAGAGAGTGGCAGCTGAAAGGTTCTCCAAAAGGGTTGAAAGAGCTGCCTGGTGTGGGGGACAGGACATCCTAGACCTGGTTACCTGCCAGAGATATCCTACTGGGTCAAATGTTGAGTTGGGAAGGAGGAAATCCCCTGGGTTTGTCTCTCAGCTCCTCCACCGACAAGAGCACCTCCTGCAGTACCCCAGTTGAAATATTTGTCAGTGTACAAGATTCCTGCAATATTGATGAGGCCAAAATCCCAGGACAGGCTCTCTGATGGGCAAAGAATCTTGGCTACGAGGATTTGCTTTGGAGGGTTAGGTCTTCATAGAATTTCTCCTCCCCAAAGCTGCTGTTCTACTCCATCACTGTTAGGGTGACAGACACAGCACTGGGGACAAGGGATTTTCTGTGAGTGTCACCTGAGATCCTGCACACGGGTATGAGTGTCAGGGAAAGACGCTTGGTCCATGGAATAACCTGATTTTCCTAGGGCTACTCTTCATGCTTGCTTTCCTTGTAGCCTGCAGGGCAGACAGGGTAAGTGATCCAAAAACAGGGATGAGAGCAAAGGAGACACAAGGAGACACAAGGAGCATTTTGTGCTCCGAGCCTCCTCCAAGGGAATTCATTGTGGGCTTTCCTGGATCAAAGTTTCTCCCCCACAATCCATTGTAATTTATGTGTGCTGGAGCCATAGAATAATGCTGAGCTCATGTGGTTTGGTACTTAAGTAAACATGTTTGTGGAGTTCCTAATGCATGACAGAAAGGCTGGATCGAAGCTTTTCCTGGGCTAGGAGGAGAAAGGAAAACAGCCATGTGTAAGGAGCAATGCGTGGCACTGAGGAACGAAGGAGAAAGGCTGGGAATCAGGATTTTAGTCTTGGATGAGGAGCTATTTCTTGTGATTATGGAACTGAGGACCAAGCAACCTGGCTTGGGCTCATCCCATTATTCCCGAGCTCATCCAATTATACCCAGGCTCTGGAGCTCCTTCTTTGAAATTTTTACCCTCTTTATTAAAGTCATATTCTGTCTTACAGCTGTAAAATGCACACATCCCAAATGAGGGAAAAACACAGTAAAACGTTTGCCTTAGCTGAAAGAATAAAGTGACAAAAGTGATCTGTCCTGTTGTGGCCAAGATGCAAATTAAATGTTATGACTTGTTTTTCTGTCTAGTGGAGTCTCATTTATTAAATCTGACTGTGCAGCTGGATAATACATCATTAAAATAAAATAATCAATTGCTTTAAATTTTAAAAGATAATTTTATGAGGGTTTTTTTTTTTTGAGTCTTATTTGGGTAGGGGGGTTTATTTAGTTTCAAGGCAACACCAAGACAAATCCCAAGCCCTTGTCACTGGTGGTGTTTGCAGAATGAGCAGGGGGACCATAACAATGGTTTTGTTTGATGTATTTTTAATGTACGTTCTGAAGGATCCTGTCTGATAAAGCATCCTGAGAAATGGACCTTCCCCAGCATTTCCTACCCCAGCACATGGATTTGATCTCCAAATTCAACCACAAGAAGCAAACCACGTGTTAACAGCGTGGGAACACCAGGGAGAGGAACCTTTCTGGCTGTCTTTGGAACACAAGGAAATTTCGGGGTAGTTTCGTCCCACTGACGTCTCTTTCATCAGGGAGACAGATCCCAGAGCTTTTTGGGGATAACAAAAGCAACTGGAAGGAGGAAAATGAGAGGGTGCATGTATGTGAACTGGGATGAGCTGGGAAGTTTTGCAGATATTTCACAGGTTATGAGATGGAGTAGTTGGAGACTCAAATGATGATGAATCCCACAAATTTCCAAGGAGAAACCCAAACTTCCATGGAGTTAGGATAAACACTGGATTACATTTAGGATCCACACATCCAGATGCGAGCAGCACTTGGTCTGGAGCAATGCTGTGATCCTGCCAGCATCCACTCATGCCAGAACTACTCAAGTGAGAGTTTTCTGCAGGAATGAGGATTCCTGACTAGGAAAATAAATTCCCAGGGGGGGCAGGAGGTGACAGAGTGCTCTGGAACATCTTGGATGGCACGGAGAAGAGGAATGGGAGCTGGAATCTCCTGTTCATGCCAGACATGAGACAGAACCAGGAGAAACAAGGTTAAATCAAGCCAAGGAGATGCTTTGCTATATCCCATCCCAAAAAACCCCTGGCGGGACGAGGATGCTGGAGCTCTGCAGGCATTCAAAAGGATCAGGCTGTTTCAAATACAAACTCACCTCGTGGAAAAATAACGTTCCACCTCCAAAACACCAAGGAAAAGGGAAGAGCATCTTGGTGAACTCTCACTGTGTGCTCAGTCTGAGTTTTTGCACTGATGAGGGCAGGAGAGATGGACTTGGCAGATCTGAAGGATCTGGGTTTAGGCTTGGTTTTATCTTTTCTTCTCAGCAGAACTGTAAAACGCAAGTCACAGCTCAGATTTTGCAGGTCAGGGTTAAAGAAAAGATGGTCAGTGATGTCCCAGACAGTGTCCTCCCACTGCCATCCCGATACCAGCTGTGACACGAGACATCTCGTGACAAGATCAAACCTCACAGTTACACAAGAGGAAAATGGGGCTTCCTAAACACACACACACACAAAATATGATCCATTTGCACAACATTTCCCACTGTTGTTGATGGGGCTGATTTCAACAGATGATCATGGAATCTTCTGAGCTGGCAGGGGACCCACAAGGATCACTGATCCAGCCCCTGTTCCTGCCCAGACACCCCAACAATCCCACCCTGTGCATCCCTGGCAGCGCTGTCCAAACCCTCCTGGAGCTCTGGCAGCCTCGGGGCTGTGCCCATTCCCTGGGGAGCCCGGGCAGTGCCCAGCACCCCCTTCTCCCAATATCCACCTGTCCCTCCTCTGACACAACCATCCCCTGGGTCCTGTCTCTGTCGCAGGGAGCAGAGATCAGTTCCACTATAAGAAATAAAAGTTCTCAATTTAAGCACATGCTGATGGTTATTAAGGCACTTAAAATTAAATGTGTGCTCCAGAGCTGCTGCCTGTGCTGAACATTGGGCTTAGGCTGCTCCCCTGAGCTGGGACTGCCCTGATAGTCAGACATGGAACCAGAGAAATGAGGAGCAAGACCCAAAATAGATGCACGCACACACAAAAATGCAGAAAAAGTGTTTCTTTTTATGTCTGTCTGCTGAGTTTAGTGGGCTTTCTTGGCTAAGTCTGAGCTAAATATTACTGAAAATAGCACAGTGCTATAGCTATTTCAAAGCTCTGTCTGTATTTGTTCTGTGCACTGGGTGGGCAGGATGCTCCATTTCATAAATCACTTTCAACGAGACAGTAAGCTATAAAAAGGGAGGGTTTTTTTCCCTTTAGTGTTTTTACTTCTGAGTGTTCTGAAGTGGCACAGGCTGCACACTGGGGAGAGTTCAAAAAATGTGTTCCTTGCTGCTCCACAGATCTTCTCTCACACATGAGAGACCCATGGAGATATTGGGCAGACAGGTCTGGACTTGTAAGTTGACCAGGTCATGCTTAGACTGGGCTAAAATATTTAAAAAAATGTTAAAGAAGGGCAGATTTAGATAAGATATTGGGAAGGAACTCTTCCCTGTGAGAGTGGTGACACAGGAAAGCTGTAGCTTCCATCCCTGGAAGTGTCCAAGGCCAGGTTAGATAGGGCTTGGAGCACCATGGGATAGTGGAAGGTGTCCCTGCCCATGGTAGGGGTGGCACTGAGTGGGCTTTAATGCTGTTCCAACCCAAATAATTTTTTGATTTTTCAGCTTATTCTCATTCCCAGCCCTGTGCAAAGCCCTCCACACGCAGTTTCCAAGGGCCCTTCCAGCCTCAGGAACTCCTGTGGCAGAATAATTACCCGGGAAAGAAAACAGGTGAGTTTTCAGGAGGGTCTCCTGGGACATTTTTGGGCACAGCCAAGCAGGGATGTGCTGCAGGAGGAAACTGTGAGGAAGAGGGGAGAAGCAGGTGGGAGAACCTACTTAATCCAGGCATTTTGCTACGAAGATCCCTCTTTAAACTTTTGGAGTGAGCTTTACACTCCAGAAGGATCCAGCTGCAGGTTAAGTTGCTCCTGGTGGTGGATTTTAGGAACAACAGGATGGGAGAGAGGCAGGGAGTCAATGCCCTCTGCAAGGAAAAGCTGCTGTCTGGTTCAACTCATGGAATTACAACTTTTCCCACAAATACCACAAAAAAAAAAAAAAAAAAAAATGGGGATCTGCACATCAGTATGGAAAATGTGCCCTGGGATTTTGGCACTGGGCAGCTAAAACACCAGACAGGAATAAATGTGTCTGGGGGAGGAGATTTTCTTCTGGGGAAACTCACACAAACAGGGAAGCATGGGAAGGTCACAGCTGATAAAAGTCAGGACCAGCCAAGTCCAGAAAGCCCTCTGGAATCAGCTGCTCCAGCACTGAAACCCTCAGTAAATCAAAGCAGCAATTCCAGCTCCAGCCTTTCCTTGGGCTGCTCTCCCGGCCTTTGGACTGCTTAGCCTTTTCCTACGTTTGGAAAAGTTTTTGGGCTTCCCATCCCTGAAAGTGTCCCAGGCCAAGTTGGAGCAACCTGGGACAGTGGAAAGTGCCCATGGACCTGGATGGGCTTTAAATCCCTTCCAACCCAAACCAGTCTGGGATTTTCTCCATTCTCCTCCTTCCTGACACCACCCCAGCACGTCAGAGACACTGGAGAGAGTTCATGGTGGTGGAGTTCACAGTTCAGGTTTAGATTACTGCTCCACAGAGGAGTAATTATTCAAAAAACCCAAACAAACCCAAGTCCACCCAATATCAGCAAATCCCAGAGCCTTTCCCAACTCTGTGACTCAGATTTCACCCCCTTGTGTTAATTGATCCTGACTTAGGAGACACCATCCAGTGCTGGGAAGGCAGATTAAATATTTTAATTTTCCATGGCAAATATTAGGATGAATCACTAAACCCAGGCTGTGCTCTCTGAGCCTGCAGCATCCCATGCTCAGCATTCCCTTGCTGCTTTTAGCTCCCTGCATTTGTCACGGGACCTCCGTGGATTTGCTGAGTGCTGAAGTTTGTTTTTAAATTCTCTTCCAATCACGGAAACCACACAATAAGTGGAGCCATTGTAGTGTGATTTGCAGAAAATGAGCTATCTGGAAACTAATTCTGGTGGTTCTGCCTTGGCTCAGCTCATGGTGTGTGGCTTTGATCAGAAATAAAATAAAATCTTGGAAAATTAAAGCCAGAAAAATTTGCCCTGAACCAAGAGTCTGAAGTGTAAAAGTGTTGATTGAAGCTGAGTGAGAAATGGCAGAAATCCTCTGGCTTTTCACAGCGTTGAAAACAGTTCAAGGGCAATGTAGCTATTGTTAGTTATTTAATGCCGTAATTTGAGATATATCTATACATTTATTTAGATAAATAGATGGATAGATAGATAGATTTCACATTTAAAACAAAGAAACCTTTGTATGTCACACAACACCATTTCACCTCTTCTGTCTCTTAGACATGGATTTCAGACCCCCAAAGATAGATAAAAATATTTTCCACAGCCAGTGTCTGTTATGACCTTAGTGAGTGAGGTAACAGCCTCTTTTCCACCACCTCCCCAGCATGCTGGAAACATGGATTTACAGCCAGAATTTCCCCATATCTATAAACTCAGATATTCACTGCACTGCCAAGGCTGAGATGTCCTGACTGGAGCACCTCCTCTATGGAGCCAGGATGGGAGAGGATTTACAGCTCTGTGGTTTTTTTGGTTTTTTTTTTTTTTTTTTTTTTTAATGCAGGTAATTTGAGCAGCAAAATTCTCCCATCCCTGGCTCACTGGCAACAACAGCACCTGTAAAACTTAAATTTTTAGTTAAGAAAGCCTCCAAAACTTTGGAGAATTAAGTCAGGGCATACTATGAGAGGAACAAGCTGTCAGGGCTTCACCCAGACCCTTCCTGGAGACAAGGATTGAGTGTGGAAGGTTGCAGATGGATCCAAACCAAGAACCTTGGGGACTGGAAACTGGAAATTAGTCTTGGATAGAACTTGGGTGAGAGATTAAGGATGCAAGCACCAGGAGAGAGCAGCTCTGCACAGGCATGCACATGTTCCACCCAGGAAATGAGGCTGGAAGATACAGAACAACTTCTGGCAGGGCAGGGCAGAGGATTTCAGCTTCTCCCCACATTCTCTGCCCAGGAAAGTCAGAAGGTTGCACTTTTTTTTTTTTTTTTTTTTTTTTTTTTTTTTTTTTTTTTTTTTATGAGCAACTCTGAAATGAAGAAATTTGAGGAGAGAAGCTCCTGGGATATGTCTTCAGGAAAAACACCACCTCTCCCAGGCAGACTCCAAAGGATTTGTGTTTACAAGCTGAGCTTCCCTCTGGCTTAGAGGAATGGGAATACACAGAAAAAGGAGATGCAATGTGTTGTCTCCAGGGTGGAGCTGCTTTTTTAGGCCAGGTTGATAACACCAGGAGAGAAAGGTCTGGCCAGAGGGCCTTGGTCACCTTTAAATCTCTCTTTTACAGCCAGCTTTTACCTTAAAATTCTAAAAACTCTTTCTATGCTTGGTGTGATTTTCTCGTTGAAAGCAAGACTTAAAAACATAAGAGGAAGTTCCTCCTAAATCACCCACCACATAATTCCTCTGGAAATACAGGATTGCTCCAGAAATCTTCACCTTTTGTGCCCAGTGCCCCTTTTCGTTGTTTTAGGGCCTGCCAAGGCAGCAGCTCAGAATGCTTAGCATGGTACTCCATCTCAGGAAGATTCCAGAAAAAAAAAATCTATTTCAGTTCCCATCCCTTTTGCGTGACTGAGTAGCCAATATTTGGTAGTTACAACTCAGTAAGTAGTCACTACTCAGAGAAGCTGTGGCTGCCCCTGGATTCCTGGAAGTGCCCAAGAGCAGCTTGGAGGGGGCTTGGAGCAGCCTGGGATAGTGGAAGGTGTCCCTGTCTATGGCTGTATGAGCTTTAATGTCCATTCCCACCCAAACCATTCTGGGATTCTTGGCTTTTATGACTTTTTTCTTAAGCTCTCGGAAGGATTTGGTTCCCAATTCCCACTAGAAATTGTTAGAAGTTTTGGTTTTGAAAAGCTTTGGTGGAAGTTTATTTCCAGCAGAGATATCTTGTGTAAATATGGGTGTTGAATTATATTCTCTACTTGGGAAGATGAGGGTGATTAGGGGTGTCAAGGTTTTAGGGATACAGGTATTACATGATGTATCACAGAGTCATGGAATGGTTTGGGTTGGAAAAGGCCTAAAGGATCCTCTCATTTCACCCCCTGCCATGGGCTGGGATGCCACTCACTCCACCAAATGTTCATCCTAACAGGTGTTTATTGCCTATCCCCCATTTTTCCTGCATTGAATGACCAAGAAACCTTACAATATTTCACAGCTTGGCTTGGCCATGCTGTGTATTTGTATTTTAAGCAGGACTAAGTATTTGCTGGGGTGAGGAGATGATAACTTTGCCTTCTGCTGGCGTTTTCTTCTGGCCCAAAACACCCATGGAAAGAGCTTGGGAAAGAGTTAAAGCAAATTTAAAGCTGCTGGTGCTGTTGGAAACTGCTCTGGGCTGGAGGAGGGTGGGAGAACCCAGGAAGGTGAAGGTGATGGAGAGATGGGAGAGCTGAGAGACAACACATCCTGGGAAGCACTTCCTGGTGAGCCTGGCTGCAGGGTATAATCAGGCATCTGCTGCTCGTTTGCTGGGTGTTTTTTTAACTCCCATCCCAATCCCCCCAGCCTCTCCTCCTGCCTTGCCTTTTTTTTGCTGGTGAACACTGTCTGTTTGTGTAAGGGGTGTCAGGGGCCTGAAATTGTGGTCCCAACCAGCAATTTGGGTGTGTGGGTGAAAATGAACTGTTGTAGTTGGTTATTTTATGGGCCCAAAATATGGCTGTTAAAAACCCCAACATTCCCCATCTGAGCTTTCTGCATCCAGCCCATAAAATGTCTGGGATGCAGAGACGGGATCCAAGGCGACTTCCTGCCATGAAATTGTGCTTCACTAATGATCACTGCAGCCTGTTTGCTAAACTTGGAGCCCTCTTGTTTTCCCCAAGGGAGATTATGTTGTTTGTCTTGGGGAAAAATAAAAAAAAAAAAAAAGTGTTTGCGTGCTGCAGTTGTGAAGTTTATAGAGCTTCAAAAATTCACCTGACATAGGACTGAGCAGCCAGGTCAGCCTGGGCACAGAAAGCAAAAACAAACAAAAAAACCCAAACTAAAAAAAACCCAAAACAAACAAACAAACAAACAAAAAAAAACAACAAAAAAAAAAACATTGGAAAGCTGTAAGAAAGGACAAGGATAAGGGATAGGAACAATTTAATTCTTAATATTTAAAATTAGTGGTGGAAGTTCATTTATAGGTGGGATTGTCTCTCCTCCCCTCTATTGCCCCTAGGTTTGTTTTTTCTTCCTCATTTCCCAAACACTTCTTTTCTTATAATATTTTTTAAATCCATTAAATGCTGTTTTTTACCTTAGGACAGGTGTTGAGTGAGGAGCTGTCAAACCTCAGGCTTCTAAAAATTCACCCCTGATGCCTTATAACCCAGTTCAGGGTTCAGATGCAGGGTGGAAAAAAAAATACAGAAAAAGAAATTAAACTGAGATGTGATGGAAAAATTAGGAATCAAAATCCAACTGAAAAAAGACCTTTTTCTTTCAGCACCACCATGGTTAGGAATTGTTTTTTAAAGCTGCTTTGAAGAAAAAAGTGTTTTTTAGGTGCCAGTGGAAGACTGATAAAGATGGATTGGAAAGAGGACAGGGCCAGATGAGCCCCTTCATCCCAGGTACCTCAAAGCTGTTGTTTTAGGGCTCCCTAAAAGCCACCCAACCTTTTAATCCTTTGGATAAATCAGGACTTTTCTCCAGCAGGGGAAGAAAATACAGCTCCTGTTTGGCCTTCAGCTCAGGGAGGGTCTGGAGGATCAAAGCTGGGATTTTTGGGATCCTTTTGAACTGCCAGCCAGGGTGATTGGTGTCACACATGCCCGTGACATCCCAAATATCCCCATGGAAGGCACAGTGACAGCGGCCACAGCTGCAGAAAGAAGGAATTTTCTGGACCTGCTCCTATATTTAATGTCACTTTTTGAGTGACATTGCCTCACGTGTGGGACGTGTCAGCCCCACACACAGACTCTGGCTAAGAGAATTCCCTGCTTCCCAGGGTACCAAACGTTTCAGGAATAACAACTTTTACCAGGAACACGAAATTCCGGAGGCACTTTAGGTGGGATTTTTAATTTGGTCACTCCCTCTACTGGAGGTTTTTTGCTTTGGCCTTATGCAGATGGTGATCTCATTAACAACTGATTAATCAGGCTTCACACTGTGGGGTTTTTAATGATTTATTTTTAAAATAACTGCATTTAACCCATTTTTTGGTTGTTGCTTCCAGAGGGAAGGGCTGTCCCTGTGATGAAAACCTGTTGGGATACACACTGAGGGCAGCAGGGGAAGATGGGCCAGGAGAATTCCCTGGAATTTGGGGCTATTTTTCCCCACAGCAGTCTTTAAGCAGCACCTTGTTTTTAGCTTTCCAGTGGCCGCTCCAGGGCTGTCAGGATGTTAATTCAATTTACTACCCGGATTTTGAAGGCACATTCCCCCCCTCCACCTGGAAATGGAGAAAAGGGCACTGCAGGATTTATCCCAGTAGGCTGGACCTTAAGGAGCAGAAGTGATGGGATCACTGTGGGTTTCAGGAACCTATCCCACTCCCATTGCCTAAACCCAGCAGATCCAAGCAGTGCCTTGAAGGCCTTTCAGCAAATCCCTAATATTTAGTTTGGAGGTGGTTCTTTGTAAATGGGAAAAGCCTGGAAAATGGTAAGTAGATGTAATTCCAGCATGCTTGGCTGAGGAGGATTAATAAAACACAGCAATAAAGAGCCCAATAGAATTAATTCTTAACTTCCCTCAGCATATTTGGAGTAGCAGGATGAAATCGATGCAGGAATTTTTCCTGCAATTAAAAATGGAAAGACTGGGGGACGTCACAGAAAGGTTTTATTCCCATCAATCCAAACCCTTGTCAGCAGCAAAGCCGGTGCATGCAGCCCCAGCTTTGTGCTGTTGGGCTGTGTTTAAATTCCTGTTCTTTTGGTGGCTCTGCCTCCAACCTCAGCCCAGCTCAGCAATTGCAGGTCCCCAGCACTGCAGGCTTTTCTTAGCTGGGTTTGGTTAAGCCAGGGCTGTGTTTAAGGCAGGGCCCAGCCCCTGTTTCACAAGGCTGTGCATTCCAAGCCCTCATGTTTTCACATTCCCAGCAGGAATTGCCCAGACTTCTCCCCTGTCTGGGTTTGTTGCTGAGATGCCTGGCACCATTCTTTTGAGATGGAGGTCAGAGATTTGGACAAAATATTCCCTGGGAGGGTGGGGAAGCCCTGGCACAGGCTGGCTATGCAGTCCCCATCCCTGGAAGTGGCCAAGGCCAGGTTGGACAGGACTTGGAGCAGCCTGGGATAGTGGAAGGTGTCCCTGCCCGTGGCAGGGGTGGAACGAGATGGCCTCTGAGGTCCTTCCAACCCAAACCATTCTGGGATTCTCTGATTTTTCAGCCTCTTCTCACTCCCAGCACTGTGCAAAGCCCTCCACAAACAATTTCCAAGGGCACTTCCAGCCTCAGGAGCTCCTGTAGTGGAATCATTGCCCAGGAAAGAAAACAGGTGAGTCAGGGGAGTCTTCTGGGACATTTTTGGGCATGGTCAGGCAGGGATGTGCTGCAGGAGGAAGGCTGTGAGAAGTGAGCAGGTAGGAGAACTTCCTGAGGAGCTGTGGCTGCCCCTGGATCCCTGGAAGAGTCCAAGGCCAGGTTGGACTTTGGGGATGGAGCAGCCTGGGACAGTGGAAGATGTCCCTGCCCATGGCAGGGTGGAAACAAGATGGGCTTTAAGGTCTGTCCCAACCCAAACCATTCCATGGTTTTCTGGAGCAGTTTTTGAGGGGCCAGTGAAGGTTTTCCCAAATCTCTCTTTTTTTTTTTTTTTTTTTTTTTTTTTTTTTTTTTTTTTTTTTTCTGCTGCTCTTGGATCTGCTGGTGTTAAATGGGAGAGGTTCAACCCAAACCTGGGTCACCTCATCAGACAGTGACATATTCAGCCTCTGGCTTCTCCTGAGGACACATCCTCTGGGAGAGGAAAGCCAGGGATCAGCCCCTCACTTCATTCCCATCCTGAATTTAGAGCTCCAGGAACATTTGGACAACACTCCCAGGGATGAACAGGGTGGAATTTTTGAGGTGTCTGTGCAGGGCCAGGGGTTGGGATCAATGATCCCTGTGGGTCTGTCCCAGCTCAGGCAATTCTGTTCCATGATCCTATGATCATTCTGGAATGTCATCCTCCTGGAGGGATAAAAATCCTCTCCTAAACCAGTCCTTTACGTGCAGGCTGTGGAGTTTAATGCAGAAATCAGCAATAATACAAATAAAAAGCCTGGTCTGGGTTGTTCAGCAGCATCAGGGGTCACCACAGAAACCTTTAATCTGTGTGGTTTACTCTGTGTGTCCTGGGTTTATGCCCTTTCTGGGGCAGGGGACACTGCAAATATTGGAGTTTCACAGGAGAAACAGGGAATTCTCGTATTTCTGTGGAATGCAGTGTGTAACCTGCTGTGGAAAGTCTGGGGAGAACAGACAGCATGGGCTTGTCTATGCTCCCATGACCCTTGGTTGAGAGAAATCTCAGAAACTTGAAATACCAGAGAATTTCTAATCAATGAAACAAGAGCTGTTAGCCATGGGAAGTTAAAATTCAAACTTCTGAGCTGAACACTGAGTTGTTCAGAACATCATAAAAAAAAAACCCAAAAGAAACACTGAAAATACTGAGAAATAGAAAAAATTAAAGCAGTGTTCTAAGACACTTAAGGGCATTTCTCGAAGCTGTTGAGTTGATATTTTTGATTGGAGCATCTGACAACCCAAAAGCTCTAAACCTTCCTGAGAAAAAGTGGAATTCTCTTAAACCTTCCTGACAGCCCCAGGGAAACTTTATCCTTGGCATGCTGTGCTTGAATATTTTTGAAAAGTAGGTGGTTAAAGGTGATGAAACAGCATCAGATTTTCCAGCTGTGCCATGATTCTGGCAATATCCCAGAAAAATAACTTCTGGATGAATCAGCGTGAGGAATCCCAGGGCGAAGTCCAGGCCTGCTGTGCAGGAGGAGTTTGTGTGTGACACCAAGCAGGAATTTGGCTGCTTCTCAGCCTGGTTCTCTGCATATTTAGGAGCAAAACATCTAGAATGTGATGCTGGGACCCTGGGAAACACCACTTGTGCTGCTCCAGGCTGGCTACTGCAGCCCTAAAAAAAGCCAGGCAGGGTTTAGATGAGTAGGAAAACCAGGAAAAAATCATGGCACGAGACAGGCTTGCATCAAACTTTCCCCAGAGAGAACAAGGTGAACATCTCCTGCTCTGTCCGGGAGCCTATGGAAGTGGCATCTGAAATCTTGGGAGACAAAAGTTGATTTCTTTTCCTAAATGGGTATAAAATGTCTGAGAGCACATATTGTGTTCAAACAGAATTCCCCACTCCTTGTCCCCAAAATTCTGGTGAATAAAGTAAAACAGCCAGCCCTGGGTTCTGTCCCATAATAATAATAAAAAAAAAAAAACCACCAAAAAAAAAAAAAAAAACCACCAAAAAACAAACAAAAAAACCCCCACAACAAACAAACCCACCAACCAACCAACCAACCATAAAAACAAACAATCAAACAAACAAAAAAAAAAAAACCAAAACCAAAAAAAAACAGGAGAAATTTTTCAAGCTTTCCTCATCTTTTATGACCTAAGTCTACCTGTGGCTAGAGGAAAGATTACAAAAAAAAAAAAAATCAATCAAAATATAATGGAAATAAAATTCCTTGAGGTGTTTGTAATTCCTAGTTATCCACAGGACCCAGGTCAGACACAGATACAAAGCTCAGTTAACACAGGAAATACATTTCCAGGCACATGCAGCCAAAATACTACAGAATAAAGATATTCCGGGGTAAATTTTGATTTTTGGTTCTTTTGGGTTTTTTTTTTCTCCAGATTGCTGAGAACCCCAAACTTTCATGAGTCATGAACAGGCCTAAACCTAAACCTAAACTGGACTTTTCCCCCCCAGAGTGGAACAAACTCCCCACGCTGGGGATTTTCATCTGTGGTTCCTCAATTATAGGATTTTTCAGGCTCTCCCTCATCTGTTCCCAGCTACATCCTGTGATTCCCAAAGATTCTCAATCTGGTCAGCACAACTTCCATGTCCTTATCAGTGACTCATCCGCACACTGGAAGATCTTAAGAGTGAATCACAGCTCCCTGTTTGCCGAATTCCTGCTGCTGCCTGCGGAGGAAGGCTCAGGCTGATGGAGCAGAGCTCAAGGCAAGAGACACTTTGATGTTTCAGGGACTTTAAGAGGGTAGGAATCCTCCAAAAAGAGGATTTAAATCAGTTTATTAAATTACTCTGAGGCTGCTGTCGGGCAGTGACACCTTCAAACTTACCCTTGAATTTTTCAAGCTGCACAAGAGGAGAAATGAAAATGTTTGGTTTTTGAAGCTGGCATTTAAAATATGTTGGAGCAGCTCTCTGTCACATCAGCTCCATGGAGGAAGTGTCACTCAGCACAATGGGCCACAGGCTGCGCCTATAAATTGTCTGAAATCTTCCCTTTCAGCTGTCAGCTGACAAATCCAAATGGGAATTACATAAATACCAGTCCTACATTAAAGCCTGAACACAGGGCTCCTGTCTGCTGACGTCTGAGAGCTCCAAATGCAGCGAAACCACACAGAGTTAATGATAATTGAGATCATATGGGCTTTATCAAAGCTTCCCCCAGAAAAGCAGCTTAAGGGAAAAATCCTTAAATGTGTGTCTTGACCACAGTCTAGCGATCTCCTTCCGCATTGGAGCCTTTAACTAATTTGTTGGGTTAATTACTGAGGCCCAGGAAAGTTTGCAAGAGTGATAACTGCCTATTCTTTGATTGCTGATCATTCCATCCAGTGGTCTTTGGGAATTTAAAATAACCCCCCCAAGTGCAAGATGCGAACCTGGGGATTCAGTCTGTGCCTGACACCGGACTGACAGCCAAAAAAGCAAAGCGGCCCCTGGAACTGCTGTGTCAGGGAGTTCACTGCAGCCTACAGAAAACTGGGATTCCAAATGGGTCTGAAGCGAGATCAAGGAGAGATGAAGGGGGTTCAGAGGCTCGTTAGGTAACTCTGATGAGCCACACTCCCCTACCTTTAATTGGAGGGATGGCGGAGCTCCTGCTCCCCATCCAGCTCCGGCGGAATGACCAGAAGGTCAAACAGGAGGGAGAGGAGGGGGAGGAGGAAGTGGTAATTGAGGAGCCAAGAGATGATTGTGGAAGTGTTCTGAGGAGTCTGTGTGTCTGGCGAGGTGCAGGGACATCCCGCTCCTGCTTCCCAGCCAGACCAGCAATGGCACTGCTGAGTGTGCCCAGCGGCCGCCCAGGCACCAAAGCATGGCCAAGCTTAATTAGCTGTGGTGGTTAATTAGCGATGGTTAATCATCTGTGTTATCTGTGCCAGTGTAACAACAGAGATACTGGCCATCCACACACTCACACCTCGCTTTTCCAGGGATGAGCGGGAATGAGAAGCCAACAGCAAAACCATGGAGTAGTTTAAGGACCTTCCCTTCTTTTCTGACTCTGTTTACAGAAGTGTTTCTCTGTCCCCCCACCATTATTTATAAAATGGAGCATATTTTATAAATGTTCTGCAATAAATCACCGAGGCCAGGCCAGCCACCAGCACAGCTTTTTTGTCCCTGGATCCCTGGAAGTGTCCAAGGCCAGGTTGGACACTGGGGTTTGGAGCAGCCTGGGATAGTGGAAGGTGTCCCTGCCCATGGCAGGGGTGGGAATGTGATGAGATTTAGGGTCCCTTCCAACCCAAACCATTCTGGGATTGTACAGTTCCAAACAGGGGTGGAAGAAGAATTTGGGCAATTAAATTACAGATGAACATGTCTGAGGCACGGAGGAGGTCAGAGACCCCAGAAGACACCACGAGAGCAAAAAAAAAAAAAATGCTGTAGGATGACACAGGAAACTGCAATCCAAGAGAGAGGAATCAGCAGTCTGGGGATGAAAGTTCAGCAAAGAGGGATGAATCCAGAGGAGCATGGACCATGGAATGGGATGAATGAGGAGAATCCACATGGATGAACACATGTGTTCCAGACTGGATCAGCTGTGTGGGGAGACAGAGCCAGGGACTTATGGCAGCTCATGAAGACACTAGATTTATTCCCATGTGGAATATTAAGACTGGGAATGAAGTGTTTGCTCAAGAGAAAACACAGCCTGTTCTCACCCTGCTTTTACAGCAACCCCCATTGCCCATTTCCTGGATTTGAAAGGATTCTCTCAGATTTTTACACCCCAGACTCAGTGAGGCTGGGAAATCCCTCCCAGCCCACGGAGCCCAAGCTGGGATCCTCACCTTGTCCCCAGCCCAGAGCACTGAGTGCCACGTCCAGCCCTTCCTTGGACACCTCCAGGGATGGGCACTCCAAAGCTCCCTGGGCAGCCCCTGCCAAGGCCTGAGCACCCTTTCCATGGAGAGCAACATTTAATTATTTGAAAGCTTCAAGAAAACAGAAGCAGCCTGACAGCTGGAATCCCTCTCCTGTTTGGATGATTTCTTTCCCCTATAGACAAGAAGGATGGAATATACAAGGAAAAAAAAAAGGTGAGTTACTTCAGCTTTTCCAATCAAAGCAATTTCAGTTTTCCACAAGAACACAGTTATTAATATTGAATCTGGCTTTAATGAGGATTTTTTTGGTGGAACAAGTACCTTCAGCACAGCCACAATATGTCTTTATAATGCTGCCTAGCTGCCAAGAAAGACATTACAATTATAAGGGAAATATCTGAAAGTGTCTGTGTGGTATTTTTGGAGTTACATTCAAAAATACAAAGCCACAGCAGTATATCCTTCTAATTCAAATTTAAAGGCAAGAAAATTCAATATTAAGCGCCTTCTCCTGCGCTTTCTCTGCAACTGGTCCAAAATTGATATTCTGCTGAAAAAAAATCAGCTAATGGGTTTTTAAAGTGTGCACAGAACCTTAAAAGGCTTACAGACCTTCCAGCTGTTGGCTTGGGAGCCCTTCTGCTCTGCAGTGCCATCAGAGATGGTGGCAGACACAACACAAGTAGACGTGGAGACCTGGATCAGAACTTGGATAACTGGTCAAAAAGAGAAAAAAAAAAAAAAAAAAAAAAAAAAAAAAAAAAAAAAAAAAATAGTTGCAATGGTATTGAAGAATTGATCTGTGGTCAGAGAATCCCAGAATGGTTTGGGATGGAAGGGGCCCTAAAGATCATCCCATGCCATGGGCAGGAACACCTTCCACTATCCCAGGTGGCTCCAAAATCCAGCCTGGTCTTGGACATTTTTCCAGGGATCCAGGGGCAGCCACAGCTTCTCTGTGCCAGGGCCTGCCCACCCTCCCAGGGAACAATTTCTTCCCAATACCCCATCTGACCCTACCAACCAGTCCATTTCCCACACAGTTCTGTTGGATCCTCCTGAATGCTTTGCCAGGCTAAGATCTGGAATGCCCTTCCCCTAGCCTCTCCTCTACCTCCACTTTTGCTGATTTTTGTGTCTTCCCACAGGAGTTCTTTACTCTGAATGCCCATTTGCATCCAAAGGTAGTTACCCCTCAACTGTGTCTCCCTAAAAAGCTGGGGGGATAAAACTTTATGTCATCACCAAACTTTTCCACCCCATGGTTCTCCCACTTATTTCTTGGTGTATTGAATCCTTCCTCAAATCCTTTAACAACCTGTTGGATGACATAGTTCCAAAGGCTGCATACTCACTCCTGCTCAGTTTTTTTTGTGTCTTTAATTATTCCCCATGTAAATACCTCCCCTCTCATCCCACAGCACCTTTAGTTGCCAAATTCTTATTTGAAACCTGCATTAACTGGGATTTGGACACACATGGGGTTTCCCTGAAAGAACTGAAAAAAATGCAAGACTTAACTTGCTCCCACAGGCACCCCACTGGTTCTTCCAGTGAGCTGAGTTTGTCAAAGCCTCATCTAAACCTGGATTAGAGTTTATTTGATGGGGCACCTTGCCTAGACCTGGCTTTGGAGTTGTAGAAAGAAAATCTACTTTTAAATCACCATATTCCACAACATGTAGTTCCCCTTTGGCAACTGGGGTGACAACAACAGATCTGGGGACATTTGCTGCAGTACAAGAAGACTTAAAGATCCTAAATTACCCTTGCTTTGAGGGGTTGGCATCCCTTAGATATTGTTCAGGTTTTCTGGAAATGGTTCAAAATTGTAATCCCAAGCTCTGCAGCCATTTGTGGGGCTCCAATAAGATGGAACCCTTTTTCTGGCTGGCCCCAGCACTTGTGCAATTAAAATTGGACCAGCATTGCCTTTTTCTTTTCCCCTCCTCATTTAAAGGCACAATCCTTCACCTTCCCTTATCCTCCCTCCCCTCCTGCCCCTGGCAATTTTTTAAAGACCCTGCTCAGCTCTTTGTTGCTTTCCTGGGGAGTACCCATCAATGCCAGCTGTTGAGAACAGGACATAGGGGCTGGAAGCATTTGGGGGCTGCATTTCTGATGTTCAAGCTGAGCCCTGTTGGCTCCAGGCACACAGAGGTCTGGGTGCTGCCGTCACATCTTGTCCACACAGAGCAATCCATGGGAGGAAGGGGATGGGGAATTCTTCTCCCAGATCCATTGGGATCTGTCTGGGAGCTGGTGGGGAGATTTCTTAGGACCTCACAAATGTCGTGCTGGGTCCTAACAACTCGAATGTAGTGGTAGGTGATAAACCAAGTAACATCTGCCGGGGCAAATAGTCCCTACACCCAGCTAGGAGCCATCTCACAAAGAGCTGGTGTGCAAATGGACTTGGTGCAGTTATATTTGACTAATTAACCATATTTGACACCCCTGAGCAGGGAGATGAGAACATCTGGTAACAGCACTCAGCAAGTTAAGGTAACAAGGGCTGATAATCACACAATCATTGTAGGGTTTGGGGTCGGAAGGGACCTGGAAGAACATCTCATCCCACTCCCTGCCATGGACAGGGACACCTTCCATTATCCCAGGGTGTTCCACCCCAAAGTCCAACCTGGCCTTGGACACTTCCAGGGATCCAGGGGCAGCCACAGCTTCTCTGGGCACCCTGTGCCAGGGCCTGCCCACCCTCCCAGGGAACAATTCCCTCAAAAAATCCAAACTAAATTTCCCGCTTTTCAGTGGAACCCATTCCCTGTGTCCTGGCACTCCAGTTCCTGATGCAGGGTCCCTTTCCTGCTCCCCTGTATCCCTTCGGACCCTGCAAGGAGCTGTGAGGTCTCCACGGAACCTTTTCTTCTCTTGACCAGGCTCAGCTCTTAGCCTGACAACTTTCTCACCTCCTTGAGAATTGTTGAAGGTCTCTCTGTGACAGAAATCCTGGGCAGTGAAGTGTCAGATCAAGTTCAACATCGATCCATGGAAAACAAAGTATAAGGGAAACAAAATTCCAACCAACTCAGCATCCTCACAGGGCAGAATTTCTTCCTAATATCTGACCTAAACCTGCCCTCTATCCATGGAAAGCCACTCCCCCTCAGCTCCACACCCCCGTCCAGAGTCCCTCTCTCCCAAAAATATAAAATATTGTAAATGTTAATATCTGCATATAAATTTAGATAGATTCCTTTGGCTCTCCAAAGGATTATGCAGAGCATCCCCCCTGAAGCTCTGCCACCAAGACTTTGTTCAGCTCATCCCCAAATGAATCTGGTGATGTAAGCCTGACTTACGAGGGCTTTGTGCTTGCAGTGTTCTAAATGGACCAGATTTAAATGGATATTCAGTGAGGGAAGTTATTCATTAATGATGTTCCTGTGCCTGAAATCAGGCACAGACTCACAGGCTCCCTGCTTGCCAAGCTTTTGCCATCATGAAATGGCAAACAGGGCTCTAAGAGAGTGGAAATGTAGGATAAAAGGAAAAAAAAAATTGAATTTATGTGGTTTAGCTTAGGTGCTGGAGTAAAACTGAGATGGTTTTCATGATGGAGATGAACATTCTCATCCTTAGCCCTCGTTCAAACACTCTCCTCATGGGGTCCTAAACACAAGGTGGATCAGCTGAATATACTGTCACTCCCTAAGTAGCCTAAAATCCTATCCCATAAGGAAAAAGCAAACATTTTTCCATTATCTCCCTGCTTTCTGCCAGTGACTTGTGCACTCTGTCACCGACAGGATAAAAACTTAGAGGGCTGGATGCCAAGCAGAGGCAGAGACAAAGAATTATCTTTGTAATGCAGGCAGAGCCAGCCAAAGGTGTTTAAATCAGAACAATATGCAGCAGGAATCAGATTTTCTTAAGTGTTTAAATCCCCCGGCAAACAACACCACAACCAAGCCAACCCCCCCAGCAAATACCTGATTTTTTTATCTCGCTGCCCCTCACAAAACTGCCATAAAAATTCAGTCTTCCCTCCCACACAAAGCCATTTGATATCAAACCGGCTCTGGCTGAACTCCTGCTTCCTGTTAGGACCCAAATACTGCCATGACATTGCTTCTGCAAAGACCCAGCCTCATCCCTCTTTTCCATTAATTTGATTAATTGTTTTTCCATTTATATTCTTTGTGATGTTCCTCCAAACACTCCACAAATTATCTTGCCTGTAGAAAGCCAGAAGTTGTTCGGCTTTTTTGCTGGTTTGTTTTTTTGTTGTTTGTTTCCTTTCCCCCCTTCCCTTTTAAACCCGAGTGCAGCTTGGAAAACTTTTAGATCTGCGATTAGTTTTAACTGCTCTGTGTAGACCTGCTGGCACCACCGAGAAGAGGGAGGGCTCCAAGGATGCTCCCGTGTCCCCAGCCAGCACAGAGCCAAAGCCACCCCTATTATTAGTGCTACTGAGCCTACATTTCCCATATTATTAATCATTAAAACCTGGCTCCAAATTCAGGCTGGTCAGGGAGCTCTCCCTGAGCTCATTAACCATGCTGGGCACTCATTTACTTCTCCTGCAACAACCTTTTCCTAATGCACGAGGGGGAAAAATGAAACGCAGGTGATTTTTCTTTTTTTTTTTTTTTTTGGTTGGGGAGGGGTGGGGGGGGGGATCCTGCTTGATCTCCCAAATAGAAGCAGCAGGAGTATTTTGCTTGTCAAGAGGACAGTAATTCTTCAAATCCCCCTCAAGAGATAATGAGTGGCAGCGCGCCGCTTTTGATCTGTCATAATTACGGAATGAAAAGGAGCGGATGCAAAGCTGCTGTGCCACGGGAAGGTCACTCCTTTAAACATGCAGGATTCCCTCTGTGGCTAATCCCAGCTTGTCCCCAACAGCACAGGCTATTTTTAGGCACAGCAGCGGGCCCTATTACACATCCTGGCCCTATAAAAGCAGCGCCTCTCTGGTGCTTCTCCTCTAGGGCAGCTAATGAGTAGGTAGGGAAATGCTGGCTCTGTGCTTTGGGCTTCCATGCTATTCCAAGGAAGGACAGCGGGAATGTCTCCTCTCTGGCGTCAAGCAGTCCCCCCGCAGCATCCAGGCAATTTCAATTATTACAAGGCAATGGTACAAGTATGAAGCCCGGTGCAAAATAAAGTAATTACACTTAATTAGGCAGCCAAAGGGGGGAAAAAAAACCCAAAAAAACAAAAAAAACCCCCAAACAAACAAACAAACAAAAAAAACCCAAAAAAACCAAAAAAACAAGTGATGGCCTGAACCTCATTGCCTTAGATGTAGCCTTTTGTTGGCTCAACACAGGACAGGTAGTGAATGAAACTTCAAAGTGTAAGTGGCTAAATTACTGCTTAATTAGTGGAGGCCTAGTCAAAACACCGCAGAGAAACAATGAAAACAACAAAAAAATGCAAGAAAAAAAATTAACAAACCCTCAATTTTCTGCTGTCAAAGGTATTGAAGCAGAGATACCCATCTCGGAGAGGCTCTGAAATTAAGGATTATTCCATTAAGCTGGTGTTTGTGTTCAAAAGTGAGTTTCTATTAATGCAGGACTCCCCAAAGATGCTGGATCAATCCTGGAGCCTGAGAGCATTCAAAAGGGACCTGGGTGCAAAAAAATTCCCGTTTCACAAATCTCACTGGCCTGGCAAGCTCCAAGTCCACATTTTGACTGCTTTGATTCTCTGATCTCCCCCTCTCAAAGAACCTTCCCTGCAAAGACAGATTTGCCAAGGTCTAGGAACACCGCATTCTCGGGTACAGCCCCTCTCAGTTTTGCTGTTGCTCATCCAGGGTTGCAGAGTTTGCCAGGGAAGCCTCTGATCCTTCCATAAGCTTCCCCCTGCTGTATCACACGAATATGGAAAACAAGAGTGGGTCTGAGTAGCAAATTGAGATGTGTTTTCTGTCACCTCTGGGACAGCAGGGGAGGGGGGGATTCTGCTCCTGTGCCCAGGTGAGACTCCACCTGCAGAGCTGCCCCAGCCCTGGGGCCCAGCACAGGAGGGACCTGGAGCTGCTGGACAGAGCCCAGAGGAGGCTCCAGGATGATCAGAGGGATGAAGCAGCTCTGCTGGGAGGAAAGACTGAGAGAGCTGGGATTGTTCAGCCTGGAGAGGAGAAGCTTTGGGGTGACCTCATTGTGGTCTTCCAGTGCCTGAAGGAGCTGGGAAGAAAGATGGAGAGAGAGACTCTTTAGAAGGAATGGAGTGCCAGGACAAGGGGAACGCCAGAGGGCAGGGATGGGTGGGATATTGGGAAGGAATTGTTCCCTGGGAGGGTGGGCAGGCCCTGGCACAGGGTGCCCAGAGAAGCTGTGGCTGCCCCTGGATCCCTGGCAGTGTCCAAGGCCAGGTTGGACTTTGGGGCTTGGAGCACCCTGGGATAGTGGAAGGTGTCCCTGCCCATGGCAGGGGTGGTACTGGATGAGCTCTAAAATCCCTTCCCTCCCAAACCAGTCTGGGACTCTATGGTGGGTCTCATCCCATTTCTCACACACATCCAACAGTCCCATATCCCCAGAGGTGCTTGGATTTGCAGGAGAATCTGCAGCCAGTAGAGGATTTGTTTCATCTCTCTGCCTGCTCTGGGTTATTTACCAGTGAGAACAGCTGGAAGACAAAATAGCATCTCCTACAAGGATTTCTACCTGGCTCAGCTTTTCTCTCAGGATGATTCTGCCCATTTTAACTGCCCTTCCCACCCCACTTGACTGTCTCTCACACCTTTTTTCCTTTGATTCCCCCTCACTCTCATCTGTCCCTCCTGCTGCTTGACCATCTCTCCTGAGCCAGGCTTTTCATCCCCCTCTGATGAGCTGCTTCACACTCCCCATCCAGACTTGGGACTGAGATCAGAAGCAGCTCAGGAGGAGGTGAGAAGGAGGATCAAAACATGCAACTCCATCTTCCTAAACCCTTTACTTCAGCAGATGTAGAGGGCTAAGATAATTTGTTTTTTGAGGTAGGGAGCTGTGTTGCTCTGTCAGTCTTGTCCATCCCCTCCTCAAACCACAAAAATTACAAACAACTCAAAAAGGCATACATTTTCTGGAAGACTTCTCATCCTCTGATTCCATGTCTCAAAACTGCATCAGGTGTTCATTTTGGAGTAGTAGCTCCCTACCCAGGAATTATTAAACACCAGCTTGTCCCAGAGTTTTTATTTTGTTTGGCATAAGGAGACTGCACTGATGGACTAAACCCACTCCCTCTAAGCTGGGCTTTAATTGAGGAGGTAGATTTTTCCAAGAGCAAGCTGTGCTTTCTATCCACAGACTCAAAACACTCAAAAGCCCCCAGCACTTGAATTTTGGCCCTTTTCCCACAACATTTCTGCATGTGTAGCAGAAGGTTTGGAGATCAGGGCAAGGTTCTTCCCTCTCCCAGAGGGTGCTGGGCACTGCCCGGGCTCCCCAGGGAATGGGCACAGCCCCGAGGCTGCCAGAGCTCCAGGAGGGTTTGGACAGCGCTGCCAGGGATGCACAGGGTGGGATTGTTGGGGTGTCTGCGCTGGATCCACGATCCTGATGGATCCCAGCTCAGGATATTCCGTGAGTGCCACCTAAACCCACCATGCTGAGGTTGGCAGCTTAATTGGGAACGCACAGAGATCGACATTCCAGGGGTGGCTGTCTCCTCAGAGTTTGGGGTTCCGCAAGCAAAACCCAGTTTAGAGAAAAATATTGAGGAAAAAAATTATCTTCCCACTGTCTCCAGCTGAAATTTAACAGCTGTGCTGGAAGTGAGCTCTGGAAGCTGGGAAGCAGCTCCAAGAAAGTTTCCCTCAGTCCCTTGGTTCCAGCAGGGACACCAGAGGGAAGTGCACATAGCCAAACTTCCCAGTGAGATAATGGGATTACTCCAGCTCTTGATCAAGTTGACTTTATCATTAATAAATAATTAAAGAGTTCAATGATTTGGTAAGTTTTGAGTTATTTCATCTCCCTCCCCAGTGCCAACCACTCCCAGTTCTCCCGCTTTGGGCAGGGTACAATGTCCTGCTGTCACTTTTCCCACTGTTCCCCACACTCATATCCATTGGCATTTTCCCCAAAACCTCACCAATCTGCATTTTTGCTGGACAAAACTTTAGAAGTATGCACCTCCTCCCTTTTTCTACCTCTTACTTGGACACTGTTTTCCACAGGGGTGATGCAAAGACATAAAAAATTCACTTTGACATTCCCATGTGGATCTCAGGACAAAACTCAGCAGCTCTAATCTGCTCTGCAAAGGTGAAACACAGACCTACAGGGCACAATATTGTGTGTTCAGGGGGCTTTTTCTGTCTTGAGCTCTCCTGAGCTCCAGCTTTATCTGTTAGGATTTAACTTTTACCAATAGAAGTGTCAGTTCTGGGATAATTCAAGGGCTTCACCAGAATCAATAGGATTTTCATGTGGTTCTCTGCACTGTTCCCTTCTAGGACAGGGTCAGAGTAAAAGTAAAATAGAGAGAGAAGATGGCAAGAAGAAATTCAGCAGAATTTCCCCAGCTTCTGCACCAGATAACCAAGGCATAAAAAGCAGGCATTATCCTGGAATTGGATTTAAATTTAGATTCCTCATATCTTTCAACAAGACATTGAATGGTTATTTTAATTATTTCAGATGAAATGCTACTGGAAATTGTGGGTTCCTGATACAATTCAAATTCAAATGCAGGAAGAGCTCACACATTTCCTTTGCTATGAATGTATTCACTGAGGAACATTTGGCTTGGAAAAAGAGATAAGTTTGGAGAGCTCCATCCCCTTTTCTCTGGAGTCAGTGCAGAAGAAATTCCTGTAGGAATACACCTACTTGCACATTAATACACAGTTACAACATGCTGGGGATGAGGAAAAATCCTGAGGTTGCAACAAAGGATGTTTTTGATGACTCGAGTTTTTTGGAAACTCTCTGGTGGCCAAACCTGGATATCTGGAGGCAATTGCTACGTCACCCACTCACTCTTTTTCCAATGGCATGGAGCCAGGGATTGGTTGCAGATTGCCTTCATTTACTGTCACATTTACGAACAGTTCTAGAGCAGCTGCCTCACTAAACCCTGGGTTTGTCTAAAACCAGACTGAAATACTGACTGTAGCATATTTGGAGTGAAAGAAGTCCTGCAAAAATCAGAAAAATCCCTTAACAATCCTCTCTCAAATCCATGTGTAAAACTACAGGAAGATTTTGTGTGTTTTGTATCTTCAGGCTGCTGTTACAGCAAAGTATTCCCATCACATTCCATAGGATCATGGAATGGTTTGGGTTGGAAGGGACCTTAGAGTTCCAAAATTCCACTCTCTGCCAGGGCAGGGACCCCTTCCACTCTCCCAGGCTGCCCCAAGCCCCAGTGTCCAACCTGGCCTTGGACATTTCCAGGGATCCAGGGGCAGCCACAGCTTCTCTGGGCACCCTGTGCCAGGGCCTGCCCACCCTCCCAGGGAACAATTCCTTCCCAGTATCCCATCTAAATCTGTTCTCTTTCTACTACCTTTGTTTATTACTTCCTAGAGCTAAAGAGAGAAGCCAAGTTGAGAGTCAAATTCCCAGACTGGTCTCCTGAAGGCTCAGGGAGCTTGATGAGACCCAGAATTGCCCACAGTCTCACCACAGCTGATCAGTGACAGATAAATGTGAGGTTCTTCCAGCAGAACCAGTCCTGAGCTCTCACAAGAGCTGATTTTTGCTGCTCTGGGGAGGAGGGCTCAGCAACATCCTCCCTGCCTTGGGAAGGGCAGCAGTGGGGTAGGAATACAGGAGAGGACTAAGGAGACAGACTCCATTCTCTCCAGGGCTTCCAGAGCCTTGGTGAAGGGTGGAGATTCCTTCCCTATCCACAAATTTCCTCCTCCCTCAGTCATTCCCAGCAGCTGGGACATCTCACCTGCCTGGAGACAGCTGCTGGATGAAAGGCAGCAGGGATGGGATTGCTCCTGGCTGAATAACCCACTAATCCCAAAACATGACACAACAAGCCCCTCATTCCCACTTCCCAGTTTCATCTTCCACCTCTCCTCAGGGCATTTGTGGGGCTGAGATAGTCATCCCTGGAGCAGTGCAGCCTTTTCCATGGAGCTCGTGGCTCATTTTCCCAACCACAGCGATTTCACGGCTCAGTTTCCCTTTCCTAACCTTGCTCAGGCTTCTCCTTGTTTTTCATCCCAAGGCTTTCTGGCATGTGCCTCAATTTTCCAGTTGAGAAATGATGGCCTGAGGGCCATCAAAACCACAGCTTGGGCTTTTTTCCTCCCAAGAGCTTAATTCGCTGTCCCATAAATCTCAATATTAAGTAAGTTCAGCAATTATTTGTCCATTTTTATAGGGCTTCACCTGAATCATCTGCACCCATGCACACGCCCAGGGCCAGGGAGGAAGAGTTCCCTGCATGCTGCTGAAAGGTATTTTAATAAAAGCTTCTAAATTGCTTTGTTTTGTTTTGTTTTTTTTTAATTAAACAATATTAGTACATTAATAATGCTTGGTTGTTGGAAAGAAATATGACAGCAGGTTTGTTCTTGGATATTTATAAATGCACTGGAAGATCATGGAATACTGACACGGTTTAGGTTGGAAAAGACCTTAAAGCTCATCTTGTTCCACCCCTGCCACGGGCAGGAACACCAGGACATCCTGGGATAGTGGAAGGTGGCCAGGGGTAGGAACTGAAGGAGCTTGAAGTTTGTTTCCAACATAAACCATTCCCTATTTCATGATTCTACACCCACAGAGTTACTCAGATACCATCAGATTTGGCACAATATAAAACCTCCTCAGAAAGGAGAAAGAGATTTTATGTGAACCTGTTAGAAATAAAAATTATAATAACCTGTCTCTGCCTCAAACACTTTTTTTCTAATTTCCTTAAAAAAGAAAAACTGATAAAAGCAGCCCTTTTCTATAATTTCTGAGCAGAACAGCTCAACTTTTTGGCTGGAAAAGTTGGTGTTCTACCCGATGTTTTTGCTTTGTACCCATGAGGTCTCATCCAGAGTGCAGGATCCTGTATTGCACGACACATTTACTGGAGGCAGCAACCTGCTGGAGTGAGCCCAGAGAGCTGTTCCACCTGGAATAACCTGATTGATCTATTCCAGGTTACTTGGAGAAGGGCTGGACAGGAGATGCACATGATAACCACCCTCAAAGTAATAAAAACCACCAGGAACCAGATCCCTCATTGTGCAGGACCAGGATAAGGAGTAACAAGGAGTTTTAAATAAAGAGGTGAATACTGGGAGAGGTCCAGGAAAGTCTGCAGCCCTCTGCAACTCAGATGTTGCAAGAATTTCACCCACCTACGACTCGGAGAAGATTATTCTTTGATTCTGCAGCCCACTGTGACTCACCTGTTTAACCTTCCTTTACCTCTTCCTAATCTGAATTCCTGAACGTGGGACACCCCACAAGCTGCTTGGAAAGTAGGGCCATGGGAGAAGATGTTTCTGGTGAATCAGAGCTCCTTCAAGCACGGGCCTGTAAAGCAAGAGGGAAGGATGAACAGCTCAGCCTGCCCTGGGAGCAGCCAGCTCAGAGCTCCAACAGCCAGCAGATCACAGAATCATGGAATATCCTGAGCTGGGAGGGATCCATAAGGATCATCTCCCCTGTTCCTGCCCAGACACCCCAACAATCCCACCCTGTGCATCCCTGGCAGCGCTGTCCAAACCCTCCTGGAGCTCTGGCAGCCTCGGGGCTGTGCCCATTCCCTGGGGAGCTCGGGCAGTGCCCAGCACCCTCTGGGAGAGGGAAGAACCTTGCCCTGATCTCCAACCTAAACCCTCCTGGACCAGCTCCAGCCATTCCCTGGGTCCTGTCCCTATCCCAGGGAGCAGAGTTTGGAGCTGCAGCCCCTGGTGAGCTCTGGCCTCAGTCTCCTCCAGTGAACAATCCCAGTGCCCTCAGCCACTCCTTGTATGGCTCTCCCAGACCCTTCCCCATCCCCGTGTCCCTCCTTTAGTTGCTCTCCAATGGATTTGGATCCCTTCATAACCCTCTGTTCTCCTCCCCACCCTGCCTTGCTAAAGCCATCATCCCTAGGGATGGTTTCCTCTGGCAAAGAACTCCAAAGGTTGTCTCTGAGATGCAGCAAAACCCAGGTGTGCTGGGAAGAGAAGCACAGGTGTAGAGGAGTGTAGAGGTGATATTCCCATGGGATTAACCATTACTTCCTCCTTCCCAAGCAGGCTGCAGAGAAGCAGCAAAGTGCCTCCAAAAGATGATTCCAAAGGCGTTTTCCCAAGCTGCTCACACCACACACATCCTTCCCATCACACAGTTCCGTTGAAGGGCTTGTTCTGAATCACCGACAGATTTTATATTTTACCACATCCCAACTGCGGGAAGAAATTCTGCTGGAATTTGGCTGGGATTTATGGAATGACACCAGGATCAAGGTGCTGATAATTCCCTCTGGGACACTTTGTGGCATAGGGGCAGACTCTCTCTTTTGTCATGGCAATATGGAAAGCCAGAATTCAAAGCAGTGGGTTTAGAAATGCTTCTGCAGCCAGGAAAAAGCCAGGTGAAGAAAACAGGCTTTGGGAAATTAAAATATATGTAAGACAATTAGTTTTGAGTATTTGCAAGGGGACAGAGTCCAAACTGTGCCCTTTTAAAATAGTGAGAATACGCAGCTAAATCTTTTTGGAATGCTAACAGCCCTTTTGCATTTCATCTGGCAGGTCCCAGGTGGGTTGCAGACTGATTACCTCAAAATGCACCTGCTCACAGCTGGAGAAGAGTTGTGCATCTCTGGAATACTCAGAGTTTAGGATACCTGATCTTTTAAGTGTACAAAACCATGTAGTCTGCAGAAATGCTGGATAGGAAACAATCTATGAATTCTGCTATTAGTCAGTATTAATTAGCTGCTTCCTGAATTGCAGCAAGGAGCTCATTGCCTTAAACCTACAAAGCTTTTCTTAATTTTGCAGCGCAGTGCAGGAGCTGGATTTTGTAGCTTGAAACACCCTCCTCTTCCCTTTTGCTTTGTTTCCTCCAGTACCTCCCTCTACCTCATGGGTTGTATTTAAGTGATTGCCATACCCTGTCTGCAATATAAAAAAAGTTTGTGGTGTCTGGTTTTCCATTTAATCACAGAATCCCAGGATCCCTGAGGCTGGAAAAGCCCTCCCAGCCCATGGAGCCCAAGCTGGGATCCCCACCTTGTCCCCAGCCCAGAGCACTGAGTGCCACGTCCAGCCCTTCCTTGGACACCTCCAGGGATGGGCACTCCAAAGCTCCCTGGGCAGCCCCTGCCAAGGCCTGAGCACCATTTCCATGGAGAAATTCCTCCTGCTGTCCAACCTGAGCCTCCCCTGGCACAGCTTGAGGCCGTTTCCCCTTGTCCTGTCCCTGTTCCCTGGAGCACAGCCCGACCCCCCCTGGCTGTCCCCTCCTGTCAGGGAGTTGTGCAGAGCCACAAGGTCCCCCCTGAGCCTCCTCTTCTCCAGGCTGAGCCCCTTTCCCAGCTCCCTCAGCCCCTCCTGGGGCTCCAGCCCCTTCCCCAGCTCCGTACCCTTCCCTGGACACGCTCCAGCCCCACAGTGTCATAGTGGGCATCCCAAAATAGTGCAGAGGTGGCCTCCTGCCTAGCAGATGTGGCCACATCTGGGCTTCATCTGTGTCCTCTGGATCAGACTGAGGGCTCTGACCTGTTGTGTGTCCTGACCTCCAAGCTTACAGTGTCCTCTCAATGTTTGATATTTATCTGATACCCATCTCAACCAGAGTGGTTTGGGAATATCCCATCCCACAGGCTCTGTGGGCAGGGGCAGGAGGCTGTGCATTCCCACAGATCTGGGAGCCAGGATGGAGCTGCCATTACCTTTAGTCACAAGTTGTTGTCCAAAGCCAGATTTTAGGCACCAACAGAAACAAATCCAGGGCAAAGCTGGAGACTGGGAAGATCAGGAGTGTGCAGGTTGCTGAATGAACATGGAAATACAGCCATGGGGATATTGGTCAACAAGGTAAATTGCTTTTGGCAGCTGCCAGCCTGCTTGTTGTGCCGTTCCCATTTTACACCACCAGCTCAATCACCTCTGTCAGCCTTACTCAAACACCCCAATTTTCTCTTCCCGGACTTCATCTCTTTTCCTCACACACTTTGCCCAAACAACAGGAATAAATTATTCCATGGGATCTTCACTCTCATTTTCGGACATGACAGCAACAAAGTCACTTTCTCACAGTCTTAGTAATGCACACAGATAAGTTTGAGTTACTGCTGAAGAAAAAACACACACAAACCTTATCTGAGGAGCTGCAGCACCTCTGGAAATCATGAGCTGATCAGCAGCAGTGCTTCAAGTTCCTTGTTTTCCTAGGAGCATTAACATTTAGGTCTTCCTGCCTGAAACATTTGGAAACCCTCGTTAAAAATGTTGTTGGACAAGCCAGGCTCCGCAATGTCTGTTTGGAAATCCATCCCTTACAGCACAGGAAAAACCACACATGGGGCAGAAAGGATAAAAATCGACTTCAAAAGGAGCAACTGAATGTTTCAGCACCACCCCGATCCCCAAGTGGATCAAGCAAATACAGGATGCACCATGATTGTGCTGGAAAAAACAAGGAGCAAGGCATGGCACTGATTAGCAGCTCTGAAGAGGCAGCACAGGGAATTTGTGCTAAGTTTGTGCAGCTTGTGTATAGGTGAGGGGTGGTTAGGGGATGTGCCAGGGGCTGGCAGGACATTCCATGGGGTCAGCCCACCTTCCCAATGACCCCCATTCAGAGTAGCAAGGCTTTTTTACCTCAGATTCCCTTTGCAGAGCAGATTTCTCACCATGACACATCACTGAGCAATAAAGTAGAGTTGTACCAAACTGGATCAAGAAACCATGGAGATTTTGCCCTGGTAGCTGGGGAAAGTGATCACACATCTCTGAATCCTGTTGGAAACACAAACTCTGCAGTTGCTGTTGAAATCTACAGCTCAGCTGATGAGAAGGAAGAGGGAATACCAGATCAGAGATTTATATTTTTCAGAAGGTCATAAGAACATCAGAAAGAGGAGTTTCCTTGTCAGGAACAGACTTGCAGCCTTCAGGGATTGCTGCTTGTCCCACCCCCTGCCATGGGCAGGGACACCTTCCACTGTCCCAGGCTGCTCCAAGCCCCAAAATCCAACCTGGCCTTGGACACTTCCAGTGATCCAGGGGCAGCCACAGCTTCTCTGGGCACCCTGTGCCAGGGCCTGCCCACCCTCCCAGGGAACAATTCCTTCCCAATATCCCATCCATCCCTGCCCTCTGGCAATGGGAAGCCATTCCCTGCATCCATTGTCCTGTCATTCCAGGCCCTTGGAAATAGTCCTTCTACATGTTTCTCCTCAGCTCCCTAAATGTCCTCACAAAGCCACAACACATTCACTGGACAAGAAGGAAGGATGAGCAGCTCAGCCTGCCCTGGGAGCAGCCAGCTCAGAGCTCCAACAGCCAGCAGATCACAGAATCATGGAATGTCCTGAGCTGGGAGGGATCCATAAGGATCATCTCCCCTGTTCCTGCCCAGACACCCCAACAATCCCACCCTGTGCATCCCTGGCAGCGCTGTCCAAACCCTCCTGGAGCTCTGGCAGCCTCGGGGCTGTGCCCATTCCCTGGGGAGCCCGGGCAGTGCCCAGCACCCTCTGGGAGAGGGAAGAACCTTGCCCTGATCTCCAACCTAAACCCTCCTGGCCCAGCTCCATGGCCTTTTGAAGTTTGCTAATTTTCCTCATTGAGAAGGTTTTAGATCATAGAACTGGCATATGAATCCCAAATAATTCCTGAGTTCTGGTTTCATCCTCACAGACTCAGCTGCCTGAGCTGATTGTATTCACCTGGTATTTCTCTATTTGGAACAAAGTTTGTTAGGCTTTTTTTTTTTTTTTTTTCCAAAGGAATTGGAAAGAGAAGAAGCCAACCCTCTGGAGAGCCAGGAGGATTTGTGAGACCTGTGGGCAAACCTTGATTCCTATTTGTCCTCCCTGCACAGGGCACCTCTCTCTTGGGGGACCACTGACCTGCATAATGCCTACAGAATTAGAAAGAGAAATTAGAAATTAAGAAAGAGAATTTAATTTAAAACAGATCCCATTTAAGACTAATTCTGTGGCAAATCCAGCCATGTAGGAAGAATGACTTTGCAAATAGATGACAGTAATTAATGATCAGACTTGATCATCTTAAGGCCTTTTCCATCTTAAACAATTCTATGATCCCTTCCTGGAAAAGCCTTGTTATTAAGAGCTCTTTGATGTTCTGAACACATCCTGATATTAAGATTTTACAAAGAAAAAGTAAAAGTTGGAGAGAAAATAAACTCTTGTTGGAAACAAGACCTAAAGAAACCTTAGGCAAAATATAGAGGTGCTAATGGCTGTATTTCATCAAAGTTAGACTGATAATTAAGTAACAGTGGCTTTTTTCATAATAAGTATTGACTTCACTGACCTGTAGTCACCTACATGTCTGTTTTGAGGCTGGCCACTCATCTTCTGCCATAAAAATTATTTTTATTGATTTTATTAAAATGGGTTTAATCCTTCTTGCCAGCTAAAGCTGTTGAAATTTACTGCTGGCTTGGATCAAGTTGCAATTTTAACTTCCCATTTTATAAAAACTGGACTGCAGCAGTCAGAACTCCTTACTGCTTTCTTTGCATGGCAGGGCAGCAAATTCCTTCATCCCAGAACTGACTGTCAAGATCAAATTTAATCTCAGGAGAAGTAAAGGGCACAACTCAAGTCAGGCACCAGAACAGACCTCTTCTTCCATGTTTTCCTTTTTTCCCTGTGCTCCTTCACCACTACAGTTTCCTGTAAGGACAGGAATTAATCTCCAAATATATTGTCTTCACTGATAATCTTGTAAAAGGTTTCTGCAGTTGGTTTGCAGACAGAACAATTATAATTTTTTAAATGAAGATATCCAATTGTCACAATTCCAGCCTGTAGTTGAGTCCTTTATATAAGTTCTTTTTTTTTTTTTTTTTTTTGGTAGGCTTGTTTCAGGGCCTTCTTAAATTTGCAATTCTACCTGTGATTCATGTATCAAAGACAAACATTTTATAGGAATATTTGAGAATTTTTAAGCAAAGAATATGTTGCTAATCACCCTTAAGGCACAATCACCTGCATGTGGGGAAAGCAGAGTTGGTGCTTTTAGGGTCCTCTAGGATCCATGGAAGTGAGGGCAGCTTGAGCCAAGTGATAACCCTGCAGCCTTCCAGCCAGGAATGGACCTGGGTCCCCAGCACAGGAAGGACATGGAGCTGTTGGAATGAGTCCAGGGGAGGCCATGGAGATGACAAGGAAAGGTTGGGAGAGCTAGGATTGTTCAGCCTGGAGAAGAAAAGTTCTGGTGTGACCTAACTGTGCTTTCCAGTACCTGAAGGGGCTGACAAGAAATGGAGAGAGATTTTGGGCAAGGGATGGAGGGACAGGATGCAGGGAATGGCTTCCCATTGCCGGAGGGCAGGGTCGGATGGGATATTGGGAAGGAATTGTTCCCTGGGAGGGTGGGCAGGCCCTGGCACAGGGTGCCCAGAGAAGCTGTGGCTGTTCCTGGATCCCTGGAAGTGTCCAAGGCCAGGCTGGACTTTGGGGCTTGGAGCAGCCTGGGATAGTGGAAGGTGTCCCTGCCCGTGGCAGGGATGGGCTTTGAGATTCCTTCCAACCCAAACCATTCTGGGATTCTGTGATTCCAGAGCTATTTCTGCCACGTCTCAGTTTTCACACAATCACGGAATGCCGTGCCTTGGAAGGGACACACAGGAATTCCAGCCCCTGCACAGGACCACCCCAAACTTTTTGTGCTGTTTCAGCTGGTACTTCCCTAATCCCCTGCAGTCCTTTCCCATCCCTCCCAGCTTGTTCCAAACCCTCACTCCACACTTTTGCAACATCCCACATTCCCAGTTTTCCCAATCCCCGGGCTGTGCCCACAGCACTGGGATAGCTCCAAGACTGATTTGTTTCAAAATGCTCCTGGAATTTCCATCTTGCCATTCCACATGTTGGCTGCACCCTTAAACTACGACCCTAACTAACTAACTAAGCCTTCCTGAAAGCAGGTTTGTGGCTGTCCACAGCTCTTGCTCCTGTTCCCAAATCCAGTTTGGATACCTCTATTCTGAATGCAGCCATATTCAAGACATGGGATTTGGGGTGAGAAATGGGGAATTTGTCACAGGTCAGAGTAGGGATTGAAACCAGACCACTTCTGAGCATCTAACAGCTGCTCTGGGGACTTCAGGCACACATGGGCTGCTGTTATCCTCAGTGGGACTTTTTGGAAGTGGAAGCTCATTAACATCAGGGCAGGCTGCAGCATCTGGCCACAAGAACATCAATTAGTTGCCTACCAAGTTATCCAGCAGCAAACAAAGGCAGACTTCCAGCACTCAAACCAAATGGGTTTGTAAAAGAAATAGGCTACAAGCTCAGGCAGTCAGTGCCAAGTCAACTCTGTGTTCACCAGGTTTGCTACAAGAACAGAATTTCAGAGGAAATGGAGGTTTGGCTTTCTAACAAAGGAACATCCTTTGGGACCTAAAGAAAGAAAGAAAGAAAGAAAGAAAGAAAGAAAGAAAGAAAGAAAGAAAAAACAAAAAACATTTCCTGTCTGCCACTTCAACTCAGGATGCAGAGCTGGTCTGGAAAAATCTTTATTCCCCCAGAAAGAAATGACACTTCTGTACTTACCCTTACTTGAATCATTGCATCTTTCTGCATCCAATTTCCATCATCTCTGCCTGTGGACAGCTCTGTCGAAGCTGCTATAATTGGAAACAATTCCAAAGGAAACACAGAGGAGTTCCATGGAAGTGGTGCTGTCAGTCAAAAGCATTCCAGCAGCTGGGAGCACCTCAGAAATGTTCCCAAACCTTGGGAGTTAGAGGCACCCAGAGGTGATTTTTAAAAACAGGGGAACTACCCAAGGCAAAAAAGGATTCTGTGGCAAAGGAATGAGCTGGACCTACTCCCAATGAATTCCAGGATTTGAGTTGTTCCTCTTCACTTCCAGCAGAATAATGGAAACTCATCCCTGAAAGAACTAAAATCCACAGCCAAAGCCTTGACTGCAGACATGCTGCTGAAACGACTGCCACAATTTTGGTGCTGAGCTCAATGCACTTCACCCTCACCCCTGTTCTCCAGTTCCTCTTGCTGGCACTGGGATTTTTGGAGAAAAATTCTATCCCAAAGATAGAAAAAAGTGGGATTTTTGGCACTGACTTGAAGCAAAGATAGACCAGCCCCAAACATTGAGATGCCCCAGAGATGTAGCCACAGTTTAAAACCTCTTCATTGCTAAGCATCATCATCATCATCATCATCATCATCATCCAGATTCACTGGCATGCATCAGCTTTTCCTCAGGATGCTGTGTCCCTGCCAAGGTTCCATGGGACATTCCCATGACCAGGGCTTGGGACAGGTGGATGACCAAGAGGATCTTCTGTCCCTCTGCCCAGATGTTCAACATCTGCTGCCCAGGTGCTATAGAAGCAGCAAACCCAAGGACTTCGGGCTGCAGCCACTTGGGATGGCAGCAGCAGAATTCCCAGATGGGCAGCGGAAGCTCTGGAATGCCCAGATGGGCAGCAGCTCATCCCGAGGCAGCCTGGAGCCAGCCCTGACCCTCAGCTTCTCCACACAGTTTCTGCCCAAGGAATATTGGACAACCATTGCCAAACTCCTTGTTTGATAACACAAAAGGGCAGGGACAGCAGAGGATCATGGAAAGAATCATGGAATGGTTTGGGTTGGAAGAGATCTTAAGGCTCATCTCATTCCCACCCTGTGCCATGGGCAGGGACACCTTCCACTGTCCCAGGGTGCTCCAAGCCCTGTCCAACCTGACCTGGAGCACTACAATGAAGAACCAAACTTCTGCCTATCTTGTGGTTTTATTAATGACAGATGCTAATTTAAAACAAAGTAATCAAATGAGGCTTTTAAATGAACTTAAATCAGGTTTAATCTGGTGAACACAGAGCAAACTTGGCATTAGATGTATGAACCTGCAGCCTGTTTCTTTTACAAACCAATCTGGGTTTCTGGAAGGTCTGTCTGTGGGTTTCACATAGCAAATATCAACAGAAAACTCTTTCTAGGCACAATTCCATAGTAAATTCAGTGAAATTTTTCTTAATCACACATAAGCCCGAAGGGATAAAAGCAAACCAGCCCCAGGCTGGCTGGGCAGAAACAGGCTAAACACTGAGAAGGATGTCATCCAAGCAAGAATTTGTTTGGGATGGATTAAAAGCCGCAGAGACTGAAAGAAGATAATTAGTAAAACCCAAAGAAAGCAGAAGGCAGTGGTCAGCAGCTCCCTGCCAAGGAGCAGAGACAGGCTCCCTGTTTGTGCACTGCCTGGAAAAGAAGCACTGGAAGTTGTGAGCATGGAGACAAACTGGATTGTCCAAGGGGATCCAGCAGCAACAGCCCCAGTCCCCCAGGAATTGTGAACCCAAGGTAATGTGTGTAAGGTCTAAAATCAACAGCAGTGACCTCACAAACACCCCTGTAACAGTCCTCTGATTAAATCAGAACCATTCTGCTGCAATTCCAGCTTTTTCACCTTAAAATACCCCCGCCTTTGCTTGGTGGCAACCAGCAGTCCCACTGTGGAGTATGTGGGAAGGCATTCCCAAAGAACAGGGGAAAGGGGAGCAGTTTGTGATTGTGTTTTCACAGTCTTGAAAGAGACCCTCAAAGTTCAGGGATCTGTGGAAAGGTTCCCAGAATGGTTTGGGTTGTGTTGGGTGGGACCTTAAATCCCATCCAGTGCCACCCCCGCCATGGGCAGGGACACCTTCCACTATCCCAGGCTGCTCCAAGCCCCTTCCAGCCTGGCCTTGGACACTTCCAGGGATCCAGGAACAGCCACAGCTTCTCTGGGCACCATGTGCCAGGGCCTGCCCACCCTCCCAGGGAACAATTCCTTCCCAATATCCCATCCATCCCTGCCCTCTGGCACTGGGAAGCCATTCCCCTTGTCCTGTCATCCCAGGCCCTTGGAAATAGTCCCTCTCCATATTTTCCGTGGGTTCCTTCAGGCACTCACCTCTCCCACTCTCTGTACCAGGATGAGATCCCAGGCTATAGCCTGAACCCATACTGGTGCTGGTGGAACAGAATTCCATGAGATATCCATAAGAAACCTGACTCCTGCTTGGCTCTGGGGTGCCCTGGAGAAGCACATCCTGAGGTGTGGTTTGCAGCAGATAAGGAATTTTGATTAATGTTAACTAAAGGCACTCACACCGTGGAGAACCTGTAACATTTGCTGTCTTCACATTATAAAAAAAGAAAGGGAAAAATTGCATTCCAACATCTGATTGTGGACCAGGCAGCTGGAATTTGACTGGGGTTTTGACACATTGGAGTTTCTGTGCCTGATCCTTGGAGAGCTGCTGGATAAACAGAGGTGCTTTGTTAAGAACACACGCAGTCCTTGGAAATCCTTTTGGAAAGGGAGCTGTTCATCTGCCCTTGGAAATCCTCTTGGAAAAGGAGCTGTCCAGGCACACACAGATTCATTCTCACCCCATCCATCCGGGGGACACATCCAGGGATTTAGGAGTGCATCAGCCAAGAAGAATGAAGGGGAGTTTGATGCAGCTCCTGAGGGAATCTGATGATGCAAGAGATGCACTGTTAATGAGCACTTAACTGGAAGCAGCTCGACATGAAAAGCTGATGTCAAGGACTGCAGGAAGCTTTTCCTGCTGATTCACAGGGATCTGGACCTCTGCACCCAGAAACCCTCCTGCACACTGCTCATTAATCCAGCTCCAGCTTGTCCAAGCATCTAGCTGCTTCCAGGAACCAGGAGTTTGGCAAGACTAGGGCTGATGCTTTGGGCTTCTTTATTTTTGTGTAGGGAAGAGGAGAGAGATATTTTCTTTCTCACTACAGTTCTGCAGTTCAACTTCTTTTATTTATCTCGCCCATAAATCAGAGTGATTTGGGGTAGGAAAGACTTTCCATTCAGAAATTGAGGTCCTTATTTAAATCGGTGCTTAAATTGGTGATATTTATTGCTCAAGTGAACTGGAGCTGTTTAGTCCACAAAATCCACTTAATGTAGGACAGACATTTTGTGTATCACCTCCACTTGCAGCCAGAACCTGAAACAGTGCACCTCAAAGCTTAATTTTGACATGGCTATAAAAATCAGGGCAGCTCAGTCAGATTTCTTTCAGAGGCAGTTTGATGGATGCACTTCAGAGCAGAGTTCTGTATTTACCAGAGGGAAAATGAAAAAAAAAAAAAAGGACCATCCAGTGTCACCCTTGCCATGGACAGAGACAACCTCCACTATCCCATGTGGCTCCAAGTCCACCCTTGGACACTTCCAGGGATCCAGGGACAGCCACAGCTTCTCTGGGCACCCTGTGCCAGGGCCTGCCCACCCTCCCAGGGAACAATTCCATCCCAATATCCCATTGAATCCTTCTCTCTTTTGGTTTAAACCCATTCCCGCTTGTCCTGTCACTACAACACTCTTGCCTTTCATATTAAAAAATAGCACAAAATATTTTCTACTTCATTTCTTGCCTCCCTGTTCCCCAAAACAAGAGATTTTGTAATTCTCCATGCTTGGCCCAGAAGACAAAAGTGATAAAAGCAATAGAGTTTGGGCTGAATCCTCTTTTCCAACAGGGAGTGACTGAATAATTGCACTTTATTAAAAAGAAATGAATAAAAAAGAAAGAAAGGGAAGGTTTTGGTGGGTTCTATTCTACCCTGATTGACAATGAAGACCTCAGAGGTCTGAAGGACTTGAAGTTTGCTACAATTTAGGATCACAAATCAGATTTGGCAGCTCTGCCCTAGACCTGAATTTGCTGAGGCAGCTCCCGGAGGATTTTTGCTGCCTGTAAAACACCTCCTCTCTCTCAGCTACCTCCCTCTCCAGCCCCACAAGATCAAAGTATATGGAACAAATGGAACTATTTCTTTACAACTTCAAGGTAAACCTAATTTGCTGTAAAGCTGAAAAAAGCAGTGAGGAGTTGTTCTTCCCTTGGTTTCTGCACCAGGAGCTGGAGGGATGAAGGAAGTGCATCCACACAGGGCAGCAGGAGCTGTGAGGTGGCAAAACTCGGGTCAGATTTCAGGGAATAAAGTAGAATTGGAATTGTGGGCGTTTGCCCTTTGGGACTTCTCATCTCCAGCCAGGATGCAATGAAGATCAAAAGGTCCCTAATCCCAGTTTTTGGCTCAGGGTCAGCCCTGGGAGCCGACAGGTCTGAAGTCAGCTTGAATAAAATGGTTCCTGAGGTCAATTCCTGCACTGGCAGGTTAAGGAAAGGTGGGAGGAGATGGATCACATCTTCGGGATCTGCTGTCCCAGAAAGAAAGCAATTACAGGTGAAGTTGTGGCTAGAGGGTACAGGACATACAGGACCTGGGCTGGGAAAAAACTGGATGAAATGGAGAGAAAATGGGCAAAAAGCCCCACGTGCTGATAAAAAGCATGAAGTGTGAGAGTCAGAGAGCAGGACAGGTGCTGGAAGTTGCTTTTCTTGGCAACTTCTGCTCCTGGCACACCTCAGCTGCTCCAGTCTCATCCTTCTGCCAGGAATACAGAAAAGCCCAACCCCAGATCAGTCCCAGTCACAGCCAATATTCCCAGGACATTAAAGTAAGAAAGAAAACATCCATCAATAAGTCCAAAAGCACAATCCCTGATATTGCTCAGGTCCATACAAGGACTGCCTGGTACTGTGCAGTTTTTGGTCACGATTGAGCCCTTCCCATTTATTCTGCAACAAAAAGTCCTCTTATTCCAGCCCAAATGTGCCGTCAAGGACTCTGGAATAACATTTATACTTTACAGCATTTGGGTTGTGTAAGGGAGGATCTTTTACCTGACATGTTACCAACACAGTATTTTAGACCAAATATGTATTCATGATGGGGAACTTGGATTATCAGGCTTCTTATGGGGCTTGATGCATTTTCATGATCCCCAGGGAATATTTCTCTGTACCAAACACATTTATATTCAACAGGATGGAATTGCTTTTGCATGGAAAAGAGTCCCCCTGTTTGGCCATTTCCTTGGAGAGCTTTGTTTTCAGGTATTACCCAAACAGCATTAACAATGAACATTTGCAAACACACTTCCCAGGACACAACATCCCAGCTCTGGAAAGGTCCACTGGCCTTCCCCAGCTTCACAGGGGATTTTTCAGCACCTTGTACTTGTGGTTTCCTACAGGACATGAGGCCAAAATCCAGATGGATTCAATTACCTGGAAACAACCTCGGTACACTCTGATTCCTCTGGTTGTTTTGCCATGGCTTTATGGAAGGGAAATGTGGAATTAACACACCCCACACCACTTCCAGTCCCGGAATATCGACCATGGCTCAATAGGATGGCTCTGACAGCAAATCCAAGGTCATTCCCATTCCAGCAGGAGCTGGAACAGCAAATCCAGAGAGAAAAGCCTTTAAAAGAGCCCTGCTCAGCTTTGTTTAAAGCCCAGCCAACACTGAGGGAGCAGTTAAACGCACATTTAATCCCTGCTGTGCTGTGTCCTGCTGCTTCAATGCTGTTGGAGTCAATAGGATATTCCTGCCACTTACAGTACTGGGATATTTTAGTGTCCTGGCCTCGCTGGCACACCAGGCACTGGTGGGGTTCTGGAGGAACTCTTTTAGGGCCTTAAAACACAGGTGGGAAAGAACAAAATGCTGCCATGCCTGTAACATTTAAAAACTCTGGGGGTTTTCCTGGTCCTGATATTCAGCATAATTTTCAATGGCAAACATTAATGACAAAAGAAAAATCCTCAAAACATATAAAAATACAATATTTAATTAAATAAGAAATAACTTCTCAGTCAAAGAAATTGCCTCTGTGGGTGGTTTATGGTGCATCATGGTCATAGAGCTGCAGAGTCATGGAATTATTTGGGTGGGAAGGGATTTAAAGTCCATCCAGTGCCACCCCTGCCATGGGCAGGGACCCCTTCCACTATCCCAGGCTGCTCCAAGCCCCATCCAACCTGGCCTTGGACACTTCCAGGGATCCAGGGACAGCCACAGCTTCTCTGGGCACCCCGTGCCAGGTCCTGCCCACCCTCCCAGGGAACAATTCCTTCCCAATGTTCCATCTAAATCTCCTTTTGTAACCTAAACCCCGTCTCCTACCTGGGTTATTTTGCCCATCTGCCTCTTGCTCATTGTTGGTTGCCCTTTCCCACTCCTTCTACATTCCTGTCACGTTTAAGGGTGGGTCATTGTCCTGAGAAATCTAGTATTAGATCCCATCTATCTATAGAGAGATGCTGACACAGTTTGGGATTATTTGAAAGTGGAATGACATTTTTGCCATGGATAAACCAGGAAAAGTCGCTCCAAAAACCTTGAGAAAAGCTCGTTGTGGTGAATCTGGGACCACAGTGAAGGAACTGAGGTCACTCCATACTTCATATATCCAAATATTAAACCACAAACCTACATAAAACCCGAAGTTCACTTCCCCTGAGACGTTTTCCCAGACTGGATCTTACTTGGCATCCTCTCAAAATTATCCTCAGCTTCCAATCTACAGCAGTGGAAAAAGAATTCCAGCACTCTTATCCTTCCACAGCTAGCAGCAGAACACCGAGGAAATTCGGTATTTTAATGCAAATTTTGCACGTTTCATGATCCCCCTCTAGTGACTTTTTTTGGGAATCCCACCACAGCTAAAACTGTGAGGACACAGAACCAGATCTTAGAAATTCACACCTCTTTTAAAGGACAGGGGTGTACAAAACCCAAGGACATTTTTCCAAGGCAATTAAAATTATTTTCAATTGAAAAGGATTCACAAAGTGGAAAGTTCATCCCTCCCAGTTAAGAGAAGCTCATCCCAAGTTTCCCACATCAGCGGTTTGGAATTCCTGTTCCTTTTTTCCCTTGAACACATTTTTTCCTTGGCCTTGGCAGTCACCTTGTGGGGTTACGTAACTCTGTGACACACTTCCCCTGCCCTGATTTTGCAGGTAACCTTCCAACTGTTTTTCCTGGGGGAAAACTTGTTCTGAGCAGGAGGATCAGGTGTGAAACTTCCCAACCCTGGATTTCCTCAGGACAGAAAACTTGACCCAGGAGTCTTTATAAAAACAATATCTTTATGTCCAGACTCCAGAAATAATCTCAGCATGGATGAATTTGGATATAACCCCTCAAAACTACAAATCAGAGTTAATGTCACACTGGTTTGGAGAATTTTATTCTAATTATCAAGCTTATTTTTTTTTTACCAGGGCTTAAATTCACCAGGTGGCTTTAGGTCCATTGACCTCAGTTTTATTTAGATGGCAAAATTCCTCACAGTGGAACTAGTGCATAGGGCAAGAAAGACTACTATGGGATAAGGAGGAACCACCAAACGTCTAGGAAAGCATAATTCCTCACATTAAAATATTCCTAAGTGCATTTTTGAGGGGTGACACCTGAGACCAGGAGCCTGCACAGGACATTCCCAACTCCACAGTGAAGGAATGAACCGTTGAGTTCAAATCTCCATCAGTCTGATGGGGTTGCAAAATTTAATTCTTTTTAATAGCTCAAATACTGCTTAGGTCATCCTGGTAGCCACATCTGACTGAAATATCCCCTGAAATTCCCAAATCCCAGCATGCAATTTCTCTGGAACACAGCAGCTGCCGTTTGCTATGATCTTTGGGATGTTAAGGATTGAATGACTTTTCTGAGGAACATTCTCTGGGAGAACAGCCTCTTCTGACCTTCCCAGATCCAGCTTCAATTCTTGGGATGAGCTGAGGCATTTCAGGGCTGCTGGTCTGGAATCCTGGCCCCAAAGCAAAGGTCTTGACCCAACCCCCCAATGTCTGGGCTTCAACAAAGAAATCCTAAAGCACACATGGAGCATCTGATGTCGCTAGAGGAGGCCAGGAAAACTCCAGCACTCTAATATCAGGGAATGGTTTGGGTTGGAAGGACCTCAAAGTCCATCCAGTGGGCAGGGACACCTTCTACTATCCCAGGCTACTCCAAGCCCTGTCCAGCCTGGCCTGGAGCTGATTTAGTTCATCCCAGGTGCCAGAGCAGGTAAAAGCTGTTTGCACTGCCAGGTGTAGCCTGGGGGGGTATCTTTCAGGTCCATCCCATCCCATCCCATCCCATCCCATCCCATCCCATCCCATCCCATCCCATCCCATCCCATCCCATCCCATCCCATCCCATCCCATCCCATCCCATCCTCTCTAAATCCCTGCACAGAAGCCTCTGGCCATTTTCCCAGACATTTTCCTATCATCCCCATTCCCACTGGTCTGGTTTTATCCCATGCAAGTTGTTCCTCTCTGGTTTTTGCTCATGCTGATATTTTAAGTGACAGACCTGCTCCAGTTTCCCCCCATTTCACTCTGCCCGTGTCGAGGATTTATTCCAGTTCCCTGACACAGGACAGGGAAGCAAATTAACCCTCACTCCAGCATTTGGGGCACTCAGTTCCAGGCTATCCTGCACAATGTTAATTAGACCTGGTTTCACTGGCACAAAATCCCCCTTTTAACTGGGCTAAATTTTTTCCATAGCATTCCTCAATCTCTTTAGCTCTTGGTAAACCCTTTCATCCCCTGTCCCTGCAATCACTGGACTTCTTTGTAAATTATCAGTTCCATCTCAGAGATGGAAAATTTATCTAATTTCTGACTCCAATAATTTCACAGAGGAACTGATGGAGTGATTCTCTTTTGGAATTCTTCCTCAATTGTGTTAGTTCCTTCCAAATGTATTTTCAATTCTAATTTAGTGTTTCTTTTGTGTCTTTCATACCTGTTGTTCCATTTTTTAAATGGTGCAAATTATAACAGAATTTGTCAATTTATTTTGGCATGAGCAGTGATTCCAAAATGACAAATAATTCATCATAAAGTTTAGCACCAAACCTGAGAAGAGCCAGAAGAAATAACTGTGAAATACAGTTAGGACATGGACTATCTGGGATGATTTCCAATCAGATGAATATAGGGAATTCTGCCACATCCATTCCTGGCAAAGGTGCTGCCAACAGGGTCACAAAAACCCAGATTTGTTTGGGTTGGAAGGGACCTTAAAGCTCATGTCATTCCATTGAAGACACTTTCCACTATCCCAGGTTGCTCCAAGCCCCATCCAAGTGATGAAATCCAGGGAGAATTATCCTAAAGACCGGTTAGGAAAGAGGTTTCAACCCCATTTTGCAGCAGATACAGAATAACAGGATGAACAAAGTGAATCCTCTGGTTCAATGGCACAACAGAAAGGGAGAGCACCTTTATCTTCTCCCTTATCCCGAAGATCTGGAGTGATTTCCAAAGAGTTCCACCACTTTCTTGGAGTGCCTTGTGGAATGAACTCTTTTAAAAAAGACTTTTTAAACTACTTGAGCCCACACCTTTGTGATCAAGGGTGTGTAATTGCCAGGTACAAAGGCAGAAACCCCAGGGTTAAATAATTGCTGGACTGTAAAACTGGAGGATTGAATTCTCACTGCAGGAGTGGGAAAGGACCTCTCTGGGAAGGTGGAGCCACCTTCTAGAGACTTCAGCCATCCCACTGATCAAGGGCTGAGGGCACCCACACCCCTGATAAGGAGCTGCCCTTATCAGGGAGCAGTTGCCACCTTTTCCCTGAGATCAAAGGATCCTCTCTTTCATGAAGGAACTGTGAAAATGAGGATCTCAGCCCCACGCGATTTTCTCAGCAGGAAAATCAGTGGATGTTGTGGCAGGAGAACATCCAGCAGCAGCAGGCAGGTGGAGGTGGGACCTGCTGCACCATCACATCCTGGCCATGTCACTGACCCTCTGAGCACACCCTGTCGCATCCTGGGGTTTGGTCCCAGTGAAATCTGTCCTGTGTGATAGGGTGACTCCAAAAAAGCCTCTCCCTACCTGCCCTGGCACTCCTGAGCACCTGGAGGGTTCCTCCTCCCTTTCTCTCCTGCAGTGAAGCTACAAGAGGAGAGATTTTTCCCTTTGCATATCACCTAGTTAGGATGCTCTGCTTGCTCTCCAATCCTGGATTTTCCACCTGGATACTGCCCTGAAAATAGCATCGAACAATTCAGCATCAGTGTTTTTATAATGTAGATTTTCTGTGTGCTTTTTTACCAAAACCCACATTTTACAAATATACACATTCGTCAGTATAATCCCAGTGCAGAGAAATTATGCTGATTAATGTGTGTGCTGAGGTAAAAATAATGGAATTCCAGGATGGTTTGGATTTGAAGAGACCTTTAAAATGATCTCATCCCACCCCCTACCACGGGCAGGGACCCCTTCCACTGTCCCAGGCTGCTCCAAGCCCCAAAATCCAACCTGGCCTTGGACACTTCCAGGGATCCAGGGGCAGCCACAGCTTCTCTGGGCACCCTGTGCCAGGGCCTGCCCACCCTCCCAGGGAACAATTCCTTCCCAATATCCCATCTAAATTTCCCGCTTTTCAGTGGAACCCATTTCCCCTTGTCCTGCCACTCCAGTTCCTGATGCAGGGTCCCTCTCCAGCTTCCCTGAATCCCTTCAGACCCTGCAAGGAGCTGTGAGGTCTCCACACAACCTTCCCTTCTCCAGACTGAACATTCCCAGCTTTCCCTGGCAGCATCCCAACCCGGCTGTGATCATCTGTGATCATCCTGCCCATGGCAGGGGCTGGAATGTGATAATCTTTAAGTTCTCTTCCAATCCAAACTATTCTGGGATTCTCTGCTTCCACGGTCCACCTTTACAGGGGTGGGCAAGGCTTTTATTTATCTGTGCCTCGGTTGCTGTTCTAAGGAACTTTGGAAAAACTCACCCCAGCTCCTGTCTGAGAGCTGAAGGGCAGAGCCCAGTGTGGGGATCTTCACTCCCCAAATCAGAGCTGCCTCCTCTTTGAACTCCTTTTTTTTGTTCCCCTGAGTGCTCTACTCTGCATTTAGTACCCCATGAAATGCCCTTTCCCCCCTGCCTTTAATTAAGTGCAGCGAATGATTTTGCAGCCCAGCTCCCACAAGTTGATTGTCTTGATTAAATTCCTGACCCTGTCAGAACAAATTTGATATTTGCTTTTCAGGAATTATTTCTCACAAGATGCCTTTGATTGGTGTTAATTATGTTGCTGTCAATCTCTCACTGATTGCATCTGCCCAGATCCTTCCAGTCTCCAGCCCAGAGTGGCCCGTTCAGCTTTTCCAACACTAATTTTAATTTATTCCTCCAAAGCTGCTTCAGTGGGGTAAAATTAAACAGAAATCACTCTGAGTTGTGTCAGGGGAATATGAAGGAAAATCTCTTCACTGGAAGGGCTGTCAAGCCCTGGAAAAAAGGCTGCTAAAGGAATTAGAGCCCCCATCCCTGGAGATGTTCCAAGAACGTGTAGATGTGCCCCTGGGGACATGGTTTAGTGGTAGCCCCGGCAGTGCTGGCTGACCTTGGAGAATTTTCCCAACCTTAATGATTCTGTGATTTAATTTTCCTTTCAATTTGCAAGCAATTGTCAAACCAAGGGAGATACAGCCTAAACATGTTGCTCCTTTAAATTATTTTCTCTAAATAATGAAAAAAAACCCCTATCCTGGCAAAAATCTATTTATTGATAAAATGTTCCGTCTAAAGAAAGGAATGCTTAAGTTTAAGGTGTATGAAGATGCTCTGAAAACAGGAAAAAGTAAAAATACCTAGCCAGAGCAGAGCCAAGGGGCAATAATAGGTCAGTGCTAAGAATTTACATTATTGTAAACATAATTCTGTTTTTGTAGCTCCCAGCTCTATATATAACCCTTAATCCCCACATGTAGTGCAAGAAATGCCCCACAAGTAAGAAAATACAGCAGGGTTTAGTGGCAGCAGAGCCAAGATGGGAAGATTTGGAGCTGGGCTGTAATTCCTTAAAGTCAGGAGCAAAACTTCCATGGAATAAACATTCAAACATTGTCCAGATCGTGATAAAATAGCAGGATTTAGGGACAAAGCCTTCTTAATTTTTTTTTTCTGAGACCCTTTTATTTAAAAAAAAGAAATATTTCTAAATATTTCATCAAAACTTTAAAAATGAAATATTTAGAAATATTTAGCACTACCCAAAATCTTCCTACTCCTGTCAAATAAGAGATAGAATTCCTTGGGAAATACTGCAGACTCTGGGATTTTCTGCAGGAAAAAAGAGGACAAAGCTGCTCTCTTCTATATTTTCTATTTCTTTTCTATCCACACTTTTATATTCCCTGTGGAGTATAAAACCCATGTGGAGTGATGGAAACTGGAGACTCAGGAGTTAAGAAAGAGCAGCCAAAATACCTCAGAATATCCAGCTGCAGATCCCATAAAGCTTCCGTGGATGCCAGAGTTATTCCCGAGTGGATTCCTCTGACACACCATGGATACACTCCTTTGCAGCATTTTTTCTCCTGACTTTGCAAAAGAAAAAAGTCAGTTTGTTTATTTGTTCATCCCTATTGCATTGTAAAAAAAAAAAAAGACTTTTTAAAGCTTTGTGGTTAAAAAAAAAAAAAAAAAAAAAGAGAAACTCCTTAAAGTTCTGGTGTTTCAGAGGAAATGAAAAGAACAAGAAAGGCAAAAACCAGAGCAGGACGCTGCTTGTTTTTAATGAACCCACTCATTTGACCATCTGGCCAGTCCTTTTATGGAGAAATCCAAGGTTTTTCCCATGGCTGGTTTTGGGACTGTTCAAAAATAGGCTTCACTTCTGCCTTGCAAGTCAATTATAAATATCTGTGGCAGAATGCACAGCTTTACCAAAAAGTCCTCTCCAGTGGGAAGGAAAAAAAAAAAAAAAAGTTGCAACTCCCACCACATTTTGGGCTTTTTTCTTACCATAATCATGTTAATGCTCATTTAATTATTCAACAAGCAGATAATGCAGCAGTTTCCTAAATACGAGTCCCTCAGGATTGCCCGGGGTGGTTATTGCGGAGATGTTTAAGAGGATTTGAGGCGCTTTCCTGCTTTTTTCCTGTCTTCTGCTGACATCTGCTGGGTCTTGTTCAGACTGCACAAACCCTCCCGGTGACACTGGGGAGGGACAGCCCAGAACATCACAGTTCTGGGCTTTAAGAGGCTTCTAAAAGGATCCCACTCTTCGCTTTTCCCACCAGGATTGTTCTCCTCAGGGCTTTCTTGCTTGGCCCAAAAAAATCCCTGCCCTGCTCCCTAGAACTGACTGGTTTTCCTGGTTTTATTTTGTGTGTTTTGATGGAAAAGGCAGGTGAGGGGGGCTAAGTCACTCCTCAGCTTCCCAACTCCCTACACCTTGATCCTTGATGCTTTCTCCAAAGGCTGTTTCAACTTCCCAAACTGGCTGTATCTCCAAATAAAAGCTAGTTTGGGATTGTTTGGGGTTTTTTAAAGAAAAACAGGAATGTCCTGACTATGTATTTTCACTTTGGAGCAATAAAAATGAAAAATATCTATTCCATAATCCAAATATTTACCAAAAAAAACCCTGCTAAATATAGGGACATATGAGACAACTACCCCAAGCTGTGGCCTGAATAGCTTTTCAGGAACATCCAGGTAAGGATGGAAACTCTTGCATCAAACCAGGTGAGAATATGGGCATTGAGCTCTTGCTCCAAGCACCTCCCACATAGCCTGTGGAGGCATGGGGACGTAAAATTAAAAATCAGGAATAAGAACTTCATACTTCCTGGAAGAGTTCCTGAAAGAGTTCCTCAAATAGTTCCTTAAAGAGCGCTGGAAATAACCCCTGGGAGAGTTCCTGGGAAAGCTCTTCCAAGGGGTATGAAGGAGGTATTCCAGGCTCTTCCAGGAGGTATGAAGGTATAATGCCTGATTCTAGCTCCCCGTGCCTTCACAGACCACGAGGCAGGTGCCCTGAGCAAGAGCTCGATGCCCATATCCCACCAGGAGCTCCCATTCCCACTTGGATGTGCCTTGCAGCTGAATTCTGCACACCTGCCCACAGCTGGGGCACACAGGTGTCCCCCAGGATATGCCAGCACCAAACCTGACCTCCAGGCAGACTCACACCTGCCCTGAGTCCCCAACTCCTCCCTCAATGCTCAAGTGGCTTTGGAAAAATTGTCCCTTGAAGGACACTGGGCTCTGAGTGTCACGGGGGGATCCGGAGCTCTCTTTGGGCTCATGTGCCCCAGGAAAACACACACTGTGCCTCTGGGACACACAGCCTGCTGCTTCCTGAGGCTCCTGCCCTGCGGGGTCAGGAGGTTTTGCAGGAGCATCTCAGAGCTGATGATGGAGAAGGAAATTTTTGTGAGGACATGGAGGGACAGGACAAGGGGGAATGATTTGAGACTGAACAAGAGCCGGGTTAGAAGGGATTTTGAGAAGGAATTGTTCCCTGGGAGGGTGGGCAGGCCCTGGCACAGGGTGTCCAGAGAAGCTGTGGCTGCCTCTGAATCTCTGGAAGTGGCCCAGGCCAGGCTGGACTTTGGGGCTTGGAGCAGCCTGGGATAGTGGAAGGTGTCCCTGCCCAGGGCAGGGTGGAACAGGATGGGCTTTAAGGTCCCATCCATCCCAAATGGGGAAGAATCTGTGATTAAACTTGCAGAGATGGTAGGGAAATTAAAGCAGGTAAAAAATCACAGCGATGCTTTCCTGGCCAGGGCCACAGGGGGGGACTCTCCTACAACTTTATAGGGGGAAGAGTATTTCAAGAGAGAAGCAGAAAAGGAATAAATCAGTCTTACAGCTGAATATGCAAAGTCCATTTTAGGCTTTAAGTTTTTAATATTTTAATCTGTGAAATTCATTAACAGGTATCGGTTTGCTTTCATGTCCAGCTGCTGCTCTGGCTCCTTTCACCTCCTGGTGTGATGCTGCAAATTGTATGTTGCAAATATCCTGTTAATTTTTATTAATGAATTGAAGAGACTTGGTTGATCCAGTTTAGATAAAAATTACAAAGCAAATCCCTGTCAGCTCACAGGTTCTATGTTATACAACCTCTCTGACCAGATTCCAGAGCTGACAGGACCTGGCCAAGGTACACCAAGGGCCAGAGCCAGATGTTGGCAGTGGTGGAAGGTGTAGAGGGTAACAAGATAGATTTGGATTAGGGCAGCAGGGCAGGAAAAAGGGAAAACAACATGGAAAAGTGCTGGGAGAGAGGGAAGAGGTGCATGGCTAGTGCTGGTCAACTTCAGCCAAACAGGGAGTCACATCTGCCTTACAGTAAAGCATTAAAAATATCCAGAAGAAGAACAGAAGCACAGTCTGAAGTTTTTATTAACATGGCCATATTTTGGTGTGGTTTTCTGTACTTTCTGCTAACACCTGCCTGCCTTGAAATCTTGATACAAACATCACTTTCTACTCCCAGACATAGCACACACTGAAAACATTTGGAGTTCTCAGATGTGACCCAGAAAATCAAAAGTTAAAACACAAGCATTGTTCCCTTTTACTCGTAGGAAGTGAATATAAAAGGCACACTAACTCTCAGTTTCTAGGAAGTTAATATAATAGCCAGTAAGTATCACCCTGAATTCCCTGTACAGTGTCTCTCTGTGCTAAAATGCAGAAGAAACCCTTAGCACCTCTAATTGAATCTCAGCTATTGTGCTACTTCATTTAGTGGGAGGCTGTGGGTTTGTGGTGAGAGTCACGACTAAAATGAAACTGAGAATGAGCTGCCAATTCCCACAAAAGTGGAGGTGACCTCGAAGTTCCTTTAAAGGCTTCTCCAAAAAGAAGACATTAACATTCTAATTAGGGCTTCCTTTTAGTGGGGAGACAATTTGTATTGCACTCCTGCCATAATTCTCATTATAAGTGAGCAAATAATTGTTCCTACTCAACACATTAAATTCCTATTATATCTTCAAAACATTATCTAAACCCAAAAGTCAAAGGGTTTGTTTTTTTTTTTTTTTCTGCTGGAGGCCAGCCAGTGCTTGAATTGTTGTGCCAGGAAAAGTGCAACAGTGACAGGCACATCACATCCCACGGCAGATGTGCATAGTGGACAACAGAGACTCATCTTCACCGCCTTTAATGATCCTTTTTGAGGTCCTAGCTCTGTGTGACAGCACAAAAAGAAAGGAATTTGCACCAGGAGCAAAGGAATTTTTTGGATTTCACACGCTCCCAGGATGGGTCCCTCATCCATCCCTCTGTCACCCACTCCTCAGTGACATCAGGCATCCCTAGGACACTCCAGGAATCATGGAATAACCTGGATGTCCATCTGCTTGTGTCCAGCTGGAAGGGACAACAGCTGAATTTTCCTCTTCATCGAAGGCCACAGAAGCATCTCTTTGCTTCCCACTTCCCTCTATCCAGCTGTCAGTTTTCCTGGAGTTAATGAATAAATTTGGAGACTGTGAGTCTTCCTTCGAATATGGATGAAATTGGTCATTTGGTTCAGAAATGATTCTGAATTATCCTGACAGGTGGGTGGACACCACACCCACTTCAGTGCTATTTCCATACAAAATAAATTTGAAAGCAGGAGTGGAATGAGAACATTATTAAATAAAATTTTTAAAAAGAGGACCTCATGTCTTAGGAGAGTTAATTAGTATCTCACACCTGCTGGAAAACTAATTACTGATGGGTTAATTTTGGCCAGGCAGCTGGGAAGTCTCAGTGATGGAAGCACAGTGGGGTTGTGATGCTGCAGGGCAGGAGTCCTTTGCACAGGATCCATGGCTATGGATCACAAGGCTCTCTGCCAAGGCCAACAAGCCCAGTCCAACCTGTAAATAAAGCACTCACTTACAAAAATAACTTGAATTTCTGAATTTCTGAGTTTTTTTCAGGCTGCCTTTGGGATTTAAAGTTATTGTGAAATGTTACTCTGAGATTTTTGGGGATGTCTAAGTGATCCTTGAGGGCTCCTTCCAATTTGGGACCTATGAAGAAATCATTTTGCTTGCTTGGTCTTGGGGATTTTAGTGATCCTCTAAGATCTACGCTAACATTCCTTTCCCTGGATTCAGCCAGGAAGAGTCTGGAAACATGTTCTTAACCAAGACTGTGAAACAAACCTTTCTTTCCTAAGCCTTCTTCAAAAGATAATTTTGCAGCATTTATTCTAATGTAGAGCAGGAAAGAGAACCATGTTCAGTTTGGGGGTTGTATTTTTCTCTTCAGTTCAGCCACACAGAGCCGTACTCAGCTGTAAATAAAATCTCCCCAAGACCTCCTACCTGATCAGATCTTTTTTTTTTTTTCATCATTTCTGTAACAAATAAACCTTTTACAGAAAGATGGAGAAGGATTAAACACCAGTTAAATGCACATTGCTGCTATTTATGATAACAGGCAGATATGCCAGGAGAGGTTTGGAGTCCCAGAATCCCAGGATGCTTCAGGTTGGAAGAGATCTTCACCCCCTGCCATGGGAAGGGACACCTTCCACTGTCCCAGGCTGCTCCAAGCCCCATCCAGCCCAGCCTTGGACACTTCTAAATATGCTCTATTTTTACAGTTTTGGGGCAATAAAATCTAATAAATCATATTAGCACTGGTAAGTGCAAAGGTACAGCTGCTATGGCTGGGTGGGGGCAGTTTTGCAAATTCCAGACATTCCTTTTCCTGATTGTTTGTAAGAACTTGTTTAAAAAAGGGCAGGGTCTTGATATGTGGGCTATCTTGATACCTGTGGAATCACTGTTACAGGTGGCTCTGAAGTGGTAGATTGGCCTAAAATCCCTCTTGAGGAAGCTTCCTGCTTTAGCATGAAAGAAAAGGATGTGAACTGGCCAATTAAAATCCATCCATCTCCCAGAATTCCATAAACCGGCATTGGATATGTTTGTCATGGGCTGGATTTGTGCTGTAGTGGCTGTCACCTACAGCTGGCTCAGCTGAGTGCCCAAGCACAACTTGGCTGCTGAGCCTTGGCCAGGTTTCCCTGCAGATCCCTAGGGATGCAGTGATTCCTTTGGGAGAGGGGTAGAGGTTACCAGGATGCTGAGAATCCTTGATTCCCATCCTTCCCAGCTTTTCCTACCATCCTGCCTACTTTCCCTGCTAACTTTTTCTTCTCCCAGGGACAAATATTCCTCTCTTCCATCCCAAACTGTTCCGTGATCCCGTGTTATTTCCCACGGAGGTTGAACCAGCAGCACTCAGATGAATGTATGTCACAGTCTAGGAGTAAAGAATTTCCACACCCCTCCCTCTAAATCCAAATCGAAATAAAAGTAAATCATGCTGGGAAGGAAGCACAGGAATCAAGGTGATACGTCCTGCAGCAACAGCAGCTGGGGGGGTTTCGGTGCCCAAAGCCCAGCAGCTTTGCTGTTTGTTCCTTTTGTACTCTTCCTTTAACAATCACACATTAATTTGAGGACTCCCAGGGTACTGGGAAGGCTGAAAAGCTGTGTCAGGACCAGAGCAGCTGCTCAAATCCCTGTGACCTCCGAATTTGTGGAGCTGTTACCCCAAACTCATTTGGCACAGGGAGCTCTTCAGCTGCCTCCCACTGCCAGCAGAGTGGGAATGGTGCTCTGGAGCTGGTGAAAGATGCACCTCGTGCCCATGGGCTGCTCTTTCCTCCTGCCCCCTTGGGGTTTCCATCTGTCATTTCCCAGGAAGATGTGTTTTAGCCAATGCTGCCTGCAGGTTCCCAGCAGGACAATGATGATGGTGGGTGTCTCTGTAAGGGCAGCAAGGGAGCAAACCCCCTCCAGGCACACCAGGACAGGGCTATTCCATGAGCCTGGGCTGTAATTTGTCATCCTGGCATTTTAGCTGGGCTGGGCAGCATAATGCCCAGTGTGGCACCTATGTGTGTCTCCATCCCTGGGCACAGTCCTGTCTCTCCTGCCCTCCCTCACCTTTTGGGAGGAAATGAAAGGGGAGGCAGTGGTGGAGCCAAGAATGAGAGCCCTGCGATCACCACTCCCCTCCCTGTGCTTCTCCTGGCCTTAATCATCCCTCCCACGCCCCCTCCACGTTCAAGGTCCCTGATGTCTCCTCAAAATTCCCATCCTCGGCCCCCACTTATTTATGCATTTCCAGCCTGCAAGGCAAAAAATGTGCAGCAGTAAATTCAACTGCTGGGAGAGACAAATATTTATTATTCTTGGCTTGGTGATGGGGCAAAGTTTTGATTTTATTCTTTGTGTTCCTCATTTAAACCATGGTGATTAATCAGCATTGAGCAATTTGTTTCCCCCCTCTCCCTAGGACTAGCTCTGTGTGATGCTAAATCCAAGCCAAGCCTGTTCAATATTTGATATATTTTAAACCTGCACTTTCCTTTTTCATTAAAAGAGTCTCTCACCCTCATTTCTGAGATAACAACTTGGAATAAAGTAGCTCTTTGTGAATGCTGGGGGAGCGATGCTGTCTAGGTCTGATGTCTGAAATGTAACACATTAAAATATAATCATCTTTCCACCTGTGCAAAATTAATCAGATTGCATAATGATCTTAATACAATTTCCCTGGTGACCTTTATTGAAGAAAGAAGAAATTCTTCCTGATATACTGAAAACAACCATGGCAAAGCAGAGTTTCTCTAAACTTTGGTGCTGTCATTCTCTCTAAGCTCTTGAAACAAATCTAAACCTCCCTCCAGCTTTACAACATCCAGTTCTGCACCATTCTCTAGAAGCATCTCATCCATGGAACCCCAAAAATCTACCCCAGAATCTCTGCCTGGATTTCTGTAGCATTCTCAGGAACACCTGCCCTGGGAGCAGTCCTGCTCTCACATTCCACTTAGTTGGGTACCATGCTCACAATCTTCTGGGAGCAGAAAACAATCTGGACTGATAAGCACTAAAAAAGGTTAATTATAGTTTAGTTGCTCTGAAAAGATTATGTTTTCTATTCTCTAAGCATTTCAACAGAGCTCTGAATAGAAAGAATAGAGCTCAAATGGAAAGATTTTCAAGAGTTTGATTCAAGACGTTGTCTTTTCTCTCAGAAGAGCTGCAGAAGAGCCACTGGAGAGACACTTCCTTTCCCCAAAGCCACTTGGGAATCCAGCACAAAAACTTCCCTGCTGTTCTCCCCTCCAAGCAAAGTTTCCAGGACCTCCCGGAAGCCAAATATTGATTAAACCCCACAGGTCTGTGCAACGCATGGCAAATCCACAGGAATCCCAATGCCAGAGGACAGGGATGGATGGGATTTTGGGAAGGAATTGTTCCCTGGGAGGGTGGGCAGGCCCTGGCACAGGGTGCCCAGAGAAGCTGTGGCTGCCCCTGGATCCTTGGAAGTGTCCAAGGCTGGGTTGGAACAACCTTTTGCAGGGCTGTTGCTCCTGCTGGGTGACTCCTGAGAGGATTAATACAATTTTATCCTGTAAAGAGCAACCATCATTGTTAGCAAGATAAAAACCATTCCATCTGTCCTGGCTGGTGTCACCTCAAAAGCCTTATTTTTCTCAGGTGTGAGTGAATTACCTGAATCTGCTCCTATCGTTGATAGAGCTTTGATTCAGGTCCACCTCTACCCTGGGATCAGCTGGGCTCATTGCAGGCAGGGAAATCACTGACACTTCCTTCTTCCAGAAATAAGGAAAAAAGGCAAAACTCACTTCTCATCTAATGGGCTTCTGAGAGACAGCTGCCTCCAAAGTTCACCTGATAAACTGCACTGTTCTTGGGGCTTATCAAAGCTTGATGTTTAACAGTGCTTTGCAATAAATGCATGTCTGCCTCAGAATACAATGGTAACTCAGTAACATGGAATCATGGAATGGCTTCCCTTGGAAGGGATCTTAAAGCTCATCTCACAGCACCCCTGCCATGGGCAGGGACACCTTTCACTATCCCAGCTTGTTCCAAGCCTGGAAGTCCAACCTGGCCTTGGACACTTCCAAGGATCCAGGAGCAGCCACAGCTTCTCTGGGCACCCTGTGCCAGGGCCTGCCCACCCTCCCAGGGAACAATTCCTTCCCAATATCCCATCCATCCCTGCCCTCTGGCAGTGGGAAGCCATTCCCTCTTGTCACTCCAACACTTCTGAAGACCCTCTCCATGTGTCTAGTAGCTCTTCCAGGTACTGGAAGGCCACAGTGAGGTCACCCCAAAGCTTCTCCTCTCCAGGCTGAACAATCCCAGCTGTCCCAGCCTTTCCTCCCAGCAGAGCTGCTCCATCCCTCTGATCATCCTGGAGCCTCCTCTGGGCTCTGTCCAGCAGCTCCAGGTCCCTCCTGTGCTGGGCCCCAGGGCTGGGGCAGCTCTGCAGGTGGGGTCTCACCTGAGCACAGGGGCACAGGAGCAGAATCCCCCCCTCCCCTGCTGCCCACACTGGGGCTCAGCTCAGGGCACGGGAGGGTTCTGGGTCCCAGCTCTCACCCACAGCACCCCCAGGTCCTTCTCCAGCTGCTCATCCCCAGCCTGGATTGATCCCAGGGTTTGCCCTGACCCAGGGGCAGCACCAGCACCTGGTCTTGTTAAACCCCATGAGATTCCATGGGCCACTTCTGGAGCTTGTCCAGACCCCCTGGCTGGCCCTGTCCTTCAGGAGAGTTTTAAAGTCACCATTTCTGCAGTAGCATTTGAGGGATGAGCACATGTGTGCAGGAAAACAAGGTGAGAACCATTTATCCCCTTCCAACAGCTGGAAATTATCCTTAATTTTAACCTTTCCAGTTACACCTGGCATGTACTGGAGAAAACTGTTGGAAAATGGAGAAGCCACTTCCCAGCCACTGAGAGCATCACTCAGGAGGAACTTGGGACCACCACCGTGGCTGTCATACACTGGACACTCCTGTAAACATCAAGTGGTATTCCCTTGGAATGTGTGACAATTCCCAGGAAGAATTTTCATGGCCCAAACCAGCCCATTCCCACTGGGTGTTTTCATACCATTTGCTAAAAAAATAAATTAAAAAATCACATTTTCTTTTTTTCCAATCCCTTTTCCACTTTACTGACTGTTTTCCAGGTTTCTGGAAGGATTCAAGCTGTGATGGGAGGATGCTGAGTGAATGTTGTGGGACATTTCTGCCAGCAGACTGACACTTATAACTCACCATGACCACACTCGTGGTCCTTTCCCTCGCTCCAAATCCTGGGTGCAGAGACTCCCCACCATTAATGCAAAAAAATATTTAATATTAATATTGTATTTCCCAACAGATCCCTGACAGATCTGCAGGGCTTTCTTTATAGTCTTGCTCACAGTAGTAAATACTTAAGGGAGAAAATAGAAATAGCTCCATTTTCCACCTTGATTTCCTTTTCCCCTCCCAGTGGGAATTACACTGCCCTGCCACAACCCCAGAATTTCTCATTTGGATCTTCTCTGGTCTGAAAATGTACCAGATGTTGTGCTAAGCCTCCTAAGAATCCTGTTTGGGATCTGCAGGATCCTGTAGGAATTAAATCAGTGGCAGGAGGGGTGATTATCACCTTGATCTGCCAGTGAGTGCTTCTGCCACTCAGGGGAAGCTGCTCATGTCTTGGCTTAGCCCAACAAATTTTGGTGTTTAAATAGCTCTAAATTACATCCCAAGGCACAGAGCCGGAATTTTACTCCCTGTATCCAAAGCTGGACTAATGCCTCGCTTCCCAAAGGGAAATAAAAGGGATTTTTTTTTTTTATACTGGCTCACTCTGTGAGGTTCCTGCTGTTGGTTCTGGCTGCCAGTGCCTGCTCACAGCCTAAAATCTGGAGTTATTCATGACATGGCATCCCCAGAAAGCAAAGTTTGGGATTCTGTATTAACTGACAGGATGACACCCCCAGAAAATAAAAGAGAAAAAAATACCCCCCGTGCCCCCAAATCTTGTACACCTGAGAAAGATTTCCCCACAGTATTCTCAATTCTAAAAATTTAGCTAAAATTGAGTTAATTTTAAATAACACGGCCCCCCATTGCTGAAAAAAGTTGGAATTCTGAGCTCTCTGCATTGTGGGAGAAGCTCTGAACACCTGGACAACACAAAGGAGCTGCTGGGGATGGAATTTCCCTCGGATAAGCATGGACAGCACTAATGACCACCAGTGTCCAGCCCCAGGGTCCTTCCCAGGGCTACAGATGCTGTAGCTGTTTTAGAAATAAAGAAACAACTTCTGTTTTCCCTCAGGAAATTGGGAGAAAATGTTCCTATAAAAAGCACACAACCCTAATGAATATTAGGAACAGAGCTGACAGATTTTGCAATAAAAGTCAGACAGCAAAACAATAACAGTGTCTTAAACAGGATTAAAATATAACATTTTACTTGTTGTTTCAAAGAATAGATTTTTTTTTTTCTTTCTTCCATCAGTCTTATCTGCATGTCCAGCCTCCAGCTTAACTCCAAACAGATGTTTTAGTGCCAATCCCAAGTGCAAATATGCCAAGAAAAAGGAATTAGGGAAAAGAAACATCAGGTGGGGTTTTTTTTTTCCCCCTGTGTGAGAGGCTACAGTGCATTTATCATGCCTGAAAACAAGCACCATTGCTCAAAATATTTGGTCAGAAACCTCAGCTTGAGAACGAGGTATTGGACAGAGAAGTCACATCGACACCACATGCAGACAGCTCCCAAAGATGAACATTGCCAGGGATCTGCTGGGGGAGAAACTGGAAAAAAGGGAAAACCAACACAGCCACAGCAACAACACAAAGTCCTTTGACTGCCAGAGCAGAGCTGTCCTCACCCAGACCTCGTGGTGAGACCTTCAGCTGTGGAACAGGGACAGAATGGTGATGTCAATCTCTTCCTTGCTAATTACACACATTTATCTCTTGGCTCTTCCAATCTTTCCAGAGAAATCCAGGTTGTCATCACAATTGGTTTGATTTTACCCCAAAAAATTTGCACAGCACAACAGGACACTTTTCTCATGTGAACATGGTTCTGCTTTTTTCCTTTGCTGCTTCACACTGGAGAAAAACATTTTTCTTTGTCTTTTTTGGGTGTTGGTGACAACAAACAGTGAAAATTCTCAGCTCCCTGCCCAAGCTGTGACAACACACTCAAAACTTTGAGGTAAAACCAGAAATTGTAACCAGGTGCCTGAATTCATGTTATGTATTTCACAGGTAATGAGTACTACAAGTTTTGGAAACAACTGTGTGTGTGTCCTTGAGACCCTTTGCCCTTCCCAAATCTGTCTGTGCACGGTCACCTCATAAAATATTCCCTTTTTCTCCTCTTCCCTGTGGGATCCATTTGTCTTTTCAGCATGTTTGTGTTCAAAGTTATCAAAGTGGAATGGTGATGGCACTGCTTAGCCTACCAGCCAGCTGGGCTTGGGAATGGATCCATCCTCTTCCCATTAATTCCTCTTTAGTGCCTTTCCCTACCACAGGCTCATGGATCATCCTGCTTTATTCCAGAAGAATACAGCCATAGGATGACAATTACTGATACAGCATAAAAGCTGGAGCTAAAGACCATGGCAAAAAGAAAACAGAACTGATGTGGGAAGGGATGAAAAGATGAAAAATTGACTGGAGAAGAAAATTGGAACGAGCTAATTTACAAAAGAAAATGAGCAAACCACAGCCAGGTAGCTCTGAATAAGATTAATTGCTACACATTGCCTTCCTCTTTGCAATTTTTATCTTATTTCAGCTTCTCTTGCACTTTTCTAAGTGGCAGTGCTGTAATCTCAGGAACTTTGATTCCATAACTTTGCCAGGTGGGCATTGTTTGCATAAATTGCTCTGACTTTGGAATTGGGACTCAAATTCCAGCAGCAGCCGAGGATTTGCTCCATTGACTTGGATGGGTTTATTTTTAATTTATTACTCTGAGGTCAGAAGGCAGAGCTCCGGATATAAATCTTGAACATAAATAGACAATTCCCAGATCCAGACAGTAGAGCCACAAGTACCACACAGAGAAACAAAGCCAGGCAGGCATAAAACTGTCTGGAGAGTTAAACCAAAGGGGGCTGTGCATTTATTAGTAGTTTTCTGTTTATTAAACTCCAAAAAGAACTCATTAATTGAAACCAAGTAGTGTTTAGTGAAATGGGAGCCTGTCAAAACTGGGGAGGACAACGGATCGGTCCAAATGTGAGTGCAAATTTTGTCTAGGAATTTTAAAGCGTGCCGATTGTCATGGACTACGGATGCGCACCATACAAACTCCATACATCTGCCCCTGGGTGACAATAAAAAGCGCAGTTTATTATAAACCGAAGTAAAAATGAAAATAAAATTAAAAAAAAAAAACAACTAAAATCACAGTTTTGTCATTGGTATGTGGAGGTTGTTCCAAGGGCCCATCCAGAGCTCCTCCTCATCGGACTGTGTGTGTTCACTGTGAGACTCCACGGGCTCCTTGACTTCCTCATGGTCAACAACCGACTCCTGCTCATCTGTGCTTTTCAGTTTGGCCGCCCCGGCCTTTGTCACTATGTTTTCGGCCCCTATAGTAGAGGAAAAGGAGACACTGCATGGCCTAGAGTTCATTTTGTCACTTGGGGATGGTCCCTTGGACAACGTGTTCAGCGGGACGCTCTCCTCATGTGTCACCGCCAGCTTGTCCAGTTTCTTGAACTGCTTCCCCAGCCTCACTGGGGACGTGGATTTTAAATTATTGCCGAGGCAGACGCGGCGGGTGCGGACGACGGAGCCGTTCTGGGCGATGTAGATGTTGCCATTGCTGCTGGGCTGGAAGCTGGGGTTGCTCAGCCGGTTCCTCTGGCTGGGGTCGGGAGCGCTCTCCTCACCCGTGGAGCTGGTCTCGTACTCTGGGTCCACCACCAACTTGATCCTCTTCTTTTTGGCCCACTGTTGGACAACAAAAAGAAAGGTCAGTGCAATCCAGCACTATTTCTTCATTTCCCTGCCCCTTTCTGTTCATTGATTAATAGCTCTCATTAATTTCTCTTAATTTTGCATCTTTCCCCGTGGGATGTGTGCAAAAACTGGAGGGCCCTGAGGAGGAAGTGAGGGCTGTGTGAGAGATACCTTTAGGAAACTGCTCCAAGGTGTAAATTCTAGGAAGGCCTTGGAAGTTTTCTTCCCGTGCATTGTGAATTCCATGCACTTGGTAGCTCTGATTTGTGTGCATCACACATCCAGCAGAGAAAATCCTGGGATGTACACCAGGGAAAATCTCAGGCACAGCGCTGGCAAAACTGGTTACAAAAAGAACAGCTCCGTGTAAGGCTTTGTGGCTGTTTCAGACAGGTGGGATCAGTGGAAATACTCAGGAAGATGGTGGAGAAACAAGGCTTTAGGTTTATATAACTTATGTATTTTCTCAAAGAATTAATGCAAACAATTTCCACGCTGCTGTGACTTTGTAGTAGCAGTGATTCCTCTATGGTGAGCACACAACCCCCACTAGTTATTATAATTTATAATTGATCTTTTAAAAATAGATGCCTCCTTGCAGCACACTGAAGAGCTATTACCCTTCTTGAATGAATAATTCAAACACTAAGATGCCATCACAATTAACCTCCACTGCAAAACACACACAGGAACATGAGAAAAGCCAGTTTTTAGAGAAAGAAAATCATGCAAGGTACAAATAGCTGATTACTCTTCAGCTTTCGAGAAGTTACACTTGGTAAAAATTACTTAGATGTCTGTTTTATTGTTCCTGGTAAAGACAAACAATGTTGTTCACATGGATATATTCCAGTGGACCTATTCCTAATTAGTTTTAGTGGGATTTACATTGAAACATTGTGTGGAGTTATGACATTGTGCTGTGTGGGGATGCAAAGGGGGAGGTAAGTGGCTGTGGCTCAAGTTCAAAGAGATGTTTGAATAAAATAAAATAAAATAAAATAAAATAAAATAAAATAAAACAAACCCACTGTACTCTGATAGGCAGGAAAGGTAGAGGCTGGGAAATGTTCTGACTGTTTCCTGACCCAGCTCACTTGGTCCTCCTGCCTCAGCATTCCTGGCTTGTGCATCACTGGTGCTTGCAACCTGAATCCTGTGATCCAGGAACAGCCCAATGCCAGCTGTCCCAGTTATCCACTGCAGTTTTGGGAATGTTGTTTTGCTGCAATTCCACTTGTCCTCCCTGTAAACAGAGCTAACCTTGGCAGCAGAGAACTCACCTGAAGATTAGCAAATGTATTAATACAATGTTAATGTATAAGATGAAAACACAGATGATTTTGAAATCTTTACGTCCTCCTAATCATGGATGACTTTAAAATCTTTACATCCTCCTCCTCATCATTCCCATTCTTCCCTAAATCCAATGTTTCATTGCTCCATGGAAACCAAACTGCCTATATCTATGACTGAGTATATCTATAGTGTGTATATATATGTTTACATATATATCCACAGGGCTGGAATTAGTTTGTTTTTCCACAGTTCTCTCCCAAGGACAGTGAAATGCTGGATCAATACACTTTGCCCTTTCCTTTTGGCTGTCTCCAGCCCATCAGCATTACTTAGGAAAGACCACACAGAAGGCACAGCAAACAAAGCCACTCCTCACTGCAAACCATCACCTACTGTCAGTCCTCTTTAAAAGGAGGTGGAATCACCCGTGGCCTCTGACTCTGTAATTCCAGTACCCAGGGGCTCATCTGACTGGGACTGGCTGCTTTCCTGGGCCACCTTTTTCCTTGTTTTCATTCCTTTCCTGTTTGTGTCAGAGCTCTGAGTCTCAGTGTCAGTTGTGGCAGTTTTCCCGGATGTGGCACTACCTGAGCTTTTTGTCCCTGTGGTACCTTTGGAAGTCGCACTGATTTCACTGTCTAGGCAAGAAGATTCATTCTTACTGGCAGAGTCTTCCCTGTCACTGTCCTCTGGATCAACCTCTTCGCTTTCCTCCTCACTCTCCTCACTAGGAGCAGCTGATTGTCCTCCCTTGTCCTCTCCAGCAGCAGCAGCTTTTGTGTTGGCAGTTTTAGAAACCGCCTTGTTTGAGTTATCTGCTGTCTCCTCTTCCTCTTCCTCTTCTTCTGACACCTCTTCTATGGTGTCCTCTATTTCCACACTGGCAGAGGAGGTTTTGCTCTTGTAGCTGGATCCTGAGGTTTTCCTGTAGCTTGTGTCCCTGTCACTACCTGAGGCAGTGGAGCTCATAGATTTCTGGCTGGAGCGCTTGCCACGGGAGCTGCCTGCCCTGCTTTTTACACTGGACATTTCCATGCTTCTCCTGCTGCTGGACTCACTGGTCCCTGACCTGCTGTAGGAGCTCCGTGTGGATGAGCTCTTGGACAGGCTGCCATCCTCATCACTCTCAGAATCTTCCTCATCATTATCCTCTTCCGATGAGTCTTCCTCTGACTCACTGCTGGAGCTGGATTCAGAGTCCTCATCGGAATCCCCCAAATCCCCAGTTTCATCATCCGAGTCCACGGTGCTTTCCGTGGCTTCATCCTGATCCAGGGTTATTTTCAAGTAGTCTTTGTCTTCCGACTCAGAGCCGGAGCTGCTGCTCTTCTCAGAGGATTCATCCGAGGTGCGCCTCCTCCTCCTCTTCCTCCTCTTCTCATAGTCAGTGTCCTCCTGCTCACTCTCTGCTGTGATACTGATTGAAACTCCTGACTTGGCTTCATCCCTTTCAGACCCTTCCTCTCTGTGCGCCAAATCCTTGCCAAGGCCCTCCTGGAATTTCCTAGAGACACTGATGCGCTTCAACACGTGGTTTAGTTTCCTCATGGAAGGCCTGTCATCTGTGGATTTCTGGAAGTAGCTTCCCCTGATCATCATGGGTTTGTCCCCATCTGCTTGGCGAGCTGACAGCAGCTTGGCATAGCTGGAATCTTTCCTACCTTTCACTTTCTGCAGGATCATCGGGAATATCTTTGCTTTCTTCCACCGGGAATGGGCAGACCCAGCTCTTCCTACAGGTTTGTGGGCACTGACTGCCACACGACTTAAATGCATCACTGCCTTTAGCCTTCTTTTTCCCTGGCTGCTCCTAAATCCTCTTCCAGGACCATGGCTGAGGTCCATCCCAACACCTACAGGTCTCCCTTCCATTTGAGGCCCTGCTGCCTGGCTTATACCTCTGCTGGGAGGGCCTCTGACTGGACTCATGCCCTGCAAATTATGAAAATTAATTGATTACCACTTGAAAGAAAGTTATTGTGAAAACCTGTACCTTAAAATACAGTAGGAACAGATGCAACATTTATCTCCCAGTATCAAAATGAACTCACCTGTTTTAGTACAGTTTTTTTTTTTTTGCCAAAGTTATGGGAAATGTTTTGCAATTTTAGAGTTTTAGAAAGTTCTAGAATAGTCTGGAAATGCACAACTACCATACTCTACAGTGGGGAAAACACTGTAATGTTCTGTTTTCTCATTTAATAATGGATTAAGATCTGGTATTTATGAAAATTGGACCTTTTTTCTCAAAAGAAACGTTTACATCGACTTTCTTCTGATTGCCGCTGATAATTTAAAATTTTTTTTTAGATTTCATTGTGAACAAATGGCATTATGAACATTATGACAAATGAGTTTAGGTACTGCTTTTCTCAGTGGAAAGTCATCATTTATAAGAAGAATATTAGTAACAGACTCATAGAGTCATGGAGTGGTTTTAGTTGGAAGAGACCTTAAAGCTCATCCTGTTCCACCCCTGCCATGGGCAGGGACACCTTCCACTGTCCCAGGCTGCTCCAAGCCCCAAAGTCCAACCTGGCCTTGGACACTTCCAGGGATCCAGGGGCAGCCGCAGCTTCTCTGGTGCTTCACAGGGTGCCAGGGTCTGCCCACCCTCACAGGGAGTAATTTCTTCCCAGTATCCAACCTAATTTTTTCCTTTTTCAGTCTTTAGTCCATCTTCTTGTCCTGTCACCCCGGTTCCTGCAGAAAAGTCCTCCTCCAGCTTCCTTGTAGGGCCCTATAAACACTGGAAGGTTTCTCTGTTTGGTAATAATATAAAATGGAAATACCTAAGTGGATTTTTCTTTGAACTAAAACCAGATGTGGATGCTAACAGAAACTCGGCAATTCTTTTCTGTGCCTCGAAAACAAAAGGAATTTAATGCTGACAAACTTTACAGGTCACCAGAAGGGCCAGCAACGCTTAACACTGATCTTCAAAAACCTAATTCTTATCAATTCCAGTGTACAGCTGATGAGGTTTGGCGGCCCTTCAGGGACAGAATGAGCCCTCCAGAGTTTGTTTCTTACCTCCTCTGCTGCTGGCCCATGGGGACTGTAGTAGTAGCCACCGTCACTCTCCACCACGACCTCGCCGTACTCGTCGTACATTCCCGACGGGGACAGCAGACGCCGACGGCTCCCGTACTGCGGCAGCTCATACCTGCCAGGGACACCACAGCTCCTCAGGATGGGTCCAAATGTGCTCACACCTCTCATCACACAAACAGCAGTGTCACCGTTCACATCCAGAGAGATGGGAACGACTTTCCTTGTTTTTTCCCCCTTTCCTTTAGTTCTTAGCGGCAACCAAATCCCAGAATCCTGTTCCAACAGCCACAAGCCCCTTAGAGTAACCTGAATTTTGTGGTCTGTTGGATCAATCAAGACCCCTTTAAGTATATCAAGCTTCCTTCAATCTGCTTGATTTTTTTTTGGGATCTTTCTCAATAATGATGGAGTGAAAGAGTGCAAGAGCAGCTTCCTTGGGATCAGCTCTGGAGAATGCGAGCAGTAATTCCTGAAGAGCCTGTAGTCCAATGGGTTTTATCAGAACAAGGCAGGATGGGGTTTCTTGAGGGAAATTCGAAAGGGCACCAGGGCAGGATGGTATTTTCTGACAGAAATTTAGAAGGCTACAAGGCAGGATGGGGTTTTTTGAAGGAATTTAAAAGGCCAGCAGCTGACTGGAAACTGGGAGAAGAAAGGAATAATCCCTGAATTCAGGAGGGGAGGAGGTGATGGAAATTTATCTCCCAGGAAGCAGAAGTACACACACAAAGGATATAAACCCAGCATGAGGGATGGGATGTGCACTCTGCAACTGGAATCATGACATTCCTGAAGAAGCAGGGAGTTATCACACACACCCTTAACCTCTGGAAAGAGTTTTGTTGTTGGTTCATGCCTTCATGAACACAAAGATTAAGGTAATCCTGAGGTGAAGGGAAGTCCCACAATTAACTGCTGGAATAATAAACATCACCAGCCTGGAAAAGCAGCACTTTCAGAAATAAAGAGGAAAAATGGAACTATACCCGTGCTCATAACTGTAGTAATCCTGGCCATAGTATTCCTGCCCTGGATCAATTCCAGACTCCATACTCAACTCCTGGGAAAGAGAAACGCTGATTGAATGCAAACTGTGTGAAAAAGGCCCGAATGTAATTACTGATTTTATTATTCTTTATGATGTAATTTCTTCTTCTGACTGCAGAAATGATCCCCATCCTGTAGCACAAAAATACCAACGTCTCACATGTGCTCTTATTGCTTATTCTGGAAACAGTTTTGGGCCTAAAAGATTGGAAATAGAAAGATTTGCAATTGCACTGCAAAGCAAGGTGCTAAAGCTTCCAGCAGCAATGGCTCAGTTCAGTTCCAGCTGCAGTAATCCATCAGCAGCTGACTGGCACCAGGAAAAAATCAGATAGCAGTTGGAGAGCAATGGAATCATTCTGTCTGGAAATCTGAAACTGTGGGATGAAGCCAGTGGGAGCCACTGAAAAATGCTCATGGGGAAAATCACAGTGGTTAGGAGTGGTTTGGAAGAGACCTTAAAGCCCATCCAATCCCACCTTTCATTAGCCCAGATTGCTCCAAGCCCCATCCAACCTGGCCTTGGAAGTACCAAGATGCAGTAAATTTAAGATATTTAATTAAAATAACAGAACTGGGCTGACAATGCCAGAACATTGCTTTTTATCTAAGAGCTGGGGGGGAAAATTACCTGAGACAGACAAGTTCTTATTACAAAATGATGTAAAAGCCATTTCAAAACTTATAGAACAATTAAGAAATGAAAAATGGTGGTACCTCTGGTCTGAGAAGAGAAGGTCTCAGCAACTGCTGTTGCTACGAAAGAAAATGGGAGAGTGGTTAATTAGGCAGCAACAATTAAAGTGCAGGTTATTGGTATCTAAGATTAGTAGTAAATGCTAAAACCGTAGGTCTTTTGGAACTTTTTTATGGAAGGCAGCTGGATACTTCCATACCCTGTGAGAACACTGAGCACCTGATGCAGTAAAACCCCTTCACAGTCCACCATTTCTTTTGCCTAAATATAAAATCAGTTTTCCAGTTTTTGTGGTGATTGTCTGACATTTATATCTCAAGAACTTCTACCAAAGGCCAAGAGAAGTAAATTTTGTATTTAAATTAAGAGATACAAACCAGCTGTGCAAAGAGAGGAAAAAAGATCAGCAAATATCAACCTTTGTGATAGAAACATATTTTGGAGAACTTTACAATTATTAAGTGAGATTGTATTGAAGGAAACTCTTCTCCCTGTTATTAATTTCTGGAGAAAATTAAACTGCAGGAGCAGAAGAGGTGGAGGGAAGGTCCAAGGAGCCCCATCCCTGCCTGGCAGGTGACTGGGTGTGACACTGGAAAACACAGCAGTCGTGGAGGGAGTTCCCTGGGAAGCTGCTTCTGGCACCTCGTGAAGCAGCAATCTCCCAGCCTGGAGGTCGCACTCCTGCCACAATGGATCTCAGCCCCCGGGGGATCTACGGCTCATAAACTTCTTGAATCACTTTCAATTTCTGGTCTGTAAAACAGTTAGTACCCGGAGATCCACAACACACAGTCCTACACTGGTCTGGGTTGAGAGGGACCTTAAAACTCAGCTCATCCCACCTCCTGCCATAGCAGGGACAGCTTCCACTATCCCAGGAGGCTCCAAGCGTCATCCAAGCTGCCCTTGGACACTTCCAGGGATCCAGGGGCAGCCACAGCCTCTCTGGGCACCCTGTGCCCACCCTCCCAGGGAACAATTCCTTCCAGATATCCCACCAAAATTTCCCCTGCATCAGTCTGAACCAATCTCCCCTTGTCAGGGTCCCTCTCCAGCTTCCCTGTATCCCTTCAGACCCTGGAAGGAGCTGGGAGGTCTCCACACAACCTTCCCTTCTCCAGTCTGAGCAGCCCCAGCTCTCCCAGCCCAGCTCTATCAGGAACATGCTCCAGACCCCTCAGAAACTCCACAGCTTCCTCTAGACCTGCTCCTACAATTCCATGTCCTTATTTTGGGAGAACCAGAACTGTGCACAGAATTCCAGGTGGGGTCTCACAAGAGCAGAGTCTCTCCCCTGCTGCCCACACTCCTGGGCTGCATAGGAAAAGCACATTGGTACAATCAATATTTTAAAGGTAATTGGGCACCAGCCTTACCTCTTGCTGTGCATATCCTCGCCTAGAAGTCAGAAAAAGAAAAGAAATGTATTAGTATAATACTGTGAGCCTGCACAAAGATGCCCATTGCCATTCTTGCTGGAGAGGGGTGAAAGAGAATGTAATTAAAAATATAATTAGCATGGAAAGAAATGCATATCTCTAACACCGAATATGTTTTTCTTTTGGTTTGCTCTGGACACAGGGATTGTTGCACGAGAAAGGTTGGAGAGGATCTGGGATCTTTTCTTGCTTTGGATTGTGAATGGATGAGGAGAAATCCCCAAAGAGCCAGAGCATCCAGAAAGACTCAGCACAGGGAAAGGGGGATTGGGAGAGACCCTGCCCCATCCCCTCCCCACTGTGCCACCATCCATAGAGGGACCGGCTCCCTCACACATCTGCTCCAGCAGTGAAACCACTTCTCCTACTCCTGGACTTTCTGCATCCATCAGGAATCGCCCTGCAGCTTGTATTACTAATTACTTGTACCAACATTATAATTCTAATTACACCTTTCCCAGCTTTTTTTTTGTTGCTGTTGCTATCTGCAGTTGTTTAGCCACAGGCTTTGTGCTTCTATCTTATGGGGAATTTATTGTTGGCTTAATTAATTTTCTTGGAGCCATTCCTGGCCATGACCAATGCGTTTATGTCTGTCTAGTTCTTTATTTTCACATTTTGTGCCTGAAAATTGAAATGGTTTCGGCAAAACTAGAGAACAAAAATTTAGGTCTTGGAATTTTTCTTAAGGATAAGTCTGGATTACTTTTATTATGGTTTTTAAGAAGGAAAGGGTAAATGCTCAAAATTATGTTAGGCTTAACCAAGGATACAGCCAGCAGTCATGGGGAGGTCTTTAATTACACTAAATAAATAATAAAGACCAGAGAAATCCTTTTAATTCTTTAATACACCCATCTCTAAATCTTCCTATTAATATTCAGCACATGGAATTGATTATCAGCATTGAATTAATGCTGTCACCCATATAATATAAACCTCATGGCCAGCTTAAATGAAGATTTATTATCCAAAGATGATCTGTGACTTTTCAAAGCCCTCTCAAGGAATGCTGGATTTGGTTCCCATATCGCCTACAACAATCTTCAGATAAAGGAGGTCTGAGGAGAAGGAAGTCTATTACTCATAATTGCACTATATTGCAGATTAAAGGCATAATATGAGTAATTCTAATTAAATTTGGAATTCAACTTTCATAAAAATAGCACCATGCTGAGTTTTGCTGATACTTCTCAAATAATTTTGTGTGGCCATGATTAGAAGTAACAAAAAGCCCCCAGAAGACATAAAATACCCCTTCATTTACTACAGCACAAGGATCTATTCTGGCACAAAGACAAAGGTCAGGACAACATAATTTGTTTCCAGGCAGGAGTTAGAGCTCCCCACAGAGGGAGGGAGCGCTTCTGGGAAATGTTCTTAGCCAGACTTCACTGCAGTCTGGGAATCTCCCATGTGGAATGGGAAACGAGGCCATGGAGTCTGTGGGGATGTGGGGTAAAAAGACAGCCAGAACACAGAGCTGGTACTAAAGGAGAGAGACAAAGCCACAATGAACTCAAATGGACAAGATGTGATAACCTTTCACTGCTAAAAGGGGTTAGAGAAACTGAGATTTGCCTAACTTGTCCTTTCCCCAATTCCTGGAACCCCAGCAGGCGTTTGCTCTTCCATAACTTAAATCTGTTTTGTATCAAAAGCAAAATCATCCCGAATCCCAAATATTACAGATATTCCTCAGAGGGAGCAACTACTTAGCAGCTTGCCCTGGTTCCTAAAATGAAGGTTTTCCTGCAGTTCAGAGCTGGAACTGAGATCAAATTGGGAAGGAGGATGAATAAAAATAACACCGTGGTTCAATTCCAGCTTTGCATGGAAGAGGTCTCCACTGGTGCCTCTGTGATCCACTCTGCTCCTGCTCAGGACTTGGCCCTGTCACGCTGCTGATGAAAGGATGAGAGATACATCCAGGGTCACAGAGGACCCCAGCTGACCAAATCAGACAACCTGGGAGGGGTAAATTATATATAAATATAAATTATTACAGATGTTCAACTTGCTACCAACTCCTATACTGGATCTAATCCTTTGTAGCGCTCCAGAACTGCAGTACCATGGAATCATGGAATTGTTTGTGTTGGAAAGGACCTTTATGCCCATCTTCTTCCACCTCCACCCACTTTCCACTACCCCAGGGTGCACGAAGCCCCATCCAACCTGGCCTTGGACACTTCCAGGGATCCAGGGGCAGCCACAGCTGCTCTGGGCACCCTGTGCCAGGGCCTGCCCACCCTCAGAGGAAACAATTCCTTCCCAATATCCCATCTAAATCTCTCCTCTTTTGGTTTGAAACAATTTCCCTTGCAGCACCCAGACATCTCAATCGGACAGAATTTCCCTGGTACAGCTTCTTTCCCAGTCTAATTGAGTAATTTTTTAAACAAAGGCTTTTAAAAAAAGTCAGCAGGAGAACAAAAGTTGCATTATATCCAGACAAAACAAATCCAGTTTTGCAAAGTTTTGAACTTCATAAAATTTCCAGAATGAAAAACTAAATGTTCCTCACTAGTGAAGAGCTGATTTCCATGACCCCCTCCCAAACTGTCCTGAAATTATAAAATTAAATATTTAAAGTGGAACTTCTGTGTAATGTCCGTTCTTTCTGATTAAGAAACATCCCAATTAATTGCAGCCAAACTGAAACATTGGAGTTTATGCTGTGAATGACTCAACATCTCCACTTTTGCTGTGTGACCTTATGCACCACAAAATCAGATCCTCTTTGTGTCATATTTCACTGGGGATGTAAAGATCTGCACGACAGCCACTGTTTGCAAAGTCCAACATAGGGCTTGGGTACTTAAATTTAAATTTCTGTCTTTGGGGTTGATCCACTCTGAACATGAGTGGCCCAATAATTTTTCATGCCCATCTCTGCTCTCTTTCCACTCTCCCCTTGCCAGGAGCATGGCCAGGACACAGAGGGGAACATTTAAGTCATATTCCCACTCTGGCTCTTCAATCCTAAAAAGTCTCTACCTAATAGGTGCTGAGCTTTGGGAATATGATTAAAACATTGCAGTTGTGCCACCTTTGGAGAACGGAGCATCAAAAATATGCACATCTCATAAATAACACGGATTATTTTACAGCAAAAATAGGATAATAGGATAATCCCTCCCCTAACACTTTTAGCTATTCCTACACCTACCTTGATCCTACAACCAGCAAGGGTTTTAAGTAAAGGAAAATTGTAATCAGCAGAACTTGTGAGATGGAGTTCATGGAGTTTGGCACTGGGACAAAGAAAGAGAAACTACCTTGAGCAGCTTTTGACTGAAGCATCCACACATGTCCTAACTGCAGACTTAAAAATAAAACAAAAAACAAAGAAAAAAACAAAAAACCCCCACAAACAAACAAACAAAAACAGGAGAAAAGAGAAAAAGCCAAGCACCACGGAAATGTTGAGTCTGACAAACAGTCTTAAAAAGAATTGAATACCTTTTTGCTCAGACTTACAATGTTGATACTGAACTGGAGTTTTAGTTTTGCTTCATTAGGTAATATCTGCCTTTCCCAATGTGGTTTTTCAAAGCTGTCATATTGAACTTTTTGGATTTTGGCAAAGGACTGAAAGGAAACTTGCAAGCTGAACAAAACATTTAAATGCCCAAACTGCTTTTACTTACCATTTTTTCAAAGGACAAGCTAACTTACTTTATATATACATTTATAATTGACATATTTATGTAAATGTAAAGGTCTGATTTAGATGACTGTGAGCAAAAAAGCTGGTAAGTAAATGCACATTATGTGGATTTTTACAAGTACTTGGAAACCCTTCACCTGGTGACACTAATCAGACTGACTTTATTACAATTTAATTGAGATGTTTCAGCTCATGACAGACCAGCATGGAAATTAAAGAGAGACAGCAACAACATGCACAGGCAAAATCATAAAAAACAAACAACAAAGGCTTTGTACATGAAAGGAATTTACAAAATAAGAACTTTTCACATGCAGTTACAATATATAAAAAAAATGCAGTGGAAGGCAGAAGATGGAGAATGGGAGTGGGAACACAGCCACATTTGCTGAGAAACCAAGAGCAAACCCTTCTTCTGACTGGAGGAAGGAACTGAGCTACCAGAAAACGTCAGCAGAGTGGAGCCCACAGAGCAGGGAGATGCAGTATGGAATTATGGAATGCCTGGGTTGGAAGGGACCTTAAAGCTTATCCCATGGGCAGGGCCACCATCCGAGGTTGCTCAAGACCCATCCAATAACCTGGCTCACCGAAGCTGAGCCTGCCACCCCCAGGATTTCCTTCCTTTGATGCCCAATATGTGGCAGAAGATTCCTTCCAGGTGGGGTGTTTTATGGGAAAAGCAAGAGATTCCAACCACAGCTGCAGGAAAATCTGACTGATGTTACCTACAGTGAAGGTTGCTTAAAGAAGAATCAAGCCTGCTGCCATCTGTGCCATATCCTTGGGTAAAAATGGACAGTTTTCCCCAAGAATTTCCAGGAAACAGATAAAGAACCAGCAAGATGTAGTTCTGAGAAAACAACTTGGAGAATTATATTTTACATCACAAATTTCCAAGTGAACAGGAAGGACAGTGTCTCTCCATTTTGGTTAGGGAGTGGCTAAGTTGTGTACAGCAGAGAAAAGGGGGAAAGTCAGGATTTCTGGAGAGTCTGAGGCAAATACTGTGCACTGCATTAGAGTCCTCCCACTCAAAAAAAGCAGGGAACATCCACCTGTGACCGTCACAGAGCTGTTGACTGGGAGGGGAAGCGTTTCTCCAGCTCCTCCACAACACAGCTCAAGTTCCCGTTCTGCTGGTTGTGCTCGGCTGCGGCTTCTGGAGTGGGGAGCTCTGGGGTCGGGGCTGGCTTGAGCTTGGGAACGTGCTTGGGCAGCAGGTGGTTCTTGTCTATTTGGCTGTACATGTTGGCCACCGACTTCTCGATGGCGGCTAAATTCTGAATGTTTTTAAGAATTCCTTTGAGCTCCCTGCGGGGAGGAAGCTCTGGCACTGAGGCCGGGGTGGGGACAGCTGCCTGTTTGGCAGGGGATTTGGGATGCTTGGCAGGGGATAGGAGCTGTGTGCTAAGATGAGATGGAGAGGAAGATGAAGAAGAAGAAGGAAGAGAAACTGCAGGTGGAGGCAGAGGATGTGGTGGCAACAGAGGAGGGGATGGAGGTGGTGGCAGTGGAGGTGGCAGTTGTGGTGGTGGAGGTGGGGGAATTTTAGGCGGATCTGGAATGCTTTCTACATTTTCTTTGGTCTGAGGAGCTAGAAAACTTTGGCAAAGTGGTTTCTTTATCCTAGAAGATGGAGGAGTTGGTTTGCGAGTCGGTGGAGGAGAATGAGGATCATCGTGGTGAGTGACGATTACAGCGGGAACCACAGTGGCCTCCGTTTCAACTCCTTCAGCACAAGGCATTGGAGAGGACAGAGAGGAGGAGCGAAGGTGGGGAGAAGCCACCACACTTTTGGGAGACTGCTGTGGCACGTTCTCTCCCTCCTGGACGCTGGTGCTGTGCGTGGGCGACCGCACGGGTTTCACCTCGGGTGACCTCACTTGCTTCATTTCCTGCAGCGCCTCGAACTGCCTTGCCTTCTCCTTCACAGTCAGCTTGGGGCCACTGATCTTTTGGAAGAGTGGACTGCTGACATCATCACTGCTATCAGGGTTTTCAGCTCCTTCCTCCTTGGCTGTGAGTCTGTGTTGCTGCCACTGGATGGGGTCCATGATAATTGGCCTACCCAGGGACCCTGACATGTGTCTCCTGGTCAGGTGAGTGGGCACTGTCCATGCCCGGTGGCTGCCCCCAAAAGAGGCCTCTCTCCAGGCCAGTCTTGAAGGAGACAGAATATCTAAAGTGTCATTCCTTTTCCGTAGGAACCCAGTGGCAGTGGGGCTTTGAGGGAGACCTTCCACGTACAATGGATTTCGGGTTGTTAGCGGGTTCTCGTCAGATAAAAAAGTGATGTTACTCGAGGATTTGGGGAGGTTATTGTTCAGGGATCCATTGATACTGGATTGCTTGTGAGCCTCTATAGCACGGGAAGCAAAGCTGCTTATAACTCTCTGTCGGTCTCCTTCTTCTAAGACTGACTTTTTTCCCCTGCTTTGTTGGAAATGGTAGAGAAGAAAAAGACTTGAAAGAAAAGAAGATAATCACATGTGAGGAAACATGCATGGACATAGGTACTTATGAGAGAGAGAAAAAAAGAACTTATGACATGAATCAGAGCCATTAAATCACTTCTAGCAAACTACAACCCAACAGCAAGAGCACATCTACTACTGGCAAGACATTTACTTTTGCATCTTCTTTAAGGGGGAAGGAAGAGAAATTAAAACAAGTTGCTGCTTGTTTTAATTTGAAGCCACGTAGATACTTGGTGAGTTAAAAAAAGAAAGTAATTATTTTTTAAAAAAACTCTTGGATTTCAAAAGCATCAGTTAATAACTGTGGCCTATCTACCTAGAAACATGAAACATCACAGAAGTATTAATATGTTAATGAATTTTATCTCTTGTGTATATGCTCATCTCTTATGTGTATGATTTTAAACTCTTCATCATGTTGAACCCAATGAAAAGCCCCTGTGGTTGGGTAACATTGAATTTCTACACCAAAAGTGGGAGGTCTCACCACTTTCTGGGCTGCATGTGTCACCTCTCAGCTCCTCATTAACTTCCTTACCCAAATATTCTTAATACTACAACCTTCTGAGCAGATTTGAAAATAAATAGTATTTTAAAATGAACAGCCCCAAAGTGCCTCCTAGAAAAGTGCCCTTTGAGGCCCATTTTAAATAATGCTCATTGAATTGCTCAGGTTGAAATAAGATTTATTTTTCTCTCAAACTGTGAAAAATTTAATATTTGGGGCTGTGTCAGGCAGAGCTAAAGTACAGCATGAGTAGCAATCTTATCTACCTGCACAAATTAAAATACCATTTAAGACTGGTTTTAGTGACTTAAAGATGTCCAGTATTTTCACACAGGTTCTTAGTTAAGAATTCTAAGCCTTGTCTCTACCAAAATTTGAATTTTGGTAAAGGAATAGGATAAAAAAAATTGAGTTTTCCATGATTGTGTGAATGTTGGAAGATGAAGCTTTAGATTGGTCACATCGTCCTGTGGGTTTTGGTAGTGCTGTTTCATACCTCAGAAAACATAAACAAATCCAAATTAATGAGAAAACAAATAGTGGTGGTTAAATATCCCCTAGCAAAATTGGAAGGGAAATTTAAATACCTAGAAGGAGTTAATTAATAGATCTTCTTCTTCCTCCAAGTTATTTAAAATGCAAAAGTCCCCTGAGGGCTGTATTTAATAACAAACCACTTTAGTTTCTTAAGTTTTGTTTCCTGTTTTGATCAGGGGAAACCCAGGCAGGCAACTCCCAGCTTCTCAATGTCCCAGGGAGCCAGGAAGACTGGAATTCCTGCGCAGAACCAAGGGGTCATTCTCCCCTTTGCAAAAAAAAAACACCCAGCAAAGCTCCACAAAGTGAATAAACTCTCCCCAAACACTGCAGTTTGCTGGAGCTGAGTGGGTCTAAGGCTTCCTCTGGGCAGAATGAATATAAATTAATTAAATTCACACTAATTAGAGAAGGGTTTGGATTGGAAAGGACCTTTAAGATGACCTAACTCCAACCCTATCCCAGTCCGCTCCAAGCCCCAAAGTCCAACCTGGCCTTGGACACTTCCAGGGATCCAGGGGCAGCCCCAGCTTCTCTGGGCACCCTGTGCCAGGGCCTCCCCACCCTCCCAGGGAACAATTCCTTCCCAATATCCCATCTATCCCTGCCCTCTCTGGCAGTGGGAGCCATTCCCTGTGTCCTGTCCCTCCATCACTTGGAAGAAGTCTCTCTCCATCTTTCCTGCATCTCCTTCAGGCACTGGAAGGCCACAATTTGGTCACCCCAAAGCTTCTCCTCTCCAAGCTGAACAATCCCAGCTCTCCCAGGCTTTCCTCCCAGCAGAGCTGCTCCATCTCTCTGATCATCCTGGAGCCTCCTCTGGGCTCTGTCCAGCAGCTGTAGGCCCCTGCAGTCCCAACCCCTGAGCTATGGAGTAACTCAGAATTCTGAAGCAGCCAGCTTTGATGCAGCCAGAGCGCTGCATCTGCGGAGAGGAGAGAGAAGCAGTGACTGAACTTGAAGGAGCCCCTCCAGCAGAAGGCTCATGCAAGGCACTGCCACCTTCCTGCCACTGGAGCAGATTATTTCCAAAGCTCCTCAGCCTCTTCCTCGCTCCACACGAGGCCTCTGAGAGCTGAGGTGACCCCACCATGTTTTCCTGTTTGTGTGGAGCTGTTTCGATCACTGAGGACCAGGGAGTTCAGTTTCTGCGAACTCAAACACTCTAAAGGCCTTGCATGGGATCAGAGTTAACAGCCAAGGAAGGTTTAAACTCAGCCATAAATCCATGAACTCCCAGCAAACCTCTGTTCATGCACTTAGTGTTGGTTTGGCTTTTTTGGACCTTTTTGGCTTCAGAAATAATGCCCTTCAAGTTCAGCAATCACCCTTCCTCTCTCTACTTCCAAGAAGAGGGATAAAGAAGCACAGAAGTATTGGAACTTCCCAGTAAATGTCTTTCCTGCTCAATGGACAAATAAAATATGAACTTCACCTTGCAAGGTTGGATGGGAATTGCTGGAAGGAAAATTAACTAATTTCTACCAGCTACAAATATTAAGAGAATGAAATAAGCTTACTTACTGATGCCTAAGGATCCAAAGACAGGGAAAAATGAAAATGGTGAGACAAGGCAGATTTAAAACTAAAGAGCTTTGTTCTGTTTCATTTGCTATAAACACCAAAGAAAGAAAACAAGACTCTGCAAATTAAAGATGACAGACTTAGGACAACTAAACCAGGGAATAAAGTACTAAAACTCATGAAAAATTGCAATAAAAGATTTTTCCCAAATAAGAATTTCCTAAGGTATACCAGCGCCCTGCAGTAAAATATTTAATGGGGAAGAAAACGTTAATTTGTAATTATATTTATTGAAGCCCGTTATCTTCTTGCAAATCCTATGGATTTCGATGTATCTTTGAAGGATTTTTGTGTTTAATCAGTTCCTCAGCATGACAGATAAGCCTTGGCTGTATGCAAAGACATCTGAGAGAAAATATTCCAACTACAGCACCTTTTTTCATGCAATGAAGACTATTTTTTTGGTCTAAATTAACATAATGCTAAGCCTCAAAGTCAATACTACAGATTTGGGAAGTGGCATCTCTTTGGGACAGTACTAAACCCCAAAAAGCCTTTGCAGATAGAACAAAGCACAACAAGGCTTTTTCTGGGTTTAGCATTACATAATTAATTTCAGCATAAATTTGGTTTATTGTAAAAAAAATTGAATTTTATCCAAATTGCACCCCCTTGCATAAGGGTACAGATGTGACTCACAAACAGAAGTGGTCCCATGCTAAAAAACTTTATTCCACACGTTTTTCCTCCCTTCCTGCCCAAACACAACTTGACAAAGGCAAAAGACAAAAATTCAGCCCTTAAGAGAAACTATTCCTGCTCCCAGCATTTTTTAGACCTTTATTTACCCAGAAAAGCTCAAGCTCTGGAATTATTCCACAGGCAGACTGCACCCAGTTGTTCAAGAGTTAAAGCTCTGTCATGGCCCTGTGACATTTTATAAACTCCATCACAGCAGCTGGAAAATTTCAACTTTCTGGGCAAAACAAATAATGATTGAAAACGGAGCAATCCTCATTTCCACCATCAACTCACTCTCTACCTGCTCCAAATATTATTCAAGCTGGGCCCTTCAGCACTCCTTGGTTTTCAATTATAAACAGAGATGAGGAAGTGTGGCAAAGCTTATCAAACAAAACCCCCCCAGTATCAGAAAAAGAATAATTGGCTGGAATATTTTCCTACTGAGAGTTAAATTGCTATTGGAGTCCATTAACTTCAGGTTTACAGAGGCATGGAAAGAAAGGCAGCCTTGCAAAATTATTATTTTATGAGCATGTAAGAGGTAAAAGATGAGTTTATTGAGCTACCAGGGGTTTCTCTGCTTTGATAGTTCTTTTAACTTCAATATCTAAGCAGGTTTAAATTTAGAGCAAAGATTAAAAAAAAAAAAAAACAACAACAAACCAAACATTTCTTACTATAGGAAATGGGGACTTTGGGGCAGCATTTTTCAGGGAATTACCATTTCAAATGCATGCAAAGAATAAGAATTAATTTTGTCAGATGTGTTTAGTCAACAGCTTTGGAAAATGTGGTGTGCTGGCCTGGATGTGCCAAGGAATCCAATCCTGGCAGCAGTGACCAATCCTGGCAGCAGTGACCTGCTGTAGGATCTTGCTCTTAGGAATACCATTTGGTGAGACCTTTTAGCCCACTTAAAGTCTGTTAAAGGTTCCCCCATCTATTACAAGAAGATTAAATTGTATTTTTTCCCCTTCTTCCAGAGCCAGCCTATTTTTTTTTCGGATGTTGAAGAACCCCAAGCAGCTGAAGAATGAAGAAAACCTTTTGCCCAGAGAATGCATGAAGCAATTTCATTGAATCCCAGAATCCTAGAATAGTTTGGATTGGGAGGGACCTTAAAACCCATCTCATTCCACCCTCTGTCATGAGCATGGACACCTCCCACCATCCCAGGTTGCCCAGGGCAGTGGTTTTCTGGCTGGATCTCAAGGAATACTCACATAGTGCTGTCCCCAAGCTCCTCATAGAGGTTGTTGGCCGCTGCTCCAGCCGGTTTTCCTGCTGGCAGAGCCATCTGGATTCTTGCAGTCTTGGCACACTCAGCTTGTCGCCTTTGGAGAGCCACGGGGGGAGGGAGAAACACTCATCAGGAACACCCCAAAACAAGCCCCAGAAGAAAGCCAAAATGAGATGTTTTCTATATTCTTGCCCAGCAGTTAATAAACGTCCCTGGATTTTATCTTCATCGAGGTAGTAACATGATCATTTTCTCCTGGGTTTTTCAGCTCCTGGTTGTCCTGTCTTGGTGGAATCCCAGAACCCGGAATGGTTTGGGTGGGAAGGGACCTTAAAGCCCATCCAATATCACCTCTGCCATGGGCAGGGACACCTTCCACTGTCCCAGGCTGCTCCAAGCCCCAAAGTCCAACCTGGCCTTGGACACTTCCAGGGATTCAGGGGCAGCCACAGCTTCTCTGGGCACCCTGTGCCAGGGCCTGCCCACCCTCCCAGGGAACAATTCCTTCTCAATATCCCATTTAAACCTGCTTCTTTCTGTTTGATGTTTGAAGCCACTCCCCCTTGACCACTCACAACTAATTTCATTTTTCTTAATGAAATTGGCTGGGAAATTTCTGTTCAATTAGTATTATTTTATTAAAAAAACACTTTTTTTTTTCTTTTTTTAATTTCATACGGAATAAAATCACTGTGGAATAGAATAAATTTCTGTTCTCTGTTTAGAAAATACAGCTCCTTGTGTGTGGAGCACCACCAGGGTGATGCAGCCGATACACCCCAGTGACACCGAGTAGCCATAAAAATAAATCACTTTTAAACTCATCACACCAGGAGTTCCGGAGCAAGTTCAGTACAGGAATTTACAAAAACACCTTATATTTAACAAAAACTGTCAAGGAAAAACTTTTCAGTATTCCTGTGGAAGCTGGAAGAAACAAAGCTGGAAATAAATACTTACTCTTTGAATCTGTTTGGTTGCAAAAAAATAAAAAAGAGATAAAAGGGAAGGTTAAATAAATTCTGCTGCCAACAACTGCCCATAACAATGACTCTAACAGGAGTAATAAACTACAGGCTACTTAATTATTCCACACATCAAATTCCAGAATTAATGACTTGTTTAAAGAATCAGAACTTCCAGAGCTGAACAGCATTTGGCTGCATTTTTGATCCTCTGGAAACAATTCTGTAGTCAGCAGAAATGCGAATTACAGCAGGGAATGAAAACAAGACATGAAAACATGAATATTTCTCCTGTTTTTTCTTAGGCAGGCACATTTTTAGAATTGTTTCTTTAATTATTTTTATATAACAATATAAATAATATGATTGTTATTTTATTTTTATTTTCCCATTTTAGCATATTTCAGTTGTATATAAAATACTTTTAATAATGAAGAAGCATTATTTTTGGTTATTATTTAGAAGATGCCATTCTTTGTGATTAATAAATAATAAATAATTTATAAGTACCTTACAGGTTTGTGCTAGATACTAGATTTCAAAGGAGTAATTTTTAGATTTATTACTAAAGAAATATTATAGGAAAAATACCGAGATTCGTTTGGAAAAGGACTGGAAAGCAAAAATAAACCATGAGGCTCAGGATTTTAATTTAAATCTAAAATTCCTTTCATTTTCTTTGGCATTCTGCATAAAAATACAATTTATTCATAATGGGCTGCTATAAATCCCACTCCAAGTCAGATTTCTAGATGGGAAAAATGGGATTTTTGGATGAAACTAATTTAAGCAGATTCCCGAGAGCTCCTAAAAGAGATTGATGATGTTTGGATAATCTAACAGATGCGAAGGAAAAATGAGGCTGCTCCCTTTCTTTAAGGAATTTGCAATTCAGATGGCAGCCACCAACAAATTGCAACATGAACTGGCTCATGGAAGAAAATTTTCCATAGAATTTTGGGAGGGGAAGAGTGGTTTGGGAATGATCTGCCATCCCAATGGTGCAGAAGTTGGTCAAGCCCTTCCAAACTTCTTGAAAAGGCTTTTCTCTTCACCCAAAATGGAGAAAAGGGGATGTGAATATAATCACTAATTAAAGAATAAATCAGTGAATAAATGGATTTATAAATCTGTGAACCAGGACATAATGTATATATAAATTTATGAATGTAATACTTAATTAGAGAACAAATCTATGAATATATATATATATATAAATAAATTAATAGGTATAGAGCCTTTAAGTCCAAATGCAGTGATTTAAATATGAGTAGACCTGAAAATTTTAGTTGAGAGGAACTTGTTGCAGATGTTGATTTGAATTAATTTATCAGTCAGTTACTGGAATCTTTTCAGTGTATAAGAAGCAAGAGAAAATTAAAAAAAAATCTCTGAAGTTGCCTTAAAATGGCAGAAAATCAACTCCCCAGGAAACATTTGCAATTAAGAAGCTCAGGAAAGATATTTTAGGATTTAAGCAGAAACAGTGGAAAAGTGGAAACCTCTAATTTGAGTTTTTATTAATTTCTTGAAAAAGCACCTTTTTCCTCAATATTTTTTTCTTTTTGTATGAAATTCAGCTCTGAATCCTCACTTCTGTGTCCAACACCTGGCTTTTGAGCCGGTGTTTTGGCACAAAAATCCCACGCCGTGTTAGGAAGCCCAGGATGCACTTGAGGTGTTCATCACCCCAAGCACTGAGCAACCCTTGTGGTGAGAGGGGGACTAAACCCAGAAATTAACTTACACAATAGAAACATAGACATGACATATAGAATATAGAAACAGGCAATAATAAATAGAAATTAATCTCGCGATGACGAGTAACCGCTGGGGCAGCTCTGCTACGGAATGCAGCGCCTCTACTACAGGGTTACAAGCCCTGGGAGAGGAGGAGGAGGAGGAGGGTACTCACTGCCGGTAGCTGACCATGACGATGAGGATGGCTGGCATGCAGCACAGGATGATGATGACAGCCAGGGCCAGCAGTGCCCCCTCCGTGTAGCCCACGGCCTGCGCCTGCTTCTTCACGTTGGCCACCACGTCCGGCGTGCGGATCTCCAGGATTCGCCCGCCCTGGCCCAGGTAGGGCTGGAACTCCTTGTTGATATCCAACAGTTTGCCATCCAGGAACCTTCAATGGCACAAAACCACCCCAAATGTTAGGGCCAAGCTCATGAAGAGAGTTGTAATTACAGCAGGTTAATAGTCCAATAAAGTGCATATGTCTCCTTTGTGGGCTTTGGAATGGCGGCAATTCCCTGTAATCCCTGGGCCAGGGACAATTCCAGTGTCGACAACACCAGCACACAGGTTAAACACTACAAAGGAGGGCTGAGCTGAGCTTATCCTGATTTCCAGGGGCACAAAGTCCTTGCTAGCATCACAAAGGCCTTGCTTTGTGCTTTTCCTTCTCTGCTTGATCCCAAGGATCAACCAACCCTTCCTGGACACATCCCTAAGGACTCTGTCCAAAAGATCACCTTGGTCTTGCCCAAGGCAGTGGTGGAGTCACCATCCCTGGAAATGTTAAAAAAACCTGTGGATGTGGCACCTGGGGACATGGGGTGGTGGTGGCCTTGGCAGTGCTGGGGAATGTTGGATTCAATGACCTCAGATGTCTTTTCCACCCTAAATGATTCTATGGTTGCTGTTATCTCAAAATCAGGCAATTGTAAGATTTTCTCAGCTCCTTAGGGAAATTGTTTGGCTGGCTGAACAAAAAATATATTGTCCAAGGCTTTAGCTTCTGAAGGAAAATAAAAATCCTTGGATCACTCTGGAAGGGAGGACTGAGTGTCTCACAAGCTGCCTAGCTCCAAAGACCAAAGTAGGAGATGTGTTAGGATGGAGGATCCTAAAATGTGGCAACTATAGAAGAATTCCAGGTCCTTACATGTACAGTGGTTTTCCTGGGGAAAGACAAGAGGAAAAAACCCTCCAGAAATCTTAAAATAAAAATAATAATAAAAAACTTAAAAAATATTTTTGTGTATAAACTCTGAATGTCTAAGGAAAGCCTGAGATAGCTTTGATTTCCTTACTCTGATCACGAGACAGAAATTCCACACCTCAAAGACCATTTCTTCAAGGGTGGTAATTTCTTACAATTGACTTCCCCTCAGATGTATTTCCTGATAAATCCTCATAGCATTTCTTGTCCCTGCTTTTTTATTTCAGAATTTCTGGGGAGAATCCACTCTGCTCTGGGTGCGTAATGGATGAACTGGATCTTGTCACAAGCAAAACAGCTCATCCTGAACAACGAATTTGGGCTGGTTTCACGATATTGAGGGCAAAGAAGCTGCTCACCCCCACCCTCACAAAGGTGTCTGGAAGAATAATTCCCATTCCTGACTCTTCCACGAGCCGTTTCCTCAGTACTTGAGAAAAAAAATTCCCTTTTCCAACCTAAACGATGGCATAAAGCGGATACAAACATTTTCTTGCTGCCCACTAGATGTCAGTGGTGCATGTCCCACACCCTTTGAGCTGGCAGAAGCCTTCCCAGCAGGACAGCATTAAGTCCCTGGGTGATTTTAACCATCTCTCTGTTGAAATTCTGTTGGCATTTTCCCGACAGAGCCTTTTTAAAAGGTTCGTAACTCAGCCGTGAGCGTTTATTCTGTGATGGAACCTGACACATTGTGCAGGAGCATCACACAGTTTCTTTTTAACAGGGGACATTTTTCACTTAATTTATGCAGGAGGAATTTGCTGGATTCAACTGGTTTTTATGCTCCAATAAATCAAAGCCTCTTCCCTTTAAAAGATAGGAAAGGAGGCTGAACGTTTCAGTCTGGGAAATTATCTGAGTGGCTTCAGAGTCTTTTAGGGGTTTGTGGAAGAGGGAGGACATAGTGAAGTACAGGTACTATTCAGACCCATTTCTGTGGTGTAATCAGACAGATTTGGAGCAAAAATCAGAGGAGGAGTGGCTGAGGGAGCTGGGAAAAGGGCTCATCCTGGAGAAAAGGAGGTTCAGGGGGGACCTTGTGGCTCTGCACAACTCCCTGACAGGAGGGGACAGCCAGGGGGGGTCGGGCTGTGCTCCAGGGAACAGGGACAGGACAAGGGGAAACGGCCTCAAGCTGTGCCAGGGGAGGCTCAGGTTGGACAGCAGGAGGAATTTCTCCATGGAAAGGGTGCTCAGGCCTTGGCAGGGGCTGCCCAGGGAGCTTTGGAGTGCCCATCCCTGGAGGTCTTCCATAAATGTGTGGATGTGAGGACCTGGTATATTGGTGGCCTTGGAAGTGCTGGGTTAAGGGCTGGACCTGATGAGCTCAGAGGTTCTTTCCAACCTAAATGACTCTGTTTTATGAGATCCCTGATGAATAAAAACTTCAGGTAAGCGATCATAACAGTCTGAAAGAAAAATCTCTCATTGTGTCTCAGTTTTACAAAGTACAGGACAGGGAAAATTCTACATATCTTGAGGGACACATGGGTTTTTCCCCCCTGGAACTGACTGCTGCGTGGATTCTAAATCATGCCTTTGTTTTCCAGCCAAACATTTTCCTGGAATTATTGTAGGATTAATATAATGGATTACAGGAGCCCCATGCTTTGGTTCAGTGGGGTTTGCTTCTCAGGGTGACAGCTGTGACTCTGTTCAGCTGCTGCTTGGTGAGCTGCTGTGTGCACCCTCTTCTCCCAACTCCAGCTGCTTTGGGTTTTGATCCCTGACTCCTGCCTGTATCCCTGCAGTTCTCCACCTACTGTTCCACTTCATCCTCAATTCCCCTTACATTTGACCTCCACAAATAATTGTTTTCAAACAGTGACAGGCTCACAAAAAATTCTGTTAAATCAGAGTATCCACTCTGATTTAGAAGGAGGAACACAGCAGGTGCTCCCAAAAAAGCCTGTTCTGGAAAAGCCACAGGTATCATCCAATAAACAATCATTTGGTGAGCTGTGTAAAAATCCCAGCTGGCAGAAGTCACTAAAGGTGTGCTGCTGTTCCTGGATACATCATGGAGCTGTTGAACACTTGGAAAATCACCTGCGGGAATTTATCTTCCTTATTGGTAATTAAAGGTTCAAAACAGGATGTTCTGTTTCGTTTGGACTTATTCACTTTTCTCTCATCATATCCAGTTTATGAAGTGATCCTTTCTCCCCCTGATCCCTTTTCTGCCAGATCCAGAGCAGATTCTTGGCTGACAGAAGAGTGGCTGGGATTCGTGGCTTCCCAGTGAGGGGACAACCACTGCTAAAGTGTCCTCTGACCATGGAGGGAAGAACCCTGAGCCATCCCTCTGAAATCAAACTCCCAAGAGGGACCTTTATCTTTTCAGGAGCTTAAAATCCTTGTAGGTTTGGGTACATCCCTGGCCCAAATCTCCCAAGATTCTCCCACTTTCCAGTGAAAACTTGGGAACTCCAGCTATATATGTCTGTCTCCTTACTCAAGTGAGCTGACAGTCGCTCACCTCTACCTTAAAGCCAGGGGAGCATTCCCTGGGATTTTGCTGATTTGAATATTTAAAAGCTTTTGAAGAAAAGAAAAAAAAAACCCTAAAAAGCTGAGTGTGCAGTCACAGGGAGCATTTTAATGAAGCTGTTTCTCAGATGAATCCCTCTTCCTGTTGGAAAATCTGATTTTTAACCCATCTTAGCTCTGTTCTGCTCTGGGTATTTCACTGGACACCTGAACATCCCTAAAAAGTAATTCCAATATTTTCAAAGGGTGCCATAACAAAGAAGGGCATTTTTTATGACCATGAAGAGAGTCTGCAAAGGGAAAAGTTTATTTTTCATTCAAAGAAAGTCAAAGTTTATTTTTAATTCAAAGAGCCAACTACCTCCCTGTTCTGATAACAGCTGGTTTTCATATCCTGATAGTAGTGGATTTACTGAGATTTTTCCAAAGGGAGGAGGAAAAGGGTGTCAGAATCTTGAATAAAACTGGGAAAATATCACAAGATGACCCCATTCTGGGAATGACCAATACTGGACAAGTGACCACAAACACCAAGAGCATTACTGAGACCTGAAAAGACTGAATGACCATTGGGATTCCTACAAAAAAAATGCCAGGAGAAGGAAGGAGGCTCTATCACCACCCCTCTGAAAGCTGTTATTGTTATTAATGATATTTCACGTAATTTTTTTATATAAAACTTCCAAATTTTATATTCCCAATTCAGAAAAATGATGCTGGAAGACTGGAGTGGGTTCAGAGAAAACTTTAGGTGATTAAAAGAATTAAAACGTAGCTCAGAGCAGAGCTTCTCAAGAATAAAATTACAGAGGATGATGTGAACATGACCCTGGTGGGACCCAGAAATTAAAAGCACCAACGGATGCTTTAATTTAGCACCCAGTTATAATAAAACTGAGCCTGGAAAAATTTAAAAAAAGAGACAAAAGGCCTAATTTTTGTCAGGGATTTAACCTGCAATAACAACACCCAGGTCGTAGCTGATTGGATTTTCTGGTGCAGTTGCTTTGCTGATAGATATGTTCCAAGCAGAATTAATCTGGGGAGTTCCCAAACTTGCTCAGATTGATCCCAGGGATCTTTCCTAGCCTATAAAATCTGAGTATCTGCAGAATTTTCCTACGCCGTGGTTCACCTACAGTCCTCAAGGAGCTTCGGAAAAGAAGCCTTTTCCAAGCCCATTTCCCTGGTGTGGTTTGCAGCCTTTTCCTGCCATGTTTCTGAAGATGTGTTCAGCATGGGAAGAGCCTGGTGGGGTTCTCACTGAGAGAAAACCAACATCAAGGGGGAACACGTGCCAACAAAAAAAAAAAAAAATCCAACAAAAAAAACCACCAACCAAAAAACCCACAAAAAACCAACCAACCAACCAAATAAAAAAAACTCCAACCAAAAAAGTTATTTTTCCTCTAGAAGAACTTGATTTGCATTTTGAAGAGCCTGATCTCCTGTGTGGAGGCAAGCACTGGGTCATGTCCCAGTCTGTTTTACATGAAGTGCAAACTACCCCTTCCCTTCCCTTCCCTTCCCTTCCCTTCCCTTCCCTTCCCTTCCCTTCCCTTCCCTTCCCTTCCCTTCCCTTCCCTTCCCTTCCCTTCCCTTCCCTTCCCTTCCCTTCCCTTCCCTTCCCTTCCCTTCCCTTCCCTTCCCTTCCCTTCCCTTCCCTTCCCTTCCCTTTTTCCAAAGAAAAGAAAAACTGACTCATGCTCCAAACAGAAACTGTGGGAAGCTTGAAGGTCAATGCTGCAGCACCAAAGCCTGAAGATCACACAGGACTTTGGGTACATAGGAAGGAAATTCCTTGGAGGAATTTCAGTTGGAATCTCCTCCACAGGGTAGAGAAAATCTATTACAAACTGTCGTGGTGACAATGTCTGAATCATGTGGATTGGGACAATTTAGCCCAAGGCACTGGACTGAACTAGGAAGTGGCAAATTCCCAAGGTATTCCATAGCGGATATCCATGCAGCAGATGTTTCAATGGATTTTTCTGCTCCCGTTATGCTGAACCGGTTTCTAACAGACCAACAGATTCCCAAACAATCCATGGAAATAGAGGGAGATCAACAAAACAAACACTCACTTAAAAAGTTCGTTCCTCATGATGGCTCTGTTGGTTTGTGGGTCGATGGCATAGACCATGAGGTCGGACTTGGTGTAATCCTCCTCAGAATATCCATCCCCAAACCTCCGTGCTCCGATGGATTCCACCACGACTGTAGCCCCTGGAATCTGGTCTTGGACGTAGCGTTCCAAAATCCTAAAGGGAAGATGAAGCTGGAAAGCTGCAGTGATTGATTTGTGCTGTTCACCACTGACCCCAGCCCAAATGAGGTATTGATAGGCAAAACCCATAGGATGAGAAGGATTTTGACCTTCAGAGCACTTTAAAAAAGGAATCGCTGCTCCACATAACCTCTGAAATGCTGAACTGCTGAGAAAAGCTCAGCAGTGCTCAGAGAGGTCTTCAGAAATTGTGTCCTTAAGTCGAGCTCTTTGTATTTATGACCCCAGTAGAGTTTTAAACTGCTCACAGGAATCACCACCTATATTTCACACAAAATCCTCCTGTCAGCCTTTTATTAAGTTATATTATTCCAGTGCTTCCATTCCAGCCTCCCACAGGGTGCATTCCATAAATTTTCACCCAGAGAAACAACCACTTCAACGATTTTTGGTGGGATATTTCATCTGTCCCTCCAATATCACACAACATTTCAGGGGCTGCAACACCTGCTGCTCCAAAAGGCACCAAATTTTACAGGCAGGAGGAAATTGGAATATTGGGCTGACACTTTTACCACAGGAAATAAAATCAAATAAACTGCAGCAGGATTCCACAAGCAGGAGAAAGAAAGACTGATAGAATTTAGAGATAACAACATTATAAATGAAAACAACAACCAGACTTGCTAAAGATTGATAAGGTTTCCAACATGGGACCAGAAAGTTTTATAAACAAAAGCATAAATGCAAATATCATCAATTCTGGGCAAAAAAAAAAAGAGAGGGAGAAATAAATGAGAACATTTGGAAACGTAAATGTTCCATCTAAACCTGTAAGAAAACATAGAATTTCCTGGGCTAATTGACATAATCAGAAAATCAAAAAGCAATAGCTGAGCTGGGAGGCAAAAGCAAGGGAGCTACAGGTGATATGTTGTCTGATCCACCAAGGATGCACCAGGGAGTGGAGGAAGACACACCTCCCACAAAAAAGGACATCAGTGACTTTAAGGTGTCACTTGTTTAACACAAAACCTTCGGCAGTTGCTGAGGTTACATTTTTGCTGTTGTGGTTTTTCCCTGACACAAGATTTTCACTGGCTCCTGATTTGTCAAGACTCCTGATTCACATTTATCCAAGGAACATCGCTTCGTGTGAAAATTTAGTGTGCCCTTAAAACCAGTTGTAAGCTTTTAAGCTTTTCTGTAAGACCTTGAAAAATTCAAGTATGTCAGAGTCAGGTCATACCTGAAGAGTGAATATATGGAATTACTGCAGAGAAAATAGGGATACAGATTGGCTGACATGGTGCTTGTGGAGTGGTGTCCTCTGAACAAACTCTCCTGTTGTTTGCAGATATGGAAAACTCTGCTTATCTCTGCTTCTGGCATGCTCTGCACTGGCAGCTAAGGTGAGAACTTGTCACAGACACCTCAGCAACAATAATTCCCCCAGGGGAAGTCTGACAGGACCAATCTGGGATGTGGAGATTATTATAAAATCCCACCAAACATGATGGAAGTGTAAATGGCTAAAAAGAAACCACAACCATTCTTAGAAGAGTGTTCAACACAAGGTGTCAGGCAGAACAGATATGTAAAGGACTTGGTTCCATAATTAGCATTTAATCATCTTCTCTTGCTGCAGGAGATGCTTTTCATGGAATCACAGTGTCCCAGAATCAACCCTGAGCCTGACGCCCACCTTGTCCCCAGCCCAGAGCACTGAGTGTCACGTCCAGCCCTTCCTTGGACACCTCCAGGGATGGGCACTCCAAAGCTCCCTGGGCAGCCCCTGCCAAGGCCTGAGCACCCTTTCCATGGAGAAATTCCTCCTGCTGTCCAACCTGAGCCTCCCCTGGCACAGCTTGAGGCCGTTTCCCCTTGTCCTTTTCTGTTTCCTTGTACAGAAGTCTCATTACATCCAAGACAGAACTGCTCCATCAGGTTGAAAGTTATAATGTAGGGTCTCTTCTGGCAGAATCAGTAACAACATTCGCCATCCTCAGAAAGTCCTGGCATCCTGCTGGAATTCATTGTCTTTGAGAATATCTTTGTCTAAAACATTATTAAAATTGAAGAACAAACAGAATATTTGGACAAGGGATGGAGGGCCAGGACACAGGGAATATGTGTCCAGAGGGCAGGGACAGTTGGGATATTGAGAAGGAATTGTTTCCTGGGAGGGTGGGCAGGCCCTGGCACAGGGTGCCCAGAGAAGCTCTGGCTGCCCCTGGATCCCTGGAAGTGTCCAAGGCCTGGTTGGACAGGGCTTGGAGCAGCCTGGGATAGTAGATGCTGTCCCTGTCCATGGCAGGAGGTGGCACTGGATGGGCTTTAAGGTCTGTTCCAACCCAAACCATTCAGGAATTCTGTGATATCACTCCCTGAGAAATGGGTACATTGCAGCCATTGGCTATACTGACATTGTGGGAAACTCCACAAAGTCCCCACAGCAGAATGGCAGCAGTGTTCAATTCGAAACACACAAATTGCATGTTTAGGTGAAAGTAGAGAATCAAATCACACTGAAGACTGAAGAGCTGCAATTAAATAATTCACTTTAAAATAGGGCAGTTCCCCATAGAATTGTTTGAAAAATCCTTCAGCTGAACTTGTGATGCTGGGAACGCTGTAGTGTTTTAGAACTCCCCTGGAAATGGCCACATGCTTGTAGTGGTACTCACAAAAGCCACATTTCTTTTAGATTCCTACTTTTAAGTAACAACTTCATCCGCCACGCTGCTTATTGATCAGCAGAATTAAAATTAAAATTTAGTATGTCACTTGTTAATCCCAGAAGGGTCATTCCCATCCCCCCGAGCGGAGTGTAAGAGGTGCAATCAGGAGCAGAACAGGTGATGAGCCTTTCCAACTGCTCCAAGTCCACTGAAGCTGCTCAGTTGTGATGGAAATGCCTCCCAATGATTCCCCATTAGCACAGCTCTCCCAGTTCCTATCAGTGACACTGGACAAGAGGAGTTGCTCTGTCATTGAGGGGTCCTGAGCCCCAAAGTTCCCTGAAAATCCTGAGGTGATTTTTTTTTCATATTTAGATGCAAAACAGATGGAAAGGCAAAACAATACAGGGGTGTTGGTCTGCTGAACTGTCCCTTGGCTGGGGAATTCTGTTCCATGAAGTCCCAGAATGGTTTGGGTAGGGAGGGACCTTAAAGCCCATCCAGTGTCACCCATGCTATAGGCCAGGACAACTTCCACTGTCCCAGGCTGCTCCAAGCCCCGAAGTCCAACCTGGCCTTGGACACTTCCAGGGATCCAGGGGCAGCCACAGCTTCTCTGGGCACCCTGTGCCAGGGTCTGCCCACCCTCCCAGGGAACAATTCCTTCCCAAAATCCCATCCATCCCTGCCCTGTGGCAGTGGGAGGCCATTCCCCCTTGTCCTATCACTTCCCACTTCTGTGAAAATCCCATCTCCAACCTTCTTGCACATCCCCTGTAGTTACTGGGAAGGGGCTTTCAGAGCACTCCTGAACTGGTACTTCCTAGAACATCCCTGAAAGCAGCAGATAAAAGCCCAAAATCTGGGATAAGGCACCACATTCCCAGCCTGCTCTCAGTACCATGTCCATGTATTTATATCCATATCTGAGGTTTCTGTATCACTTTCTAGGCACACAAGATCCTGGAGAACACAGGATTAAATTTAGGGGCTCACCCTGGCATCACAGCAGGAAGTTACTTAGGAATTTAACAACCTACTGTGTTTTTGGAGCACATAAAATATTTTAAGAAATGGAAAACAAAAAATCCCCCAAACATTCCTTCAGGACTCAAATTATCAAAGACTTGGAGTGAGCAGTGTTGAAGATTCAATATCCTGCACAGTTTTTGGCCAAAATTCCAGTTCCCAAAAATAACCTGGTGCAATAATAATGATTAATTTGTATGCTAGGTATTTGAAAATAGAAATTTGGCAACCATGCAGAGTGGAGAGCATCCAGCCCTCTCCATCAGCATCAATACAGACTTTGCAAGTGCTTTAATTAACTCCTCAATTCTGCTCCACTTCAGCCAAATTCTGGCTGTGTGGAGTCTTTGTGAGATTAATAATTGACAATGAAACTACTAGATTTTCAACTGTACTTTCCCAAAGAGACAAGGACCAATTTCAGCCCTTCTGGTGCAGTGAGTGATAGATTTGGGGGGATACACTGGAGCCCCAGCTCCCAGATTCCTTATTACAACACAAATAGAGCTCAGCTAAGGGTCTGCTCATACTGTAGTACCTAGGGTTTATTCCAACCCTAAAAACATCCCTTTTTTATAAAACAGCTTTTCACAAAGGTTATTTTTCTGTCACACACGTGTCCAGCCAGAAGAAGCAGCACAGAAACAATTCCCTCTGCACAGAATTACATATGTAATATTTCATAGTAATAATATTGTTAATAATATTTAGAAAATAACCCAGAGCCAATGCCTTTATACCCAGTTATCCTAATCCTATAAAAGCAAAGAATCAGGAATCATTAAAGCTGGAAAAGGCCTCTGAGATTCAAGTCCCACTGTCACTCCAGCACCACTGCAAGCAGATTGGTTTGCACACTAGAAAGGAAATTTGCTTTCCTACACACTGCTGAAGTTGCTTTCCTTCTCTTTGTGCTCATCCTGTAAAATCCTGCTCTCCAAAACACCTACAAGCACTCCAACTTTTTATTTCAGCCTCATTTGTCCCAACCACAGAAGGAACATTGCGCTCATTCAAAGAATAATACCCAGAGACATTTCCCCTCTGGCCCTGAGGACAATCTCCAGATCTCAGCACAAAAGGGCTTTTCCTGCAATTGTCAGCAATTCCTGGGGAAAGCAGGAGTTTACAGCTTTATCCACTGCATTAGTGAGCTTTGGAGAGATCCATTACCACAATAACACCAGGAGTTACAGAGAGCAGGAGCTCACTGAACCAGTGCTTCCCAGCTGCCAGGGCAAGCAGCAAGTGGAAAAGCTGGGGTTGGAGAATCTTGGGTCTCTATTACCCAACTTAATAAAGGTGGCCTGCAGTTATTAATCATCCTGATTGCTCAGGAGGAAGGGTGGAAAAGGCTCTGTGAACACTGCACCAAGCCCTGGGACGCTCTCCCAGCAAAGCCAGACTGGCTGGACATGAAACAGGAGACAAATGTCCCCCTAATCTATTTATTTAATCAGATTGTATCTATTTAATCTAATTAAATAAATTCTGTTATTATCTAATCTATTCCTTTTCTAAGTTTGCAATTTAATTTGGAATGAAACATTACAGTGTGAAGAAGTGACAGAAAAAGGGGAGGGGAGGTAGAGTGGAGAGGCAGGAGCAAAGTGACCCCAAAATGTTCCTGTCAGAGAGGTAAAGGGTAAAGGACAAAGCAGCTACAGCTGGATCCGTGTCTCAGAAATGTTTCATAAAGGGCAGGAAACCAAGTGCCACCTGTGGAGAGGGCCAAGGGCAAGGCCACTGTCACTACCCCAACAGGCAAACAGCCTAGTCAGCTGTAATTAGCCTTAATTTAGTAATTATCTGGCAAAAATCATAAAGTGAGCACCAGAATGTGACTTCTCCTGTGAAAAAAGGAACAAGACTGAGTGATTTACACCCTGCAGCTGAGATGTGCTCGTTTTCTACCAGTTCAGGGGGCTGAGGAGAAGAAAAAACACAACTGCAGGGAAATCATCTACGTCTAAAACACTTCCCTGAAGAGAGAACTGTGTGTTCCAGCTCTGAGATATAAAATTTATTGTCTCATATGCTATGATTAGACATAAAATCTTATGTGATATGGAATGTACATGTGCTGTATATTATGATCTATAATTTACAGCAGTATTTACTGCTGTGGTATTTTATAACATCTCTTTTAAGTGCAGCACAGTTTCTGTGCATTAAGTAGAGTTCCTTTGAAGAATGATGGCAGTCAGTTTTAGATATGCAAACCATTAAGTTGGAAGGTTCAACATTCATATTCCAAAATACTCCCTCAGCAATAACTCCAAGAATCAGCACCTGATTGTTTGTATTTCCAGGGAAAAGCCTGCCTGGCCACTTCTGCATTGTGTTAGAGGGTTCAGCGTGGATCTTCCTTACCTGGGGCACTGGTAATGGGCACTCATTCTTTTCAGAGCATAAAACTGACTGAGAAAAGCATGGCTGAATTGAGGGGAGAGACCCTGGAGAACTGTACAAGGAAGACCTGGAGATCCTGATATCCCAGGAGCAGCAGGAGGAGCATTGGCAGCAGGTCAGGGAGGGATCCTGCCCCTGTGGCCAGCCCTGGAGGCACCTCTGGAGTGCTGTGTCCAGCTCTGGATCCTCAGCACAGCGGGGACAGGAGCTCCTGGAGCGGGGCCAGCGGAGGCTGCGGCGCTGAGGAAGGGCCTGGAGCATCTCGGTGCCCAGGAAAGGCTGAGGGAGCTGGGGCTGTCCAGCCTGGAGAGGAGCCCCAGCTGAGAGGGGCCCTCAGCCCTGGGTGTCCCTGTGTGCAGGGAGGGCTCCGAGCAGGGCCCGGGCTCTGCTGCGGGGGCCCAGCAATGGCACCAGAGCCACGGGCAGGGACTGAGCCCAGCAATTCCCCCTGCACAGGAGGCACAACTTCTTCCCTGGGCACTGCCCAGCCCTGAACAGATTGCCCACAGAGGCTCTGGGCTCTCCTCCCTGGGGCTGTTCCAGAGCTGTGTGCACACAGTGCTGTGCCCTGGGCTCTGGGATGGCCCTGCTGGAGCACGGACGTGACACCAGATGCCCACGGAGCTCCCTTCAGCCTTGTGGGGAATAAATTCCCAGACACAAGTTTTTCTCTACAAGGTGTCCATCCAGTTGTTGTTTGTGTTGATGTGTGTCTACCCAGTTGACCATAATTGTTGTTTGTGTTGACTATTTGTTGTTAGCGTTTTATGTCTTTGTAAATTGTGAGTGCTCCTAGCTGTTTGTCCCTTCCCCTGCCCCAGTACCTACTCTTGTATCCATGCCCACCTCCACTACCCCCTCCAAAATGGTGCATGACAGCAAGTGCTCGTGGGATACCATTCAGTGGTAAAAACCCCTTAAAACAACGAGCCGGTATCACACCTAAGACTAAAGAAAAATTATACTCCCAGGTGGGGAAAATAGTGGAGAAGATGAAATCACCAACCAGAGCTTTTTTTACCTTGTCACCATGCCTTCAGCAGCACTCGGCTGGTGTGGCATCCTAGACCAAGAGGCACCAAGGGTTTTTTAGGGACTGTCGTGAGGACGGGAGCCCCAGCTCTGTGGTCTGGCAAAGCTGAATTCCTCCTCCTGCGTGTCGTCCAGTGGGAACAGCAGTGGTGTTCATGACCCCTCGGGTTCCCCACCCAAAGCTGACTTTTAATAAAGGCCTAAAAAAGGAGCTGTCTTGGCCCATTCATAACAAGCCTGAGCCATCCTGTGACTCTCTATATTTGATCCAAACTCTCATTTTAAGCCACTCCATTATTCCAGTTCAGAGGAGCTGATGTAATATCTCATCTATACAGGAGTGTACAGAGGAATTTACTTCCCAAGACAGTTCTCTTCCCTGCAGGATGGGAGAAGCTCAGGTCTTTCTAGGGAGTGTGGCTTATCTGACTTTAGGCAGAGCTTTGCTTTAGGCAACCATGTGAAAATCAAATAATTAAATGCTCTGAGAACCACTTTGGCTGTTTTATTCCACTTGAATTTCAGGAGTGGGGTGCTTCTGGGTTGCTTCCAGTGGAGGATATGCTATGATTCCATGAAATGCCATTCCTTGCCCAACAAACCAGCACTCCCTGAAACTTCCATATTTCAAGAACACTCTGGCATCTGTCTCCACCTCTTTGAAGGAGAGAAGCATACACTGGAATTTCCATGAAGCCTCAGCCTATTTTCTCTGTCCCTTCTGCAGCAGACAGAAAGTGGTCTCTGTGAAACCATAATTAAAGTGAGCAAGAGAAATGGCAAATGGGACATTGATGTGCAGCCCAGAGAATATGAAAAGCTTGATGAAATTAAAGCAGTTGGAGGAAAACACTGAATGACTACAAAAGATCCTACTGGAAGTGCCAGGGAAGAGCAGTCCATTGTATCCCAGAAAAAAGCCTCCTAAGCTCCAAATAGTGACGCTTTAAATCTTCTCTTCCCTGCTTTGCTCCCTTTATGTGGACCATTAACTCCCACCCATCTCTGGCTTTGCTGAGTGAGGAAAAAACAAATTATATAATTCTAAATACCTCATAACTCCTTGTGAAAATGATAGAACCTGATATAACTTCTCCTCCAAAGTTGTTTAAACCACTATTTATTTTACTGTGAAAAATCACTGTAATTCCACAGATGATCCACGTACCTCCTTCCCTAACATTCCCTCTCACCAAATGTTGGCTAAATGTTCTATTTTCAAGGATTAATATTTGCCAAAATGAGATGAGAAAGAGCTGAGTAATCTGCATAGTGACTAATTTAATTCACAGAACACAGAATGGTTTGTGTTGGGAAGGAATCTTATGGATCATCTTGTTCCAACTGCCCTGCCACAGACAGGGACGCCTCCCACTAGACAGGGTTAATGATAGTCTTTTTATCTGTTAATTAATTACACATTAAGTTTTTATAAATTACTGCAATATTTTAAGTGGCAAAACTACTTTGGTCTGAAATACCAAATAGTTTCCCTTTCCCTGTGGTTGCACAGGGAAGAATGTGCAAAACATCACAAATTCTTACTTTATTTTTATGGGCTGCATAAATTATTAAGGCTGTGTAAAAACACGGAGAGGGTGATCTTTTAAATGTAGGGGGAAAACATGAGACATTTGAAGAAAGCAGTGAAATAAATAGTTTTCTCTGTGAAACAGACCTTTGTAGACTGCTATAAAATGATTTTTAAGATATTAATCCTCTGCAAATATTTTCAGGAATGAATGGGCCAATTTGAAAATAAGTTGATGTAATTCTTCTGGCAAAGGCTGTCCTTAAAAACTTACTCTTGGAAGAGAAGTTCTCCAGCTACACTGATATGCCCATGGTGTTCTGAAGGTAAAGACTTCCCAAGCTGACTTGGAGAACCCAAAACCTGATAATACTGTGGTGTATTTTAAACTGTGTGCTCATTCCAAAGCGTTGCCCAATGTGAAATACAGAATCACAGAATGGTTTGGGTTAGAACTGACCTCCACAGTCACCAAGTCCAACCATTAACCACCATCACCACCACCCTGCTCACCACGAACCCATGTCGTGTGCCAATTCCACATGAATGCTTCCAGGCATGTGGATGCAACACTTGCCTGGACAGCCCCTTCCAATGCTGAAACCACCCTTTCCATGAAGAAATTCTCCCTAAAATCCAATCTAAACCTCCCCTGGTACAGCCTGAGGCTGTTTCCTCTCCTTCTGTCACTTGCTACCAGAGAAAAGAGCTTGACCCCACCTCAGTAGAGCCTCCATTTAGGAAGTTATTCTTATTTCTAGGCACTATCTTTTTTTTTTTTTTTTTTTTTTTTTTTTTTTTTTTTTTAGGATGTTATTCCTGGTTCTAGTAAACCCCTCCTTTCAGGAAGTTATTCATATTTCCAGACAATTCCTCCTTTCAGGAAGTTACTTCTAGGCAATCCTTCCTTTCAGAAAGGCATTCCTGGTTTAGGCAATACATCCTTTTAGGAAATTATTCCTATTTATAGGCAATACCTCCCTTCAGGAAGTTCTTCTTGGTTCTAGGAAACTCCTTGTTTCAGGAGGTTATTCCTGGTTCTTGGAAGTGCAGAACCTGTGAGTTCAGCCCACTGCCTGAAAAACTTCGTTGGTGGTTCTGATGTTCAAATCTCTCCGAGCCAACACACACCTGGCTCAAAACAGAGGGATAGAAAGGGAACATATCCCAAATCCCCGGGAACAAATCCATCAGGTTTTTTTCCTAGCCCAGTGAAGACATGTGGCACTCAGACACTTTTCCAATGACTGATTGGACCATCAATCTGAAGGTATTTCAAATTCAATGGACAGCAACAAGCAGAATGGACACCAGACCTGTGGGAATCTGAGAAGTGCCACTCATCACTGACTGAAGTGACAAAAAGAAGGACAGAGATTGGTTATAACTATTTCCTACAGTGTTTTCTATCCCATATTGGCTAATTCCATGACAGCAAGTAGAGAAAATTGTGTTACAAACAGAAGCCAGAAGTGCAAACCTGACCCCTGGAAGCTGCTGCTAATGTGGTGTCTGGGGGCTCTTATTGACCAGATAAAAACCCTCCCTCAATCCCTGAGCCATCCAATCCCAAAGCCAGAGAATTGTCTGATATTTGGAGAGGAAATAAATTAATTACCCAATGAGCTGGTCTTTGTTTTGCTCCACAAGGGTGGGAGGAACGTTGGAGACAATCACTTGCATGTCCAATTGATTGACCACAGAGACCTGGAAAGAAAAGAGGGAAATTCAATTGGCACTGCCAGGCACAGTCCCCTCCCCATCCAACAGCAATAGAAAAATTCCTTTCCTGCTTCCACACCATGCCCTGATATCCAGATTTCTCCTTTTAATTCCAAACAGGACAGCTGGGAAATCTTGCAGCCAAAGCCCGTAGGCATCAAAGATTTAACTGGAATTGTGTTTCCAGGTCTGTATCAAAATTACAGATTTTTAAGGTGGGGACAGAAAAAGCTGCTCTCAGTATAGACTTGACTTAGAGAATCCCAGATCTCCCACGGGGTGTATTCAAAATTACTTCTGAGCATTTGGGTGATTTGGATGCCAGGAAAATCTTCCCTTGGAGCCACGCAATGTGCAACAAGGGAAATGGAAATTCAGGATTAATTCAACAAAATCAATGTTACTTTGTTAGAAAATCAGGAAGGAAATTGTTCATTTTCATTGAAGCAATCAGTGAGAGGTTTTATTTTAATCTCCAATTGTTTTAGCTTCTCCTTCTATCATAAAACTGCACATTTTATAAATGAGCTTTTTCAGAAAAAGAAAAAGAAAAAGAAAAAGAAAAAGAAAAAGAAAAAGAAAAAGAAGTTTCTAACTCACTCAATACTTGTGTGCTTTGTTGGAATAAAATTAAATTTCAATTTTCCACTGAGGTATGGAGCGACCTCAGAGCAGATATCTGGCAATTATTGTTTTTTTACTATGAACCCAACCACTCTGATCCTGTAGAGGATTGTGGAGGAAAATTTAGAAAACTAGGCTGATAAATTTAAAAATCAAGGGTTAGTTGATTCGAAAAGAAATAAACAAGCCCTGATTTTCCAAAAAGAAAAAAAGGTGTCCTGGAAGCACAGCAGTAGAAAAGCCTGAATGTGATTTCACATCAAACACTGATTCACCAGCTTTGAAGCTTAATTCAACTTTAAATATTCAAATGTTCTTGAAATGTCATCAGATGCCGTGATCAGCACGTACAGGCTTCTGTGTAAGAAACACAGAATTATAATGAGCTACAAGTAGATTTTAGACTAAAATCATGCAACAGAACTGGAAAGCAATGATTAATTTAATAGAATTAATTACATTAGCCAATTCAAGCAATGACTGTGCACCCAGGAACTGAAAACAGTATAAAGGCAACACAAAAAACAAAGGCAGTAATTCTTTTAATATGGAAGAAATCACAATTATCATCACTTGTTCATGTAGAAAACCAGGGTTAAACACACATTCATGACAAGCTATAGGAAACCAAGGGTGTTGGACAAAAATCAAACGACATTTGAGGTTTCCATGGTAACATTAACTTGCTTGTTATCCCCATTTGTAAAGGCAGGCAAAGCAGAAAATTGTTGGCAACCTCTAGCTCATGAGTGATATCCCTTTGATCCCAAGCTTTGCTCATTAGGCACTTGCCAGGTTTAAATCCAGCAAGGCGGAGCCTACAAAGACCCTTGATTGTGATATGGCACCAATAGATTCCTGGGAGTAGCTGGGACCTGAATGAGGAGGGGCTTGAAACCTCCTCAAACCCCAATAAACATTTGATTAAAGATGATATCTATGACATCATAAAGATGATATCCACGATGTCAAGTAATGATAGTAAATATCCACTGTCTACACTTCCTCAGCACCTTTAGGTGTTTCCTTGCAGCAAACTCATTTTAAAATGTAATTCTTGTATCTCTTTCATCTCACAGATGCTGAGAAGGAAAACTCCATCACATGGAAACAGTCAACTCACAGGTATCTGACAGGGACACCTTCCACTATCCCAGGCTGTTCCAAGTCCCATCCAGTCTGGCTTTGGACACTTCCAGGGATCCAGGGGCAGCCACAGCTGCTCTGGGCACCCTGTGCCAGGGCCTGCCCATGTTCCCAGGAAACAATTCCTTCCCAATACCCCATCTATCCTTGCCCTGTGGCAGGGGGAGGCCATTCCCCCTTGTCCTGGCACTCCATCCCTTGGAAATTATCTCTCTGTATTTCTTGTCTGCTCCTTCAGGCACTGGAAGACCACAATTTGCTCACCCCAGAGTTTCTCCTCTCCAAGCTGAACAATCCCAACCCTCCCAGCACAGCTGCTCCATCCCTCTGATCATCCTGGTGCCTCCCATGGATTCATTCTAACATGTCCATGTGCCAGTGCTCTAGGCAGGATGGGGTTGGTCTGGAATTGTATCTCCAGCTCCTCTGAGCTTCCAGGCCTTGCTCAAAGCAACTGGGCTCACTGCTCATCACTCAGCCAGACATCATAAAGAAACCTCTATAAATTAATGAGACATCTTTCACTTTCTAATGTTAATGTCAATTCCTTCTGGCTATATTTTAATATCCCATTAGTGCCTAAATTATTTGAAAATGCCCCATCATTTTGGGAGGTCAAGCATGAGGGTGAAATCATTTATGTTTATTTGGTGAACTCCTGCAGAACTCACCACACCAAGGATTCTGGCTCTCATCCGTATCCTTTGACAGTGTTCCCATTAAGTGGATAATGCACTCCATCCCTTTCACATTATGCTAATATTGAGCCAATCCATCAAGTTTACAGGTTTTAAGGAAATTTAGCTTGGATGGTTTCGGTGGCTGGATTAAGTCAATGTTCTTTGAACCGCACAAAACCATGAGCCTGAGGCCTACAGATGGTGCCAGCTCTAAAATCCTGTTTTCTCAGGGACTGAGAAGTTCATTCTCATCCCAAAATTATTCCTTAACATAACCAACAACTTGGACATGACCAGCAGGGACACAGAATCATAGAATCATGGAATAGTTTGGGTTGGGAGTGACCTGAAAGCTCATCCAGTGCCATGGGCAGGGACACCTCCCACTATCCCAAGCTACTCCAAGTCTCAAAGTCCAACCTGGCCTTGGACATTTCCAGGGATCCAGGGGCAGCCACAGCTTCTCTGGGCACCCTGTGCCAGGGCCTGCCCACCCTCCCAGGGAACAATTCCTTCCCAATATCCCATCCATCCCTGCCCTCTGGCAGTGGGAGCCATTCCCCATTGTCCTGGCACTACAGTCCCTTGTAAAGAGTCTCTCTCCATGTTTCTTGTAGCTTCTTCAGGTCCTGGAAGGCCAAAATTTTGTCACCCCAAAGCTTCTCCTCTCCAGGCTGAGCATTCCCAGCTCTCCCAGCCTTTCCTCCCAGCAGAGCTGCTTCATCCCTCTGATCATCCTGGAGCCACATCTGGACTCTCACCAACAGGTCACAAAATCTTTTGGTTTAAGAAATGTATAGCTTTATTCCACTGCCTTCAAAAAAAAAAAAAAAAAAAAAAAAGCACAAGCACTTTATGGCTTTTCTTATTTGAATTTCCTCAGGAATTATTCCTTAATAATAATCATCCCTGGCTGATACTTACGAGCACTTCTGCTTTGCTGCTCAGTCCTTTGCCATAATCGTCAGTGGCAATGACCTGGAACTTGAAATAGGATCTCCTCATGTTTTTGAACAGCATGGCAGTTTTGATCAGCCCCGTGTAAGCCTCAATCACAAAACCTTCCTTGCCATCCTTGATGGGGGGAATGATGAGCCTGTATTGCATGGCACTGTAATTCCCAGTGTCCTTATCATTGGCCTAATGGGGAAAACAAAACAAGCAGAGGCAAACAAGGTAAATATGCATAGAAGGAGTCATTAACCTTGTCCTTTAAATAAAGTTACATCTTGGCCCAGCAAATTTCTGCTACTCTGACATTTAAAACATTAGATCCCAGAGCACAGATATGGCAGCTACTTTAAATGCTTCATTTAGCTCTGCTGCACTCAGTTTTGCGTTTCCAGCAATTTCTTCCACCTCTGTTGGCATTAAACTGCTCCAGAAGAAAGAAAAAAAAATTAAAAAGTAGAAAAATATAAGTTGACTTTCAAGTCTGCAACAATACCCAAGAACTGCTTAATTCTGAGAAACCTCCACTTCCAAATTCTCATTGAAAAAGAAATATCAAAGAAAAACCATCTCAGCAACTTGTGCACGCTTACAAAAGAATGTCCTTCATCTTAGAGATATTCTGATGGAGCACAGGTATTTTTAGTGCAATCAAATAACTTTTTTATTAAAATAAGGCAGGATTGAGTGGCATTCCTGCACTGGTGCACAGGGACCTGCTGGGCACCCCAGTTCTGGACACAGAGCTGCCCTGGCACCATTGCTGAACTGGATCAGGATGCAGAGCTGGTATCAACCAGGCAGCCCCATGAATTGTTATTCCACCTTCCCTGCTCCTGACAACCCCATGTAGCCCCACTCCGGCCTCTCCAGCCTTATTCCTTACACTCCTGTTCAACCCGTATCCAGAGGGAAATGTTTCCAAGGACCCCGACAGAGCTTTCCTTGCTTCTTCCAGGGATTAGCAAGGTGGGAGCTAATTAATGCCTGAGCACTCATTAGTCTTGGGCACAGCCTCAGCATCTGGGACACTTCAGCATCTATCAGCAGGTTTTTATGGAAATACTGGCACTGCTTCTAAAGCCTTTTGCTTGAGCTAATGCAGAAATAAAAAAGCAGCCTTAACTTTGAAAAGGTGCATGTAAGATCCACAGAAAATCCATACTGTGCCACGATTTAAGAATGAAAAACAATAAGGGGTTTGTGTCAGCATAAAGAGCTGATAGAATCACGGAATATCCTGAGCTAGAATCACGGAATACCCTGAGTTGGGATCCATCAGGATCATGGATCCAGCCCCTGTTCCTGCCCGGACACCCCAACAATCCCACCCTGTCCATCCCTGGCAGTGCTGTCCAAACCCTCCTGGAGCTCTGACAGCCTCGGGGCTGTGCCCATTCCCTGGGGAGCCCGGGCAGTGCCCAGCACCCTCTGGGAGAGGGAAGAACCTTGCCCTGATCTCTAGCCTGACTCAGTTCCAGCCATTCCCTGGGGTCCTGTTCCTGCTTGCAGAGAACAGTGTTGTTTATGAGACACCACAGCTGCTAAAAGAGAATTATCTGTGCAAGGTCATTAAGCCTTCAATAGGGAGCCATTAATCATCACTAATTGTTTCCTCACCAGCACTGAACAAGTTCTATATGGTGGAAATTGTCCCTTCTGTTATTTTTTTCATTTTCAGATAATTTTTTCAGGGAATACCAGCACCAGATAAGCGATCCAGGTACTCAAAGCTGTGCATGCTCCATGTTACTACAACTTCTATCAGCCCAGATTCCCAGAAAGAACATTCAGCACTTAAAGGATAATATCCAGGCTGGTTTAGCTGGAAAGAACAAACAGGTTTTATTCAGCGCTGCCCAAAAGATAAGCTCCTGCAATGACACTGGCCATCACTCTTCACAGACACACAACTGGTTAAATTCTCACCCTTTCTCAATATTTTGCTTTCTTCTAAATTCATAAAACTTCATCTAGCTTGACTACAAAAAGCATAAATATAGAATGTGTTAAGTTGTTTTTGTTCTCTAGCTCCATAGTTTTTTTTTTTTTTAAGGCTTTTAAAACTGAGATTGCTGCCTCCTGGGTGAGTTCAAACCCCTTTATTAGTGATTTTAGGAAAGATGGGAAGGTTGAAAAGCTTTCTGAAATCTACTCTGTTCTGTCAGTCAAAAAGGTAAAGATATCAGAGCATTCCAGCTTTCCAACTGGCACAGGGAAATACAACCCCATGACATCCCACAGCCAGCAGATGGGAGCTTGACAGGTGGAGAGTCAGGAAAATTGTTGGTTTTTCATGTACCTGAATTGCTGAAGGAAGAAATGAATGTGAAAACATGCCATGTCATAGAATAATGGAATTTTTATGGTTGAAAAACATCTCCCAGATCACCCAATCCAACATTTGATCATCACCTTGCCCCTTAAACCACATCGTGAAGTTCTACATCCACTCATTCCTTGAACACTTCCAGGGCTGTGGCTCCACCACTCCCTGGGCAGCCCCCTCTTCCAAAGCTCTGCCACTCTTCCATGAAGAAACTTTCCTAATATCCAACCTGAACTCAAGGAAGCTGCTGGAGAGAAACACCAACTAGATGCTTGGATGGTGAGAAACAAAGACAAAAAGTAAAGCAGCACCTCAGCTGTGCCTGGAGTGTCAGGACAAGGGATCATGGCTTCCCAATAGCAGAGGGCAGGGATAGATGAGATATCAAGAAGGAATTGTTCCCTGGGAGGGTGGGCAGGCCCTGGCACAGGGTGCCCAGAGAAGCTGCAGCTGCCCCTGGATCCCTGGAAGTGTCCAAGGCTGGGTTGGATGGGGCTTGGAGCCTCCTGGGACAGTGGAAGGTGTCCCTGCCCATGGCAGGGGACAGGAATGGGCTTTAAGGTCCCTTCCAACCCAAACCATTCTGGGATTCCAGGGTAAGTTCAGCTCATACAACACATCTTCAGATAAAGCCATGACCAATCCAGAAGAGTCCTGCCTGGCCAAACCCCCTGGCTTATCCACACTCAGCTTTGCAAGTTGGTAATGGAGCTGGGGGGGAAAGAAAAACAGAATTCCTGTAACCCCACATGGCACATGAGGGACCCAGCAGCAGCCACAGGAGCAATGTCTGATCCAGCTCCTTTGGGGTCATCCATGAGTGAGCCAAGTTTCCGACTGAGTGCCCAGTGAAGTCCAAAGGCTCCCTAGAGGTGCCCTGGAGAGGAGCATAATGCCCTTCCAATAAAAAGCCAATTTTTGTGTTAAAATGGATTTATGAGGTTGGTTCAGCTGGGTCAGAAGCCCATCATATTTTTAATATTGGCAAATTCTCTCTCAATAAAATCTACGGCTTTTAATAGTCACTGCTTTCAATGACACCAGAAATCAATTTCACCTTCAGCATTTCACGCCTGGAGACGTGTGTGACTAAAAACAAACAAAATTTGGATCCAAATTAAGGTGTTGATGCTGCAGGCACAGGCATTATGTGCAGTCAGGCCTTCTGCACAAAGCTCAGGGCACTGCAGCTCAGCGCTAATGAGATGTTTAAGTTTTGCAGCTGAGTTTAAGTCATTAAACTCCAGTGAAAGAGGTCTTTTGACATTTGAAGCTCACAGCTTGTAAAGTCCTGCAGAGTTCAGGTGCCTCGAGCTGGTGGACAGGCTCAGAGTTAATTGCTACCAGTTCTGAGAGCTCAGTGCCACACCAGAGCCACCAGCAACCTCACCATCATCACAGTTCAAGCTCTTCCCACATCCACCCAGAGATGAGCAAACAGGTGCCAAACAACCTGGAAAAATGATCACATTACAGCTTCAAATATTTGAACTTTGTTGTTTGCATTCCCCTTTTCTCTGTTTTTTGGATCAAACCTAAGGACACTCAGCTTGGCTGGACCAGCAGAGAGAGCTTGTGAGCTGCTTCCAGGAACATCCCAAACTTCTCTAATACAGAGGAAGGATGTTTGCTATTCCTGTAATTTGTCCTGAAGGTAAATATTTTCGACACTTCATTAGGAAGAGATCTATGACATCTCAAGAGTTGCATTATGACTGTCAAAGAAGAGAAAGAGCTGTACTTAATCTTAATATTCCAACAGCATATCTGCCTTTTGTTCTGTGCAAGAAATACAGATGTCTCCTAAATCCTGTTGTGAATGAGGGCTGATAAATATGGATGATCCCAGGAATTGCCATGCCGAATTCCAGCCTCTTGTGATTGAGTGTAGGTGTGCCCACACAAAGGGAGTTGGGTCAGCATCGCTGCCTCTGCTTCCAGCCATTTCCCATCCCCTCCCAGGGAGGAGGATGAGGCACAGATCCTGGGGTGCTCCCCAATCCCAGCAGAAAAGCACTGAGGATATTTTAACTCAGAAGGAGGTGAGGCCCTGGCACAGATTTCTTAGAGAAGCTGTGGCTACCCCTGGATCCTTATAAGTGTCCAAGGCCAGGTTGGATGGGGCCTGGAACACTCTGGGATAGTGGAAGGTGTCCCTGCCATGACAGGAGGTGAGAATAGATGGGCTTTCAGGTCCCTTCCAACCCAAACCATTCCATTCTCTCAGTGATCAACCCGTTCTTTTCCTCTCCTTCGTAAGAAGACCCAATAAACGATGCCTTTAAAGCATAAATTAATTAATCTCTGGTTCCATGTGACTGCACAAGCAGGCAGGACACCCAGGGAGGCTGGTAAACCTCACTTGGTGTGACAGCAGCACTCTGACCCTGTCACCAAAAATCACTGGTGGCATGTTTGGGATGAGCACAAAAATCATCAGGGACTCTAACTGCTGAAGCTGTTGCATAATCATTGATGATCCCAGTTTTTAGCATTATCAGCCTGAGCTAAATCCAGATTTGCTGCTCAGAGTGAAATGCCATTGCTAATTCAAAATGTTTTCCACCTCCCTCACAGGGTCACTCTTAACCACAAGCCCAAGGCTGCTAATGGGGCATGGAAAAAGGCAGGATTGGGATTGGGCTGCTGAGGGGGTTTTTCTCTCTTCCTAGCAGATGGCAGCTTCAATGTTCCCAATTAGTGGCTGGCACATAGAGCAGTTTTTAGAACCAGACCGTTTTTGCCGGTAGGAATTTCCAGATTGTTGCAGATTTCCAGTTCTGACAGCACAGCTGCCACTGGCCTGTTTTAGGGGAGGTTTCACTGGGTGTTCTACAGATACATAAGCCTAGAAATCTGGAGTAGCCATTGCTATTTTCCTTTATTTCCTGTATTTTTTCACTTCTATGCTCTTTTACACCCTCATCTAGCTCAAGTCCTTTGGACTTCCAGCTCCTCACCTTGGTTTGCCACTGGCTGCCTCCAGAATTTGTAGCCTTGATTTAAAAGCAAAAGTTATATTCCTATTCATATAAAATTCATACCTATATTTAATATTTAACACAAAATATACAATATAAAATATATCAAGATATAATATAAAAGATTATATAGATTTATATTACTTTATATTAATAGCTATTTTAATATATTCATATTTATATTCATATTGATCTAAATTTATATATCACTACATCACTGATACTGATCATTGCCCAGCCTGCTCCCAGTTCCCCCAGTGCCAGGAGTTTTCTGAGAAACACAGGTAGGAAGAAATAAGGTGAATGGGAATTGCTCACTTTGCCCTCCAATGGTGGCCAAAACATCCCAGGTGACAAAGGAAACTGGGATTGGGAAAGGTGGTGAATAAGACGGGTTCCCAAAGTCAGGTTTTGAAACAAATAATTGGAAAAATGGATTTTATTGTTCTTTTTCTTTGGTCAATAGCAGTTAGTGCTTGATAGAATAACTTTGTGTGTGTGTGTGTGTGTGTGTGTGAGAGAGAGAGAGAGAGAGAGAGAGAGAGAGAGAGAAAGTAAAGGCCACACACATGGATTTCCTTCATGGGATGGGAATGATCCAGGCACACTCCCTACTCCCAGCCCCTGTAGGAGCCTTTACTCAGGAAGGCACATACAGCATCAACAGTCTTTAAAATGCCCCTAAACAACAAAGTAATTGAAACAATCTGCAATCACATGAGAAAAAAAAAAAATCCCAATAGGGGATTCTCTGATTGCTGCCAGAGGAAAATAATAGGAAAGTAAGAGATCTTAGAGTAAAAAGTTCAGGAAGCCAACATAAAAAGCACAAATATGGTTTTTGAAGGACAAAATGCTTGGCATTTCTGTAATATTTGTGTTTAGCAGGACACACAGGGGATCAGATGCTCCAGCAGCTGGAGGTTGCACTGTTGTCACTGCAATGAGCTTTCAGAGGAGATTTTTACTCTTACCAAGCATCTTTTCTCATTACACTGGGATCCATAAAACACATTTTAAGGAAGGTTTGACTGGCCAAGCAGTTCAGTTTTGTGCACGAGTCGTGCAACAGCCACAGGAAAAGATTCCCTTGTCATCCCAAGGAAAAGGAAATATCAAAAGAAATACACAGGTTATAGGCATAGATAGAAAAAAATTGGAGATTTAACAAGGATAACAGATCTAGGAAAAAAAGAAATTCTGGTATTCTCTCCCTATCCATAGCTAGGAAGTTTAGCTGTTTCTTTTATCCATTGTTTTAGCTCATTATGGGATCTCTAAGATGATTTTGAGGCGAAGAAAACAAGAATTCCTGCTCCCCAGGGAGTCCTCAGTGTCACAACCTGCAGCCTAAAATGGCTTTGGTTTATTTTTATCTCTTCTGTTGAGATATTCCAAGGATATTCAATGGCCAATAAAAGATATTCAAATGGAATAAAGGACACATTTCCATTAAAAAGCTGAACAGAAAGGGTAAAGAGCACAGGAAAAGGCTGGAATGAAAATACTGTAAGAATCAAAGCATTTCTATCAAATACAGCCAATTCCAAAGCCTTGGATTCACTGGCATTATTCAGGCAAGATTCCTTCCCTGCAAACATTTGCAGGACAAAAACACCTTCATAAACTGAGCAGGAATTCAGGCAAGTCACTTGCTTTACTAGAATTAGAACCTCTGATATTTCCTAATTTAAATCTGTAATAATTCAATAATTTAATAAATAAAAGAAGAAAAGCAGAGGTTAATACTGTTGATATTCCAATAGCAAGAGCTAATAACATCCCATTATAGGGAAAAGCCAATTCCTGCTGGTAATTTCCCTAAAGATTCTGCTGTTTGTGGGTTTGTTTCCTGAAGCAGATTGAAAAGATTGTGTTTGGGGCTCAGGGAAGACTGATTGGAATTCTGAGGGGAAACAACAGGAGTTCCATGAAAACACCAGTAAAAAGCAAAATAATTCTAACAAAAGGAAGCACAAAGCAGAGCTCAAGGTGCAGAATTAATAAATTAGAGTTTATGAATGTTGCATCTGATTTTAATTAGTATATTCTTAATAAAAAGCACAAAAAGGTCTTTAATTAAGGAAATGGGCTCTCAAGCACATGGGAAATTCTGGAGGGGGGAAAGGGAATTGCAGAGAAGGGGACTTCAAGCAGCAAGGAGCAAATCTTTGGCTAAGAATTGCCATTTTATTCAAATATACCCCTTCTATTTTTTTTTTCCCCCCTCGGAGCATCAGTACCACCCAGCTTTCAGAGGCCACTGCTCTTAATCCAATCAGATCCATAGAGAATAATTAATGTAGTTTATCACTCCCCAAATTAATTCTTATTAAAAATGACTTCTGGAGAATGATTTGTGCCATTCTGCTGAGCTTAAGCTTCCTTTTCATCTACTTAGAGAAATCTTTCTATGAATCCAGAGCAAAGGCAGCCCATTATCCTCCTCTAAAAGGCTTTTATACTCAAAATAATGTATTTAAGAGGATGCTGCTGGCAGCAAACCCGATGACCTTACAGAGTTGGGAGAAACTCCATAGGCTTGGCCTTGGTACATAGAAACTCTTAGGATGATGAACGAAATTTTTATCCAACATTTTAGTGGTCTATTTGTTTCTAAATTCAGTTTATGCAGAAGATTATGGATTTAGGATTAGTTTTCTTCTCTCCCTATTTTTATTTAAAAAAATCTTTTTTTGTGTTTGATTATTTTTATTATTGGTGAAATTTTGTTCAAGGCAGAGTAGACCATGACTGAGGCAACTGAAGGCAAGCATCTGACTGTTCAGCAGTGTATTTGTGATCAACTGATCCAAAACTGATTTACATTATCCATTAATAATTAAAGACTATGGTCCTGAATTATTTCCATAAGTTATTATGTCCTGGTAAAAAAGAACTAAATGTGGCATTTTTGGGTCACTTTTAAAAGTTGCATGTTTACTTGAGGTCATTTGAAATGCTGGGAGACAGCCTCGACAAGAGAAGCCCTGGAAAGACTTCAGAGTGTCTTCCAGTGCCTGAAGGGGCTCCAGGAGAGCTGGAGAGGGACTTTGGGAGAGGAATGGAGGGACAGGACACAGGGAATGGCTTCCCACTGCCAGAGGGCAGGGATGGATGGGATATTGGGAAGGAGTTGTTCCCTGGGAGGGTGGGCAGGCCCTGGCACAGGGTGCCCAGAGAAGCTGTGGCTGCCCCTGGATCCCTGGAAGTGTCCAAGGCCAGGCTGGATGGGGCTTGGAGCAACCTGGGATAGTGGAAGGTGTCCCTGTCCATGGCGGGGGCTGGCACTGGATGAGTTTTAATGTCCCCTTCCACCCAAACCATACTTGGATTCTCTGATTCCAATACCCATGTTTGATACCAGGATACTGAGAAAGTGACTTTTTTCTCAAAATCACTCAGATGTTGTGAAAGAAACTGAGCAGCTGTTAATGAATGCAGAAGATGAAAGCAAATGCATTAAAAACTCCTCCTAAGAACCTGAATTTCCCCCTGGAATCCAAACCTGAATAATTTCTACAGTGCAAACTCTGCATGTACTTTATTAATGTTCTCCTAAATTTCAACTTTGAAAGCTGCTCATTTCATTCTACTCCTCAATAAAAGACATTCATTTGATTAATTATTCTTAAACCAGGCTGGAATGTGGATTGTGTTTAACTAACAGAGCAATTACTTTTGCTTTCTAAAGGCCAAGAAAAAAGCTAACGAGCACTGACTGCTGCAAGTGCTCGGTGCTACAACAATAAATTCCAGCCTGATCCTCTGCAACAAGAGCACTTCTTAATTATTTCTAATTTTACTTTCACTAAACACACAATTATGTTTAATGCCATCTACTAATACCAACTCCTGGCTTAGGCCTTGTTCTATTTTGTGCCAGCGAAAACAGTGAGGATTTGAATAGAAAAAGCTTAAAGATACAAAAATGACATTTCTTTTGGTCCTCCTCTGGGACTGATGACATGTTTTGAGTCAAATGATTCTAAATAGGAAAGGCAGATTCCCCTCATCACCCCCAAGTTTCCCTTAGCTTTTCTCCACCCATTTCTTATCCCCCTGACTGACACACAAATACCTGTGCCTAAGAAATCCTCTTGGAAAACCAGGAAGGATTTCACAGCCTGTTCACATTTCATGGGATGATTCCAAATGTGATTTGCCATTTGTGCCTTCATGTTTCATTTGCTTTCAGATGGAACAAAATGTTCCTTTGCCTAAATTATTTTGCCTTCCAGAATCCTTTATCTACTCCAATGTCTTTGTCCTGCTATCTGCTCTCTACAATTCCCTGGAAGAAGAATGGAGCCAGGTAGGGATCCACCAAGGGACAGGAAGAGAAGAAATGACCTTGAGTCATTCCAGAGAAGGTTTGGATTGAATAACTGGAAGAATTTCTTCATAGAAAAGGTGGTTAAGCATTGGCCAGGTCAGTGGTAGAGTCTCCATCACTGGAAGAATCCCAAAATGTATGGAAGTGTTGCTTGAAGACATTATTGATGCTGACCATGATGGTGCTCGGTGGATGGATCTTAAAAGTCTTTTGCAACCTGAACAACTCTGTGATTCTTCAGTTCTAAAGTTCATGGATTTGACATGATTCTTGGACTGCTAATTTTGATGAAGTAGAAGCTTCCCAATTCCCCACTTCTCTGCCATTTCTGGGCTTATTTTGGGAAGAACTCTGATGCAACCAACAAAAAAAAAAAAAAAAAAAAAAAAAAAAAAAAAAAAAAAAAGCCCAGCCAGGGACAACTTTATTAAGCTCTGACTGTTTTATCATTCCTGGTGCTCTGAACACATAATGTATCTGTTCTATTGAAAACAAAGCTTTTACTCTTGGCTGTTAATATCTGATGCTAATTGTACTATGCACATTATATTTCCATTAATTTTCTCTCTTAAAAAAACCAAAACAACAACAGAAAAACCCAAACCAAAAAAAAACATAGAAAAAAAACCCCAAGAAACTATGGATAGTTAATTTTATGCCCACTTTCCTCCCAGTGCAGACCTGAAATCGCTGTATTTCTCTGTAAAATCTAAACAAGGTACTGCCAAAATAGAAAAAAACCTGTAGGTGTAAACTAGCATTGAACATAAACCAAATGTTTAAATATTAATAGATCTAAAAGGAGAGCTACAAACCGGCATGAGACACAAGCACCTAAAATTGAGTACAAACAAAACCTGGGTTTTAACTCAAAGTTATCCTTGTGTCAACATCAACCATTAAGCAGCTTTAGAAAATGCAAATCTCAAAATTTCCTGTTAAAAAAAAAATAAAAACAAAAAAAAATTAAAAAAAAACCAAAAAAACAAACCAGCAGGTACAAGTCTTCCCTCAGTAACTGAAGGTTATTACAAAAACTTCAGCCTTACCTTCACTTTCAGCACTGAAGAAAACATTCTGGCATCTTCAGACACCCCTCCAATGTACATTTTTTTGGTAAACAGAGGTGCATGGTCATTTTCATCCTTCACCTCAATAAAGACCTTGGCAGTATTACCTAAAAGAGGGAAGGAAAAAGGAAAATAAAAAATTCTGTATCAATCTGTAACATCTTCTGACATTCATGCATTTACAGCTCAGGGAGGTAATGTAAAATAAGTATAGGGATAATAAATTAAAATTAAACCCTTCAGACATCATAGAATGCTAAAATTGGAAAATCCCAGGGTCACTGAGGCTGAAAAAGCCCTCCCAGCCCACGGAGCCCAAGCTGGGATCCCCACCTTGTCCCCAGCCCAGAGCACTGAGTGCCACGTCCAGCCCTTCCTTGGACACCTCCAGGGATGGGCACTCCAAAGCTCCCTGGGCAGTCCCTGCCAAGGCCTGAGCACCCTTTCCATGGAGAAATTCCTCCTGCTGTCCAACCTGAGCCTCCCCTGGCACAGCTTGAGGCCGTTTCCCCTTGTCCTGTCCCTGTTCCCTGGAGCACAGCCCGACCCCCCCTGGCTGTCCCCTCCTGTCAGGGAGTTGTGCAGAGCCACAAGGTCCCCCCTGAGCCTCCTTTTCTCCAGCCTGAGCCCCTTTCCCAGCTCCCTCAGCCCCTTCCCTAGAGGAGCAATAGGGATCTGTATCACACCTTAATTCTGCAGCTGTTGGTCCCATTAAATACCCACAGATGTCACAAAGAGCTCATTGACAGCAGCTCTGCACCTTGCTTAATCTATTTTAATTATTCCTACTGCATGCAAATACTTAACAGCTGATTTAATCCTGGTGTCTGTAAACTCATAAATGGTCACACAGAGTCCTGGCTCAGTGGCCTTGCCACTTAATTAATTTCCCGTGTTAATTGAAAGCATCCCTAAGCCTGTCCTCCTCCCAAAGCTGGCCTGGCCCAGGGGAACTCCACCTGCGTTGTCTCACCTGAGAGGTTCAACACAAAACCCCAATGTAAATCTGGGTTTATTAAAGAGTTCCTGCTCATTGAGCAATAAACATCTCCATGGAAAAACATCCAGTAAAAAACATGGACCTGGTGCCAAACAGATTCCACTGCGCAGTAATCTCCAGCAACATCTGCTTCCCTCTTTCAGAATCGTATCATCCAGAAAGATTGCTGGAAATGATGATATCCAGTTCATTAAAACCACATTTGCATGTGATAAATCACCTCCTTTCTGAGCTGGCCTTCCCAGCTCCTTTCAGTGCCAGGATAATTTCAATGTTGCACAGGTGCCACTGATCTGAGTTTCTTGTAAAATGCAGGCTTTTAGAAAAGGCTTAGAAGCTGTGTATTTAGGGGAGGAAAACATTAAACCACAGACTATTTCCAGACATGGCCAAAGTCACATTCTGCCTATCTGATGGTCCAGCTGAAGGGAAACAAATGATGGCTTCATAAATGGAACTGAAATCTGAAAAAAACCCAAATGTTTAAAATGCTCTCCCTGAGGCAGCAGAGTGTCCTGGGGATCCCGGGGGACACCGAGCTGTCCCTGGGGCAGCAGAGTGTCCTGGGGATCCCGGGGGACACCGAGCTGTCCCTGAGGCAGCAGAGTGTCCTGGGGATCCCGGGGGACACCGAGCTGTCCCTGGGGCAGCAGAGTGTCCTGGGGATCCCGGGGGACACCGAGCTGTCCCTGGGGCAGCAGAGTGTCCTGGGGATCCCGGGGGACACCGAGCTGTCCCTGAGGCAGCAGAGTGTCCTGGGGCCAAGGAGGCCAATGGGACGCTGGGGGCAGCAGGAGGAGCATTGGCAGCAGGTCAGGGAGGGATCCTGCCCCTGTGGCCAGCCCTGGAGGCACCTCTGGAGTGCTGTGTCCAGCTCTGGATCCTCAGCACAGCGGGGACAGGAGCTCCTGGAGCGGGGCCAGCGGAGGCTGCGGCGCTGAGGAAGGGCCTGGAGCATCTCGGTGCCCAGGAAAGGCTGAGGGAGCTGGGGCTGTCCAGCCTGGAGAGGAGCCCCAGCTGAGAGGGGCCCTCAGCCCTGGGTGTCCCTGTGTGCAGGGAGGGCTCCGAGCAGGGCCCGGGCTCTGCTGCGGGGGCCCAGCAATGGCACCAGAGCCACGGGCAGGGACTGAGCCCAGCAATTCCCCCTGCACAGGAGGCACAACTTCTTCCCTGGGCACTGCCCAGCCCTGAACAGATTGCCCACAGAGGCTCTGGGCTCTCCTCCCTGGGGCTGTTCCAGAGCTGTGTGCACACAGTGCTGTGCCCTGGGCTCTGGGATGGCCCTGCTGGAGCACGGACGTGACACCAGATGCCCACGGAGCTCCCTTCAATCTGAGTCTTTCTGTGGGGTTCTCCACTGCAGAGAGAAAGTGGAAAAAAGAAGGGAAAGAAAATAAAGGAAATTGCATTAATTGTCAAATCCCTCTCTTCTTAAACGAAATCCTTAATGACTCTGGATGCAATACCAAACTACAGCAGGAAAATGAGATTCCCAGGCAGACTTTCCCACTGCAGCTCCACCTTTTAGAGAAGAAGGTGGCATTACAAGCAGGATTATGTGTGGAAGTGACCTTTGCCCTGCTTAGCCTATAACCAGCGCGTCACTGGCTGCTACCAGCTTGGTCTTAGAGGGAAGATCCTGATTTTATCTGTGCAGGTGGGATCAGGTGTTGGCTCACTTGCACTGGTATTCTCTAATTCAAATTAAACATCATTTGCATATAGCTCGCTTTTGTCGTGTCAGGTCAGTTAGGGTGAGGTGGCTGAGCCTTGTGCAAAATTTGCCTTGCAATTTGCTCAACTACCCATTTGTTTAATTTTCTGGCAGTTTTCTGAGCTGCCAAGATGCTGATTTGTTTAGCAAAGGGCGAATGCTTTGAGAATGGAGAAATGGAAGCTATTACATTAAGTACAAAGCAAATAAAACACTTTGCATATCCACATTCCAAGATTAGGACCGTCACCATTGAATATCTACCTGTGTTTCAGCTTGCTGCCTGATTTCTGGACACTGTCCTTCATTCTAGCAGATGGGAGTGGACTGTGGCATCTGAACTCCTCCCTATCCCACCTTTGGATCCAGTTCCACAGCTGGCTGCAGGTAAGGGCTCTCCACCAACTACAGAAGTTGCCTTACCCTCACAGTGGAATTCTTACTAAAATCCCCCAGCAGCAGCTGTGTTGTGTGGGAAGGTCATGCCAGACCCTTTCCCATGGGTATTTTCCCCACTCCCTCTGCTTGATTCAGGAATGTTCCCTGCGCAAGGTCTCTGGTGCTCTCAAATCCACCACTCCTGCACCCCCAGCCCCCAACCTGACAGAAAAGGCCACCAATGAAGCATACTCTTAGAAAGTCTGGTCTACACTCTGTCATTAGACTCCTTTTTCCTTCATATTCCAAATTTTTTGCCGCTTTTCTAAACACTGGGGGTGGCTCAAACCCTCTTTGTGAGGACAGTGATCATCACAAGCTGTCAGTATTCACACTCACCTTCCAGAGGTGGAATTTGTACTCCCAAGTATGTAAAACCTCCCATCTTTGGTGTTCTAAGTCTGGAATCCAGCTCCAGTTACATTTTTTCTTCATGGATTCCAGGAGTTGAAAGCAGGGTTTACTCCTTTGTAGTAATTCTTGTGAGACTTCCCAGAATCCAAATATAAGATCTTATGACTGTCCTGCCTAAAGAGCTGGCCAGGTGAAGGAACAAAAAGCATCTTTCCCTGGAGAAAGCAGCACAGGCTGCCAAGGTGGCAAAAAAAGAGCCAAGAAAATTGCTTTCAGTGGTACCTCAGTCTCCTGCAAGGTTCCTTTTCCCCCCTCCTCATCAGCACCCTGGAGATGAGCTGCAGTGCTCAGAAAATACAGAACTGCAGCTGCTTCTAAATCATCCTCAGTTTATAGGAACCAGCTAAATAATCACTGCCAAGACTTTTGATCTTTCAGCTTCCGTGGAAAGCGAAAAGGGGAGTGAAAACACCCTGAAAGCTGCTCTAAAGCAAAGCTGGGGAACCTCTGAAACACCTAAAATGAGTAGACCATGAATAAATAACACAAAAAACAAGCCAAACAAAAACTCCTGGGTCACTGGTGTGTACTAGCATTTCATCCCCAGAAGTTTTTTCCAAGCATCCTTGTTGAAAGCTCTTTTTCAGTCTCCCCATCTAAAAATGTGCCAGATCTATGTGAGCCTGTAGTTCCTTGCCAGGCTGCAGAAATGAAGCTGAACTAAAGCAATGATTTTTGGACACTGGGACAATATCAACGATGCTTTGAGTGCTCCCAGGTGAGTTTTACTCAGTGCTTTCACCAGCAGCACTGCACTGCCTCTTGCAACATTCCAACCCAGCCACGGATACAGCTGCTCTTCAGGCATGGATAACTCTAACATAAATCCCTGCATCTCCAAAAGCAATTCTGCAGGAGGCAACAGCAGATTTCAAAGAACCTTTCCAAAGTTCAACTGAATCCAACTGGGAGGGAGAATTATAATTTGCCAGGGCTTAGGAGCACTTTGCTTTACTCCAGCCTTACAAGTGCGTGAGCAGACTTTGTGCTTTGGCAGGTGAGCTGTGCTGAACTGCAGCTGGGCTCCATCTCACATTCCTGGATTTGGCAGAACCAAGTAGGAATCAGCCCTGAATATTTTTCAGTGGCATTTTGATCCAAATGAGCTCATAAAGCCAGAAGAAGATCACCATGTGCTGTCATTGCTCAAGAGTGCAAAAAGAAACAAACAGCAATGTGTTTGGAGCAGCAGGGACCCAAGGTCTGATTTAAATCCATATAAAACCTCTTTTTCTAACAAATAATGACCTAAGTTGCAACTCAGGTTTTATTCAGCCTCTCTAAAATGCCAAAGAAAGTGGAAGTTTGTCCCAAGCTCTCCCAGAGCTGTGAGGCAGCGGGATCAGGCTCTGCTTGCATTGAGTCCATCTGTCACAACTCCTGAATTTGGGAACTGCCACAGCAGCCAACTTGTAAAGCACCACCAGCACCAACTTTTGCAACTAAAAACATAAGGCTGCTTTACTGTTACATCAACACCACAGGGACACAGAATTTATACCCATATTTAATGTAGTAGAATCATCATTCCCAATTACTGTAGAACAGCTGCAGAATTTTAGTTGTAAAACTCCCATTTCCACCTTAATCCCAAAGGGGTTTTTGAGTTTAGAAAACCAAAAACTGAAGAAGACAGGACTGCTGCCTAACCCCTAACACCCCAAGCAAAGCCCTGCTCACAGCTGGGAGTACGGCAGAGCCAGGACAGTGCCTTTGTACAAGCTCCAGGAGCACCAAAGGTGACAAATAGTTCTACCTGACTGGATAAAACATGGAAATAATCAATGGAAGGGTGATTTTGTTTTCAAATCTTCTGACAGATAAAAACCATGTCTAACAAGGTCCTGTTGGAAAAGACCTCCAAGAACATGGAGCATGACCTGTGACCAATCTCCACCTTGGCACCCAGTCAATTCCTCTTAAATATAGGAAAAGTCCCCATGGGGTTCTGTCATTATCTTTACATCTCTAGGAATGTGAAATCCCAGAATCCCAGGATGGCTTGGATTGGAAAGGACCTTAAAGCCCATCCAGTGTCCCACCCCTGCCATGGGCAGGGACACCTTCCACTGTCCCAGGCTGCTCCAAGCCCTGTCCAACCTGGTCTTGGACACTTCCAGGGATCCAGGGGCAGCCACGGCTTCTCTGGACATGCCCACCAATCCTTTGGTTCTACAAGGGGGACCAGGTTGAATTTGTGGGCAAAAACCTCTCTTTGTCCTTTTCTCTTTGCTGCTCCCTCTGCTTCCACACAAATCCTCCTTTTCTCCAGGCTGAGCCCCTTTCCCAGCTCCCTCAGCCCCTCCTGGGGCTCCAGCCTCTTCCCCAATTCTGCTCCCTTCCCTGGACAAACTTAATATGTATCTTGAAGTGAGTAGCCCAGAAATCCCTGCAGCTCCAGAGCAGGTCACCAACAAATTCCTGAACACATTCCACTAATTCAAGGCTATCCAAGACCAGAACTGGCAGGAGGTCACTGCCACTGGGTGTCACAGCTTTGTATTAATTTGATGTTGCATAATCCTGGGGCTGTGCATTTCTAGTCCAAAATGGTTCATCAGTTCAACCTCAGCAAAGCCCACAGTGATGTGTTCATTGTGCCCCATCTCCTCCCACTGCAGCTCATCAATTCAGTGACTTGAAATTCAGAACTAGTGTTTCAACTGATTAAAATGCTTCAAAAAATAATCAAAGTACCAAGAAAATGGAAAGGAAATCGCTGTATAAATGCAGGAATCAAACCCAGAGATCAAGAGATCTCCATTACAAAGACATAAGTGATTCAGCTGGCCAGATACTTCTGAAGTATTTTAAACATATACATTCATCAAATTATTTAGCTATCCCTGCAGCACAGTGCACATTCTAAGGAATATATATGTTGTTTACTACTGGAGAACCAAAGGCACCCAGCTTGTGTTCCTTTAAGCTGGCCTGAAGTCAAACTCCAGTCACTATCAAGCATTCCTGAATAAAGTAATTCAGCCACCACTTTTTTGGAGCTGCTGCTCAGCTGGGAGAGCTGCTCTAGTTCAGAGTGTGAGTCAGAAGAGGGAATGAAAGGAAGGACCTGATGACTGCCTCGTGTCTTCAGCCATGTCCGAAAGGTTTGGCGAAGGCTGTGTGCTGCAAGGAAGCCTGATCTGCTCCCTGGGTATTCCTTGGCTGTATTTTTATGGATATAACCGTATCTGGATTTCTCCCAGGCACAGGGAGAAGCAGGCAGCTCTGCCTTTCTGACCCCTGGCAGGCACATCCTCAGTGTTGGCTAAACCAGCACAGGATCTCACTCTGCTCTTAACAAAGCCAAGCTCCTGACCACTGATTAACCCTGACCCTGTGTCACACCCCACACATTCCATTCTTACTCAAGGAAAAAGAAATATCCATGATAATGCAGGCTCAAAATCCCAAAATGTCCTCCTCGTTCTGTGGGTAACACTGGAAAAAAACCCTTGGTGAAGGTATTGGAACTGTCACCCCTGTACAGTGTCTCAGGCCATTCCCAAGATATGACATGCTCCCAAATATTTGAGCACCTTCAAGAATCCCAGAATCCCAGAGTGGTTCGGGTTGCAAGAGAGCTCAAAGCCCATCCAGTGCCATCCCCTGCTATGGGCAGGGACACCTTCCACTATCCCAGGCTGCTCCAAGCCCCATCCAACCTGACCTTGGACACTTCCAGGGATCAAGGGGCAGCCACAGCTTCTCTGGACAAGTCAGGTTGAGAGATTAAAAAATGCACCCTGTGATCCCATCATCACCATCAACCCCCTAAAAGACAGCAATGTTGCTGGAGAGCAGTTTCAGTTTCTCAGCAAATACCAGCAATATCTATGTAAAGAAGATGGAAAAGGAAGGATATTTGACACTTACTTTTGGAGGGTACTCGCAGGTTGGATCTCACCACCTGCAGGGAGTCTGCCTGCACTCGGAGCTCGTAACTTCGGACACTTTCATAGTCCAGAGGCTTTTTCACAGAGATCACTCCTGTTCTGTTGTTAATGGCAAACACATCTGGAAGCCAGCAAAAATACAGGAATTTTATGAGATGCATAAACAGGGATTTTCAATGCCCAAGGGTTTTATTTTGGGGATGACACAATTGTCTGACACTGCCAAGCAAGGCATTCCCTCCCTGCCTCCTTCCCTCCCTCCCTCAGGCTTGGAAAACCCCATGTAGCTCATCTTTGAAGATACTTTTAAGGAGCACAATGGCAGGATCTGCTCTACTACTGGGATAACCAACCCAGCATCACAGAATCATGGAATATTCTGAGCTGGAAGGGACTCAAAGGATCAGGGAGTGCAACTCCCTGCACAGGACTTGAATACTAATGGAAACATGGGACAAGACAAAGAGCCTGCTCTCACAAAAAGGAGGATGGGGAATTCTTTACATCCCTCCCAGTAATTCTGTGTTATTTTTTCAAGATGTCCAGGTGGATCACAGAGAGTATCCCAGCAAGATGTTTTGTTTGGATACCAGGCTCTAATACAATATTTGTTACAGTATGACTGACTCTATAATATCTTAAACCCGATTTTTAAGCAAGTACAACTTCTTCAAAGCTATTTATGTTTTTATTTTAATGTGCCATGGATTCATACTATGTGGCATCCATGGGAATTTTCACATCAGTGAGAATTATTTCCATGTGATTTTGCTAATTAATATGATCTTTAGCTAGTCTCCAAAGGCTTGATAATGGTAGTTACAGAATCATATAATGGTTTGGGTGGGAAGGGACCTCAAAGCCCATCCAGTGCCACCCTCTGACATGAGCAGGAACACCTTCCACCATCCCAGGGTCTCCAAGCCCCAAAGTCCCCACCTTCTTTGGACTTCACTGGGCACTCAGTCGGAAACTTGGCTCACTCATGGATGACCCCAAAGGAGCTGGATCAGACATTGCTCCTGTGGCTGCTGCTGGGTCCCTCATGTGCCATGTGGGGTTACAGGAATTCTGTTTTTCTTTCCCCCCCAGCTCCATTACCAACTTGCAAAGCCGAGTGTGGATAAGCCAGGGGGTTTGGCCAGGCAGGACTCTTCTGGACTGGTCATGGCTTTATCCGAAGATGTGTTGTATGAGCTGAACTTACCCTGGAATCCCAGAATGGTTTGGGTTGGAAGGGACCTTAAAGCCCATTCCTGTCCCCTGCCATGGGCAGGGACACCTTCCACTGTCCCAGGAGGCTCCAAGCCCCATCCAACCCAGCCTTGGACACTTCCAGGGATCCAGGGGCAGCCACAGCTTCTCTGGGTACCCTGTGCCAGGGCCTGCCCACCCTCCCAGGGAACAATTCATTCCCAGTATGCCATCTAAAGTTCTCTGTTCCAGCTTGAAGCCATCCCCCCTTATCCTGTTCTTTATAAAAAGTCCCTCTGCAGGTTTCTTGTAGGTCCCTTCCAACCCTAACATTCTCTCCTGCTTGTCCAGATGAGTTGGGATTTCACCTCAATGACCTGAGAGTTCTTTTCCAACCTCAATGATTCTGTGATTCACCTCAGCAGCTTTACTTCTCCACAATTGCAGATTTCTGTTGCGACCTGCAGGCTTCCCAAACCACAAGACTGAAATATTAATATGAATAGTATTATTATTACACTTACCCTCTTCATTCCCTGACACAATGGAGTACACAACTGTCTGGTTCAAGGCGGCCGCGGTGACAACGGCGACCACGGTTCCCTTCGGGGCACTTTCACTCACTGGCGGGGGTCTGCAGAGTGGAGCAGAAGGGTTTGTGTCACATTCCTGAACAGCAAATTATTGAAACTTATTCACCAGGTTAGTATTTCCTCCATCTATTAGGCTGCCAAAGGATCTGTTATTAGGGAAAATCATATTAGAAAGGAAGATGTTTTAAACCAACTGAGAAGTCAAATAGATAAGAGGTGGCAACGTGAAGATCTAGTGATTCTTGGATCTGAGAAGTGGGACAGTGGGGAATAGTGAGGAGAAACAAGAATCACCACAGCCTGATAAACTGGAAGGAAAAGACAAAATAGATATTTTCTATACATACTTTATATAGATCTGTAATATATCTCTTCTATAATAGATCTTGAATATATTCAAATCTACTAAGAAAACTCAGTAATCTGTCAGAAAACAATGAAGGAAACTTCATTCATGGGTAAAATTCCATGCCTTAAACAGGAATCCCTTTGGGGCTACCTCCACAGGAATTACCACTCATCACAAAAATCCAAAAATTTTCCTGCCAACACATTTTGGTACTAAAACACAAGATGCTTTTCAGGAAACGAACTGCAACCCAAGGCTACCCAACAACTGGGAGGGTGGGCAGGCCCTGGCACAGGGTGCCCAGAGAAGCTGTGGCTGCCCCTGGATCCCTGGAAATCTCCAAGGCCAGGCTGGACATTGGGGCTTGGAGCAGCCTGGGACAGTGGAAGGTGTCCCTGCCTATGGGATGGGGTGGCACTGGATGAGCTTTAAGGCCATTTGAACCTAAACCATTCCATGACTCTGTGCTTATGTCCTTAAACCAGCAATCTAAACAATTTCAACAAGGACAAGTGAGAAGTTTGAACTCATCTCAAATCCTCCTCAGATTTTCCTTATGGCAAACAGTGGTTGAATTCATGCTTCAAACTCTTCAAATAAATGTAAAAGGAATTTTTGACACTCATCCATGAATGTAGATGGTTAGTTTTTAATGTATTATGCAGATATTTTCCATTTTTAAAAATCACACTCATTTGATAGATAACAAAATAAACACCAGATGAGGATCTGATCAGAGAGGCTACTAGATTCTCCCTACTGGAGAGAATCTACATCTGCTTCTTTCCAGGGAATATAATGGAGGCATTCAGAAGACCAAATTGCACCTGGAGCCATGGTCTAGTAGTGGCCCTGGCAGTGCTGGGGGAACAGTTTGATTTGATGATCCCAGGCCTAAATAATTCTGGGATTCCATGAATATTTTATCACCTTCCCTTTTCATCTTCCGGGTGGTTTTCAAATCCTCCACCCCACATTTTCCCATTCTAAAGGCAGGACCCCGAGGCGGCCAGAGCTCCAGGAGTGCTGGGACAACACTGTGGGATTGTTGGGGTGTCTGTGCAGGGCCAGGAGCCTGGATTAATGATCCTTGTGTGTCACTTACAACTCAGGATATTCCATGATTATATGAAAGTTGGAACCCCAGGACATAATCCCAGCTGTTGAACCCAAACTTTTCCCATCAAGAAGTGGCCAATCGTCCCCTGAGCTCCACCTTACAAACATTTCCTTTGGAATCAATATTGCTTCAAACTTGCTAGAAAAAATTCAAGATAATGAATATATGGAATTAAGTTTCGTATCATGCAACGTAATAGTGACCTTTTTTTTTCTTTTTTCACAGGTGGAAAAATCCCCTTTTATTCAAACACACATGCACAGAGCAGATCCCTCTCCTCCCACGGTTCTGTGTCACTGGTTGGAATAAAATTCCTTGTTGCTCCCTAATTTATTAATTTATTTCTCAAACCATTGCTATGAAAAGCTTTTTAGTGTGCATTTTACAAAAGCAAATGCAAATCTTAGGGATTAAAAAGCTGCAAAAAGGCAGGGAAAGTCAGGGAAAGACAGGAAAAATGCTGCCAAAGCTGCAAACATTTAAAGTGGAATTCTATTGATGAGGTCAGAGAGGAAAATGCCCTTTTTATGCTGCATCATAGATGATGTAGTTTTCTTTGTCTTCTAAAGGGGTGAGAGCAGAACAAAAGCCCTACATTTCATTCCCAGCATAATTCTGGGATATTTCTGCAGTGGGAATGACCTTATAGCTCCCTCTGCCACTGCTGAATCCAGTGGATTGACAAATCAATAATAATTATTGAGAGGTTTTGTGTTTGCTCTGGAGGGAGGGGACAGAACAGAACATACTCCCCACCCCCACAGTAATTGCTCTGATTTTGTTCCCTTCCTTTAATTCCAGGGATTGGGAACAACAGTAGCAATGCGTCATCTGGAGTAAAAAAACCCAGTAAAAAAACACTTCAGAGCATTCCTCTGGATTGTGGAGAAGCAAAGCAGCAAAAGCTTCCTATACCCTGCTCTTTATCCTGAGCTTCCAGCTCTAATAACCTTTCGAAGGGAAGAAATTCCTTATTTTCCAATGTTTTAATAGTCAAGATACATAAATGGTACTTCCCCCCCCAGTATTATTTGAAGGAGTTTTAGGACACAAGCAAAGATGTTTTTATGCCATAATTTTGCATTACTGGGTGACAAAAGCTGGGATTTTTGTGGGAAGAGGAAAGCAGGAAAATCCAGCCCAAGCCACCCAAAAACAGGACTAGAATACCCCCATGGGAGTGGAAGGGAAGGGAATTTCTGTGAGATCAGCACCACTGGAGGGCAGGGAGGGTGAAGGGATTGGTGTGTCACTGTCACCTGGGTGGGGTTGGTGTGTCACTGTCACCTGGGTGGGGTAGGTGTGTCTCTGCCTCCCAGCCCAGAGCTGATTCCACGGAACCAGAGTTGCTAAGGTTGGAAAAGACCTCCAAGATCTTCAAGTCCAACCATCAACCAGCACCACGCTGCTCACCACTAACCATGTCCCCATGTGCCATGTCCACACAGTTTGTCAACACCTCCAGGGATGGGCACTCCAAAGCTCCCTGGGCAGCCCCTGCCAAGGCCTGAGCACCCTTTCCATGGAGAAATTCCTCCTGCTGTCCAACCTGAGCCTCCCCTGGCACAGCTTGAGGCCGTTTCCCCTTGTCCTGTCCCTGTTCCCTGGAGCACAGCCCGACCCCCCCTGGCTGTCCCCTCCTGTCAGGGAGTTGTGCAGAGCCACAAGGTCCCCCCTGAGCCTCCTTTTCTCCAGCCTGAGCCCCTTTCCCAGCTCCCTCAGCCCCTCCTGGGGCACCAACCCCTTCCCCAGCTCCATTCCCTTCCCTGGAATTGCTTTGAAATATTTGAAATATTTTCAATGAAACAGTTCCTTTCTGAACTTCTGAACTCACCACCTTCTTCTCAACTCTGTGATTTCTGATTCCTTCCAAGACTAACATGCCCAGGATCCACATCCATCCCATCCCTGGGTGTAAGGAGGTCCCTAGCAATAAGTGATAATCCACCTGCATCCCACAAATCTTAGGGATAAACCACAATTAATACCCACTTTAATTCCCACCCCACCTCAGCCTTACCCAGAGTTATAATTTTCCCTTCTCCACACAAACACCCTTTGACCATGACAACTTTAATCTATTCCCAGAACACTGTTTCATCCATTTCCATGGTATTTTTTTTTCCATGACCATCACAGCAATGTGGCATATAAGCCCTTTGATTCACTTTAACTTTTCCACAGGTTTAATAAATGGTATCCTGGGAGCATCCAGGATGGAATGGAGACCAGGAGAGACCTCACTGATTTCTTTGAGTATGAAACCACAAAATGGGTTTGTTCCTCAGAAAATAAACAAAGCAACCACAAAGAACAGGATTAAAATAAAGATGTCATTTATGTGTAAAAATACTGAAAAGAAATACAAATCTAAAAAAATCTCAGAATTCACTATATCCTAATTATCTGTGTCTTGATCAGAGTGGGAAAGGGTGACTGAGCTTGTCTCAAATACATTGCAAGGTGCTACTCCTGGAAATGTCCAAGTGAAATCTTAACTTTTCCTCTCTACTTTTCTGCTTCTTCTTTTTCCCTGCACTAAACACATCACTCCCAGCTCTTTTTCAATTTGCCTGATAGCCAATATGCTTTAAATTCACCATGAAACTTGTCTATCTCCAAAAGCATGAACGCGAGATTTAATAAAAAATTAAATTTCAAGCCAGCAAACCCAATAATAATTTGGAAAATTGGTTTAGAGCTGAAGCTTAATAGTGGGATGTGAATGGACTCCATATGAGCCACTTCAGTTGCCTCTACTTTGCAGACTTTATATTTTGTATCTATCTATACAGAATATTAGAATACAAAATATTTTATATATTTACTTTTAATGTTGTGGAGGTTCATATAAACACCTCAGAAATTAAGTTTTGGTGCTGTTTAATTACATTTTTCACCTCAACTTGATTAACATTGAGGACATTTTTATTCTTAGGGTGGTGAGAAAGCCAGAGCAGCTGTGGCTGCCCCTGGATCCCTGGCAGTGTCCAAGGCCAGGCTGGACATTGGGGCTTGGAGCAGCCTGGGACAGTGGAAGGTGTCCCTGCCCATGGCAGGGGGTGGAACTGGATGGGCCTTAATGTCCTTTCCAACCCAAACCAGTCTGGAATTCCATGATTCCCATGGCAGCTCTTTCAATCCTTTCACCAGACACATAAAAAACTACCTTGGCTTCCTGTGCTTGCTTAAAAAATACAGACCTGGACACATTTTAGAGCAATAATCCATCAGTTTATTAAGTTTTTGCTTTCCTAGTAACTACCTGAACAGCTTGTCCCAGGCAATGATAATTTTTATTTTTTTAAAAAGTTTCTTTTTGTCTTAATTAGATGTATTTAGGGAGCAGTTTATCTTCAGAGTGTCACATATTCCTTCCTGGACTTGATATCCTGCTTTTGTGTCTCAATTCCCAAATTGGTTGGAGTCACTCTGAGCTTCCCATGATATTTATCTCCAAAACAAATGATGAGGGAGTCTGGACATTGCTCCAGTGATCCTGTCTTAACCTATTGTATTTTAACCCAAATGTCAGGTTTTGCTCTCCTGATCTCTGTGTGTTCACATTATCTCTCCAATCTTCCCAAATTAAACCTGAAGCCTCGAAGGCAGGAATATTCCTGTCAGGATTCTGCAGAAGCAAAAAAAAAAAAGGAGGAAAAATTCCTGCCAAGTACAATGTAGGGCACAGTCGCACACTTGGATTGGTGAGACTGATGGGATAAATTCCAAGGAGAACATGGCTGGAAGGATAACACATTGCTGGATGCCAATGGGGTTTAATACTAAAATTATGGATAATTTCAGTTCCATATTCACACCCCCAGCGTGATCTATTTATTTCATTAACATGGTGTTGGGAGCTCTGACTCTCAGACTTTCCAAGAACAGATTCCCTGCTGGGATCTGGCTCCCTGTGCTTTCCTCTTCCCCTGGAAACATCCACCAGAACATTTCATTAAAAAATAATTCCTAAAATTCTAGTTTCCTTTTCATTTGGTATAAAGAAGTAGAGGATTTTAATAAAATGCAATCAGGACTACTAATACAAGGAAAAGCAGGGGAAAAAGGATCCTTCACCTGGTAATCACCTGGTAACTCACTCCGTAATTTTTCCATGGCAAATCCTGTTTCAGTACATGCTGTAAAAATAACTTAATTTAACTTCATAATCACATCTGCTAATTTTTTTTATTACAAACCAAATAAATTACCAACAGAAAATCACTCTAAACCAGTGATTTCAAAGGGAAAAATCACACTCATTTTCCCAATCCAAGCTGCCACTGATGTGAGATGCAAATTCCAAATGTATTTTGGAAGCCCCAGCTTAAGTGTGACTGCTTTTACCCCCACATCTCAAAAATTCTGTGACTAGAATGTTACCTATGGCATTCCCTTAATAAAATGTAAATTCCATCCTAGGAAAGCTGGGAAAAGCAGTGGTAGGACCTGGCTATGCTGGGAAAAGGATGATGCAAATGGATGCCAGCATTAAACAAAACATTTTTAGGGACAAAAATAACCCTCTGTGGGCTCTGACAAGAAAGGGAAAATGATTCCTGATGGGAGAAATGATCCCTAACAGGGGAAAACCCCAGGGAGCTCTGCTAGGAGGAGAAAAGGGAAATTTCTGTAAACAGAGGTTTAAAGACACGCAGCTCAGGAGCTGCCTGATGGAAAAAAACATCTAAGGTGGAACTGATAACCTGAAGTGTCCAAGGCCAGGTTGGATGGGCTTGGAGCAGCCTGGGACAGTGGGAGGTGTTCCTGCGCACGGTAGGGGTGGCACTGGATGGGATCTAAAGTCCCTCACAGCTGAAAACATTCCAGAATTCTCTGATTCATCAAGGCCTCAGACTTTCATAGATAATGAGAACCCAATATCCCAAGTTGGAAAGGACCACTCTTTCCAGTTCCTGAGCTCCAAGCCAGAGGACTGTGGATGCTTTTTCCACCTTTCTGCAGGAAGCTCCACATTACAGAGATTCCAACCATGGAATGCCACCCCCTACCCTCACTGTCACTGTGCAGGGTTCCTCATTCCCTATCTCCCAATGAGGAAAACTGAGTGAACAGCAGGAAACCAGAGAACTGGGGAGAAATCTCTTTGAATGATCGACTCCTGAAACAGCTCCATGATTTTGTGAAATCCTTTTGTTTGGATGGTTTTTGACTCCAATATTGAAGAATTTAATTGGGTGGAAAACATTACAGCATCTCTTCCATCACGGGAGAGCGAGCTCCACCTGTCCCCAGTTCTCCCTTTTTAGGCAGAACACATTTCCACAGCAGGGCTAGTGCTGGGAGAGAAATAAAATTAAATAAAATTGTACGCTACATTTACATCGAGTTATAGCCTGGAATTCACAGTTTCCCATATTTCCCCATAAAACTTCGGATTGCTGGGCAACTGGACACATCTTTTCCAACAGGTTGGGGAGCTGTAATGCAACACTAACAGGAGCTGTAAGTTTGCAAAATTCCCCCTTTTTCCTGTTCTGGAATGGCTGAACACCTGGTTAATGTGCCCACGGGCACTAATTAGGAAGCAATGACGCTGCCCTCGGTTCCCATTCCATTCCCTGCTCCAGCAGCACTTTGCCATGGGCAATGACCTTCCCCTTGCAGAGGATGTGGGATTTATTAATTTACACAATACCAAAAAGACCCCAAATCCCTTTCAACTTTTACTGTTTTAAATGGAGGACGTGCTCATAAAGAGGACAGGCTTGCTAAAAATACCTCTTTATATTCATCTGAGGTTCCAATTACATCTGGTCTCCACTGTTTCATAGCACTACTAATTAATATCTGTTAATTAAGAAATGAAAGTGCTGCCATAAGTTGTTGTGAAGTAATGGAAACTTCTGGATTAAATCCTTGATCCAGAGGTGATCTGGGTGAAGTCAGGACCAAAAAAAAAAAAAAAAAAAAAAAGGAAGAGCTTGGGAAAGGGGCTCTGTATGGCAGATTTGATTTTCCAAAAGAATTGATTTATTTGGTTCATTGAGTTTTAACTTTCTTTTTTTTGGTTGTCCAGAGGAGCTGTGGCTGGAAATATGCAAGGGATGGAGCAACCTGGGACAATGGAAGGTGTCCCTGCCCATGGCAGGGGTGGAATGAGATGAACTTTAAGGTCCCTCCCAACCCAAACCAGTCTGGAATTCCATGGATCTTTGTCCATTTTGCTAGCACAAAGCAGGATGAGATAAAAGCCAGCATTAAAAACTTTAATTAATTGTGTGAACCATTGCATCCTGTTCGGGGCAGGGATGTAGAAATTCTCCCTGTCCCCATACACCCACTCTCCAGGCTCTCAATGGGCTGGAGACACTGGAAGTGTCCCCATCAATTCCATCAGTTCTGTAGAAAACCAGTGGACTGACAGCCAACACCCTGAGGGACATGTGGTGACAAAAGCAGCATCAGCTGTGTCCTTCCCTGGCACCAAAGGTCAGCTGGGCTCTGAGGTGGCCCAGCCATCTCCAATTAAATGTCCACTCACTCCAGCACTTTGATTCTTTGGGATTTTTGCCTGTTTTCTCCACACTTTGTTTTTGTGGAGCAATGCCTGGCTTGGAAAACACTTTGTCAGGCACTGCTGCCATCAGCTCTCTCTGAGTCATCCTTAACATCCACAGCAAGGACAGACAAGGACCCACACTGCTAACGCAGTTCAGCTCCTGGGCTCCACAGGGAAGATCCAGCTGGTGCACTGGGACCATACAGTCTGACCACAAAGCCATTAGGGTTGGAAAACCCCTCAGAGGCCATCATGTCCAACAGGGAACCAGTGTCCTTGGGCACTTCCAGGGATCCAGGGGCAGCCACAGCTTCTCTGGGAACCAGCAGCGCCCTGTTCCCCACTAACCAGGACCCCAGGTGCCACATCCACACCTGTTTTGAGCTCTTCCAAGGATGGAGACTCCACACTTGCCCTGCACAGCTCCTGCCAAGGCCTGAGCACCCTTTCCATGGAGAAATTCCTCCTGCTGTCCAACCTGAGCCTCCCTTGGCACAGCTTGAGGCCGTTTCCCCTTGTCCTGTCCCTGTTCCCTGGAGCACAGCCCGACCCCCCCTGGCTCCAACCTTTTTCCAGGCAGTTGAAGAGAGTAAAAAGATTGCCCTGCTGCTCTGCTTCTAAGAGGGACTGAATTCTGGGGTGAGAAACATCCGAAATCCTGCCTGGCCTCCTCTTGCCAGTCCCCTCCAGAGGAGCCAAGGATGCAGAAGATCCCCTCTGGGGACTTTAGGGGGGAATCTCTCACAGTTGTTACGAAGGAACTGTATTTTATCCCACAATTATTGCAAATCAACTGCTCCATTCTATATTTTCTGGATCTCAAAGCCCTCAGCTGCCCTTTGCTGTTTGATATGGAGAGCACAACAGTGTTTAGAAGTCTCCAGAATGATTTACAATCTAAACAAAGAAGGTGGGGGGAAAAGAGACCAATTAATTTGCCCCAAATGATGAACAATGCAGAGGGCAAGCCAGTGAATAAAAACCAATCTGCTTTCATCTGCTTGACTGGTGTCTCCTCTGGAAGTAACTCTAAGGCACGGATAATGATCAATCCAAGTCTCCCTGGGTGTGAGGAGGGCTCCAAGCAGTGCTGGTGCTCTTCTGGCAGAGCTGCCAGGCTCTGCAGCTCAGCTCAAGGCAGAGTGGCACTTTTATCTCCCTTTCTGCTCATGCCATCTGCTCTCTCTCTCTCCCTCTCTCTTTCTCTTTTCAATTTATTTTTGATTTTGTAGCACAGACTGCAGCTTTATTCTGTAAAACTGTTCAAGTGTGACCTTTCCCTAAATACACGGGAAGGAAATTTGTAAACCATCTTGAGAACAGTGCTGGGATCATCCAGATTATGATAATTATATAAGCAAAGATCAATACTAATCTACTCTAAAGCCACTAATTCTCAATCCATCTGAAATTCGATCACCTGCATCCAGCAATTTTTTTTCATTTTGTAAGGGGCACCATTGCTCTGTGCTGCCATTCACCCTGAAGATATTCCATGTCACTGGAAAATGAGGTCCTGTGACACCTGCCAGTTCCAGCTTGCATCACTGTCCACAAACCAAACACAAAGCACAGCTTGCAGAGTGTGACAATCCCTGAAAACCTAAGGAATCAACACTAGTCCTGCTCCCAAATGTTTGAGAGTCTCCAAGCTGAGTCAGAAACTTCTGGGGTTGTTTTAATTTCATTTTTGACATTGAGAAAAATAAAAATCTGCCTTTGCTGTCCCCAAAAGATTTTAAGAGCTTCTTAACACTGTGCAAAGAATTTCCCAGGAATGGAGCTGTGCTTTGGAAAGAAAAACCAGGCTGTCCAGATATTCTGAAGAGTTCACAGGGACACAAAGATAACTTGGGTTATTCAAGGTGTTGTCATCAAAAGGCATTATGGGCTACAAGTCCTTTCTGCTGCAAGAGTTCTTCACTGTGGTGAGTAAAATTCCCAGCAGCTGGGATAAAACTGGAGCTCAAGGCAGGCTCAGGAATCCTACAATCCCAGAATGGTTTGGGTGGGAAGGGACCTTAAAGTACATCCATGCCATGGCAGGGACACCTTCCACTGTCCCAGGCTGCTCCAAGCCCCAAAGTCCAACCTGGCCTTGGACACTTCCAGGGATCCAGGGGCAGCCACAGCTTCTCTGGGCACCCTGTGCCTGAGTCTCCCCAATATCTCATGTAACCCTGTCCTTTGGCAGTGGGAACCCACTCCCCCTTTGTCCTGGCACTCCAGGTCCTGATGCAGGGTCCCTCTCCAGCTTCCCTGAATCCCTTCAGACCCTGCAAGGAGCTGTGAGGTCTCCACACAACCTTCCCTTCCCCAGGCTGAGCACTCCCAGCTCTCCCAGCCTGGTTCCAGAAGGAAGCGGCTCCAGTCCCCAGAGCAATTTCTGGGCCCTTTCTGGATTTCCTCCACAGCAAGCTGTTGGTTTTTTCTTTGTCTTGTTAGATATATTAGTAAATAACTATTATTCCTATATCTTTGCCTGAGAGCGCCTTAATTCTGAAATTATGCTAATTCAGAGGGAGAGGTTTATTAGCTCCATTTCGAGGGAAGGCCCTGCTCTTTTCAAACCTGTCTTTTCAAACCAGGACACTGCCCTGATCTGAAATTTCAGTCACAAATGGACACGTTTTTATTTGCTACATTAGCCAAAGTAATGCAGCAAACACTGCACACCTCTGGAGATAACTAAGAAACTGTAGGGAGCAGCAGGAACAATTTCTCTCTTGAGAAAAATCCTTCCGCAAAAGACTATTATTAAATGCAAAGTTTGTAATTTTGCACTGGTCCTTCAGATTTCACATTTGTTTCAATCTAAATATAAAATTAGGAGAAGAGAGGTATGCCTTTGATATTTTTTCATTTCTCTAAGTGAGAAATATGCTAATATTCCAATCATGAGGACAAATACAGTGCAGATAAACTTTTGTCTAAACTCCTTTAATTAGCTGAGCAAGCCCATCTTTTAGGGCTTACTGAAGACAATTTATGTTCAATTTCTGCTTTCTGATTCCTTGGATTTGGAAATATCCGTACAAACCCCACTACATTCTGCTGCTGATTATGTCACTACAGTGGCATAGAGAGACCACACTGCAACTTCTTGATATCTTGAAGCTGCTTGCCCTGATCTTATCACTTCCTATTATTGTACAGATGTCAAATTCATGAACACATTCTCTGTTACAAAATTTAACAAATTTTGTAACAAAGCCTGTGTCCCACTTTTTGGTTTGCTTTTGATCAATTTTAAGACACTGAGGTCAATGATATTAATTCTCAGAGGGTAAGTTTATGAAATTATGTCTCTGTGGTGATAATAACCATCACCTGCACTTCTGACACTGAAGAGGTCGAGTCTTGAGTTCTCTCATGCCTCACACAAATGGTGCGGAGGACCAAAAAATGCCTCACAAAAATGGTGTAGAAGGTCAAAACACTCTCCAGGAAATTTAACCTAGAGCACGGGTGGTCCCAGTCCCAGTTCAAGGGCATGAAATTTGTTTATTCAAATGACTGATATTTTCAACAATTTCTGAGGGGAAAATTTCAAGCACACCTTCCCTCACTATCACCATCATCCCAGATCTTTCCAACCGGTGACAACTTGCTCAGAGAGTAAAATTCCACCACAACAGAGTATTTTTGTAGCTCTGTTTCAGACTAGCCTTCAAGCAGGCCTTTATTTTGACTTTTAAAAATACCAGTTTTAGGGTGAAAGAATGAAGTCTTTACCTGTATTCATCCTGTGTGAAGCGTGGGATGACTGAGGGCTGCAGCACCGCAATTTCCACCGTGGTGGTGTTGAACTTCACTGGGTCCCCATCATCGTAGGCAATGACCACCAGCTACAAACAACACAAAAGTACATTTTTCATTCTGACTTTGAGCAATTCTGGTATTTGTAGAAAAAAACAAAACAAAACAAAACAAAACAAAAAATCAGACATGATTTTCTTTTGCTGTAAGTCATGCGTTGCATAAGAAAAAAAAACACGGAGGGAAAAGGTGACAGATGTCCTCAGGTTGAACCTCTGCTGGAAAATTTACAGAAATGTGGTAAACTGGAGGGATTTCCTCCTGGAAAGGGTTGTCAAACATTGGAATGGGCTGCTCAGGGAGGTCTGGAGTCCCCATTCCTGAAGGTGTCCAAGAAACCTCTGGATGTGGCACTCAGTGCTCTGGCAGGGATTGGTCACAGGTTGGACTCGGTGATCCTGGAGGGCTTTTCCAACCTCACTGATCCTGGGATTCTAGAACTACCAATAAAACAAACAGGAAAAGCCCTGGGTGAGAATTATCGGTTGCTGATATTAGTATCTAGAACCAAGGGCTCATGTTAGAACAAAAAAATTAACATTACTTCCCACCCCCCTCCAAAAAGTTCTCTGCATAAAGGAAATTCTTTAAGGTCAAACATGGACAAGACCAAATCACCTTCTTTTAAATGAGGCCTGTTATAAATATTTTGATTTTTAAAAATATTTTCTCATGTCTATTTGTTGATTTCATCTGTGATTTTTGTGCTGGCACAAGCAGGTTCATTTGTTTTTAGCTTTCATGTGAAATCTGCTTGCAAAAGGATGTGACTCCAGCCCACCGAAGAAGGAACAATGGGCATTTTTCCAGTTTTCTCCCTAAATTTTTCCTTAATTCTGGAAGTTGCTACATGAGGCAGGTCTGCACCTCATTCTAGCAGAGCATTTTAAACTCATTTCTGCCACTCCAAGTTATTCCACAATAACCCCCCTTTTTTTTTTCCCACCCAGTATATCAGGAAAGTCATCAGTTCAAGATATAATTGCAGAAATTACCCAGATGTTAAAGAGTGATTGGAAAAATTCCCAGAGGACTCAGCAGCAGACACAAGCCCAGTAGTCTCAAAGCAAATACCAACTCCAAATGTTCCTATCACTGATTTCTGGGGTCTTCTCTGTGCTTTTTTCCTAAGAATCCACATTTTCTGAAAAGTAATTCATTCCCTGCTGAATGTCCCATTTACTGCCCTAATATGGAGCAGTGTGGGATAGATCTCAGTTTTGGAAAACATCCCCACAAAATAAGTACTAAAAAGTAAAAACAACAAATGCAGCAATAGAAAAATTCCACTCTGGTGATGCTAACCAAGAAAAAAAAAATCCTCTTCCCCCTGGGGTTTTAATATATTAATTAGAAACTGAAAAGGACTTAAATTAGCACTGTCCTAAACCAGGGACTGCTCCAGCTCAAATAGCCCTTGATGGGACTCTCAGGAGTGGAAAACAGTGGACAGCTTTATTCCTTATAATGAAAAGTGTGCAAATAAACCTCTCTTTAACCCTCATTTCTGAAATAAACAACTGAAAGAAGGAAAAAAAAAACACCTAATGACTGTAAGGAAGTTTTGAAATAGGGAAATTATATCAAACCAAAGATATTATGGATATAGACATAATTTTTTTTTCCTTACTGACCCATGATTTTCATTTTTTTTACTAGCACCTTCCTTCATGGATCTTAAAGAGCAGATGTTCTATTGATTTAGGTTAAAATCATACCTTAATCCACATTAATTGACTCCAGACTCTTTAGGACCAGTGACAAAAAAAATGGGAATTTAGGTTTCCTTAAAATCAATGTTTTTACATTAAAACACTTGTGAACAGGAACTCCTGAGCTATCCAGCTGTGCAATAACTTTATTCACAATATATCTTGCTCTTCTTACAAAGCTCTCCCCAGATTCTCCCCAAAGGCCCTGTTGAAAGTGAACTTGGATAAAATGAGGGTTCCCCAAGCTGCCTCCCTGTTTTCCCCACCCTCCCAACAGGTGCAATCACATCCATTCAAGACATTCCTGAAATCACAATGGCACAAAACACATGCCAGGAACAAGGGAACAAAAGAACAAACAGAGTTGAAATTTTGCATGGAAATCCAGTGAAAGGTTAGATTTGATCTTGGAGGTCTTTTCCGACCTTAATGATTCTGGGATCTTAATATACAATAGAAAAAACAAAGGAGAACGATTCCAAAAAGGAATCCCAGCAGATTCAGGGAACAGTCCCTAGCACTGGAGCTGAATTTGTACCTTGAACACTGTGCTGGGCTCTTCATTGAGGTTCACTCGGGTGACGACACGTCCAGAGTTTTCCTCTACATCAAAAATGCTGGCACTGTAGGGAAACTGGACAACATCCACCTTGTAGCGGACCCGACTTGCTGGGGTACCCTGAAATGCAAAAAGAGGCAGTTTGGGTATTTTTGGTGTTTTTACCCACCTCCTGAAGGATTAAAATGCAACATTGGTAAGGCCATCACAAGCAGAACTTGCTGTTCGTCTTCCTCAAACCTGAGCAATCCATTCAATTCCTCCAAAATACATTGCATGACACCTGAAAGGTCCAGGAAGAAAAATCACCCGAGGTTTGGAAGGAAAAGGGCTGAACCCTCACCTACTTAAACCCAAAAATGCTTTATAAAAACTGAAACGGAAGATGGGCATGGCTTAAGGCTGGTTAAAATACCTTTCAAAATTATTTTCACTTGGTATAAAACTTATTTAAGTTTAAGAAACTTATCAGTGGTTAAAGAAAATGCTGTTTTGCAGATGGATTTTCATCAGCCCCAGAAGGAACCCTCCCCACGGTTCAGACCCTACTTTGGTGACAAGGACTGAGCCCAGGTAGCTCCTGGGTGTGTCACAAAGTGTCTGAAACACCAAAGCAAAAGGGCGATCAGAAGAAGCATTGCCAGAGGGCTGAAGAGAGGAATTTTTCCCATCAGTATCTCAGCATTTTCTAATGGAAGGCTATTTACCCATTAAACTGTTTTAACACCACCTACCTAAAAAATAACAATTATTGGAAGAATGTAGTTTCTTAGGGAATCCATTATTTTCCAACAATCCCATTTTTGAAAACACCTCAGAGGTCACTGAGTCCAACCATTAGCACAGTGCTCCTGAGGCCAGCACTGACACATGTCCCCAGGTGCCACCAGCGAAACCTTTATTGAAACACCTCCAGGGATGGGCACTCCAAACCTCCCTGCGCAGCCCCTGCCTTAAACCTACAAAGCCTTTCTTAATTTTGCAGCGCAGAGCAGGAGCTGGACTTTGTAGCTTGAAACACCGTCCTCTTCCCTTTTGCTTTGTTTCCTCCAGTACCTCCCTCTACCTCATGGGTTGTATTTAAGTGATTGCCATACCCTGTCTGCAATATAAAAAAAGTTTGTGGTGTCTGGTTTTCCATTTAATCACAGAATCCCAGGATCCCTGAGGCTGGAAAAGCCCTCCCAGCCCACGGAGCCCAAGCTGGGATCCCCACCTTGTCCCCAGCCCAGAGCACGGAGTGCCACGTCCAGCCCTTCCTTGGACACCTCCAGGGATGGGCACTCCAAAGCTCCCTGGGCAGCCTCTGCCAAGGCCTGAGCACCCTTTCCATGGAGAAATTCCTCCTGCTGTCCAACCTGAGCCTCCCCTGGCACAGCTTGAGGCCGTTTCCCCTTGTCCTGTCCCTGTTCCCTGGAGCACAGCCCGACCCCCCCTGGCTGTCCCCTCCTGTCAGGGAGTTGTGCAGAGCCACAAGGTCCCCCCTGAGCCTCCTTTTCTCCAGCCTGAGCCCCTTTCCCAGCTCCCTCAGCCCCTCCTGGGGCTCCAGCCCCTTCCCCAGCTCTGTTCCCTTCCCTGGACACGCTCCAGCCCCTCCAGGGCTCTCTCTGGCCATGAGGAGCCAGAACAGACCCTAGGATCTGAAGGGCCAGCACAGAGGGATGGGCACTGCCCTGGGCCTGCTGGCATCCAATAAATGCAGGAGATTGCCCTTAGCCCACTTCTTGTTACCGATACATTTATAGAAACATTTTTATTGTTTTTTTTAATGGCTGTAGCCAGAGAAGTTCTAGCTGGGCTTTGGCCCTTCTCTTTCCACACACTCCAGGGAACTGGATCTCCTGGATGTTTCCTCTCTGCATCTCCTGTAGGGCTTTTTCTCTGCAGGGTTTAATTTCCAGCTGACACCTGGTAGGTCGAAGTCCCTCATGAGAACCAGGGTTTGCAATGGGCAGACTTCTCCCAGCTACTCATCTGTCTCTTCATCCACTAATGCCTGAAAATGATTTTTCAGCATGCCAAAGTCTGGATACACAGACATTTGGGACATTTTACAAAATTCCAACTAAATGATTTGCTAAATGTATTTGGGAGTAGATTCAGAGAACCACTTCTGTCCTAGCAACAGTTTGATGTAATTTTCTGAAAGCCTCTGTGTCTTGAGCTCAGATCAGGCTTTGACCTTTATATTGTGTTTAAACAGCCAGAACATCATTAATGGTGGATTGCTGATTTTCACCTGTATTCAATAACGTGCTTTGTTGAGAATGGGAATATATTCCATGTCCCATGCCAGCCAGGAACTACATGGGAACAGAACATTTCCTTCTGTACAGAGCGATGGAAATGGCTACAAAAGTGGTTTGAGCTCACTAAGTGCCATCAATGTTTTGCTGATCTAACAGAAGTAATTTGAGTATTGCTTCTTAAACTTCTCCAAGGAATTCCAGCTGGGGCAGAGTTTATGAGGCCATCAGCAGCTTTAATCATCCCAGCTGGGTCTGCCAGGCAAGTTCGAGTGGTTAGCAAATTAATAAATGATTGTGTTCATAGTTGAAAGCACTTCACACGTGCTAAAGAGGGAAAATCCTGGAAAAAGTGAGAAATTTCTGGGATCATGGCATAGCAGAGTTCATTATCAACTTTCCCCCTGGCATTCCCTTCTTCAGTCATTTTTCTTCAATGTTATAATTAAGAGCAAATTACCTGCTAAAATCCAGCCTATTTGGGCTTGGAGTAATGGCCTTAAACTTGCTTGGAAGACTAAGAGTCCTCATCATCATTAAAGCTCCTCACACCAGGTAATTTGTGATTAAATAAACAAAAATCTCATCAGGTTATTGTTGTTCCTGATGTGATTATTAAGTACACTTTGCTCCTGTCACTTCAGAAAAGTAATAAAACTGGGATTTATTTTTTATGTATGGTATTTTGGCACTGATGAAATTAGAAAAATCTCTAGAGAGATTTCCCAGGGAAATCTATTTAGAAGAGAGTTTTAATTATCTGAAATATTAATCATCTTTCGCCTGTGTTCTAAATTAATTTAGATGCATTATTATGTCTGCAGCAAAACTTGAATCTAGCTGATAATATTCCCAAATAAACCACAGAGCAAGAATTGTGCTTGGCAGGCACTGTATTCATTCTCTCCAACCAAAGGTTCCCTGAGATTCAGGATTAACAGGAAACATAAAAACAGCTCATCCAGCTCAAATAATTTCTTCCTTGGCTGCATGATTCCTAATATTCCATTTGCTTGGAGGAAAATGCCATTTATTTCTGACACAGGTAACAGCTACAAACATGTCCCCAATATTGGTGAGGCTGCCCCTGGAAAAGGAGCCTTGCATGATGCACATGTGCACTGTCCAGATAACTGCCAGCAGGAAAATTGTAATGGAATGAAGCCAGGGAAAATGGGGAGAAGGGAAACACCATGATTATTGGGGATTTTCATGCCTGTTTCTGCAAGCATCTCAAGACGAAGCCAGGAATTGTTATTTCCACTCTCCAAGAGAGGAAGGCTGGAGCACCTCTGCTAGGAAGACTGGAGGAAACATTTGGCAATGTCCAGCCTGGAGAAGACTCCAGGGAGACCTTAGACCTTTTTCCAGTGCCTAAAGGGGCTTCCAGGAGAGCTGGAGAGGGACTGGGGACAAGGGATGGAGGGACAGGACACAGGGAATGGCTTCCCACTGCCAGAGGGCAGGATCAGATGGGATATTGGGAAGGAATTGTTCCCTGGAAGGGTGGGCAGGCCCTGGCACAGGGTGCCCGGAGAAGCTGTGGCTGTCCCTGGATCCCTGGCAGTGTCCAAGGCCAGGTTGGATGGGGCTTGGAGCAGTCTGGGACATGGCAGGGGGTGGCACTGTTTAAGTTTAAGGTCCCTTCCAACCCAAACTACTCCAGGATTCAAACTGGTAACAGACACAAAACCCCAGAATTTCTTGTCCCAGGAAAGAATGGGGGGAAATAGATTTCACTTTCATTTGAAGTTGACAGGTGAAGATCCCAGGTGTGCCTGGATTTCACCCCTAAGGACAAGTATGGGATGGCAACATCATGAACACAGACTCTCTCCATATATTATCTCCATATATAGATTTCAACTTAAATCTGAATCATTTGTATAATAAGGAGTTCAAACAGCAAAGTTTTGTAAAGCTAGTTTCATGAAAAAAATTAGGAAGTGGTGCTAAACCCCCCAAATTTACAGGTTTTTGTAACTTACTCTAAGCAACTGTGGAAGATGGGACAGTCCAGAGCAGCTAGATGAGTTTGGTGGGTCTTAGACCAGCTTAGGGTTGTGAATGGTGCAGTTGTGTAAATTCACTCTAATTTCATTCACATATACCCTAAAATTTGGAGGATTTTACTCTTTAGTAGGTAACTCAACAAGAGTGCCTGAAATTCTAAATTGCTAAAGCTGGAAATTCTGAATTTTTAACTCTTACAAGCTGAACACACACACAAAAAAAACAAACATCAACTTTTAAAGCCTTGAGATAAAAGTACTTGAAGAACTCCTGGAATTCGCAGCATGTGTCCCATATTGTAATCTCCAGCAGCCACTGAAATTCCACAGGAAGAACTTCTAAAAGATCAAGGTCTGGCCCACCTGAAAATTGTTTTGCCTCCAATTAAAATGCAGTGAAATCTTTAATTAAATATCTAACAGTCTCTTACTTTTAGTGAGTGCATGGAAGACAATAAGGACAATTCCTCGGGATTTGACCAAAGGGCTGCACTGAAGGAAAGCCTCAAGGGGTGTTGGGAGAACAGATAAAGCATTAAATGGGATGTTCTGGAGCTATGGAAGCTGGCTGCTCGTTAAAATTAGTGTTCTGCATCTGTTTCTATTAACATTTTCAATTTTTTTTTTTTTTTTTAAAAAAAAGGCAGGGTATGGAGGAGAATTGCCCATGGTAAAATATCCCAGCTTTTACAGTGATAACCATTATCAGAAAAGAGATATACACAAAAAACAAACACTTCTTTTTATGTCAGTCCTGGGAATGACCAATGATCAATAAACTGAGCATTTATCAAACAGCTCCTGGTGCTCTCCTGCCCACATTTTTGGAGGATTAAGAGCTTTGAGACCACTCAGAACCACTTTTTCATCTCTCATTACCACACCACTTCAGTGAGGCACAAAATGTTCACCAGGAAGAAAACTCCCCTTGTTTCCAAGGGATTTATCCAACACTAATCCAGGCTGATGATTTCTTCAGCTACAAAGGATGATCTAAATGCCTGAAAAAAGAGAGATGATTGGCAGTATGTGCTGCTGTGAGACTGAGGATTATGCCAGCAACATCCAGAGACTGAGCCAGGTACTGGCTTTGCCCAGACTTTGGAATCTTTCTCTGAAAAGGCTGGGAAATATCTAAGAGAACTCAAATCTGGACACATTTGTGTTAACTAAAGTAAAGCAGGACTTGAAAGGAAATATTGGAATAGAGGTGCTGCTCTCCCTTTACTCTGCTCAGGTGAGACCCCAACTGGAATTCTGTGCACAGTTCTGCTGCCTTCAACATAAGAAGGTCATGAGAATGCTGGAGAGAGTTCAGAGGAGGCACCAGGATGATCAGAGGGATGGAGCAGCTCTGCTGGGAGGAAAGGCTGGGAGAACTGGGATTGTTCAGCCTGGAGAGGAGAAACTTTGGGGTGACCTCAGTGGGGCCTTCAAGTGCCTAAAGGGGTTGACAAGAAATACAGAGAGATAATTTCCAAGGGATGGAGTGCCAGGACAAGGGGGAATGGCTCCCCACTGCCACAGGGCAGGGATGGATGGGATTTTGGGAAGGAATTGTTCCCTGGGAGGGTGGGCAGGCCCTGGCACAGGGTGCCCAGAGAAGCTGTGGCTGCCCCTGGATCCCTGGAAGTGTCCAAGGCCAGGCTGGACTTTGGTGCTTCGACTTTGGTCACTATCCAGGGACACCTCCCACAGTTCTCTCTGTTTTAGTTTTATTCCATTTCTGTTCCTGTTGTGGGTAGCCAGGCAAAGCTGCTGGGAATTGCTTTGGGAGCACAAATCCAGCCAAGGCTGTTTGGGTGCTCCTGTTCAGCTGGAATTCCAGGACTGTATTAGAGGTAGAGCTTCCCTGCACGGGGCTCACCAGTTGTCCTGGTCACAGTATCCAACAGCCTGAACTTACCCACTCCAAGGGGCTAAAAAACCCCAATAAACTGAAAATTCCTTCAGCTGCAGCTGGACACCACCTCTGGAAAGGAAGCTCAAGTTGATGTGTGAGGGAGAACTCAGAATTAAAGGGATTGTTCACATAGTAAAAGTGCTCAGCTGCCTGAATAATTCTAGTTGCAATGTGCTTAAAATCAAGGATTTTTATTCTTTTAAGGTTTATCAGTTATTTAGAAAGAATTGAAACTGTTTTGACACTTTTCCTTGGCAGACATGGCTCTGCTTTATACCCATCATTCCCTCTGGCCTGTTTTTGTTGTTTTTTGATTAATATTTCCTGCTTATACCTGGAATTAGGCAGAAGCTCCTCTGGGACAGGCAGGGTGAGCAACTTAAAGATGCACCAAGTAATTTGAAAAATTATTGATGCATTTATATAAAATGTTACTATAAAAATGTAGAAAAATCCACTGTAGATTGTTACAAACAACCAAAGGACAAAATGATTTTTCCAGATTTCATGAAAACAAAACTTTCAGCATAACCTCCCAGATTTCAAGACCAGAAGGGTGTTTCAAATTTATAACACATACAAAAGGAGCTACTAAAACATAATTTACATTCTCAGTCACTGCAAATAAAAAGAGAATTAAAACTAAAAAAGAAAGGAGCAACTGGGAAGAATTTAAAATGACATTTACTTAGAACAGCCCTGCAAATCTTTCTGTGGCCTTTAGAGAAAAGCTCTGGGTTTTATGTATTAATTGACATTTCACCAAGGGCCTGAAGAATAACTATCAGAGGTCTCTGATGCCTTCAGGCCAAGAGGTTTTGACCATTTTGAAATCCACAGGTTGAAATAAAGATATTACAAAATACCTTTGAGGAAGTGCTTGACTCTGGCACAAATTATTTCTGTTTAACCAAGCAACTCTTCATAATAATTAGAAATCTGTGGAGTTCTTGCAGCAAAACCTATCTTCTTATCAACAGTACATACTAATGATGGCCTAATGTTCTAGGCAACAGTTAAATCATGAAAATCCCACATTTTCACCCTCAGATTGGTTCATAGGGATATACATTCCTACGTGGAAGATACACGGAGTTGTAAATAACTCAGTGTTGAGGGTTTGATGGGAGGATTTTTTTTTAGAAAACCAAGAGATGCTTTCATCTTCATCTCCAATAAATGAAGTTCTGTTGGATCAATTTAATAGTAAAAGCTCACTCTTACCCCTATATTATATAAATTCCTAAATAATGTATGCAGAAAACTATGGTGTCATTCACCCTCTCGTGTTTCACCTAAATTAATGCTTGTTTGTTAAGATGGAGAACCCACATCCACTGACACCATTCCCACCTCCTTCTCCTTCCCTCAAACCTGCTCTTCTGCTCCTGGAAAAATTCAGATTTGCCTTATCTCCAGAGAAATCCCACACAGGTGCTGGGCCTTTCCAGCTGGATCCTCACAGCATCCATATTAATTTGACAACGTTGGGGTTTGCTGAAAGCAATGGTTGCCTCTGAGGAGCTGATTAGGTCTGAAAAGCTTTTATTGCAGATGATGGAGAAATCTGCCTGGGCTTTTATTCTGGGTATGGGAATTACATACATTGCTTGGAAAATAATAACAGGAAAATTTAAGCTTGGAGACTTCAAATTAGTTGGGCTCTTATAAATGGACATATTTTAAAGCTACAATTATTTTTTTATAGATACATATTTCTTTCCCTAAAATGATAAAATAAATGTATTAGTACCCTTCAAATAAGATTCCAACAGGTTTAAAATCCCCAAACCACACAAGTAAAATGCTGGTGATAACTAAGTATATTCCATCCCTTAAGGCAAGTTTAGAGCAAGGTCCCCTTGCTGAGCAGAGAAAAGGTTCTGTGCTTTTAAACCAAATTTCTAGTGAATTCATATCAAACACTTTGTGACACCATTTAATGTCAAAGCCAGCTTCAAATAAATAGAGATTTTCCAGTAGCACAGGCTGGCTCTGGCAGAAAAAGAAACACAGCTATTTATGCCTGGTAGTTTTACTTTTAAAATAAAAATGATGAGAGGCAAAAGTACCAACCATTATTTTAAAATAAAAGACCCCTTTCAAAAACTCCTTTAAAACCTTTCCTCCATAGCTGTCTGACTTTTATGGCCCTTGCATTTATTAGAGACTTCGGGGTAACTTCTTTCTTAAATCTTCATAAACATCAACATGTGTTCATGTGATAGGGACAAAAACGTTATAAAATATTCAGTGGGGTTTGGGGTCGTTAAATGAAAAATAAAATAACTTTGTGTGTGAAATGCTGATTGCACAGGACTAAGGATTTTAAATGTACTTTATCAGAACTATTTTGTTTCCCCTCAGTGATCTCTTAGTCTTTAAAACTTAGACACAGCAATTATAAAATGGAGCTTTTATCAGAATGGGCAAAGAGAGCCCTAAATATCTCATTGTAAGGCAACAACATTTATTTAACTTTAAATTAAATCTACTAAACCCCAATCACACCACATTTAGCTAAGCTGTACCTGATTTGTGTCCAAGCACTTCATCAGCTTTTAATGTGCATGGCACATTCCCCCTGAACTCATTCCCCCTGAGGATTATTCTCCTTCTTATGCCAAACACTGACAATTAAAAATTAAACCTGGCTGCCAGAACAGCTCTGGCTTTTCCTTTTTTTCAGAGGATCATCTGGTCATTGATGTTCATCAGGATGTGATGACAGAGATTGACATCAAACTTCTGAACAGGCATCGAGTCAGAGGTGTGTGCCCAGGGCTTCAGAAGCAGAAAAAAACAGGGACAAAAATAAACTTTATCCCCAAAACAAGTTACTGGGTTCAAATATTGCCTGTGGAACGTGCAGCTGGTGAGCTCTGCAGTCCCACATCAGTCTGGGTGGCTCAGCTGGGAAGTGCACGGTGACTCTGACATCAAACAGTGACAACCTCACAAAAATGTGGTTTCTTTCTTGTTGAACTACCCCAAAGACAGGCACAGCACCCCTTCCTGCCTATTCCTCTCCTTCTCTGAAGCTGGATAAAGAGCTTTCCTAAAGCCTTTCTGACAGACACGAGCTGCAGCATTGATTTTCCAGCTCCAAGAGGCAGCCTTGGAAATGCAGCCTCTGTCCTGAACAGCAAAGCCAGGCTGACATGAAACAAATGTCAGAGTTACTCCTCTGTGAAGCTCCTCATAGCCTGAGTCAATGAGAGAGCAGGGGCACTTCGGAGTTTCCTCCCTCTTGGGTGTGGAATATTAAGAGTTTTTTTCCTTACCGGGGGATCCTGATCCTCAGCTGAGACCATGGTGATAACAGTGCCCTTGACTGCATCAGGAGCAACCATTCCCCTGTAGAGCTTCTGGCTGAACACTGGTGAGTAATCGTTCATATCCTGCAAAAAAAAAAACAAAACAACAAACAGAATCCAGAGTTTGGTCCTGGAGTTCCAACAAAATTCCAGATGGATTCACAAATGTTTTTGTTGAGTCTCTCCCTCCCTCCGTAGGGATAGCCATTCCCAGGCTCTCCTGATTCTATCACCCCTGCACAAAATGAGGGGGGAAGGTACCAAAGATTCACAAAAAAAAATGGATGTGGGACTGCTCTGCAGAAGGGAATTCCGCAGGAAAACACAGCCCCACAAGAGAACAGAGCAGAGAATTTCACACCGCCTTCTTCTGTGGCAGTAGGTTCGGCTCATTCTCCAAAAGGAATGAACTGCTCTGGCTTGATGGTGTTTGTTACCTCTAATATCCAATAAATTAAGGGGAAATAAAATTTCCTTTGTAAAACAAAAGGGCATTTGCAAAAATTCTTGTGCCTGAGATAGGCAAGGATACATAAATATGCGTATATATTTGTATACACACCTAAACATATCTTAAATATCTTGCAGGGTCATCCAGAGTTGCTTCTCTTTGTGTGGAGATTAAAAATAAACTCCAGTTTTTATTTTGCCTTTCATAAAACAAAATGTCTACCAAACCCCTTTTTTCCAATTAAAGTTTATTCTTCTCCAGGAAGTCTTTTGGCTTGTGGCATATTCAAATCAGACCAGTCTGTCACTCATGGAATGTTGTGTGTCATTAACTGGGATGTGTCACTTGCCCATGGCAGGGGTGGAAGGGGACAGGCTTCGATGTCCTTTCCAACACCAACCATTCCATGATTCTGTGGGAATCTGTGGGAGGCAGAGATTCCAATCCAAGAAGTGTTTTCCAGAGCAGTGAAAGAGGAGGAAGAGAGGGTTTAACACCCAGGTATTAAATATTTACATTTTTAACTTAGTGGGGCACAAGCATGAAAGCTCCCTTGGTGTCCCCATAAACAAAAAAAAAAAACATGAATGTCCCCATGTACAGTGACATTCCCAAGGCTATTTTATGCTGGGAATGCTGTACTGCAGGGATTTTTCTCCTGCTCTAGCTGTGTTTGGCCTGTCCCCACCTTTGGGAGGCACCTGGGTTAGTATCAGTGCATTACAGCAAGTGACTGGCTTAATGAGTTTTAAATTACCTATTGATTTCTTCCTTAGTGCCTTCCCTCCCCTCCTGCTTTGTTTCTCCTCTTTGGCATTCCCAGATGACAGTCTCACTTCCCAACATTTTTGTTCAGCGTTTTCATACTCTTTGCAGACAGGGCAGTGTTTGCTTCCTACCAATCTTTTTCCTAAATAACAGCCCTGTGTAAGTGTTGGGAATGAGCTGTGTCCTGCTCAGAGAATAAGGAATATGGTGGGGGAGTGGGATCATGCGCATGCCGAGGGCGACAGCTGAGTTAATGCTCTGGCATCAAGAAATCCCTTCATAGGTCTTAGCCTGTTTTTGAAGGTGCAAATGTGGATTCTCAAGAACGCTAAAATTAAACCATCTCTCCTAAATTGTGCTTTCTTTGTGCTTCATCCTTATCTTTGTGCAGGGGAGGGATGCCAGGATCCTGTAGTGCTTTTGTGCTTCCCCATGGGAGCAAGGAGGAACAAAACCAACAAAAAGTGGTAGATAAAGAGGATCTATGATAGGGAGTAAGCTCTGGGGGGTGTTATGCTTTGCCTTTCACTCTGTTTTGTAAATAAATCTGCAGCCAGATAAGCAGTGGCACAAAGGCGGGTTTGTGGTTATCTGTAAATATGTGGCTGTTATTTCCTTACTGTCAAAATAGGCAGCCCAGGTATTTGAAAGTGAGAAATATGGAGAATCCATCACCCAGATTTCCCATTTCTGTATTTTGGAGGATGTCTACTTGTTAATAGGAACCTGGATTTGAGTTAATGGTGACAGAATTTATGTGGCTGGAGGAGTGAACTGGGGAAGGTTTTAAGATGCTGCAGTTTGGCCCCATTTGTGGGGCCTCAGATTTAAAAGGTGGTTTCACGACCTCTTACAACCACTTTGGGGGGGTTTACTGCCCCATTCCTGAACCTGTGCTTGAGGATTGCACTCATGTGCTGTATCCACTTCTGTGCAAGGGTTAGAGGTGTTCCAAGAAGCCATCAGGTGCAATACTCAATTATTTCCCATTTACAAGAAAAACACGTCTGGGGCTTTTGTCTCCACTCAGAAAAAAGCCTAGGACTTGCTCCAAATATTTGTTTTCCAAAGTCTCTGTGCTGAAAAGGTGAAAACTCCATTTTTGCATCTGTCCAGCTTAAATTAAATTAAATCTCTTTCATAGCAATGACTGGAGTGAGGACCTTGGAGACAGATAATTTACAATGGCCAGGAGGGACAGGACAAGGGCAGGGATGGATGGGATGTTGGGAAGGAATTGTTCCCTGGCAGGGTGGGCAGGCCCTGGCACAGGGTGCCCAGAGAAGCTGTGGCTGCCCCTGGATCCCTGGAAGTGTCCAAGGCCAGGCTGGATGGGGCTTGGGGCAGCCTGGGACAGTGGAAGGTGTCCCTGTCCATGGCAGGGGCTGGCACTGGATGAGTTTTAATGTCCCCTTCCAACCCAAACCATTCCATGACTGGGAGCCTGTGAATGTGGGGACACAGGTTTTGGGGCTGGAATGGAGGGATCATGCCCATGTCATCTTGAGCTGTTCCCAGAACATACAATGGGCTTTTTTCTCTGCTGCAACAAAATGAGCTCCAGGCTGTATTCCATCCTTAGGGATGCTGGTTTGTGACCAAAAATGAGTAGTTTCTTTTTGTGACTCTGCTTATACCAAAGTTTCTACTCAACTCTATCTAAGTGGAAATCAATATTCCCTTGCTATGAAACCCATGTCTGAGCTAATAAATGCATATCAGGCTTTTACAGCCACTTTACAGTCTGTTGCCTTTTATGACAAGTGCAATAAATAGGAAAAAAAAAAGTATTTTTAGAGCCATCTCCTCTTCCACTCGTGTTGAATGTCCAAATCCGCAAAGGGAAGGAGTGAAGAGGTTTCCTTCAGAGCACAATGTGGGAATCCCCTAAACTTCCCACTCATCCCACAACTCTAATTCTGGATCTGCAGTTTTCTGCTGCTGTTCTGTTTTGAACATCTGCCACTTCAGTCTGTCTGCACATTCCCAGAGCTGGTGGCTCTGGGAATGCTTCCTCTGAGTATTTAATAGTTACCTGCTGTCTGGGGACTTGCAGGGGAGCATTTAACTTTCCTATAACCGTGAAACTCCTTTCTAAGGAAAGCAAAGGAATGGTCTGGTATCACTGTACTTGAAAATTCCTATTCCTCTGATTAAACCTATAACCACAGAAAGTTTCCACTCAATGCTGAATTCCAAAAAGAAAACTCCAAGATATTTTATTGCTAAAAAAACCACAATGGAAACTCCATAAGACTACAAGATGTCATGGCCCTAAGGACATTCATAGCTGTGAAAAACCTAGAGGAGCCTCCCCCAGTCCACACCACTTGCTCTGGGACCAGGATCCCATCTTAGTCCTTTGAGGGATGACAAAGGATCAAATACGCATTTTATACATGATAGTCTAAAAAAAACACATTTTAGTTCTTCACAAACAACATCCCTGGATATGAAGTGACACAGACAGAGTGGAAACAACTGGAAATATGGGCTCTGACTTCAGAAAACAATTTGCTCAGAGGGAAGTTTATTTTTCTGCATGAAAAGCAAAGTGTCTTCCCTTTATGGGAAGATTATCTTTAGTCCTTTCCTTAAATGTCTCCCATGCCATGAGGCCCTGCCACAGGGTGCCCAGAGAAGCTGTGCTTGCCCCTGGATCCCTGGAAGTGTCCAAGGCCAGGTTTGGATGGGGCTTGGAGCAGCCTGGCACAGTGGAAGGTGTCCCTGCCTATGGCAGGGAGTGGAACTGGATGAGTTTTAAGGTCCTTTCCATGCCAAACCAGTCTGGGATTCTATTAAATACCTGATTTCACCAGATGCTGGAGTATCAATAACTTAAGTCCCTTCCCATCCTTATGTATTGTCTTGGCCTCTCATAATGAACAGACTTTAATAACACCAAGTTCAAGCCCTTGTGATGATGCTGATATGGCCAAAGCAGCCCCTTGAATTTTGTCTGTGAATGGGTGCAGAGCTGCTTTACATATGGCTTTGTCTGAAGCTGCACAGAACAGGGCCTTACTCACATAGCACAACTGGATCTCTTTCCCATTTAGAGCTCAGAAAGCCCTAAAGTAGCTCATCCTATAAATTAAGAGATAATATTCATGATGGAATACACAAGGCAATAAATGACTGGCAGATGACTGAACTGATCAGTTGACATGGAATGAAAGAAATAAATCTGTTTACCAGCACTGTAGCCCAACCACAGGCTTGTTATTCCATTAGTGTCACCAGAAATGAGAAATATTTTGGAGGCAATCCAGCTGATTTTTTTTAACCTTCCTGTAAGTTTTCTGATGCTGCTCTGTTCTTTAAATGGGAAAAGATGTTTATTGTGTGTCTCTTCCTATTGCCACCAGAATCTCATTGGCCTCCTGGCCCACAGGATACCGATGGCTCAGGGACAGCTCGGTGTCCCCCGGGATCCCCAGGACACTCTGCTGCCTCAGGGACAGCTCGGTGTCCCCCGGGATCCCCAGGACACTCTGCTGCCCCAGGGACAGCTCGGTGTCCCCCGGGATCCCCAGGACACTCTGCTGCCTCAGGGACAGCTCGGTGTCCCTCCGTGCTTCCCCTCCAGCAGAGCCCCCCCAGCCTGTGCTGGTGCCTGGGGTTCTTCTCCCCGGTCACTGATGAACAATTTTGACAATCCTGGGCCCAGTACTGAGCCCTGGGGACAGCCCCAGTGACAGCCACCAACCACACCCTGTGCCACTGGTCACCACCCCTGTGATCAGTCAGTTCTCAATCACCTCACTGCCCCCTCATCCTCATTTTTTTGGCATTGTTCGAACTGGAACCCTCAGTTTTAATTATTCTTGTTGCTATCTCAGGTTGAATCCTTCACCTAAAACAGTGGCTTCATTCCACTACACTGTGTCCTTGAAAAACTCCAAAGCAAACCAATCCCCAATCCATAAAGAGGTGCAAAGCACTTCTACAAACAAGAAAGAGGCAAAATAATGCAAAAATAACGCTGGTAATATGAAGATGAGGACACAGCATAAAACATGTAGAGACCTTACAGGCCCCACGATAAAGAAATTCTCCTTATTTTTGTTTAGGAACACATTACTCAAGAGCAACTGTTTCTTTTAACAAACCCCATTACCACAGCAGTTGCTCCCAAATGCTAGATCCTAATAATTTGAACTGCAAGGATTTTGCTTTTTCCAGTACTGGGAATTATCTAGATCGTGAGGGAATGCGTGTGGGTACAAGAAACAAAACAAACTCAGCCCTCCCAGACACTCTGGCTTCTTGCAGCTTCAGGGGAAATGTTAAGAAAGCAGTCAAAGGAATCTGAGAATAGGGAAAAGAGAAAAAATCTTGGTCTGTTTGAGGTGGTGGGAAGAAATCAGTGCCAATTAGACTGTTCTTCCTTGGAAATACTTGAATGGATGCAACAATTATCATTCTATGACTCCCTGAGAGGGGCTGGAGTCAGGTTGGGATCGGATTCTTCTCCCACGGAACAACGACAGGACAGAATGGAACAACTTCAAGCTGTGCCAGGGGAGGTTCAGGTTGGATATTAGGAAAGATTTCTTCTCCCAAAGGGTGGCCAGATATTAGAAGGGGCTGCCTAGGGAAGAGGTGGGGTTACAATTCCTGGAAGTGCTCATAAGATGTGTGCATGTGGCACCTGGGGACACAGGTTAGTGGTGCAGGGTTTATAGTTTCCCTCAGTCATCTCAGAGGCCATTTCCAACTAAATGATTCTATGAATTCATTGATTTACCTTTGGCTTTCTCTGCCAAAGGAGTCCTAGGACATCCTTACAATGCAAGGAGCCTTTTGGCTGCAGCAGAGGCCAATAACTTGTTTCATCTTGACATGAGGGTACAGATGAAGTTATTCCTCCTGCAGTGAGAGCTCTGCTCTGCAATCTGTGCCTCGACCTATTTCAGGGCAGGTTAATACAAACTATTTGTAACTTGTCATGCCAAGGGCTCAGAGTCCAAAGAACAGCCCAGTGTGCATCCCCCTCCTGCAGCCACAGGGAGCAGGAGGGTCTGGGTGTGCTCATTCTGCTGGATATCACACAAATGATGGACGACACCATCAGGAATCCATAGCTGCTTAACAGAATTCCATTACCCAGGAAAAATTACAGTGCTTGCAGTGAAGACCTGGGCTGGGAGAAATGACAAATGTGAGCAGAGCAGAGGGAGCCCCAGAGGGCTGGAGACCTCAGTAATAACACAAATAAAGTTCTGAGGGTTGGAGGGGCTGGATCTGTGATGAGTTCAAATTTGTGTTCTTATGTTGGGGACTGTGGGGCATCTACACTTGGTTTAGTTCCTCTTTGGGCTCTCAAACCCTGTATTAAAGTAATTACTTAAAGCCCAACCTCTAAATAAAGGAAAGCTCAGGAACTACTCAGAGGAAGCACATCCAGTTCCTGCAGCAGGAGCAGAAGATGCTGAGTGGGAGGGAAAGGGTGGTCTGTTTTTGTTCTCACTTGGTTTCAAGACTCTGTACCCTGCTCCAGCTGCTCTGACTCTTGGATCAGCCTTCTGAGGTGTCTTGAGATCCTTCCCATCTCAAAGAGGAACAGCACAGGGTTCTGCCTTCACCCCCTACCCTCTCCCCCCACCCCTGTGAATTTTATATCTGGGAAGTTCATCTTTAAGCTCAAACCGTCCAGTCACCTCTTGTAACCAATGTTCAAAATATCTTCCAGCTGATATAAAAATCACCAATGACAGCTGCCCAACATATTGAGAGATTTAATCTATTTTTTTTTTTCCACAAGTCCTCTTCCATTCTCTCAAGTGCCACTCAAAATTCCCCTGTCCTAGCTCTCACTCCACGCTGGGACCTAAGCACCATCTTCATCCTAGCACTTAAATAATGTTTGATTATGTCCCCTGATCTGTTGCAAAACTCAGCCTGTCACTGAGCATGAAAACACTCACCTTAAATGGGCTTTATTTTTTTTCTCACTTGGAAAGAAATCCCTTTCTTGTCCTCCCTCCCAGGCCCTGTTCTGCCCCCAGCCAAACACCTTTTACTCCAAAATTGTTACTTCTGGCTCCAGCCTGGTATTCCAGCCTCTCCAAAGCATCATCATGCTCCCATTTTGTTCTCGTGTGTGGGAAGAGTTTCCAGGAGAGCAAGAACTGAGTTTTTGATCCTATTAACCCCCACCTTAAATTCCCTGTTTCTGTGAGAGTGCACAAGCTGTTGGTACAGTGTTGCCACTGAGCTGAACTGTAATTTTCCCTGACACTAATTAATGCAATCAACCACACAATCAAACAGACAACAGCTTTTCTCTGAACACAATCCTACCTGAAAGCCTTTAAAAAAACCCAACAAACCCACCCAAACCAAACTAAACTACTCTTTCAAAAATTCAGTGTGCTGGGAAAAGGCTTCTTTTCAGAAAAAAACCTGAGGTTTGAGCAACTTGCTCTCTAAAAGTCTAACAGAAGAAGCTCAGGGAATGATGGAAAAGCTAATTCCTGTGAATGATGTGGAATGTGCTGGGAAAAAGCACAGATTAGTCGAGAACGGCTGATCTGCACCTCACACTGAGACATTTTGCAGAGAGAGAGACATCATAGAAACCTTCTGGCATTGTCACCAGAGCTAATAATGGGAGACATTTACTGTCCTAAAAAGAATTGTGAGCTCAGTAGAGACTGACAAACAGTATTACTTAAAACCATGTGGCAATTCAAGCACCTGCAGCTCCTGAACTCCAGACTGCCAAATACTTTTCACAGACACATTTAAACTGAACATTTGTGAGCTGTGCTTTTGGTCCTGCTATAATTTTTGCTCTTTCACTAAAATCTGAGCAATTAAAGTCTCTTGCTCTTCCACATTTCACAAAACTCAAGCAAGTGCTCAAAAGGACAAAATGACTGACAGAGGTGCACCTTTGGGAATGCCAAGGGTGAGATTAAGGCATCTGAGCTCTCCTCTCCTCTTGGACAGGGCAAATGAAGATGGGGAAGTGCTGCTGTCCCATCTACAAACCCTTCATTTGTTGATCATACCCAAACAGACACTAGCATCCCTTTATTCCTGTCAAGGCCCCTGAAACCCTGAGGTGAGGCAGTTCATGGTGCAAGACACTACATGAGGCTGCTCCTTTGCAGAGCTGGATTTTCCAGCAGCAGAATCTGGAATCCAGGATGTGCTGTGTCACACCAGCACTCAATACACCCCAGTGGGTGTTAAAATTACAATTTGTGGGCTGAAAAGTGATTGTGTCATTTTCACAAATAATACCAAGAGGGGGTTATTTCAGTCTTTTAGGGATTCTAAAGGACAAAATGTTTGTGTCAGGTGTTCTTTGATTTCATAAATCCAGCATTTAACTACATAATGGCACATGTGAAAATAATTACAGCTGTTATAAAGTGTGTGTTTAACTGAACAAACTGCTGGCAGAATAAGGCTCATACAAGTGAGATGCAGTGAGATGCAAGAGAGCAGAGAGTCCTGGTGTTTCCTAAGAACAACTGCACGGTGACGGAATATTCTGGCACTACTGGGAGAGGATGCTGTTGGCTGAGGAGTGACCCCTTTACCTTGACTCTGACAGTGACAGTGGCCAGCCCAGGTGGCATCGTGCCCTTGCTGTCGAAGGCTTCCACAAGGAAGGTGAAGGTTGCTTCTGTGTCAGAGAAGGATTCATAATCCAAGGATTTTCGGAGTGACAGCTCTCCTGTGTGCTTGTTCAGGGAAAAATACTGCCTGGCTTCCTCAGTGCGGATCTGATAGTTCACATCAGCACCTAGGTCCACATCTTTGGCCTGCAGGGAACAGAGGGACATCAAATAAAATCCATTCTCACAAAATATCCCTCTGAGATTTAAAGGCCAGACATCCTGAGTTTAGTTGTGTTGTAATTGTATTCGATGTGCACAGACACAAGGAATGAAATTCACTGAAAGTTCAAGCCATGGGAAATGAGCACAATGTTTTGGGGAAATGGCAGTGGAAACTGAATCTCATCTTAGTTCTCCTCCCTAGGCACCAACTACTGGCCACTGCCAGGGTCACAGAATCCCAGGATGGTCTGGGGTAGAAGGGACCTTAAAACCATCCAGTGCCACCCCTGCCATGGGCAGGGACACCTTCCACTATCCCAGGCTGCTCCAAGCCCTGTCCAACCTGGCCCTGGACACTTCCAGGAATCCAGGAACAGCCACAGCTTCTGTGGGCAAAGAAAACCTTGCCCCCGTGCTCCAGTAGACTATCTTTTATTGCAGTCTCACTGACGAGTTAAATAAGAACCCTGAATATTTCAGAATGAACACACACCACCTTCACTCACTGATGCTTCCTTACCTCCAGCTGCAGGAAGACAGTTCCTGGTGGGAGATTTTCTGGCACGCAGACAGTGTAGGAGGCATTGGTAAACACGGGGCTGTTGTCATCAATATCCAGCACCTTGATGGCCAAAGTGAGCGTGGAGCGCCGCGGGTCCACAGCTCCGTCTGTCGCCTCCACCATGAGCTCGTAGTAATCCCTCACTTCCCTGTTGAGTTTCACTGCTGTGTAAATGCTGCCATTGGAGGTGATCCGGAAGAGGTTGTTGAAGTTTGCCAGACTGTAATGGACTTGCCCATTAACCCCAGCATCTGCATCTGTAGCCTGAAGAGACATCAGGAAAACCATGGATTAGTGCACAAATTGCAAATCTCTGCAGGAGATGCCTACAGGAGAGAAACCTGGTGAGGCAGGGATGGATTCTGACAAATCTGTGGTGTCCAGGAGGGCTTATCTGGGAGAGCCAAAGCTCTCTCTGAGCTTTGACTGAAGATAAAACATCCCACAGAAATAAATGGCTCCATTCCCAGTGACATAAACCAGGCTACCTGAATCCCAGCTGGATTTCTTCAGGAGAAAAGGCACAGTCAGCTGCTCAGCCTTGGAAACTTTGACAGGACAAGAGGACATAGCCTGGACTTGTGCCAGAGGAGGCTCAGGTTGGACAGCAGGAGGAATTTCTCCATGGAAAGGGTGCTCAGGCCTTGGCAGGGGCTGCCCAGGGAGCTTTGGAGTGCCCATCCCTGGAGGTGTCCAAGGAAGGGCTGGACGTGGCACTCAGTGCTCTGGGCTGGGGAACAGGGACAGGCTGGACTCAATCCTGGAACTTTTTCCAACCTAAATGATTCTGGGATTCTACCCTATGACTCTCTGAACTTCAACAGAAGATAAATTTAGTGCTTGTGAAGCCAAGCCTTTAGATAATGCTCATGCTGAAGAATATTCAGGGTTGGGTGGTGTCTGAGAGGAATTTTTATTTAACACTGATGTAGTGTTTCATTGCTGCTCAAATCTGTATGGAATATGAATTTAGATAAAGGATGGATGCAGACAGACAGAAGGGACACATCACTTAGAAAGTTTCTTTCCACTTAACACATTTGTCACAATGATATTTTCATTGCTGCTCTCTGAAGAACTACTTAAATTTCTCTTTTGTTCATCCTGCTGTTCAAACCCAAACATTATCATATTTCATCCTCATTCTTCTGTGCTCAGAAGAAGCTGATGATTGCCACAGAAAATCATCTTGATTTCTTTAGTTGGGATCTTTGTTCTCACATACTGAACTAAGCCTTAGATTTCAGTGTCAGCCAAATAATTCTTGTTACCACATAATTAAAGGGATGGACAAAATTAATAGGTTTTCATAGAGCTCTCAGGCTGAAATGCTGACCTGCTATTTTGTCTCCTCTTAATTAAATTAGGGCGTGATGAACAAAGTTATGTAAATTAAACAAAGGGCACTCTGTGAGCAAGGTATTCTCATTTATTTGCTTTTATGAATGACATCTGTGAAGATCATAAGAGATTTGCATGTTTTGTTTTCAGAACAGTCACCGGGAATGCTTAATTCTGGTGACAGTGTTCACTGTAAGGCATGGTAATGAAACTATTTATCCTGCTAGAAATCAATTACAAGTTAATTAAAATTGCTAAGAAGGAAAAAACCATTGTGTTTCTTCCCTGCACTACACCCATATGCTAAGGTGGGTTGGCTACAACTTCATTCTGACTGGTCCATAGGTATATAGCATCCTTCTAATCCACACCTGTCAGCTGGATTTACTTAATTTCCAATCAATTAAATTTTCCCTGATGAAATAACAGATCTAAACAACAAAAAAGAAACCCCAAACTGAAGCAAACAAACCAAAAATCCCCATAGGAATCTCCATGAGTAATTCAGAATACGCCTATAATTGGAAACCGTGACAAAAAATTCACATGAGACATGAGAGTTTTGTATCAGGTTACTTTAGAAGGATGTTTTGGAATAGATAAACTTCTTGTTTAGGAAAGGGAAATAAAATTATGTTCAAATAGATGACAGGCTTTGCAACTGGGTTCCTAAAAACATGACTATGAATGTTGGGAACTCATTTGTGCACATTCTTATGCAGAAACGCATTTGCCACATTCTGCAGGACTAATTTGATTCACAGAACCTCAGGAATCCCTGAGGCAGGAAAAGCCCTCCAGGACCACTGAGCCCAAGCTGGGATCCCCACCTTGTCCCCAGCCCAGAGCACTGAGTGCCACGTCCAGCCCTTCCTTGGACACCTCCAGGGATGGGCACTCCAAAGCTCCCTGGGCAGCCCCTGCCAAGGCCTGAGCACCCTTTCCATGGAGAAATTCCTCCTGCTGTCCAACCTGAGCCTCCCCTGGCACAGCTTGAGGCCGTTTCCCCTTGTCCTGTCCCTGTTCCCTGGAGCACAGCCCGACCCCCCCTGGCTGTCCCCTCCTGTCAGGGAGTTGGGCAGAGCCACAAGGTCCCCCCTGAGCCTCCTTTTCTCCAGGCTGAGCCCCTTTCCCAGCTCCCTCAGCCCCTCCTGGGGCTCCAGCCCCTTCCCCAGCTCCGTTCCCTGGACACGCTCCAGCCCCTCCAGGGCTCTGTGGCCAGGAGAGCCCAGAGCTGGGCACGGCCCTCGAGGTCCCTCAGCAGGGCCAGCCCAGGGGATGAGCCCTGTCCTGGGTCAGTGGCCACCCCACGGCTGGCACAGCCCAGGGGCCATTGGCCTCGTGCCCCCCTGGGCACCCCTGGGCTCCTGTCCAGCCGCTGGCACGGCACCCCCAGGGCCTTTCCCGACGGGCCCTTTCCAGCCCCTCTGCCCCGGCCTGGAGCTGCAGGGCTTGGGGTGACCCCAGGGCAGGACCTGGCACTCGGCCTTGCTGAACCTCAGCCCATGGATCCAGGCTGTCCTGATCCCTCTGCAGAGCTTCCTGCCCTCCAGCACATCCACACTCCCACCTGCAAGGTGTTCTTCACAAACTGAGTGAGGGTGCCCTTGATCTTCTCATCCAGATTGATAAAGATATTAAACATTTATTTCCATAAACAGTAGCAAGCAAAGCATCATTATTAAATCCAATTGTCTAATTTGGATTATATCACCATAACGCTTGCAAAGAATTAACATTTTATCACTCTAAACTTGAAAAGAGATAATGTTTTCTTTATGGCTAAGAAAAAGAGTTTAATCTGTTTGCTAAAAGAATCCTGTCTCAAGGGTTCACAACTTTCCCACATGGAAATAATTTCCCAGAGCCTCTCAGAGCCTGTGGGAAGCAGCTCCTTGGACAAGGACTTGCTGTTGGTGTGGACATTCTTTGTCCCTCTCTGCAGTCATCGCTTTGTACAAAAATGGACAACTTTAACCTTCAGATCTCTTACCAACAGGTACAAGATTTCCCAGGAAGTGAGGAACAGAATGTGGGGAAAATGGGGAGCTTTCAGAAAGTTCTGCTTAAAATAAACAATCTTGGTTGAGTTTATCCCAACCCTGACAACAGGAACCAGTGACATTCCAGTAAATTTAATCCTATTTGGTCATTACTAACACTGGGCTGAATTCCCTGAGTGAAGAGGTACAGAGGTGGAGAGAGGCAAGGAAACAGTGAATTCCCATATAACCTGAATCCTGAAGAAAGTCCCAAAGCCAAGGAAAAAAGGGCAGGACTAAAAAGAGGTGAGAGCAGATTCCTATGACCATGGAAGGCTTTCCACCACAACTCATTCCCAGTGATTTGCACAAAAAATATGGTAACAGTCCTGAAGTTCTGGTAGGTAAAGGGCCACCAGGTGATAGCAGACCTCAAAAGGAGCTGAAGATGTATTTACAGTCTGAAGGCTCTTCACAGCCTTGCAGGGGTTGCTCCTACCTGACACGAGGCGGCAGAAACAGCAGCTGTGATTGCTGGAGGCAACACAGCCTTCAAAGGCCACTGGGGGCACAGGCACCACAGAAACTGAGACCAAAAATCCCAAACCAGAATTAACAAAAACCCAAACAAGGGGAGACAACTAACAAAAAGAGGTAAATTACAAAAGGAATAGAAGAGATTCCAACACAGGACCGTAGTGTCATTGCATCTCAAATGCTGGCCCCATTTCTACCTCGCCTATCTCATAGAATCACAGAATCCCAGACTGGTTTGGGTTGGAAGGACCTTGACGCCCACCCAGTGCCACCCCTGCCCTGGGCAGGGACACCTTCCACTATCCCAGGTGCTTCAACCCCCTAATCCAACCTGGCCTTGGACACTGCCAGGGATCCAGGGGCAGCCACAGCTTCTCTGGGCACCCTGTGCCAGGGCCTGCCCACCCTGCCAGGGAACAATTCCTTCCCAATATCCCATCTGACCCTGCCCTCTGGCAGTGCAAGCCCCCTTGTCCTGTCCCTCCAGTCCCTCTCCATCTTCCCTGTAGCCCTTTCATACCCTGGAAGGAACTGTGAGGTCTCCACATATTACGATGGAGTCATTGGTTGGAGACAGAGACAACATGAATTCACCAAGGGTCATCAACAAACAGCACTCAGTTTATTAGGGCTGCCCCATTTACAGGGGGTTTGAACCTCCTGGGCTTACACATGGGCTTGGTTGAGGCATGAACACCTCCCAGCTCCCTGGCCAATCTGCATTTGGGGCTGAATGAGATTGGCTGAGTGTCCCTGTGTAGGTCTGAATCCACCCTATCCTTGCTCACCCAGGGAGCTGTTTACTGAACCAGGCTAGCTGAACTGGGTTTCTTATTTATGGCCAAATTATTTGCCTGGCTACAGACCAGCTGTGCTGTGTCATCCACAGATCCTTCCCCTCTCCAGACTGAGCAGCCACAGCTCTCCCCGCCTGGCTCCACAGGATAGGTGCTCCAGTCCCCCCAGCATCTTCATGACCTCCTCTGTACCTGCTCCAACAGTTCCATGTCCTTCTTACGTTAGAGGCACCAGAACTGTGCACAGAATTCCAGGTGGGCTCTCACCTGAGCAGAATAGAGGGGGAGCATCCTCTCCCTCCACAATGCAGGATGAGTCCAGGATACATATCCTGGTGTTTATCCAGAATCAGGAAAAATATGTCTATCCAAAGAGAGAAAAGTAATGCTGTTATTTTGGTGACTCCTCAGATCTCCAGGAAGACTCTTATTTCCATCTCTAATTCATGAAGTACTGTATGATAAAACAAACCCAGGAATATAAATGACTCACTACTTTATTTCCCAGAAAATACATCCCACATTTATTAGAGATGCCATCACCTACAAGGAGACAGCCTTTACCTCATGTGGTAAATTCAGATTTGTGTTACCAGCTCTTCTTCTACATTACCAGGAAACCCTCAGAAATATAAACCAACGGTGTGGTGTTCAAGAATAACAAATTATCTCCCTCCATCTCAAACAGCAGGAAAACACAAGCCTGGGAGAAGGGAATGACTAAGACACCTCTGAAGGATCATTAACTCTGAATTATAATGACAAGGGCTTGAATGTCAACAATATTCATTATATCATTATCATCCTTTGCAAAAGAAACCTCCTAGTATATCCTCAACTCTTGCTCACATGGTGAGAGGATTTAGGCAGGTTAATTGAGGATTTGTGCCTGGAATGTTGGAGTGGGAAAACAGCTAAACAAGGTTGTTATTCCTACTTGTCTCCAAATCAGGGACAAGCATGGTGGGTATCCTTTCCTGCAGGCTTAAACATTTCTTGGGGACCACTCTGACACAAAAACAGTTTCCTTCACTTTAAATTTCCCTTCTTCAGGAGCAGAAGTTCCCCACAATCCCTACCCAAGCCAACGAAACTCCCGATTTTGGGCAACTCCCCCAGTATTTTAGCAAACCTCATAGCTCAAGGTAGGAATTGTGCTGGAGGATCCAAATGATGCTGTTGGTGAGAATTATTGTTCTCATGGCAGATAAAATTATTTTTTTTTATTACTAGGGGTTTAATAGGTTTATTATTGAGAGTTTAATGGGTTTATTACTCTGGGTTGGAAGTATTCCCAAGCCCCTCATTTGTGACAAACAGCAAATCAAGTGTGGGTGGGAGTGTTAGATTGGATTTTGTACTTGTTTTGCAGGGAGATTACAGTTTGTGCCCACAGGACAAAATTAACATCTCCCAGATGCAATCAGAGGCCACAAATATCCGAAATGTGCCTGACCTCTTGGTCATAAACCAAATATTTTTAGGAGGGACTATCAGTCATCCATAAAAATTTGGACTTTCCTTCTTTCTTAGAGTTCAGGAAAGTTTCTCCTCTCTTTTGTTGCTTCTTGGCTGCTTTTACACAGCCTTTCAGTTTTTAAATTTTCTTAGAGGGGTGGAGCAGCTCTGCTGGGAGGAAAGGCTGGGAGAATTGGGATTGTTCAGCTTGGGCAAAAGAAGCTTTGGGCGACCTCATTTTGACTTTACAGTGCCTGAAGGATCTACAGAAGAGATGGAGACTCACTACAAGGGATGGAGTGCCAGGACAAAGGGAATCACTTCACACTGCCAGAGGGCAGGGTTAGATGGGATATTGGGAAGGAATTGTTCCCTGGGAGGATAGTGAGGCCCTGGCACAGGGTGCCCAGAGAAGCTGTGACTGCCCCTGGATCCCTGGAAGTGTCCAAGGCCAGGTTGGATGGAGCTTGGAGCAGCCTGGGACAGTGGAGGGTGCTCCTGTCCATGGGATGGGGTGGCACTGGATGGGCTTTAAGGTCCCTTCCAACCCAAACCCATTTAGGATTCTTTGATTTTGGCTGTCTTGCAATTTCAAGGCAAGTTCTGCTTCTTTGAGACTGAAGTGAACACACATCCTTTGGAAAAATCCTGCAGGTTTTGTGGATATTCTCCAGGAACTTCAGCATCCTACTGAATTCCCAGGTCATGGCAGCTTGTTCTTCACTCTACTCAGAGCAGGATAAAGGAAACACCCTGTAAATTTTCAAATACTGCCATATTTTTAGGCATTAGACAAGCCAGAAGAACCCTGGATGATCTCCATGGTCTTCCATGGTCTCTGCTAATTACAGTGCACCTGGAGGGTTAATTCCAAAACCAATTCAATGTGATTCCAAACAAAACTGTGCATTAAGAGCAGCTAAACCCTAAGAGCAAAATATAAATGAAAATAAATGAAAATCCAAAAGCTCGTGGCTGCAAACCCATCACTGGATGGGCTGGTGAACCTCCTCCATGAGTTAATCACATTTTAACACTTCACAGCTTCAACCAGCCCTGCCTTCTCTAAGCTGGCACACAATTAAATCCTAACTTTGGAGACTTGGTTGTCCTTGAAGGAAAATTAAAAATTTGGTGTTTTGATGAGTGTGTTCTTTGTCAATGATATGATCAAGATATCAAAACAACACATTTGCACACTAGAAAAAACTAAAACACCAAAATAGCCCTCCCAAAATAAAAACTTTCTAAATCACAGATGGAATATACTGTTTAAAATCTCCACGTTTAGCTGGGCTTCCAAATATCTTTCTAATGTCAATCCAATTTTAAGTTGGTTTTGGAATTTCTCTTGACTTTGGGTTGGAAGGGACCTTAAAGCCCATCCAGTGCCACCCCCTGCCATGTGCAGGGACACCTTCCACTATCCCAGGGAGCTCCAAGCCCCATCCAACCTGACCTTGGACAACTCCAGGGTTGGAAATCAGGCATCAAAATCCTAAAAGGGCATGAATCAGAGGTATGAAATCACTGATTCAGAAGATTTAGTTTGGCATCAAGCTGAAAGAAATAATAGGACTTAAAGGCATCCCAAAATATAAAGTGTCAGTGGACAAAAACAAGAATTCCTTTCTTGGAAAACCCTTGGACTCTCGACAGTCAACTGTCATGAACGTGCTGATAACAAATATCAGTATTTCCATTGCACTGAAGCAAAAATATTATCTGGAGGGCAAAGGTGCAAATGAATGCACAAACATAATAAACATTGGGAACAGGGAAGACAAGAGCACAGCTTTTAAAATCCCTTTCACTTAAGAGGCCGTGCTGTGGGTGGCAAGGAGCTTTTTTGGCCTTTTTGATCTGTGCCCAAGCTGACCTAAGTTCAAGGAACAGTGGAAAAAGATGAGGAACTGTGGCTGCAGCCACTGCTGCCAAATATTCCCCAGGAATTCCCTGGTGCCAGCAGGAAGAGGTAATTCTGTCTAACACTGATGGTCTGGAATGGAAATAAACAGCCCTAATCTATGACCCCATCTCTTTCTCCTGATGCCACTTGTTTGGACTTGAAACATCAGTCTTGTTTTAAGAGGAATTTGCTGTTAACAAACATGAAAATCCAACTTGAAGCATGTGAAATTCTTTCTGTGACAAGTATCTCCATGAGGATCTTGAGACAGTGCTGAAAATCTTATTAAAGTCCTTTCTATCCTTCCTGGGCACAAATTCCTTAATAAACTGAAGGAAATGATACTGCCAAGGTTCTCTTCCAATGATCTTGCCATCATCCAACCACTTCCAAGCAATGGAGTCTGAGCTTTCTCCGGCTGGAGTTCACCTGCCACATTCTGATTCTCTGCTTTTGGGGTCTGATTAGCTTTTTTATGGATCCTGACTTCTCCTGTTGCTTTTACATCTATGAGATGAATCCAAACTGCACTGTTAGGCACTGGGTCATGCAGTGAGCAGGAGTCCTGGACTCGTTCTGGGTATTTGAGATTTACTTCAGAGCCTGCGATTTTATTCTTCCCCAAAGGCTTAAATTCTTTCTTTCCTGGATTGTCCTCTCCTGCCATTAAATCCTCTTTTTTTTCCTGGCCTTGTCCTATCTCCTCCACCTCTAATTTTAATTCCTTTTCCTCCTGGACTGTCCTCTCCTGCCAATAAATCTCCCTTTTGTCTTGGTCTTCTCTTTTTCCCTCCACCTCTAATTTTCCTTCAAGTTGCCTTAAAGTCCAGGAAATTTGGGAATTTAATTTAAGGAGCCTGTGTTTTTAACACAGATAAAGTGTAATCTGTAGTGCAGGTTTTGGGAAATCACACCCTTTACACTAAAAACAACACAGTGGGGATTTGGGAAAACTCAGATTCCTTTCCACACTTTTACACAAGATATTGTAATTAAATAAAATAATAGAATTGCAGATGTTTTCGGATGGAAAGACCTTAAATCTCATCTCATCCCATCTCATCCCAACCATTTCATGCACATAGGCAATAATTCTTCACCAGCATTTTAAGGAATTTTCCTGCTTGTGTAAATACAGGATGAGCTGCTTGTGAGAGATCTCCAGAGGTCATTTAGTCCAACACAACAAGCTTTACCCAACAGCTGTGAAATTTAAATCAGGTTTTAGATCCAGGGTTTATCAGCTTATGAATTTATTAAATAAAAATAGGAGCCTGTAAGAATTTACTGATACCCACAAACAGAAAGCTCTCTTGGGAAATAATTCCATTTCATCAGCATTCAGGAGGTCTAGTAAAGTACAACCAAAAAAAATCCCTCCAAACTTTCCCATCTTTTCCAGTAGGAAGAGTAGTCCATCCTAAAAATCAACTTTCTTAAAGCATTACTTTTGTAACTTAAAGCCAAGCAGGTGACAGAGCTATCACACACCCTGCAAACTAGTCTCATTACTGGAATTAACTTATCCTTTATTTATTTAGGGAAGATCCAAGTGCCACTGATACTTGAGCACATAATTCTTTATCCCCATTTTCCATCTCATTTCCTTCCCTGTCACTATCTCTCCTTGATAGCAACACATTAATGTTGGAGTTTTCAAGCAGTGCTGATCAATGACATCAAAATATCCAATAGTAAATGAATTATGGTGTTGCGTGAAAGAATCTGGATATAAATAAAACCCCACATGAATAATAACTTCAGTCAAGGGAAGCCTTTCCTCTCCAGGGCCCCATCAGCTTTTTATTTAACCCCAGGCTGCTCTTTTAGAATCTGCAACAAACTGCTGGGGACTGTCCTCCCCTGCCCAAGGGTGTGAACATGCCTGCAGATCAATGTATTGATACCTTTCCTAAGTGTCATTCCATCTTTTTTACCTCTCATGCTGCTGCGACTGATTAAAGTGCATGATCTGTACAGCACAGGTCATCCTGATGCCCCACCTCCAGCTGGTTCAGACTGCAAGGAAGTGCCTGAATTTCACTGTCCAGTTTCCAGTTGGAGTTTTTGGATTCCTGGGGGCCCTTTGTGGAGACTTCCATGCAGCAGCTGTGCTCCTCCCTTGCTGGGGAATCACCAGGATCAGAGGGGAAGGAGCAGCAGGGAATCCAATCCACCTCTGACTGCCACAATTTAGAGAGCACAGTGTGAAATAAAAGGATTTGAAACACATCTGCTCCACTGGCAGCATTATCCTGTCTGGCTTTTGTTCTTTTAATCTTCAGGAGGCTCCTGGAATGCCCACAGGCAGCACTCCCATGCCAGTGCCTCCAGCAGCTCCAGCTGGCAGCAGAGCTGCCAGAGAGGGAGAGCACTTCCAAGTGTGCATATTGCCTGCCTGCATGGAATAAATGCTCCAAACCCTCCCTCTCCTTCCTGCTACATCTCCTTGGGAAACCACGCCCCAAATATTATCAAAGTCCTTATGGGAACCCATTTGAAAGTCCAGCGTTCCCACTGAAAACAAAGCAGAGCATGGAAATCTCTTATCTCTGGCAGGAGTTATTCCCGGCTGTGTTCAGATTGATTTATCCCCCAAATTGCTTAGAAACCCCATCCCTGGAAGTATCCAGGGCTGGCCTGGATAGGAGTAAGCTGAGATGGTGGAAGGCATCCCTGTCCATGGCAGGGCTGGAATGGGATGAGATTTAAGAACCCTCCCAACCCAAACCAACCTGGAATTCTGACAAATGAGCCCAGGCATCCAACCCTGAGACCAAACCTCCTGAGTCAAAAATCCAGAGAAATCCTGCCTGAGCACCTTTTCCATGTCCTTCCTCAACAGCTTCTCTGCTCCCATAAGCAGCAGGGTCAGATCTTGGGTTTTAAGGTAAACATCTCTCGCTATTTTTTTCCTCCAGGTAAAATGGGAAGGTGGCACACAAATGGGAAAGGGACACAAAAAAATATGGGTTTTTAAAATTTAAAATCTTCTGTATGACTGCTTGCTCTGGCAAATTTTAGGTTTCTGTTTGAAATGAGTAAAGAAGTTTTTTGAAAAGTAGCTTTGCTAATCGGTGGGTTAATTCTTGGTAGGGAAAACACATGGCACTATAAGGATTTCTTCTTTTACCAGGTTATTCCCACCTAAAATAGCCCTTTATGTACATTTTATCCACATTAAAGCTTCCATACAAAATTTATTCCCATAAACACCTCTCCCATACCTACTGTGGTTTTATCTACAGTGAAGCACAACACACCAAAAGCTAGTTCAGTTTTTAAGGAATATCCTCAAACAACACAGCTACACCCAAACTCTCATCACCATTATTTTAGTAACCTCACTGGAGGCAGAAAAAATTTCTAAATGCCCCAATTTCTCTTTTCTGTACCACAGAATGGCATTTCCAATTGATATCCCTGTATCAGTTTGCAGTTGTGAACATGAGACAGGAGAAATACACCCAGTATGTGGGCTATGAAGAAAAAGGTTTCTCTATTGAGGGATAAACAGGACAGGAAATGACAGAAGCACTTTCCGGCACTCCAAGTAGGAATAAACTATCCCAAGGCTTCAATAAATATTTTCATGTCCACACACCTTAGAAATGGCACTAATTTAGAAGCCAGAGAGCTTCTTGTGGCAATAACTTGTTGTATTTTACAATTCTATCACAGCTAAAAATAGAGGCAAGCTCGTGTTTGAGAAGATGATTGAGCCTTGAGGGCCCCCAGCAAAGCACAAAATGGTTTTGAAGGATATTTGGGACTGATTGGAAATGTTCCACCTGTGACTTTTGGGATGCAAAATGCAAAACAACAGGAAGGTAATGACAAAAAGCAGAGCAACAATTTAATGATTTATCAAAACTGACTTAATTGCACTGAGGGATCCTAACTTTGTCCAAGACCAGCTCTGATTTCTTTTAAAATAATATAAGGATGGGAAGGAACATGATTATTATGGGTGTTTAGGTTCTACCTAAGGAGCTCCCATTTTCTCTTGATATGGTTACTGCTGGACAAAAAAAAAAAAAAAAAGAAAAAAAAAAGGCATATTTTCATATTTTCCACCTAAGTTCTTGAAAAATGCTTCCTAATTCTTCCTTTACCTACAGCTCTTGCTGGATCCAGCCTCAGTGCAGCAGATACGAGACATTATATTCAACTTCTGGATTTAAAAATGCTCTAATTAATATTTTCTTCTTTCCCTTGAGTGAGGAAAAACAAACATTACCAAAAAAAGTGATGTTTTCTTCAAGGGACTGAATCCTCATCCAAAAGACCCCCACGTGTCATAAAAAATTTACAACTTCAAAGCCTCAAAACCCCTGTTTTTATGCCAGGTCAGTAATTATTTCACTCAAAGGTTTAACTGATTTTCCCTTTAATGGCCTTAAAATTTCCTCTAGGTGTGACAGTTTCCTATACCCTGGTGTCATTTGCTCAGCATGTTTGAATTTTATCTCAAAACAAATACTTTAAAAATGTGGCGACACATTTTTTAACCCTGGAAATCTGCTACCAGCAAGTTTTTACAGTGGAATTTCTTAAAAACGTGCTTTTACATGTGCTACTTTTAAGAGACAAAGTGCTTTCAGTGTTTAGCACAGAGAAGAAAACAATTCCAATATTTTAAAGCCCCAAAATGTGACTTTTTAGCCACAAAGAGAGAGTTTGCATTCCAGCTGAAGGTATTTGGATGGGTTTCTGTCTAAGGCAAAATTATTTTGTGCTCTCTCCTCCTTGTCTGGACAGCTGGGGTAATAAAATAAACAATTTTAATGACTTACCCTTACTTGACCAACAAAAGCATTGGCTTCCTCTTCCTGCACAGAGAGGTTTTTGGGGAGAAACATGTCAAAAACTGGTCCATTGTCATTGACATCTGTCACCACTATATTGACAGTAGCAGTCGAAGTCTAGGCAGAAAAAGAACATTTTGAAGAAATTCTCTTTATTTTACAGCCTCCCAGGTGCCAACCCTACTGTTACTTCTTAGACAGAAACGCAGGTAAACAGATTATCAACTTTTAAAACATTTTTTTCGTGAAAAGGTAAGCATTTCAAGACGTTATTTTGAATTTTTAGAAAACAACACAAGCTCAAGACTGACATATATTATATAAGCATGATAAATACCAGATTGTTTTTTTACACAGTATTTTAAGGATTTAAGGAGGTTTTGTTGTGAGTGGAGAGAAAAATCTGGAAATATCAAAATTTGCCAAAATGTGTAAAGGAAATTAGTGACTTATCAAGCAAAATATGCCACAGTGATGATTAATGAAGCTGATGAAGTGGCACAGTCGTCCTGTATCATCCTCCTGCATCATGCTTCCCCCACCCCACCGTGATGTTCTATTCTGCAACTCAATTTTAACATCCCAGGGGGTGGGAACAGCAGAATTAATTATATTTAATATAAAATGTCAATGAAATACGTCTGTGCTGCCAATGGAAATTTTCTCTCCCAATCAAAAAGGTGGAGAGGTGTTGACTTGAGTCACATCCTTTTTCTCTGCTCCCGTAGACTGAGAGCTCCCGGCCAAAACCCCACACATTATTGTATTTAAAAAATGATTGTCTTCAATATATTGAATTTCAAATCAATTCACCCAACTCAGTGTCTTAAATCCTCCTTGTGCCATCTGATACTTTGCATCAAATTCCTCTGAGGGAAATTTGGGCCCTCCTGGCCAGAGAGCCCTGGAGGGGCTGGAGTGTGCCCAGAGAAGGGAACAGAGCTGGGGAAGGGGCTGGAACCCCAGGAGGGGCTGAGGGAGCTGGGAAAGGGGCTCAGGCTGGAGAAAAGGAGGCCCAGGGGGGACAGCAGGAGGAATTTCTCCATGGAAAGGGTGCTCATGCCTTGGGATAGGCTTAAAAGGGGAATGGTGAAGTCCCCATCCCTGGAAGTGCATAAAAAGTGAGAGGATGTGGCAGTTTGCAGTCCTGGTTTAATTACGAGGTCATAGCTTGGACTTGATGGCCTTGGAAGTCGCTTCCAGCCATAAAAATTCCGTGATTCCATGAAATGTTTATGACAGGACAGTCACAGCAATTACACAGTGGAGATGTGACCCCAGAAGGAATCCCTTTCTTTAGGAAGAACGAGCCAGTTTGAAAAGTGACACCTCACAGGCTTCATAGAGAAATCTGCAACCACCTTCCCTTTACAAAAAAACCCCCAAACAGCAAAACAAAAAAAAAAAAACAAAGGAAAAAACAAACCAAACAAACCCCAACCAAAAGTCTGAATGGAGAGCTGCATTTTCTGGTGCTCTGCTGGTGTCGGAATCAGGCTCTTCCCAGCTCCAGGTCCAGCTGGTGTGGTTTCAGTGTTCCAAGAGCTCCCCACATCTGCATAAAATAACTCCTTACTACTTAAAAAAAATTTAAAAATCCAGAGGATTTTGAACCAAGTCAGCACAAGGTGCTCCCAGGCTGGCAGCTTCTGTTTTATGAGCCTCAGTTACTTGCTATAATTGTTCCTGAAACTGCCATTCCCACATTGCATTTCTAAAAGGAAAGTGCATTTTCTGCCTTCTTGTCCACACAAAAACCACTCCAGAACGTTTGCTCTGCTGTGATGCACGCTGAATGTAAAGCAGCTTTTCCAAAGGTAACTCAACTCCTTGAAATTCAGGAAAATAAACTGAGGCAACATGGTGTTAAATAACAATGCCATAAGGCAGGAATTCCCATTTGGAAAAGATTTCTTTTCATTACAGATAATTTTCACGGGCTATGGTGGATCATCTGAAGTATTTTTTCTGTTTGAGAGGGTTTTATAAGGAGAAAGACAGAGAGGAAAGAAGAGAAGTGTTTGGATGTTTTTTCCCAACTCTTGCCTAAGAATTTTTAGTATTTTTCACGTTCCTGGCCATTCTTTACTCATCTTAAGCACCTTCCCTGTAAGCCAACACACCTAGGTAAGTGGTCCACTTGTCATATTTAAATTTTCACTTCTGAATTAAAAAGGCAAGATTTTTGCAAAGAAACAATATTTTGCAAGGAAAAAAAAAACCCCTACCTTATGGAGTTGCCAAATAGTAGAATTAATTTGGAAAATTTTATCAAATGCTCCTCACCCTTGCAAGTGTGTTAAAATAAGATCCTGTAAGAAGACCAACATTTCAAGTAATCCTCTTTTTATGTCACAGTTTAGAAAATTATCAGATGTGAATGAATTCAGTGTAATAGGACCAATATTTCAAATAATCTTCTTTTTTTATTAATCACAATTTAGCAAATGACCAAAAGTGGATGAAATCAAAAGGAACATTGGAAGCATCTGGGTTAGCAGCAATCTCCTGGGCTGCTTTCCTAAAAATCAGTAACAGATTCTGAAACTGAGAAAGGAAATGGGAATACCTCAAAATCTCCCTATTTCACTCAAATAAAAAGGAAACATTTATTATCTCACTGTTATCTCAGCAATGCCTGCCTTTACCACTTACTGAGACTCACCTGTGTATCTCTGAGAGCAGCACTTCTCTCATTTAGATCAGAAAGGTCCATGAGCAAAGATTATTAACCAAAACAAATGTTTTTGGACCCCCATTAGATGGCTCCAAAGACTTGTTGAAGCTCCCAGCCTCAGACTGATGCGCTGTTCTGAAAAAAAACCCTTATTTGACTAGCAGAATGAATTACAGGGGCTTCTCCAGAACTGCAGCACATAGCAGGATTGGGAACATCACCATCCCTGCTGGGAATCGCAAAAAAGTTGCTAGACACTAAAATCCCGAAGACTAAATAACCATTGCCCGTGTTCAGCGATAAACCAGAACCTCTTTTCAGCCTGACACTGGGTCAGAAAATACAGAAGGGTGGGCAGGCCCTGGCACAGGGTACCCAGAGAAGCTGTGGCTGCCCCTGGATCCCTGGAAGTGTCCAAGGCCAGGTTGGACTTTGGGGCTTGGAGCAGCCTGGGACAGTGGAAGGTGTCCCAGTCCATGGCTGGGGTGGAATTGGATGGGCTTTAAGGTTCTTTCCAACACAAACTGTGATTCCATGATTTTTATGTGACCTCTGGGTACCCTGTGCCAGGCCTCACTTTCCTCCCAGAGAACAATTCCTTTCCAACATTCCATCCGTCCCTGCCCTCTGGCAGTGGGAAGCCATTCCCTGGGTCCATGACCTTGGGAGGAGCCTCTCTCCCTCTTTCCTGTAAAGCAAATTCACAAATTTCTCAAAGAATTATGAAAAGTTGCCGAGGTTTGTGGAGGATGCCAAAAGAGGCACAGAAACAACAAAAAAAGGTCTTCATAAATATTTAAATAACATGAAAATTCTTTAAAGAAGTGGTTTCCTGAAATAATGAGAGACACCTAATTCAAAACCGGTTTTCAGGGGATATTCCTCATGCAAATCCAGCACAGGAAGGCTTGAAAACTGCTTTGGCTGGTTAAAGATGAAGCTTGTCTACAACAGAAGCATCAAGCAGGGTTTGGGAATCCTACAGTTATTCCTGGAAATTCAACCAGGGAAAAAGCCATCTCAGCCTCATATCAGGCATTTCCTATTCATTACTGGAGAAACCCTGCTTACTTCTCCTTTACAATGAACATAAATAAATGATACACAGCAGCAATTTATATCTTTCTTAGGGGCCCTCAAATAGTTCTTACATAGATAATTTTTCCCTAAGCAATAATTGTAAAATTTACTTTGCCTGCACAAATACTGAGAATGTCAGGCCCTGATAAATGTTATGGATGATAAATCTGAAGGAAATTCCACTTTGTTCTTATTTTATTTGTACCCTGTCATTTAAATTGAAGTTGGGAATTGATGAGAGCATTCTATGCCTTGGAGAGAAAACATTCTTGGCTCTGATGTCAAGCAAGTTTATTAATTTGGACAAACTCTTAGACAAACCTGTCATTTTGAGAGATAATTAGTTTGCAAAGAACACAATTGGAGGCAAAGCCCTTATTTGATAAAAAAAGTAATGGTAAATAATGCCGCTGATCTCCATATCAGGATTTATTGATATTCATCTCAAGAAAACTATATTTGAGTGGTGATAGAATTAACAATTCTATGATTCTATTTTCAGACCTTCTTTCCTTCCATGAGAAGTTTAAAAAGAGTATCTCCCAACCCTCTCCACCCCTCCAAGTTATAAAGAGGAAATTGCCACCTGGACTGCAAAGAAATTTTGCAGAGAAGACCCTGAGGTGAAGGGTAATTCCAGACCTTATCAAAAATTACACTAATGAGAAAAAATCCTAATAAGCCTGGAGATGAGGCAAAGAGAAAAAATTGTCAAAACACCAAGATAAATCTCAAAGGGAAAGCTCCCAAAATGAAAACCTCATACATGGCAAAAGATAACAGAAAATGTGAGTACTTCATGTGGAAAGGAAAACCGTGGTCATTTAAGAAACATCTTTGACAAACAGATAGAATTGTTAAGGTTGGAAAAGCCCTCGATGACCAGCAAGTCCAACCCTTCCCAAGCACTCCCAAGGCCACCCTGACCAACGTCCCCAAGTGCCACGTTCATATGGCTTTGAACACCTCCAGGGATGGGCACTCCAAAGCTCCCTGGGCAGCCCCTGCCAAGGCCTGAGCACCCTTTCCATGGAGAAATTCCTCCTGCTGTCCAACCTGAGCCTCCCCTGGCACAGCTTGAGGCCGTTTCCCCTTGTCCTGTCCCTGTTCCCTGGAGCACAGCCCGACCCCCCCTGGCTGTCCCCTCCTGTCAGGGAGTTGTGCAGAGCCACAAGGTCTCCCCTCAACTTTCTCTTAATGGGAACTAATTTATTTGTATCCCTTATTTAGGATTTACAATCTGCTCCATATCTTGGATTGAAAACTGGGATCAATCTATTGCTTGGTATGAATTCCTTAATTCACCCCTTCCCTTTTAGCACATGAAATCAAAGCCTTAATAGGGAATATTCTCCATGCTAAGCCACACATGCACTGAAAGTTTGTGGGGCTCCTAAAGCTTGCCATAATGAAAGAGCTGCTGAAGGAAGAAAAGCCTTCTCTCAAAGAGGAGGAAATCTGTCTGGATAAACTCCTCTGTTGCAAAATGGAATTCGCAAATCAGCTGGAATTTTTAAGGATTTCTTATACAAAATACAGAACTTGTCAAGAAAATAGTAATAGGTAGTGTCTCTAATTACAGCTTGGAAAGAAAATAATTTGAGGAGAAGTTATTTCAAGGAGGAAGATCAAATTAAGGATCTGTGTATATTGTTCCCTTTCATATATTTAGGAATATTCCCTCTAGCTTCCCTCTTGCTGGATAATGGAACTCATGTGGACTAGAGACAGGAGTAACAGAAACAGTTACAGCTCCAAAGAGTAGCAGAAAATTTACAGCAATCAATGAATTCTCTGTATGCTAGTCAAGAAGTAAATCTTTGTTTAAATTACCTTGATTCAGGGCTACCTGTTTGCTCTAAGGAAGGGAATTAATTCAAGTGTTGTGGGAGACAGAAGCTCTGAATTATGAATGATCTTCTAAGATGGCCAAAATCCCCAAGTCTAACTTCCAGGATTTAACACAAAGCCCTGAAATCACAGAATCATGGAAGGGTTTGTGTTGGAAGGACCTTGACGCCCACCCAGTGCCACCCCTGCCCTGGGCAGGGACACCTTCCACTATCCCAGGTGCTTCAAGCCCCTAATCCAACCTGGCCTTGGACACTGCCAGGGATCCAGGGACAGCCACAGCTTCTCTGGGCACCCTGTGCCAGGGCCTGCCCACCCTCCCAAGGAAGGAGATGAGGCTTCTTTAGATTCCCTCAGTTCCCTGTGGTTCCCACTACTTTTCAACTGTTGCTTCTTCCTATGACTTTCACGGAACAGCAGAGTTCTGCATCCAGTTTGATCCCTGCCTTCATTGCCCAGAGCACTGGGCTCACTCTCAGTTGCCTTTCCAAGGGTGATGGCACCTCTGTTTCCTCAGAAAATGTGGCCCCAAACCAGTCCTGGGCTCTTCAGGGCTGAAACAATCCCTGTTTTTTTTTCCTGAAGTGTTCATTGCAGAAGGAATGGGCACAGTCAGATTAAAAGGATAGATCTTGGATTCGTGGCTTTCAGAGAAACCATCCCAGAGCCAGGTCATCTCTGATTTTCCCTATCCAGTGAATCTTGGGATATACCCTGAAAAGCTGGATGGATGACAGTTTGTCCTGGACTTCCAATGGAGTTTGGTGTCCTGATGGTTGAGTTTTCTAAGACACACAAAAAAAATCTGAACTGTGCCAGTAATTTATGAGTATCCCAAAGTGACCATGACCACAACCCACCCTGGTGCTCCCTCAGACACATTAAAAAGGAAGCTTGGAGCTGGAGGCTGGGAACATCCTCTGGATGACTGATAACTTTTAAGAACATCTAATTCCTAATTCCCAAATGGATTTATAAACTAGACACTGAGCTGCTCCGATTTGCCAGGCAGAAAATCCCATTTCTGCAGTGCTAGATGAATATTTTCAGGATGAGATATTAGCATTTGGAGGTTGGAATTCCCCTTATTTCATACAAGATACACTAAGACAACCCAATGGAGCTCCTTTTTCATCTCTCTAAATCAACTGACACACACAAGCCAAAAATCAAGAGCACAGAAGGCTTTTTCTTTTTCTTTTCTTTTTTTTTTTTTTTTTTTACAAAAGCCACATGCATTAATTTCAAACTTCTCCCTCTGAAAGATGAAGACAGGAGTTCTTGCCTTGGAATTGAATCCAAACACACCCCAATTTGTGAGCGCAATTTGAGCTTGGAACGTTTTTTTCCTTCACATGCCACTTTGCCCATCTACAACTAAAAGCTCATTGCTTGGGAAAGAAAAGCATTTTCCTGCCTTCTAAATTAATGCATCCTTAATTGTTTGTTGTGTCAGATTGTTCATGGTGACACGTCATGTTTTCCCGGGAAAACCCAAAAGCATCTTAATGCTGCAGGTCATAAGTCAGAACAATAATAATTTGGGAAGCACAGCTGAGCATTTTAAACCATCAGGAGCATTCCAGGGAAGAGTAATGGAAAGGTGGCAGCCAGGCCACCCCTCTCCATGGAAAACCATGGTGCTGGGTGAGGGCATAGGTGGCTCTGGATTACTTGTGATGGAATTAAAGCAGCTGTCCAAAGTCAAATGCTGCCACCACGACTGTCACCACACCACATCAATCAGTTAAATCAGCCTTGGGGCTTAGAAAAGAGAAACCTCAATTACCCCATGCCACAGCAGCCTTGTCAAACCTCTCTTGGGCTTTTTGGTAATGACACAGAAAACAGAGCAAGAAAAAAAGATCCAAAAAACCTTAAAACTCCCCAATAATTCTGTGTGTTGGACCACAGACTTTCCAAAAGCAAGAATAAGCTCAACAAACTTCACTGATGATGATGATGGTGACGATAGGGGTTGGATATAGATTCCTCTAAAGAGTGTCAGGGATCAAAAGGAGATCCAATGCCACATTGTATCCTTGTACTACTCCAATGAATTTTAGGGCAAGCACAGAGCATTGGCCTGCCCTGGTGGCAGCTGGGCAGGAAGGAGGTCCAAGATGAAGAATCCAGGAACTGGTGGGTTTGGAAAGGAAATAACGAGGTGTCTTCTCCGGTAAGAGAGGAAATGACCTCGAGTTGTGCCAGGGGATGTTTAGCTTGGATATTAAGGCAAATTCCTTCACCAAAAGCATTGTGAAATACTGGAACAGCTTCTCAGGAAGTGGTGCAGCCCTCATCCCTGGAAGTGTTCAAGACATGTGTGGATGTGGCACTTGAGGACATGGTAGTGGTGGAGCCACTTGATGTTTGGATTTGATAATCTCAAAGGTCTTTTCCAACTTTAAGGGTTCCGTGCCATTCATAACTATTGGGAAAGGCATCCAGAGGAAATGCTGCTCCCCAAAAGTGTGAGGCTGGGGCTGCTGGACCCCAAGCAGAAGCACAAGCTCATGTTGGAGGTGTCCTGCTGTCTGCCAAATTCCTGGAGATACCGGAATGGAAAGAAAAATCTCTTTTAATGTGTCTCCCTGGGCCAAGGAAGATGCTGTCAGGGCTGGAGATGCCTGAGCCTTGATTAGCTCCATGGAGAAAAACATCCCAGGTTTTATGAGAACAAGAGAGTCATCACATTGAGACAGAAAGCTTTCAAAGCAGTTAGGGATAAATTTCTTCCTGAAAACATCAACTATTTCCAAGCATAGCAACCTTTCCCAGATGAGGTACTCCAGGATTTTATACACTATTATTTAAAAATTAATGAGCAGAAGTTTTGCCCCTTTGCTGTCATGTCATAAAGGCTAAAAATCTTTGTTCACACAGAGTTTGGCTGGGAAATACTGTGAATATTGAAATTCTGCTGCGCTGGCCCCAGTTTCTGAACCAATATCACTGGGTGAACACTGAATTTACTCAGGTGAGTATGAAAGACCAATACAAATGTTCCCTTTTTCCAGCTCTGTGAGGGCTTTTTGGGCATCTTTATGCTTTAATGGTATGGATTAAATAGCCACATTTAAATTGTCAGTGCCTGAGTTACATCAGCTCCTGAGATCCTGTGCAATCGGAATTTATCTGGGGATCCTATGACTGTGACTAAGCCATGAAAATATACACGTGCCAATTATTCATGTTGTAACTGAGGAGGAAAGTTCTCCTGGATGGGGTTTGTGAGGGGTTATAGGGGTGGATTCTCTGAGGAGCTGCTGGGAAGTTCCAACAGAGAACTCAAGGGATTCCAGGATGGACCTGCTACTGACCAAGGCAGAAATGGTGGTGATGCCTCTGGGATAACTGATTTGACAAAGAAAATCATTATTGTGCAGTTGTAATTGTGGCCAGAGAAGAGTGGAATGAGACCATGGGAAAGGAGCAGCTCTGCAGATGCCCAGGGCAGGAAGAGGGGCAGGAGCTGCTGCAGGCACCGGGGCTGAGATTCCATGGGGAAGCCCATGGGGAGGCAGCTATGCCCCTGCAGCCCATGGAGGCTGCAGAGATTCACCTGCAGCTCCTGCAGAAGCCCACACCAGAGATGGAGATGCTGAGAGGTGGGAAGCCCATACTGGAGCAGGGACTTGTGGATCCATGGAGAGAGAAGCCCACGCTGGACCAGGTTTGTTGATAGCATTGAGACCTATCAGGGACCCACACTGGAGCAGCTCATGGAGAGCTGTATCCCATGGGATGGACCCCACACTGGAGCAGCTCATGGAGAGCTGTATCCCATGGGATCGACCCCACACTGAAGCAGCTCATGGAGAGCTGTATCCCATGGGATGGACCCCACACTGGAGCAGGGGAAAGACTGACTCCTCTCCCTGAGGAAGAAGCAGCAGCACAAACAGCACAAACAGCACAAACCTCCATTCCTGTCCCCCTGTGACACTGGAGGGGAGGAGGGAGAGCCCAGGAAGGAGGGAGGGGTGGTGGGAAGATGTCCTGAAGATTCCCTTCCATTTACCCTGCTCTGGGTAATTGTGGGTAATAAAATCAATGGATTTCCCCAAGTTGTTTTGGCCATGACAGTATTTGGTGAGGGATCTCTCCCTGTCCTTATCTCAGCTCCTAAGTCTTTCCTTATATTTTTCTTCCCTGTCCAGCTGAAGAGGCTAGGGATCGAGCAAGGTCAAGATACCACATCTCATTGAAAAGAAAACAACCCAACAATAATGACAAAAAGCCCCCCACAACAATAAAGTCTTTTTCCTTTGAATGTCTTTCAAATTTAAAAAAAGAAAACAACAATCAAATACAGGAAATAAAATCCAAAAGCTGACTCTAAGTAGGTTTGACTCTAATAGCTGGTTTCATGTTGGATGGAAAGGGATCAGGTTGGATAAGTTACCAGCTAAAATATGTTAATGGGATTTAAATAACACTGTACCTTCCTGGGGAATTAATTTTGGGATTTTAGGCGAACTGTAACAAGGCATCTGGTGACATCACCAGTTTTCTGTAGGCACTAATGGAACTGTTCACAAAAGGCAGAGCTGGATGACAAACAGCAGGTGAATGAGCTTGGGGAGCAGTGGTTTTGTAATTGTGGAAATCTTTATCTTTCCTAAAAAGACCCTGTTGCTTCCTGGTAAAAGCCAGTTAAAAAGCAAAATTCTTCCTTTAAATGGCACTGGTTGCTTGGACCAAGGATCCGTGTCCTCAGAAGGGTTTGGCATGGAACCAGCTAGGAACTTTGAGTGAGTCCTGACCCTTCTCCAGGAGGAGCCTGTCAAACAGCAGGGAGTACATCCAGACGAGATGTAAATCAAGGAAATTGGGCAAAGACACAAGGAAGCCTGGCAAATCAGTTACACCCACTGTTTCCTGGCATGGAAAAGGCCTGGAGATTTAATGTCTCAGTTGAGCTGCCTTGTTTCATCCATTTGTTTGTAAAATGAAAGCCAAGGAGCTTATCCAGCCTTTTTTGTAATCCTGGCAAGCCCAACTCTTAACCCATTCCAGCTGCTGGCATCAGAAGCTTTGCTCAACTGAGTCCTATTGCTGGACAATCTTAAGAAGCAAGCTGCCCCACCACTGACAGAAAATATGAACTGCAGAAAGCACCTACAGGCAGGTAAGGAACAGTGACCAAACCCCCAAACCAGGCAGAGGGAACACCCTCAAGCTACACAGTGTGCCCACATTTCACCCTGAGAAAAATGCACACACACCTGCAGCTGCAAAATTTCAGGGGAAAAAAAAATCTGGTATGAAATCATAAGAGTCATAGGATCAACAAGGCTGGAAAAGATTTCCAAGATTATCAAATCTGCTCCGTGACTGATCCTCATACCAGAGCTCTGCATGCCACGTCCTGGCCTTCCTTGGGCACCTCCAGGGATGGGAAATCCAAACTTGCCTGGGAAGTCCCTGCCAATGGGATTGAGGGAGGAGAGGAGATAATGAGATAGCAGGGGGTGGGTTTCTAATAGTGGATTTTCCTGTTACAGCAAGTAACAAGAAGTTCAAGAGGTGTTCAAGAGTACAGTCCAGGGGCAGCTCTAAAGGAGCCCTCCACAGTTTATTTTGGGTGGTTTTTCCAGAGCTGAGCTTCAAACACCGTATCTCAGCTCCCATACAACTGTGTTCTGCTAAGCACTGTGCCACGATTAACAGGATTTCTTTTCAAAACCCCAGCTATCACCTTCAGAATATTAGAATTAATCTGCTGGCCACTTAATCCCAGGGCAAAGCGAATGAAACTCTCTCTAGATGAAAGGAAGAGGAAGGAGCTTTTCAGTCCTCCTCTTTTATTTTTTTTTTTTTGCACCCCGGAGAGTATTTCAGGAGCATAACATAGCCTGAAACAACTTGCATGTCTTTAATTCACATTTTCAGATTCCCCAGCTGGAAGATTGAGATCAAAACCAGTGAACTCACAGCTGTGAGAGCAGTTCACGAAGAACAAACCCAAAAGTTTTAAGATGAATTACCACAAAAACTATAACCGGATTTTTCATGGGAAAGGTGGAGACTCTGTTATGATTCCTCCATATTGCCACTAAACTGTATAAAGGCTTCCTTGATATTTTTGTGTGTCTGTGGAAATTCTGAGTAAATCCGGAGCAGGAAGGCAAAGCTTGTTAGGTGAAGAAGCTAAAAAGAGCATGAGACAGAAGAAATAAACAAGATTTTCATCTGTGACAATGAGCAAACAGGCCCAAATCCCAGAATTTTCACTCTGTAGCAATGTAGACATGTCTCTGTTTCAATCTCAAATCCTTCCAGAATAGCCCACATAATGCATTCTTGTTACTTATTAATTATTAGAGATATTATTTCAGATTTGCCCTTATACACAAGGTCAGATGTACAGAGACTTCTCCTCCATTGGTGTTATTATTACAAGGAAGAGCTGCTTCATTACCAGGTACCTTGCACAATCCAGCTGTAAACTTTCAGGAAAAATTATTCCATTGCCTCTGCTTGATCAATAAACATATATCCTTAAATAGTCCGCCATTTTAGGAAATGTTTTTTTAATAGGAAAATTGAAGGTTTTAAAAAATTTAATAGGAAAATTTATTTGTTTTTTAAATTTAATAGGAGAACTGAAAAAAAATCACAATTTTGTTATAATAAACACAAGCAGCGGTTGATGGGGTTGGTTGTGGGGTCATGGATTGGTGCAAACATGGAAGACTTGGAGACAGCTCCTGATAAAAAAAATTGCTTTTTATGAAAGAGAAGTGGGAATTTGCCAAGACTTTTCTAAAGAGCTGGACAGTCAGTTGTGGAAAAGAGCTGGATAAAGCACAGATCACTAATTCAGTTTCCACATCTGGGAGAAGGGACGAAGAGGAGCAGGTATCAAACAGCACAGGTAAGAAACAGAACATGAACATCTGTCAATGCACAAACCCTTGGCTGTTAAAGAATTACACAAAGCAGCAGCAAAATCCTTTTGTCCATGAGCAAAGGCAGTGACTCTCAGGCTTCACCCATTCCACCCAAAAGGAAAACTGCCCCAGATTTCAGAGAGGTTTGGTGAAGATCCATGAAACACAGCCAGTCAGACCACGTGGAGGTGGCCAGTGCTGTGCTCCTCTCCAGGACACTCACCCCATCAGGTCGCCCGTCCGACGCCGTGACGATGAGGATGTACCTGTCAGTGCTCTCTCTGTCCAGGGGCTTTGCCAAGGCCAGCAGGCCAGAGCTGGGGACAAAACAGAACCAGGACATGTTAGCAGAGCAGCTGAAAGAGGTCTGTGAGCACCTTGCTGACACCAAGGCTTCTCTTTGTAGGAGCTTTTAGACTTTTGGGGGTGAAGGCCAAGAAAAACCATGAGCCAATTCCTTATGCTCTCCATTTGGATACAGGAATAATCCTGGATTAAAGCAGCAGCCTAGTAAAACTACAAAATCTGGAGTTCCACTGAACGCAGCACCCTGATTTGTTCCTGCTGCACTTTAGCTATTTATTTAATCATCAAAACATATTTATTTAGTATTTTTACTATTAATGCTGCAATAAATGAGAAGAGAGAAGGACAATCAGGGGATTCATCACTGAGGAGTCCTGATAAACAGCAGGACTGAGCAGGAAACTGGTAATACAACACACACAGACTTCAGGGTGAGTCTCCTCAGGGAGAGGCTACTGGGGAAGTTACACATTGTGTAACTTCAGAGTAAGGTCTGCAAGTATCCCCTAATAATTAAATATTACTGCAGGAACAAGGGTGGGGGAATACAAATCCCAGAGTGCTTTGGGTTGGGAGGGACACCTTAAGGCTCCTCCAGTGCCACCTCCTGCCATGGGAAGGGACACCTGCCACTATCCCAGGTTGCTCCAAGGCCCTGTCCAACCTGGTCTTGGGCACTTCCAGGGATTTCAGATCTTGTGATTATTGAAGCCTATTTTAAAAGGGCAACAAAAGAAGGGTTAATTGAAAGCCACATTAAACTATGTTTGAAAGCATTGCAAATTCCTGTAACTGCAGACAAATGAAACAATTTGGATTTTTCCTCTGATCTAATTCCCTCCCGCAGATACCTGGAAGCCACCCAGAGACCCCACAATAGACTCATTTCTTTTATGTTAGGAAGGATTAGGAAAGCACAGTGAGGACAATCCTGCCTAAGGAAGCTCAGTGCTCTTTAACTGAGCTAGCACCAGAGCCCTGAGCTGTCCCAAAGCTCCAAATTTCAATTCCATGATTTTGGAGCCCACTGGAACCTGGGCAAGGCTGTGACAAAGTGATGACACCTCTCCTAAATCCACAGGGTATTTAATAACTATGGATCCAGGGTGACAGTGATCCCAGCCAGCTTCTCCCATGGAATTCCGCCAAATATCTTAAGAAAGATGTAACACCACAAGTTTTTGCAGCCCAAAATTCACATCAGCTAGGATCTGGAGCCCCTGTGACTTCCCATGTCTTATTCCATTGCCAGTGGATGGATCAGACACAAACAGTGGTCAAGCACAGCTCTAAATTTTATCTGCTGTACCCACATTTGATGTTCGGTACCCAGAGCATGAACAGTGACTTGTGCAGAGGTTTTATTGAAACAGAAAATCCAAACCAAAGCACAAACTCCCACCAAATCAGGAGGTCTCCCTGGCTGGACTTCTCCAGAACCTTTGGATGTGTTACACCTGGACCTAATAATGGGTTTTTCCCCTAAATTATAAATTTCTTCTCTAATTTTCTACTCTCAGAGAAGATCTCAGCAAACTGGTTCCAGGCCAAGACTTTTCCCAACAGAAACAAATCCCAACACTTCCTGGGAAGCTGTTCCTTCCAATAAATACCTCAGAGATTGGTGGGAACTGGGAGTGGGAGCACAATTCTGCCCTAGGATTGAAAGGTTGGTGGGGAAAATAATATTTCAAGCATATTTCAGGAGATGCTCCAGTTCGTCTGCCTTGTGGTTATCCAGTGAAAACTTGGGTTTGTGTCCTGTTGAGCTTCCTGAAGGATTTGATTCTACACGAATGGGAGATTTATCATCCACATCTCACTCAGAACATATAAACCTGTCTCGGGAGGTTTAGGTATTTAGATTCACAATCATTCCCTCACATCAAATTAGAATTATTTTGCACCAGGAAATAATAAGCCCCAGGTTACTTCTGTCCCATCATTTATTGTGGGAAGTCAGCTTATCACCCTCCCTTCCTCCTGCAAGGAAAAGGATAGTTTGGATTGCAAATAATAATGAATAGCAGGTAAATTAATAGCTAATAGTAGGTAAAATAAAGGGTGGTGGGCCAGGCACCAATCTGGTGCTTATGTTTCACAACAAACCCTCTATCTCTCTATAAAGTTGGAATTCAATTTAAGGAAAATACAGTTCTTAAACAATGCTCAAAAGACTTTTCATTGCAGGCTAAACTATAACAAGTCAGGAAATTAAAGCAAAAAATTGCCCCTGTCATTAGTCAGGAGCTGACAGGTAAAAGGGTTTTAATTAATCCCTGGCCACTCTTTTAAAAAGAATCTTTCCACCTCAGTGAGTTTCCTGTACCTAAAGTGTTTGAAATAAATAAATGGTGGCCAGCAGCAGACCCCAGAGTAGAATTTAGCTCACAGAGCTTTCATTAGTGGCTGACAGCCCCTCGAAGGAGCAGCTGAAGGTGTCTGAGCACAACCCTCTTCTCTCAGCTCCTCCATTCCCTGGACTGACAAGATCCAAGTCTGTTTTCCAAGGGTTTCCCACTTACCTTTGAGAGAGATTAAAAACTTGTTGAGGATCTCCATTCTGAATGAGGTATTTGATGGGGTCGCCCTCTCTATCGAAAGCCTTTAGGGAAGGAGAAAAGAGGATAAAATTCAGTCAGTGGAAAGGTTTCTTCTCTTCCCTTCCATGTAGAAACTGGGGAATTAAGTTTTAGGAAAATTTCCCACAAGGATGACACCAATCCCTGTTTCTAAGGCAACTCTGGTTATTGATAGGCTATTCAAGATGAAGCTGGAGCACATTAGAATTCCTATGATGCACAGAAATGACAATATCCTGAATGCAGGAAAATAATTACTATTAATTATTAGTAATTATCTAATTATCAAATTACAGCTATATTACAGCAGCATGAGTATGAAATTCAGGCTTTAATCATTTACTTCTATTTTTCTGCAGCTCCACACTGATTAGACTGAACTTTCATTTTCCTTTCTTCCCATTCTTCATTTCCACTTCTTATCAAGATCCCTCTTTCTGTTATTTTATTAGAATCTCCATCTTTGGCTGATGCTCCAGTGAGGTCCAACTGCAGCATTTACCTTCTACAATAATTTGCTTTTTTGAGGGGGTGAAGATCAGGGTAAGACTTTTAAGAACAGACATTAACAGCACCAGAATGAGGATATTCCACCTATTATGTGGACAAATATCTTTCAAAAGTTGAATAAACTACTATTTATGTCTCTCCTGGTGCCACCTGAGGCCATTTCCTCTGATCTAGAAGAGAAGAGGCCAACCCCCACCTTGCTCCTGTCAAGTTATTGCTGTGAAACACAATCAAGGGCTTCATAGCTTTGAGCTATGACCACCTAAAAAAGCAGGTTTTGAGATAAAAACCCAAGAAAATTAACAACAACAACAACAACAAAAAAACAAACAAAAAAACACCAACTCAAACACCCCCCAAAATTAAAAGCAGAAGCACAACCCATTTAAATGAGAAGGCAGAGCAGGGAATGCAGTAAGAAAACAATTTGACTTAGCCAAATGAAAATCAGGGGCTAAGTCAGATGGAAGGAATCAGTACTAAGAAAGAGCAAGAAAAATTAAATGGGGACACAGTCAGAAAAAGGCAAATTTGGAATGGAAATAGGAGAGAACACAAAGGACAACAAAGAACTGTTTTAGTTGCAGAAGGAACCTGAGGAGTGGTTTAAAAACAGAAGTGATGATGTTGATGGGGTCAAAGACGTGAAACTACCCCTGTTCCAGCTCCAAACTAAATTAACTGGGGCAAAACTTCAGCTGAGAGTGGGGCAAGAGCCAGGCAGAAAAAGCGTTCATAAATAGAACATCTTTGAATCAGCTGCTGGAATGAAGCCTGGTGAGGTCCATCCTGGCATATAGAAGGGCTGGAACAATCTCACAGCCACTAGGTTTCTTTTTTTTTGAGCACTCTCAGAGAACAAAATGCTGGAGGTCTATCCTTCATTGAGGAATGAGACAGGAAATCACACAACAGGCAGGTGGAATGCAATTCCCAGAAACCCACAAATATCCAAATTATTTTTAAGTTCCCTGCAATGCCAATATGCAGATGGATAACACAGAACTAAATTTCTCCAGAACAAAAGGATGCTGAAGCAATTTAATCTGATTTTTAACAAGACAACATGTCTCTTGAACAGGGCAGGAATTGGGTCAATAAAGAAGCTGAGCTATGGTGAAGGCTTTTCCCACTGCTTGATGGGACATTTTCCCAATGGAGTTCTGACAACACAGTCTCCAAATGGAGGGTGGGATTAGGCAAGAATTAAATCCATCATCACAATTAAGGCCAGGCAGCAGTGGGTAGTGTTAGTACTGACTCAGTTCTGCATGGATGTGTACAGCTCTCCCAGCACCAATCAATACTCCCATCCACAACATTAATGACAGACTGGGAAAATTGGGGAAATTGCTTATAAATTCCATGGGTGGCACAGAGTGTCAGGAGGTGTGGGTGGAATTTGTATCTCCTTGGCCTAAGGATATGAACAGTCAGGCTCTGAGCCAAGAACACAAGATGCTACAAACACTAGAGGCAGACAATGTGAGGAGCTGGTGTCTCTGAGGACTGCCCTTGATCCTAAATTACCAGAATCCCATGGGTGCTCTGGTCTTTAGCCCTTTGTCCTCCTTTTACCTCCCCTGCAGGGCATCCTGCCCTCCCTTCGTATTAAGTTGTCTCAGGGGTATCATTATGGTCTGCATTCTCTCATAAAAGTCAGGAAGCTCTCAGCAAGCCAGAAAAATCAAAGACTGGCTGTCGTTGATTTAGTTTTCTCCTTATCCCCACAGAAAATCCACCTTCAATCAACACGCTCGAAAAAAAGGGGAGGGAAAGTTAATCATTGCTTTTAAAAACTCCTGCTTCCTTTAAAAGCAAAGAACACAAAACTCTTATGTACAGAAGAAAACAACCGAAGGCAAGGGAAAAGACCAACCTATTCCTGATTCTTTCCAGATCAATGGCATAGTGATTCCATAAATTGCACACAACAATTCCATGTAGCTCCTTGTTCAGCACATAACTGGACCCTGCTAACAGCCCTATTTGTTCTGCAGGCTCCCAGAAAAATGACAGCATTTGCATATTTTAATTAATAATGGCTGGCAGAACATGAAGCCATAAATGCCTCCCAGGCATGCAATAAACTCTGAGGTTTATTTACAAATTAATGCAGTGGAGATCATTTAATATTGCATTAATCTCAAATGTTGTTAATTAAAACACCAGTCAAGACCAACCGGGTGTGTTAGAAAATAAATAAGGGGATAAGAAAGAAATAAAGCTCTCCATCATCAGAATAAGAAATTTTAATGGCTAAGAAAAAATTGAATTTTTTGTTTGCTAAGTCTAAAGGGCAAATCTAAAGCAGCTACATTTGCATTGTTACTGACCCTAATGTTTTGCAGATCTTCAAATTCAGTAATTTGGGAATGGTTGAAAAGTTTTGTGGGCTCTCTCCAGGATTTTGTAACCCTTCTGCTGTATGCAGAACTATCAAATTATTGCTAAGAGAGAGCCACAAATTAAGAGTTTCTTAATCTGCACCAGCCCAAACAGTGATCAAATTGATGAGACTCAGGAAAAGAAACATCAGTGTAAAAAATTAAATGTGAAAACACTGGTTCAATAGTTAAGGCCTGGTGATATTCCATATTATGGATGGAACACAGGCAAAAAACCCACAGGCACAAAACCCAAACCAAGGTGCCTAATTTAGAACTTTCTGATGCCTGGAAAAGGCAGCACATGATTTCAGAAGCTTAAATACTCAGTTTATGAATATTAAAAATGTCCTGGTAGATTTTAAATAAACAAGAATAAAGGAAAATGAAAACAGAAATATCCTGCACACAGGAGAAGTCCTTTAGTACAGATGGAGGTTTTAATGCAGGAAAAGGGAGCTGGATTTGGAATTGGGTAGGGAGGGAACCATAAATCCCATCCAGTTCCACCCCTGCCATGGGCAGGGACACCTTCCACTGTCCCAGGTTGCTCCAAGCCCCAAAGTCCAACCTGGCCTTGGACACTTCCAGGGATCCAGGGGCAGCCGCAGCTTCTCTGGGCACCCTGTGCCTGCCTGCCCACCCTCCCAGGGAACAATTCCTTCCCAAAATCCCACCTATCCCTGCCCTCCAACAGTGGGAAGCCATTCCCTGTGTCCCGGCACTCCAGACCCTTGTAAAAAGTCCCTCTCCATCTTCCACATTTCAGCTTGAGGACTACCAGACCTACAAGAGATGCAGTGCTGGACTGACCGCCAAAGCTAAAGCCAAGCATATTTGGGATTGAACAGTCAAGTGTTTTTCATAAAATGCAGGATCCCTGAGGCTGGAAAAGCCCTCCAGGACCACTGAGCCCAAGCTGGGATCCCCACCTTGTCCCCAGCCCAGAGCACTGAGTGCCACGTCCAGCCCTTCCTTGGACACCTCCAGGGATGGGCACTCCAAAGCTCCCTGGGCAGCCCCTGCCAAGGCCTGAGCACCCTTTCCATGGAGAAATTCCTCCTGCTGTCCAACCTGAGCCTCCCCTGGCACAGCTTGAGGCCGTTTCCCCTTGTCCTGTCCCTGTTCCCTGGAGCACAGCCCGACCCCCCCTGGCTGTCCCCTCCTGTCAGGGAGTTGTGCAGAGCCACAAGGTCCCCCCTGAGCCTCCTTTTCTCCAGCCTGAGCCCCTTTCCCAGCTCCCTCAGCCCCTCCTGGGGCTCCAGCCCCTTCCCCAGCTCCGTTCCCTTCCCTGGACACGCTCCAGCCCCTCCAGGGCTCTGTGGCCAGGAGGGCCCAGAGCTGGGCACGGCCCTCGAGGTCCCTCAGCAGGGCCAGCACAGAATGGGCTGTTTGGGTTCAGTGAAACATTAAAGCAGATTATTCCATTGGAGCTTCCCTTTCCAACCACATTTAAATCCCATCAAATTGTTCAACGCTAAAACCTGCCAACAGGTTTTCTGCCTCCAAAGATCCCTCAGGCCCTCAGCCAGAGATTCCAGCACCTGTCAGGGAAACACAAATGTTTCTGTTTTTCAGCATGTTTCTGGCTCCTGTTCCTCTTTGGGGCTTCCAACCCCAAGTGTCTCTCACCAGGGAGGATGGCCCTTCCACTCCTCCCTCCAGCAGGCACCACGGATGTGCCAGGAGTTAATTGGCAGCACTGAGCTAAATTAGTCATCTTCCCTCAGCACAAGTGACTGTATGATCTTAACCAGCCAGAATAATCCCAGTTTTTCAGCAGGAATGCATTTTAGAGGAGCCTTCCCATCCACCTGCTTCAGTCACTTAATTAGAGCTCCTTTATTTCACTACTGCTAAACACAGCATTAAGTAAATTCCTGATCCCTCAAAAAAAAAAAAAAAAAAAACCTTAATAAAGCATTGCCTATTTTGCACAGCTGGTTTTTGGGCAGAACACAATGCAGTAAATAAGTAACAGTAAATAAGTGAGGAGAGAACTGATTTTTTTAACCATTAGTGCAACAAGGAAAGGTCTGATCCTGATGCATGAGGGTTATGGATGTTCCTGCTCCTTGACCCAGAGCCCAAGGTCCCACTAATCCTGGGCCTGGCAGCACTGGGATCTCTGCTCCCTCTTAGCCTGTTGCTACATGTACCAAGGGGGAGAAATATCTTCAGTCATTTTTCAAGAATGACGGACCAGAGAAGGCAAATTGCCAAAAATCTTGCTGAAATGCCCCCTGAATGAGGTGCTGAAGCTCCTCTGATCTGCTGGCAAATATAGAGAGATTTTAACACAAGAAATCACAGGCCTTTTAAGTTTTCAGCCACTCACAGAATTTTTTTCTAATATAATTATCACAGAACCCCAGAATCCCAGAATGGTTTGGAAGGGACTTAGAAGATAACTCATTCCACCCCTGCCATGGGCAGGGACACCTTCCACTGTCCCAGGCTGCTCCAAGCCCCATCCAACCTGGCCTTGGACACTTCCAGGGATCCAGGGGCAGCCACAGCTTCTCTGGGCAGTGCAATTTGCAGCCTATAGCATTTTTTACAAAATTTAAATCAAAAAAGAATTAATGGAGATAGCCAAGTGAGCCCTTTTTCCTCTGCAGTCCATGTAAAAGGGGCGGTTGATCAAAATGAAATAATTTTCAATCCCTTTGAACTGCCCCTTTTCCCCCTGAATGCAAGGACTGGCTTGTGCATGGCATGGACACCGAGGGCAGGAAGGTGGAGAAGGTTTCAGCACCCTCAGGGAGCCCCAGGGAAGCCTCTGTACCTGCAGGTTTAACAGAACAGCGCCGATCCTCATGGCCTCGCTGACTTCCAGGCTGTACATCAGCTGTGGGAAGCGCGGAGGGCTCTGGTTGTTGGGAGGCAGCACCTCGATGTAAACAGTGGTGATGGAGCTCCTGCAGTGCAAGGAGGGAAAAAACAGTCAAAACCAGTCAAACCCAGTCAAAACCAGTCAGAATCAATAAATCCAATCCACAAGGCACCACAATGGATGTTTCACACGCTGTGTTCTCGAGTGCGAACAGCCTCCCTTTGCTCCTCTAAAAGCTTCAGGACATGTTTTTCTTTCTGAATCAAAAGGAAAGCAGGCTGCCACATGAACAGGAAGAAAAACTCAATAATCTCCCCCAAAACAGCCCAAAGTGGTGTTCTTTCAAAAATAGAGCAGTGAGATATCAGTGCACGCTCCACAAACAAACAGCTCTCAATGCACTGTGTCCTCTGTGGGAGCAACACCAATTCCAAGCTGGGAACTGCTCCTGCCATGCACAACAGCCACCCCTGGAGCATCCCTGCTGGCAGTCAGTTTGCTTCCTTTCCTTGGAAAAGAGGGAACAGGAAATGTTGGCAAAGAAGATAATGCTGGGAGAAGAGATGCATAAAATTCTGTCAGGCTGCTGTGTTGCTGTGGGTCAGTAATCCCCATTTCAGAAAAGTAAATCCCATTCAGAGCAGTGGCAATGCAGGATGCTACAAATCCCTGGCAAACCCTTCAGCAGCACTGAATCCCTGTCCCAAACAGACTGCAAACAGCATCCCAGTTGGAATATTGAAGGTTCTTTGGGACACTGACACTGAAGACCCTGCGCAGACCATCCTGTAAACCCACTTGATATCCAACAGCCTCAACTTGAGAAAGGGAGCCAGGAGTCCTCCTGGAGATGGAAGATTAAAAATCTGACTTAAAGGGATCTTCCTCTTGCCTTTCTGCTTCATGATCCCACCTGCCTTCCTTCCTGGATGTCAGCACATCATCCCCACCCCAGAACAAACCCTTGAGAAGAGCAAGTGCTGTGCTGCAGGTGTAGCTTCTCCCCTCCTAAATCTTTGGACAAAGTTGATAAATCTCAGGTTTTAGGGCTGCAGGAAAGAAACCAAAGGGATTTGTCCCAGTTCTTTGGAGGTGGGGCAGGAAGAGGGAGAGAGAAGGAAATCATGAACCCAAAGATCTGCTTCTTGCAGGGCTAGCAGACTCCAGAGCTTTTTTAGAAGGTCATTTATTGTTGAAACAGCTGCTGAGACAGCTCATTTATTATGAAAGCAACACATTAGTGATCAATATTTTTAGTTAGCTACCCAAAATTGTGGCTGAGCACAGTCACCACTGCCCACTGCCCTTTTCCAGCAGGTGTGGGTCACTGATGGAGCCAGGTAGAGCATTGCAGCAACACCCGGGCTGAGAGCAACCTGCTGGGAACTGTCACACACCCCATATACACACTTGTCACACAAGCTCCAGGATAAGAAATTGCTATCCAGAAGGACAAATCACACCACCAGGGAAGCAACTCTGCCCCTCAGGGCACATTCACACACACAGTGCCAGGATTCAGTGCCAGGATACAGGGAATGGCTTCCCACTGCCAGATGACATTTTGGGAAGGAATTGTTCCCTGGGAGGGTGGGCAGGCCCTTGCACAGGGTGCCCAGAGAAGCTGTGGCTGCCCTTGGATCCCTGGCAGTGTCCAAGGCCAGGTTGGATGGGGCTTGGAGCAGCCTGGGACAGTGGAAGGTGTCCCTGCCCTGGGACTGGATGGGCTCTAATATCTCTCCCATCCCAAACCATTCTGGGATTCTAGAAATGAATAGTAAGCAGATTTTCTTCAAATATTTAAGGCAAAATTACAGAAGTGAAACACTAATAGTCTGCAAACTAAAAGCATTCTAATATTAAATGCCTTTTTTTGCAATTCCAATCCATTTTTTATTAACACCTTGTATTTTTCCCCTGTGTCTTTTGTGTGAGTTATGGCCCAGTTAAGGAGCTGTAAAATTCTCCTTTGGTGTGGGAAGGGGAAGATGGATCTGAGTCAAGAACTGCAACTGGTGTTTGCAGGTGAATACACAGAGACCAGCACAGCATTTGGGAACAGTGGAGAGCTCCCAAAATCACTCCAGTATGGAAAAACAGCTTTTGTGCCCCACCAGCTGATTGAAAGTCAACTGCATCCCCATCTCTGCTTAAATAATCTCCACATGGAATAATGGAATGGTTTGGACTGGAAAGGACCTTAAACTCATCCAGTGCACCCCTGCCATGGGCAGGGACACCTTGCATTGTCCCAGGCTGCTCCAAGCCCCATCCAACCTGATCTTGGGCACTTCCAGGGATCCAGGGGCAGCCACAGATGCTCTGGCCAGTTATAAAATCTATAATGAATGGATTTCCCTCCAAGTGGATCAACCTATATTGACTTGGTCCAGCAAAATCCTGTATCACCAAGTGATATGAATCCCATTTTGGGAATCTGAGGGATTGTGACAAGCTTAAAGTCTGACCTAAAACTCTTTGATTTTACACACGTTGTCATTTATTCTCAAAAACATAGAAATTGTTGTGCTTCAGGAGTGGGCTGTGCAGGGAAGGGGTAAAATCTCCAGCCCTGGAAGGTTTCAAGAAACAGCTGGACATGACACTTGCTGTGGTTTAGTTGACAAGGTTGAATTTGATGATCTTGGAGGTGTTTTCCAACTTTCATGATTCCATGATATCTCAATAACTTACATTAATAATTATAATTAATAATATTCAAACCCCAAATCTCAGCTGGGGCACAGCCACCCACCAACATTTTTAGATGTCATTCCATGCCAAAAAATTCCAGCAAACCTACCCAGAATTCTGAATTCTGAGTTGAATTTGTGTTCACAAAGGCTGCAGAGCTACAGTTCCTGAGCCAGGTTCAGTGGCTGGGTTTTGCTTTGCGCCTAAGCAAGGGGGAGACTGAAATCCAGCCACTTTCCAGGTGACTTTGGTTATCCTGGCAGAGCTTTCCACTTCTTATTCACCTTGAAGACATTTTCAGAGGAGGAAGCACAGGCTCCCTTCATCCATCCTCAGAAATACATATGTTTAGGCAACACAAAGATTTCTCCAGCACAAAAGGAGTTGATGGCAATCAGAGCTGTGGTGTGGAGCCACACCATGGGGAATCTCAGGCTCTCTGAAGGAGAATTACTGGGTTTTTTGCCTTTACTCTGAAGAACTACACAAAATAAATGCATAATTGTCCTCAATCTTCCCCTCAGCGCTACTAGCAGCCTACTACCAGCTCAAGAGGGTTTATCAAAAAAGCAAGCAGGACAAAAAAGAGAGTGAAATTCAACCAGGGGACTGCTACCAGATGTTAATTTTATGAACAACTGAACAAGCTGAAGGGACAGTAATTATAAAATAAGTGCAAAACAGCATGAGCTGCTTTCTTGGAGACATGACAGAAACAGCAGGTCCTGAGGAAAATCCAGTTATTGAAACCTTATTCTTGTATTTTCTTTCCTTCTTTCATTTCCCATTTGAAGAAGAGGTTTTCACTTTACAGCTGTGGGAGGTTGAAATGCTGGAACCTGCTGTTCTTCCCCATCATGCTCTTTGGACAAGGAGGTTGGCACATTATCAACACCAGGCCCAGAACAGAAGAGAAATTTTTCTGCTCCCTCTACACCTTCATGAAATGACATTTTGGCAGAACTGCCACCTTTAGAACACAAACTCCAGAGGAAATGGTGAACAGGGCTTGATACCTTTGCTGGTTTTTGAGCTCACAGATCACAGAATGGTTTGGGTTAAAAGGAACATTAAAGATGATGATGTTCCCCACCCCACTTAAATCCTAAATTTGCAGTCTTCTCTTCTTCTTCATCTGGGGTCAACAGAGATAGTTCTGCCATTAGGAATTTCGGTCTTCTTGAGGACACTGCACACCCTACATCTGGAGGGTGTCTCCAGCTCAGCAATCCCATTCTTTGGGATCCTTTTTGCATTTTCTGAACAAAATGCATCTCCCTTCTAACTTGGTTTCTTCTTTCCATCCCTTCACCTCACTGAATGAATGGACACGCACAATGACAGCACAACTGGAAACTTTGCAATAACAGACCGTGGCAAGCAAACAAAATTCTGAAAACCCAGTGGCACAGGTGTTACTGCTGAGCTGCTGGAGCAATGCATGGAAGGTTAGTAGGTGCATGGATTACCTTCTCTGAGCAGGGGGGGCACTGTCAGACGCTCTGACCGTCAGGGCGTAGGAGCGCCCCACTGCCAGCACCACTCCTGGAGCGATGGTGATCAGGCCTGTCTGCTCATTGATGGTGAAGTCTCCCTGATGCCCAGCCAGGATTTCATACACTATGTGGCCATTGGCTCCCTCGTCCGCATCCACGGCCGTCAGCTGCAAGGTAAAGCCACGGGGTCAGCAGGGAAGGTGACTCAGGAGGAGGAGAGGGGAGCTCCAATATCTGGAACGCGCGCACAAATTTGTAAGCGCTCCACAAACAAAGATACAGCTGAAACGAAGAGTAATAGGGATAAAAACAATGAAGCAGAGAAAAACTGCTTGCTAAACACTGCAAGCCACTTATTTTAAGATACAAATTAAGAAACCTTATTTAAGGCGAGTTTACCCTCTGTGGGTTGGAATATATAAGACTTTCTATAAAAGCAGAAGGGAGAAGAAGATATTTTTTTGTGTAGCAATAGTAATGAGAGGATTTTATTTATTTATTTCCCATCCCTCTCTCCACTTTTCCAGGTGACAGCCCTGGTGGTGGCAGGAAGTCTCACGTCCAGACCTGGCATTCCAAGCCCTCCTCGTGCAAAGCTGGATAGCAATGTTTGTGTTAATATGTCCCTACAGCTATGGCAGCCAAGTGGAAGGGAAATGGCAGATGTTCCCATATGGATACACACTCAGAATCATGGAATCATTCAGGTTGGAAAACCCCTCTAAGATGGTCAAGTCCAACTTTTAACCCAGCACTGCCAAGGCCACCACTAGCCCATGTTTCCAAGTGCCACGTTGTCTTTAAATCACTTGAGAAAAATCTACATCCTGGTATTAGACCCAAATTCTTATGGTGAACATAATGAAATGAGGGGGTTCTTCTCTTCCTCCTGGGAAAGGAAGTGGATTTATCCCATTTCTGTAGTGAGCCATGCTGAATCAAACACACACTTGGCCAGGAATTAGAGCCCAGGGAATATATTTGCTTTTAGTGAATCATAGAAGAAAAATCCCAGAGTGGTTTTGGTTGGAAGGGACCTTAGAGCTCATCCCATTCCACCCCCTGCCATGGGCAGGGACACCTTCCACTATCCCAGATTGCTCCAAACCCTGTTCAACCTGCCCTTGTTGTGTCTTCCTCCTCTAGGAATTGTTTTGCTGATACACAGGTTCCTCAACTGACTTTTCCATCTGTAGGACAACATTCCCTCAAACAGCACAGGGAATTACACAAAGTGGTCTGAGCAGTGCTGGAACGTCCAGGAGGCCACAGCATCCAGCTGTGCATCCAGCTGCCAACAGCTGGCCATGGAAGTAACAGGGAATGATGACACCATGGGTTCCTCTGCTGCTCCCAGCCACAGGCAAGCAGTGGGAGGTGGGGAATGGGGAAGGGCACCAGCAGGGGTGACAGCAGAGCTTTTCTGGGATGTCCAAAGTAATCCCAGCCTCAGGAAGGAGCCCTGAAGGAATCCTAATGTGAGGATGAAAAAGAAGAGACATAGCTTCTTCAAAGGTCACTGCCTTGCCTTTCGGCTCCCAGCCTCTCACAGCACTACCCAAGGCTGAAAACCCAGCACCCAAAACTGCTAAACCAGCACCCAGAACTGCCAAATCACCATCTAAAACTGCCAACCACCACCTAGGACTGCCAAACCAGCACCCAAAACTGCCAAAGAAACACCTAGAAGTGCCAAACCACCACCTACAACTGCAAACCACCACCTGGAACTAGTAAAAAAACCTTTGTCCAAGGATGGCTAAAAATTTAGAAGACCAGGAACCAAACCTTTCCACTTAAACAAGAATAAACCCCAAATATGCAATATCTGAGTTAATCCATTTGCATACAACATTAAGACCCAAGGGGAGGATGTGAATTCATGGAATGGTTTGGGTGGGAAGGAACCTTAAAGCTCATCCAGTTCCATGGACACTGTCCACTATACCAGGCTTCTCAGAGGCCCATCCAGCCTGGCCTTGGACACTTCCAGGGAAAAACTCAGGGATCTAATTGGAGTCCAGGATAATCTTGATCTTTTATGCACAGAGGCTCAGTGAAATACAGTATTTCATTCAGAAAGTCATAAACATTCTACAAAACAAAAATTAAGCCCACAATGGCTTTAAAAACAAATCTTAATTCCTCTCCTACAGCATTTTGGGACACACTGTGTAGAGAACCTGGGATAAATCCTTGTATTGCCCCAGAAATCATGGAACAGAGGTCCCCTCCTCTTAAAAATTAAAAAAAAAACCCCAAACCACTAATATTTGTGTGAGTTTTTTTTTTTTTTAATCTACCTCATTCTCTACTTTCTTTTGGAATTCTGAAGGAGCCAGCCTATGAAAACTGCAATTTAATCACTCATTCTATAGCTTCTATACATACCTGGGTGTGTTAATTAACCTTGCAGAGAGTAATTATCCACCCAAGAGACAGAGCTGAAAAAACCTTGTCTGCTGAACTTCAAAGTAACACATACAGACACAAAAGATAAATAAAGCCTTTACACAAAATACAGGGTCCTGAGGATTTAATGACAGGATTTGGAATCAGGCCAGTTTTTACTGTGACGACATGAAAAAGGAGAAATTATTGACTACACAAGCACAGAGATTAAGAAGGTTAATTAAACCTACAAATATGCAATGCTTGGAAAGATAAGTGATTTGAAAAACATTTT